>NW_023425401.1:102693105-103359744 GCF_014108415.1 Molossus molossus | reverse complement strand
CAGACTGTGAGGGAGCTCTGAGGCCCTTCTCCCATGAAAATACAGGTCTGCCTGTCGGGTCACTGTCCCCACCACAGCAGCCACTCTGTGGCCCCGGGTCCCTTCTGAGGGGCTCAGGCTGAATCACCAACTCCTCTCAGAGCTGTAGCTCAGCATGGCCTGCAGGGGAGGGTGGTGTGGAGGTGGGGGGGGGGTCTGGGGAGCACCGCACCCCTTGGTTTCCCACTTTCTTCTGAGACAGTTGCCCCTGTCTGCACCTGCCCTGCCATCACAGCTGCCTTGCTCAAACCCTTCAACTGTGGGTATCTCTAATGTTTAGAGGGACTTCCTAACTCTTCCACAGGTGACTGAAAACTTCCTCAACAGCTGCCTACTTGGATCCATGTCTCTGACTTCTTAACCCTTCTCTGCCCACCCAGACTCTCCCCAGAGCCTCTTAGATGTCAAAGGCGTCACAGTGCCATCTGCTGGCCAATCATTGAAGTCTCATCATTCTTCCTTCTGTTATGGCTCAGGGGATGCTGGGAGGTGTCTGCATGGTCAGCAGGGAGAATATTCCAGAAGCACTGTCCTGATAGTTGTGTGCTCAATGTCTTTATGCCCCAACCCCAATATGAATTCTAACCCTGAATCTATTCCTTTGACTCACCTGCTTAATATCTCACCCGCATTCTACTTCACTCTTATCCATCACCTGGCAGCTACCGGCGGAGATCAGCTTCCTTAACACTATCTTCTGAAAGGGAGAGGGAGAGAAGGGGGTGGGAGAAAATGATATTAGGCCTAAGGAGGAAGAAAAACACTCAGGTTAAAGTGAGAGGAGGTTCTTTTATTTCAATGATTCAAAATTTACAAAGTGCAAAAAGCATTAAAGGCAATCCATGTTTTCCCCAGAATACAGATCAGCAAACTACTAGGAAACAATGGCATTTCCTTCCAGAGGAATACAATTGTGAATGAATAAAAAAGGAAATTGAAATATAATAAAAATATTGGTTTGTTAACAATCATGGAGTGAACAGCATCTAACGCTGAAAGAGGATGGATGACCTGAGGCCAGCCAAGCACCGTCCACACTCAGGAACACCTTGTACAACGTGCACCTGCTGACGTGAGCAGGAGGGAGGGGGCGATCATACTGGAAAAGAGAAGACTGTAGGAAGAGAAGCAAACACGGGTAAAATAGTATTATCAGGAAGATGACTCTGCAGGGTCACATGCTAGAAGGTGCCAGAATGGGAGACAAGGTCTGGGAAGGAAATCCCTGGGTGGCAGTCCAACGACAGGGAATTCCCACTGTGCCCTGGCCTTCCTCACTCCCAGGAGACACAGGGACCAGAGCAAGGAGGGCTTTGCTGATACCACAATTAATACCAGCCCAGAAAACCTCCCTTCCAAGGACTCTTATTCTCTGGGGAAGTACATGTGGTGTCCTGGGCCACCACCATTACTAAGTGGGTTTGGAGGACTGTCACTCCCCTTACCCGCAATGCGGCTCAGGGTTCCTCTATCATGGCTGAGTCTGTGACCCTGAATCCAGTGTGGGGCACTGGGTTCTCCCTTAGGCTCCCATACCCCATGACCCATAATCTATGCCTCTGACATGAGTGAGGTATCACAGACACTGCAGCTGCACCCACAGACGGTGTGGAGTTCTACTGACAACAAATTATATGTAACAAATTGGAACATACCAATCATTAAAAAGAAAGAAGGCATTATTATCCATAAAATATCTCGTGGTCTTGAGTTAAAGAATTCAGCCCTGTCTAGTTTGGCTCAGCAGTTAGAGCGTCAGCCTGCGGTCCAGAGAGACCCGGGTTTGGTTCCCGCTAAGGGACGTACCTCGGTTGCAGTTTGTCCCCGGCCCTGGTTGGGTCGAGTGGGTGGCAACCACTCGATGTGACCCTTTCACTTTGATGTTTCTCTCTCTCCTTCTCTTCCTCTCTCTTCCTCCCCCTCTATCTGAACAAATTATCAAAATATGTCCTCGGGTAAGGATAAAAAAAAAAAAAGAATTCAGAAAAATTATTTAAGGTCATGAGGATAGGACTCCGAAAAAGACTCAGTCTCTAGAACTCAGATGGCCCCAGGGAGCCCACATGGAACTGGACAAGGTGGGAAAGTGTGTCTTAGTCTGACGCTCAGGGCAGAGCAGTGAGAAATGAAAAGAGAATAAAGAGAGTGGACCTGCCCCTCGGCCAACGCAATGAGGCCTTGCAGTGACCACTATTGACTCTGTCACTCACAGGCTCGGGAGAGGGGAGGTGACCGGCTGCAGAAGCCCCCACTGGGACAGAAGAGGCTGTGGGGAGAGAACTCTCTGGAGGAGGGGGTCGCACACGCTCCAGATGCCGACCTCAGGTCCCAGCAGAAGTAGGTTCCCAGAGCAAAGCTGTGCCTGGAGCAGCAGCTCACATCCCACAGGAGACGGTTCGGGTCCGGGGCCTGCAGGCCTGGCCCTGGAGCACTGAGCCGGCTCTGGGACTCCCAGACCCAACGCGGCAGAAATACTCCGTCCCCAGCACTGACGGCCACAGCATTTCAGGAGTTAATCCCTGGTCTCTTTCTATCCAAGGACAGCCCAGGTCCAGATCTACTCCTTCTCATTGGGAAATGAAGACAAATAAAGGCCTCGTTAGGGTCTCAGGGGCTGCGAGGAGGGAGAAGTATGAGGTTTGTGGGCAGGGAGGGGGTGACTGTGTCACTCTGTGGTTGAGCTGCTGGCACAGAGGACAAGTCCCCCTGCTCTGCAGGCTGGATGTTCAGAGTGGATTGGGAGCCCTCAGGCCTCGTGGCAGTGAACCTATGTTCAGGCATCCCTGATGAGTCCAAGGGAGCATTGTTCATGACAGTAATCAAAAACTCAAGGCTCTGCCTAATCCTCTGTCGGTACCAATAAAGAACTGTCGGTGTCCAGAAATCGGATCACACCCGAGAGTCACCTCCTGTCCCTTCTCTGTGACTCTGTGCCTGGGGGACTGGGACACTCCAGCATCTGTGGGCCCTGTGGACAGAGACGTTGAGAACAGAATGAGGAAAACAATAGTAATTTCCACACACACACATCTGACTCTCTACCTGCTTGGATTTGGAGAACTCACCTGCCCCCAGGAGACAGAGGGTCGCCCAGCAGAGGAGCCGGGTGCACATGTTTGGGTCAGGACAGGAATGGGGTCCCACCAGGTCAGGGCCCTTGTGAGCATGAGCAGATTTGGAGGGACAAACCTAGTCTCCACAAGGCCGTCTCCGTAGTGACATCACTGCCTCTGTCAGTGCCCTAGACCTCTGTGAGGCTTGTGTCTTGCAGCACATCGGATGACTAATGTTTATATTTGTAAGCTCCGTTGTGAACACATCAATGCGAGGCTGCCACTGCGGATCCCGTGTTGTCTGGATGCGGAGGTCTCTGCATCTCTGAATCCTTCTTCTCATTCACCATCACCCCTGTCCGCTGTGCGATTTCACTAGGACATGTCAACAGACCATGGATACAAGATGTCAAGAGGGGAATTCATTGTCGTACCTGCCAGCCAGGACCCCTAGGAGAACTTCCGGGAGCACCTGGTGTATGTCCCATCCCCTCCCTTCTCTGTCACAGGTGCTCCAGCGCTTCTATTTCCAGGGGAGGGGAGCCTCGGTGCACTGGGCTCTCCCTGGGATGCGCTGACCTTCAGAGAGGAAGAGAGGAAATGACGCCCTGGGAGAGTCTCTGCGTCGGAAGCTGCCATTGCTCCTGCAGGTCACGATCAGTGCCGACTCCTGTGCACGAGCC
Organism: Molossus molossus; assembly: GCF_014108415.1. Taxonomy (NCBI): domain Eukaryota; kingdom Metazoa; phylum Chordata; class Mammalia; order Chiroptera; family Molossidae; genus Molossus; species Molossus molossus. Next base: position 103,355,969 of record NW_023425401.1, on the reverse strand, counting down.
TCCTGGTACTTGTGTCTCCAAATCCCGACGTGAAGCCTCGTGCCTCTCGAGGTCACCATGCACCAAGCCCTGGGTTTCTAATAGCTTCACTCCACTCACTGACCTGGAAGACAACAGTGTGTAGTACACAGGGGTCTAGATGGATCCTATTTACCGAGGACTTTCTACCCTGAGGCATCTACTTAGGCTGATGATGGGAAAACAAGAGCTGGGGATGGACCTTCCCTGATCACAGGAAGCTTCAGAAGACAGACAGACACACATCAACAGTGGAGAGATGAGTGTCCGAGAGCCGGGGTCTGTTCAAGGCCTGGCAGACTCTGTCCTGAAGGTGGACATAAGGCTTGGGTCAATGCGGGCTCCAGATGCAGGAGTTGGCATAGGGCCCCCTGAGTGCAGGGTGCAGGGCCTCCCCCTGCCTTTATGTGCAGAGAGGCGGGGGCCGTGCAGCGCTGTGGTTCACTCCTGGCCCAGAGGGACCAGATGTCTGGGATGGGCCGCAGACTCCAGTGTGAGGGGGAAGTTCTTTCTATTTGGTCTAGAGCCAGTGCACCCATGAGAGACCTCTGCCTTTTCAGTGATCCCTTCACCGACTGAATACTAGATCAGCCTCAGCCCCCGCCCGGGTCTTGTCGGTACCAGTACGTGTCAGGGTTTGTATCCTGGGCACATCTCAATGTCAATCTCTGTCCTGTTTTCAGGACCTGGAATGTTGGGGCTGCGTGATGCCCGCATTCACCAGTCCTGTGCAGAGGAGAATGAAACCCTCTGCTGCAGACACCGTGGACAGACTTAGAGCTGAGATCTAGACATTCTCACCCATGGAAGGGACCCAGCCAGGATTCACCTGCCTGCAGGAGACAGAAGGCCACACAGCACAGGTGGTGGACAGTCATCGCAGGGGCGGGACACACGGGGGTCAGTCTGGGTCTGTGTGAGGATGACAGGGAGTCATTTTGAGATGGCACCTCACTGCCTGGAGCACAGAGTCACCTTGTCCCGAGGGTCACGCCCCTTCCCCCAGAGCATCACATCAACAGTAAATGGACAAGTGAACAGCTTAGATGGAGAAGAAAGATTTGGGCTGAACTGGCAGAGGTCTTACATGTCATTCTTCACGTCTTACAAACTGTGGAACTTTAGGTCTATTGAGTCCTGTGATAGACATCCTCCTGACACCCTGGTTGTGTGTATCCACCTTTTTCCATACTTTTGAATCTTAGGGACATCCCGATGGCTTTCTGATGCCTTTTATGATACACGAGTCCCCCGTAGTTCTTCAAGCCTCCTTCTCGCCTCTACTTCACCAACCACCATCCCATCCTGTCCTTCCACCCACCATGCCGCTCCTGGTCCCTGGCTGCCAAGCTGTAGGGGTAGGGACGTCAACCCTGGACAAATCATTTTGATTTGTTTTCTTGAATCCATTGACACACACCTGTCAAATGCAGCCAGGACCCTGCGTGCTCCCCAGAACACTTTCCTCTGTGTTTGGCGTGAGGCGACAGCAAGCTGATGCAGCTCTGGCTTGTGACTGACCTTTCTCTGTGGCTGCGTGAAGAATCGCTGACATTAATGAAGTAATAAAGGTAACGGCTCTTATAAAGCCTGGTGCTAATCTGCACACAGTGCCACGCTGAGTAGAAGCCCCTACCGTCTCCAATGCCCTGCTGTGATGATCTCCAACTTCTTACTGTGTGAACCACAGACTCCAGCCGGTCTCAGGGACATGACATTGAGTTTCAAATCAGTGGTCACCTCCCCAGGTGCTGGTTTCCCTTTAGCACAACCACATGTGTGGGGCAGGTGACTCGGCATCTTGGGCCTGGGAGAGGAGGACGTGGGCTCTGAGGGCGGAACTGGAGAAGGAGTCTCAAGTTGGATCCAAGGAGATAAGCCTTGTACTGGGGCCTGGCCAGCCCCCGAGTGGCTCCATGTTGGTGCCAGGGCTTGTCTGGTCCTGGACACAGAAGGACACAGAGCCCAGGACGCTGGCGCCCAGGCAAAAGGCAAGAACACAAGGGGATGTTCCAGCTCAACGGTCCTGGTTTTTGTGTTTGACACGATCAAGGGGAAGGGAACCCTCTCTTCAATGTGAGATGACTTCTCACTGAATCACTGTTCCCCGAGGACCTCTGAGCCCTGGCAGTCACCATGGGAACAGGAAGCCAGGTGTGTGTGTATCTGATGGGGACTTGAAATTATTTTCTTGGAGATGATAAATTGTTGTTAAAATATTATTAATATCACCTCACAACTGTCAGAATGGCCGCCATCAACAAATCATCAAACAACAAGTGTTGGCGAGGGTGTGGAGAAAAGGGGACTCTAGTACACTGCTGGTGGGAATGCAGACTGGTGCCGCCACTATGGAAAACAATATGGTGTTACCTCAAAGAATTAAAAATTGAACTTCCATTTGACCCAGTGATCCCACTTCTAGGAATATACCCTAAGAAGCCCGAAACACCAATCAGAAAAAATATATGTACCCCCATGTTTATAGCAGAACTATTTACAATAGCTAAGATCTGGAAACAGTGGAAAGGTCCATCAGTAGAAGAATACTTTAAAAAGCAGTGGTACATATATACAATAGAGTACTGTAAGAAAGAAAGATCTCTTATCCTTTGAGACGACATGGAGGGACCTGGAAAGTATTATCCTAAGTGAAAAAAGCCAAGAAGAACAAGACAAATACCACATGATCTCACTTATTTGTGGAATATAATGAACATAACAGTCTGCGGAATAGGGTAGACCCAGAAACATGGAAGTAGGGTACAGACCGACAACCCTCAGGAGAGCAGGTGGTAGGGAGAGGAAAGAGATAAACCACAGAACTTATATGCATGTACGCATAACCAATGGACATGGACAACAAAGCCGGGAACAGGGTGTGGCGGATGACGAGGAGGGTGTCAATGGGGTAAAAAATGAGAAACAACTGTAACAAAAATAAAATTAAAAATAAAATAAAAAAACACATAATTGAAAAGTAATTTCAACGAAGGGGTGCATGAGAAAAGAAATGAGTGAAAAAAAGTAAATATATTTTATAAAAACAACTTTACTACCTGGGGAGACAGTTTTTTGGTTTGTTTGTTATTAAATCATCACCACAATATGGCTTTTCAAGTTGTTTATTTTAGAGAGAAGAAGGGAGAGAGAAACATTGATGTGTGAGAGACACATGGATGGGCTGCCCCCATATGTGCCCCAACCAGGAATGAAGCCTGCCACCCAGGTGTGCACCTGATCAAGAATGGAACCCACAAGCTTTTTGGTGTCCGAGACGCATTCCAACCAACTGAGCCACCGGCCAGGGCTGGTAGACCTTTCGAGGGTCCTTCTACTTAACCATCCAACTCCAGACAGAATGTAGCTGACACGCAGCAGGTGTCTTGCCTGAGTCCCGGCGCCTCTTCATCCATAGAGCTCCCAGGAGCCCCTCTCTCGCTTATGTATGTGGCTGTGTACTAATGAGCATTTGTTCCAGTTGGCAGGAATTATATATTTCTATTAAATATATGGCCCAGCAAAACTCTCCTCTAGAGATGGAAATCACAGACTGTCCCTGATGATGGATGCAGTGCAAAGGGGCATGAGGGAACTTTCTGGGTGATGAGAAGGTTCTGCAGCTTCATGGGACAGGAGATATAAGCATTTATATTATAATATCTATTGTTCAAACGTCACTGCTCTGTTCACGTAGTTCTGCAGTGTTTATTGTATGTAATTCATATGTCAGTAATATGTATGTAATCATGTCTAAGGAGGGGTGCATGTCACATGCCCTGTTTAATTGCATGTAATGAATAATCAGGCATAAATACCTTTATCTCTGACTTCTACAGCCCTGAACTACAGGGTTTCTAGGGAGAGTGTGTCCGTATCTACCTTCACACACAGGAAATGGTAGAAGAAAATTAACAAAGGGAATCAAGATATCTGCATTCCTGTTACGTCCTGTTTTAACCGTATTACATCTCCATGCAGCCCAGGAGGACGGAGTGGTGGTGGATTTAATGTGCCAGCTAAACTAGAGCTCATGGTGCACAGATATTTGCTTAAACATTGTTCTGGGAGTTCCCGTGAGGGTGTTTGTTGGATGAAATCAACGTATATATATGAGACCTGGGATAGTTACTTCCCAACAGATATACAAACAGGTAAAATACTACTCAAGTCGCGTGATGTCCATGAGCATTAAAACCTAGCACCTCTGTAAGCAGCAGAGACAGGGCCTGGGGAAGGCAGGCAGCTGTGCGGGGGCAGAGCCCGGCTGGCTGGCGGCTGCCCCCTGGCGGTCACTTCCTGAGTGGGGCAGGGCTGTTTTTGTACAGCAGGCTGCTGAGCCTGCAGGGCTGTGTCCTGGCTGCTGGCGCAGAGGTACAGGGCTGAGTCCGCCAGCTCCAGCGAGCTCATGATCAGCTCAGAGCCAGAGTCACCGACCGGTTTCACTTCGAATCGATCGGGGAGGTTTCCTTTCTCTCTCTCTTTCTTGTTATAGTACTCCACGAGGAACTGGGGTTCCTGGCCCTGGGCCTGTTGGTACCAGTACACGGACAGGTGTCCAGAGATAAAGGAACATCTGATTGTCACTTGCTGATTTCTTCCTTTGATCACGTGTTTTGGGGTCTGGGTGACTCCAGAATCCACTGGGCCTGGTGGGAGGAGGCAGAGAAAAGCTGAGGGGGGAGCACAGGGAGCCTCCCCTGCTGCCCTCACCAGGGGCTTGTTCTTCAGGGATGGGAAACGGGTATCAGAGGCTCACACACAGTGTCCAGGGCTCACCTGCTCCCAGAAGACACAGGGCCACACAGCAGAGGAGCCTGGGGCCCATGGCCGCACCCCAAGACAACTCCTAGTTCAGGGTGGGGTCCCCTAAGGTTAGCTCTCTAAAAATGTGCACCTCCCAGTTCCCTGATAGGACTGTTTGCCTATGACGTCACTGCTCTGATTTCCGCACTGCTCTGAGGAGACTCTCCATGGAGGCCGCCTCTTGGTCCACTGTACCCCTGGGCAGGCCCCAGGTCAGCCGCTCTAGTCCCCATGCCCTCTTGCACAGCCTCTCTGTGAGGGGTGGCTGCTGGCCAGCACTGTCCCCCACGCCCAGGGCACACCTCACTCCCCTGCCCGCCCCTGCCGGACACTGAGTACCTAGCCCTGCACCCCAACCCCAAAGCACCCCTTCCCCTGAGCCGCTGGGCACAGAGGAGGACTCATCCTGAGACTGCCCAGAGCAGTGCCCTGGAGCTCACTGAGCTGGTGACCTGTGAAAAGGCTGTTCTGGGGAAGTAGGTTTAATTAGGAATGAATTTACTATTTGCTTTCTGCACTGTGTTTCTCTTTTCAAATAAAGGTAAAATAAGGAAACAGTTGTAGCTGAGTTTGGATTTTGTGTGAAAGAGAAAAGCATGGTCATGGAGATAGACTGCAGACTGGCTAAAGGATGTATTGATGATTACTAGTCAACAGAAGTTGTTTCATCATTGATGACCCCACAGTCAGCCCAAGGCCGATGATTCAGACAGGCCTCTTCCCACAGTTCACCCTCAAATTGAAAAATACTGATACGCACTGTGTCCACACTGCTGGAGAATTTCTTTCTCGGCTACACACTCTTCTCAGAAATCCTCTCTTTGCCTCTGTTCCTTGATAGTAATGTAATGCCCCTTCCCCATATGTAAGCACACGGATGTATGTGATGAATTTCCTCTACATTTTTCTCTGATGCCCAAGTAAGAAATAAATGATTCTAACCCTCTACAGTGCTTAGAATGCTAGGAGGGATAGGCCAGTCTTATGAATCAGAAAATAGACAAGGACTTGGGAAAACAAGCTGATGAGGATTTTCTCCAGAACCAGGACTTGCAGTAAGACTCCGAGGAGCTGCAATGGGCATGGATGGGGTGCTTCTCTCTGTGTACCGCTGATCGGGCATAAAAGTAAAGGGCAAAGCTTCCGGTCCAGGGTGAGAAGTCAGGTCTAGCTTGCTTAGAATCTATTAGCTGGCATTTTTAGTGGTAACCTTGTCTTTTTCGAGATAGGTACCCTACAAATAAATCTTCTTGGACTATAAATTGAGCACTGGACATTGGATTGTGTTAGTCCTAGTCCTGGGTTGTGTCCATACCAGTACTATGCCACATGGCTCATTTTCTAAGGGTATTCAAAGACCAGTGGCATCCGTCTGACTGGTGCATCCCTGGGTTCTGTTCAAGAAGGGAATGGAAGCCAAGAGAAAGATGAGGCAGCAACAAATGGTCCAGACGAAGGAAATACGAAGGATCCGGGACTGAGAAGGACATAACAAAAGTGTCCTTGTGTTTTTGAGGGCAGCATCCCCCAAGGCCACTGTACAGAGAACCCAGGTGATCATGGATGGTCAGTGAGTGGGGGTGTCCTCGGCTCTGTGCTTTGGAGTTCTTAGGGAAGGGGGGACAGTCAACCTTCGTGCCTGCGTAGACACACATTGCCCGTGGCTCACCCCGTGTCCTGAGTGTGTGGCCCACAGGCCCTGAGTGACACGCTGTAGCTGCAGAGGCTCCTTGGGGCACGTGGGCTTCAGGACAGCTAGGCCGGGCGTGAGCCCTGATCACACAGGCGGGAACAGCGTCTTCTTTGCCCGCCCATTCAGAGCCACATCCTCGATACAGAATCGTGGATCTGTGACTCCCAGCTCTTATGGATCAAGACGCCAAAGGAAAATGTAAGCACACTGGATAGAGATCTCCTGTCCTCAGTGGAGGGAACTGACAAAAGCACATGTGAGGGAATGAGTTGGTCTGGAAAAGGTCTGAGCATATTTGGAGCTGGGATCAGGGCTGCGATCCAGGGTGTAACTTGCATAGAAAGAGGAGTCAGGGAAAGGTCCCTATTCCACAGAGGCTTGGTGGGGCTGCAGTGGCCAGAGTATAATGTGTCTCATGAAAGATCCCCCAGGGCAAGGGCTGGTAAGAAGTTACTAGAAGAACCTGAGCTTCAACATTTCTGTCCAGGTACAGTCTTGTTCAGGACAAGGACAGGCAAGGCCCCAGGAGGTTTGTGTGCAGGACACTGAGCGTTGCCATGTTCAGTACATTGACAGGGAGCATCCTGCTCTGAGATTTCTGTTGAGAGTCTCACGGGAAATGCTGAGCCGCATCGTGGTCGCCCCACAGCTTCCGGGCTGGACCCAGGAGGTTTCTGCACAGGGAGAAGGTGACTCTGCAAGGCTGTGTCCTTGCTGCTGGCACAGAGGTACACGCCCGAGTCCTCTGGCTCCAGGCCATCCAGGTGCAGGTATAACTGAGAGCTGTCTGAGCAATTGGGTGAGAAGCGACTTGGCACAGTCATATTTTCAACGAGTTTCTTTAACTGGAAGACAAACATGAGCTCTGGAGGCTTCTGAGCGCGCTGTTTATACCAATACATAGCATTATGTCCCAGGTGTTGCTCGCATTTCACAGACTTCCTACTTGTCCTCCCCATGACTAGGTGCCTTGGTGTCTGAGTAACGCCAGTGTCCATGCGGACTGTTGGGAAAAGGGACAACATTCAGACGAAGCCCAGAGAGCAGGGTGACGCTGCAGCCACGGGGCAACAGCGTGGAGCACAGCCCATCTGAGCCCAGGACTCACCTGCTCCCAGCAGACAGAGGGCCACACAGCAGAGCAGCCAGCCTCCGATGGTGGCCTCAGGGCCCAGTGGCCTTGTGACTAGGCTGTCCTGGCAGGGGGCCGTGCTCTGGTCTCCTGGGCCTTGGTTGGTCGATCTGCTTGTGATGTCACTGTCCCTGACAGTTTCCCCATCCCCCAGGGATGGTCCTTCCTCCCTGTTATGCCTCAGATAGGTTCTGACAGAAGGCAGATGTCAATGGACAGGGGTGTGTTATTCCTCTGACAGTTGCCCTTGAGCTCTTTGCTGCCTCCGTCATCATACAGACTCTCTGTCGGTCCTCGTCCTTTTCCGATTCCCTCTCAGCCACAGAGCATTTCCCCTTCCAGGGACCTAGTCCTTCCCTGCTCAGTCAGGCAGGACGTCACTCAACACGCTGTTCCCCTGGGCGTCGAAGCCCGTTGGAGCCCCTTTGCCCAGCATGGAGGGGGGAACATAGGACAGAGTAGTGCCCATCGTTTAAAGTGCACGACTGTGCTGGCAGCCCACAGCCAGGCCCTGGGAAGGGTGCTGAGGGATCCCCACAAGGGACAAGAAGCCTCTGGCCCTGCATTGAGGATCCGGGCTTGGCCTGGCGCAGAGCAAACAGGTGCTGAAGGAGGACACAGGGCAGTGATGCAGGGCAATGGTTCCCCTGTCCTACCTGTGAGCTCCTGTAACTGAGCTTCTGACTGACAGAAGAAGGGGCCCAGGCCTTGGCTTCCCTCCTCTCCTCACCCCTCCACTCACTGACAACCCCCTCCCATCCACCAGCAAGAGGTCTCAACAGAGCCCCAGCTCCTCCTTGTGGCCAAAGCAGCACCTTCCTCAGCTCTCAGGCTCTGACCAGCCCAGCACCAGCAATCCACACCTACCCTCCTGCCACAGGCTGGGAGGAGCTGCCAGGGGTAAGAAATCCTGGGGAAGCTAAGGAGGGAAGAAGCATCCAGAATAACAAACATCATGGACAACAGTGCTGCTCATCCACATACGTTGGACAGTCCTGGTTGCTCAGCAGACATGGCTACGTCCGGGTTCTTGGTAATGAATGAAACCCAGATACTATCACAGCCCGTGGGGAGCCTAAGGGCCCACTGGATTGGTTCAGTCACTGCCATTAGCAAGTAGTGACCACCCTGTTCACCACAGACCTCGTCTGTCCTGAGGTCCTCAAACACCTTCATAGCTGACGTCCAGGGAAGAAAATGCACCATAAGACGTTTGAGAAAAGTATTTGGTCTTCCAGTGATTAAATCACTTTGTACATGTGAGACTGTACATGTGAGATTATGATAGATACCCACTATAAGAAGAAGACACTCTGACTGGTCCTTCTATATGAAACACCAAAAGTCTGAATAAAAAAAATTTCATTGCATTGTTTGGCTCCCAATAACTAAGAAAAACTCCAAAGATTACAAAAATAAACAAACACAACATAGTTTAAACTGACCTCGAATCATGAGTGAAAGAGAGAGGCTTTGTTGCCCTAAGTCAATAGCCAAAGTAAGTATATCCCAAAGGAGCAGGTCGGTGAAAGGTGAGTTATCTGAAGTACGGATGTGCCTGAAGGGAAATAACCTCAGGATGGTCTGAACTGCAAGAACAATAGTGAAAAAGTGAATGGTAAAGGTGCAAGTATATTCACTCAAGCACTATCTCTATAAAATAGACATGGCAGGTGTTGCTTGAAGATAAACAGGAAGATATAACTGATTCCAAGACATCTGGGATTTGGTGTATAGAGTACTGAACAGGCGCCCCAAGAATATATGTAAGCTAATCCCTTTTTCTTGGCCAATTTCTAATATGTATTTACCGGATGGGCTCTAGAAGTCTGAGCAGAGAATAAGTGGTAGAAAGCTAGAGAATTGAGATTTCAGAAGATAATCACGTTGTTGAATATGCTATGATTACAACTGGGACCCCAAAGAGGCCATGCACTAGTAATAAGGACACATGCTAGGGCTCCCTAAGAAAAAGGGACAAAGTGAAAGAAATCCTAGCAAATCCTACCAGCAAACCTGCCACAATCAATCCTAACACTCTTTACAAGAACATAACATAATCCAGAGTCTCTATTCTATATCATCACCAATTCCCTATATGAATCCTTTTAAAATCTTTCACGTAGAATATTTTAGTAGTTTCCTAAATGCTCACTCCACTCAGAAGCTTTTGATCCATTCTGCTACGGCTGTTATTGTACCAAAATACAAATTTGATCATGTTCTCTCACTCAAGGTAGGATCACAGACTGGTTTAGCTACTGCCTAGAGATTTGTGTCCAAAGTCCTGTCTTTCCATTTCTCATGATATCCTCCATCATCTGTTCACTGCCTTCTCTAGAGGAGGCGCTAGGTGACAGTCAGAATTGGGAAGAATCACACTGGTCATCCTTCTGAAAGAGAGAGAGAGTCTGCAATGCACAAGGCCACCTCTATTGTCTCTTCTCCCTCACCCTTTCTTTCTAATTTATCTGTTGTCATGGACTTTCATACTTCTTTAAATATTTATCCATTAACCAGGGAACTCACTGATCATCTAAATTTCCTATTAATCTTAGAAACATTTACCTTCACCTCTCCATTTTGTTTTCACTCATCAAACATTCTAAGTAAATAGTGTGTTTTTAATACTATTGTTATGTATAATATGCACAGCAGAGAAAGAAAAGAAATGTCTTCTTCCATCAGGTAAGATGTTCAGTGCCTGGAACAGGGCCCTGTCTTGCTTGCAGAGTCCTGAATACTTAGGTGAATTTATTGGAAATCCACATGTCAGCTGTTGGGGTGGGGAACATCCCTCCCACCGACTAAGGCCCTTGAGATCAGTACCAGCTGAACACACACCTCACCAAATTAGTCTCACAAATACAGCAGGCTAATTTTTTTTTTTTTTTTTATCCTCACCCGAGAATATTTTTCCATTTTTTGTACAGACAGAGTGGGAGGGAGGGAGAGGAAGGGAGAGAGAGTGAGAAACGACGTGAAGGGACACATCGAGTGGCTGCCACCCGCACGACCAACCAGGGCCGGGGACAAACTGAAACCGAAGTACGTGCCCTTCGTGGGAACCGAACCCGGGTCTCTCCGGACCGCAGGCAGATGCTCCAACCGCTGAGCCAAACTGGCCAGGGCCAGCAGACTAATTTTTAAGTTGATAATGTTGTACAGCCTGAGAATGATGTTATAAATATCCAAATGGCTCTTGGCAGAAAAGAGCTTCCCCACCCCTGGGAGTCTAGCTGATGAGTAGAATTCAGTGAGACTTCTAGCATATAGACTGTAGAACTACCCCACTGGGTACCCTGGGCTGTACTGCAGATGAAACCCCAATATGGGTCTCCCAGTGAGATGAAGAGAGCTCCAGTGATCATGTTGTTTCCACAGGTTCCTGGCTGGGCCAGCGGGGTGGGTTTGTGCACAGGGAGGCCGTGACTTTGCAAGGCTGTGTCTAGGCTGCTGGCACAGAAATACACGGCAGAGTCACCTGGCTCCATGGAGTTGACCTGAAGTTTCAGAAGATCTTCGCTAGGATTTTCAGGTAAGAAACGACTTGGAACTGTTTCATTTAGAATAAGCTTCTGAAGACGGTAGGTAAACATAATTTTCAGCAACTTCTTGGAGTCCTGCTTATACCAGTACATAGCGTTATGGCCCAGCTTTTGCTCACAACGTAGGGATTCCTCATTCCCCACCTGCACGATGAGGTATTTTGGAGTCTGGAAAACTGCTGTGTCCAAGGGACCTGAAAAGAAAGAGTCAGAATTCAGACAAGTCCCAGGAGCCAACCTGTTGCTGGAGGTGGGATCGGGCATGGAGAGCTCAGAGGGGATTGTGCCTCCTGGGCCCCTCACTCACCTGCTCCCAGGACACAGAGGGCCACACAGCAGAGCAGCCTGGAGCCCATGGTGGATCCGGGCCGACGGGCAAGGCCTAGGCCAGGACTGGCTGTGGTCTCGGGGTGAGAAGCCCGGCTGCAGCGCCCCACAGCCCGGCAGGTGCTTCCTGTGATGTCACAGCCGAGACCGACTTCCCATCCAGGCTCTCCTCAAATGAGTTCTCTCCCTTTCTCCTGTCCCACACTTGCTTTTTCCAGAGATGTTTCAACTTCTCTTTTGAGAGGAATGAGGTGTATCCAGGGATGGTTCAGTGTGGTGGACGGGTTGTGTCCAGGTTGTTTCTCTGACGTCATCCTTGGGCTGGCAGCTCCCTCCTCCCCTGTCCCTGCCCCAGCATCTGGCCACCTCTTCCCTTCCTTCCCATCTCAGGCCCCTTTCACAGTCACCCTGGTCTCTCACAAAAATGCAGGGTGGTCCCACCCATGTCTTGGCTCCCCTGGGAGCCAGATTCATGCTCAGACACTGTTTTAGTTGTGAGCAGGAGACTGACTGTGAGGTGTCCCCCGAGACCCAGCTACAGAGCATATTCAGTTGCATGAATGGGAGCTGGTTATGAGCAAACCCCATGGATGAGTCCTTGAGGGGATGCACTGAACCCGGCTCCTGCGATGTTCTATTCTATCTGAGGGCTGGAGCCACGTGTGGAATAGGGTGCTGCTAGGGAATCAGAAGTCTCGTGTGATGGAGAAGGAGGTTGTAGTGTGTGTCACAGCATGGACGTTGCAAAAATTTATGCAGGATGGTGCCACTGTCCTTGCATTGTTTACAGGTCACCTTCTCTTTTGGTTCAGTTACAACTCACTGCCTAGCAAGGTTTCTCAGCCTGGGCACGAGAGACACTGCACAGGATGACGCTCTGTTGTGGAGGCTGCCCTGTGCCAACAGGATGTTTAGCAGCCCCCCGGGTCCTTGCCCACTACATGCCAGGAGCACTGCCCACCCCCAGTATGACAACCAAAATGTTGGCAGATGTTGCCAAGTCACCCTCCTTGAGAACCAGCTTCCCCTTCAGTCCTTCCTTCTGCCTCAGCTGCCCTCAGGCAGTTTGGTTGTCCACAGCACCTCCTAGTGGTCAGCAAGGCACAAGTCTGAGATCTCATTGTCCCCTGAGCCAGGCTCCAGCTCTTTAACCCCTACAGCAAAGTCTCGGGGTAAGACCAGAGAATCCGGAATTCAATGGAGGAGTCACACACACACACACACACACACACACACACACACCACACACACAGCACACTCGTACACAAAAGACACATACATATCCACAACGCACACATACACACAACACACAAATAAACACACATATACATACACACACACTGTGTGTCTACACTGTCAATTCCTGGTGAAACCCCTTCAAGGACAGCCCCCAGTGGTTCATTATTTGTAATGAACAGGGGCTCCCGGGTGATTGATCCCAAGGACAGTTCTCACGGAGGATCCTCAGTCACTGTTCCAAGGCAGGTGCTGTCTGTGGCCCTGACAGTCCTGTACTGGCTGCTCGCACGGGGCTCTGTGTGGTCTGGGTCAGTGACAGTCACACCAGGAGTTTGTTATCATTGTGCAGAAGCCTCATATATTACAAGAGAAGATTTCACCACATCGGGCCTAGGCTTCGGTGCTCGGTCTCAGTGGTAGAATCTTGAACTGCGTAAGGAAGCCCAGAAATACACACGCAAGATCTCATCACCCCACATGGGCTGCGGTGGATTCTGAAGGCTATTCACTGACTGCCCCCTGCTGGGAGAACAATGGATGTCCCAGAGCACGTGGTCCTCTTGGTGAGGGGAGAGGAGGGCCCCCCTTGTTCGGGACCCTGGGAACTGTGAGGAGAGGGGAACAGCTGAGGGTTTGTGGGCAGGGAGGGGTGACTGTGTCACGCTGTGGTTGAGCTGCTGGCACAGAGGTACTGGGAGGGCTGGTTGGTGCTGGCCGACTCCAGGGTCAGGGAAATGCTCAGTCTTGTCTGGGAGACACTGTGCCCTTCTGTGACATCCATTTCTCCTTGTTGCCCCAAGTACTTGAACAGTGGATCAGCCTCAGACCCTGTCCCGGATTTGTTGATAACAGTACATTACAATGTGGTTCAGGTCTGGGAACATTCCAGTGTCATCTTCTTCCCTCTTTGCATAATATGTATCTTCGCATCTGGGTGACGGCCACATCCACGGGGCCAGATAGAGAGTCAGAGGTAGGTAAGGACAACTCCTGCGCAGGGACCTGGGTACTTAAAGAAGAGCGATAGGCTAGGGGCTGGGTGTTCACACACCACTGCAGAGGTGTCCAGCTCCATGCGGACCTCACCTGCCACAAGGAGACAGAGCATCACACAAAAGAGTTTGGGGCACATGGCCGGTCAGGGCGTGGTGGGTTGTCCCAGCTCAGAGCTTCTGACCACAGACTGTGAGGGAGCTCAGAGGCCCTTCTCCCGTGAACAGACAGGTCTTCCCTGTCGGTCATTGGCCTGAACCAGCTAGTCAACCTGGTTCCGGTCCCTTCTGATTTGGCTCAGGCTGAATCACCAGCTGCTCTCAGAGCTGTCGTTCAGCATGGACGGCAGGGGAGGGGGGTGTGGATGTGGGGTGGGTCTGGGGAGCACCCCACCCCTTGGTTTCCCACTTTCTTTTGAGACAGTTGCCTCTGTCGGCACCTGCCCTGCCATCAAGGCTGCCTTGCCCAAATCCTTCAACTGTGGGTGTCTCTAACGTTTAGAGGGACTTCCTAACTCTTCCACAGGTGACTGAAAACTTCCTCAACAGCTGCCTAATGTTGGATCCATGCCTCTGACTTCTTAACCCTTCTCTGCCCTCTCAGACTCTCCCCAGACTCTCAAAAGCGTCACAGTGCCATCTCGTGGCCAATCATTGAAGTTTCATCATTTTTCCTTCTTTTATGGCTCAAGGGATGCTGGGAAGTGTGTGCATGGTCACCAGGGAGAATATTCCAGAAGCACTGTCCTGATTGTTGTGGGCTCAATGTCCTTACGCCCCAACCCCAATATGAATTCTAACCCTGAATCTATTCCTTTGACTCACCTGCTTAATATCTCACCCGCATTCTACTTCACTCTTATCCCATCACCTGGCAGCTACCAGCGGAGATCAGCTTCCTTAACACTATCTTCTGGAAGGGAGAGGGAGAGACGGGGGTGGGAGAAAATGATGTTAGGTCTAAAGAAGGAAGAAAAACACTCACGTTAAAGTGAGAGGAAGTTTGCCCTGGCCGATTTGGCTCAGCGGTTGGAGCATCGGCCTGCGGTACAGAGAGACTCGGGTTCGGTTCCCGCTAAGGGCATGTACCTCGGTTGCAGTTTGTCCCTGGCCCTGGTTGGTCGTGCGGGTGGCAGCCACTCGATGTGTCCCTTCACATCGATGTTTCTCTCTCTCTCTCTTCCTCTCTCTCCCTCCCGCTCGATCTGAACACAAAATGGAAAAATGTCCTCGGGTGAAGATAAAAAAAAGAAAAAGAAAAGAAAACAGTTCTAGCTGAGTTTGGATTTTGTATGTAAGAGAAAAGCATGGTCATGGAGATAGACTGCAGATGGGCTCCAAGGATGTGTTGATGATTACTGGTCAACAGAAGTTGTTTCATCACTGATGACCTGACGGCTAGCCCAAGGCCGAAGATTCAGACAGGCCTCTTCCCACGGTGACACTGATCAGTTCAACCTCAAATTAAAAAGTACTGATACGCACTGTGTCCACACTGCTGGAGAATTTCTTTCTTGGCTGCACACTCTTCTCAGAAATCCTCTCTTTGCCTCTGTTTCTTGATAATAATGTAATGCCCCTTCCCCATATGTGAGCACACGGATGTATGTGATGAATTTTCTCTACATTTTTCTCTGATGCCCAAGTAGGAAATAAATGATTCTAACCCTCTACACTTAGTATACTAAGAGGAACAGGCTAGTCTGAATGAATAAGAAAATAAACAGGGACTTGGGGAAACAAGCTGATGAGGATTTTCTCCAGAACCAGGACTTGCAGTAAGACTCTGAAGAGCTGCAGTGGGCATAAACGGGGTGCCTCCCTCTGTGTACCCCAGATCCTGCATGAAAGTAGAGGACAAAGCTCCCAATCCAGGGTGAGAGGTCAGGTCTCATAAAACTCAACAAAAGGAAGACAAAGAACCCAAATTTAAAATGGGCAGGGAACTAAATACACACCTCTCTAAACAGGACATACAAATGGCTGAGAGACATATGAAGAAATGCTCAACATCATTAATCATCAGAGGGATACAAATTAAAACAACAATGAGGTATCACCTCACACCTGTCAGAATAGCCGCCATCAACAAATCATCAAACAAGTGTTGGCGAGGGTGTGGAGAAAAGGGGACTCTAGTGCAATGCTGGTGGGAATGCAGACTGGTGCAGCCACTATGGAAAACAATATGGTGTTACCTCAAAAAATTAAAAATTGAACTTCCATTTGACCCAGTGATCCCACTTCTAGGAATATACCCTAAGAAGCCTGAAACACCAATCAGAAAGAATATATGTACCCCCTTGTTTGTAGCAGCACTATTTACAATAGTTAAGATCTGGAAACAGCCCAAATGTCCATCAGCAGAAGAATGGATAAAAAAGCAGTGGTACATATACACAATGGAGTACTATGCAGTGGTAAGAAAGAAAGATCTCTTATCCTTTGAGATGACACGGAGGGACCTAGAAAGTATCATCCTAAGCGAAACAAGCCAAACAGAGAAAGACAAGTATCATATGATCTCACTTATTTGTGGAATATAATGAACACAGCAATGTGAGGAATGGAGTAGTCCCAGAGACGTGGAAGTGGGGTACAGACTGACAATCCCCAGAAGAGAAGGTGGTGGAGGGAGATAAACCACAGAACTTATATGCATGTATTCATGAACAATGGACATGGACAACAAAGCTGGGGACAGGGCAGGGATGGGGGGGGGAAGAGGGTAATCAGTGGGAGAAAAAGTAGAAACATCTGTAACAAAAATAAATTAATTAATTAAATTAAAAAAAGAAATAAATAAAAAGAAAAGAATACGAGCAACAACGAACAAAAATTAAATGTAACACTATAATGTGCATGTGTCATTTACTAACTTTCAAATGTCATTAAATGTCACCTTATTTTTGTCAGAGGAAGCTGTAGATGTTTAGCGGAATGAAAGAGGTCCAGGGGAACCCTGAATTCTCAAGCCTTAAGTTAAAGCTGGTTCCATGGAATATTGAATATTGAGTTTAGAAGTATGCAGTGTGTGTTCCCGCACTGGGTAACAAGTATAACTTTCAACAGTCGTGAAAGCGACCATGACATGGAGAGTTAAGACATTTCTGTTCGGGCGCAGGCCAGGGAGTTGGCTGTCCCGAGTAGATTCTTCTGCTCCACCCTAAGAGGAATAGCAAAACCAGCCTTCCCAGAAGGGCTGACGGTTTTCCTGTTCATGGTGTGCCGACCTAGACTTTCCCCTCAGGCAGCCAGGGAGGACAGACAGATATCCGGAAGCTTCCTCCTCCTACATACAGCTAGAGTTGACATATGATGTAATTTTGTGGACTTCTGGGGTTGTTAAGAAGCAAGGGAAATGCCAAAGGTTTGAAAACAAACAATACAGGAGGCTTGAGTGAAAACAAAGTGAGAAGCCCTGTCTGAGATCTGGGTTTTATTATTATTTTTTATTTTTCTTATTTTTTAATCCTCAGCCAAAGATATTTTTTTCCAATTTTTTTAAAAATTTTTTCAGAGAGAGTGGAAGGGAGGGAAAGAGGAAGAAAGAGAGAGAGAGAGAAAGAGAGAGAGAGAGAGAGAGAGAAACATCCATGTGAGAAAGACACATCGATTGGTTGCCTCCCACATGACCCCCACTGGGCCAGGGACAAAATCTGCAACTCAGGTACTTGCCCTTGACCAGAATCGAACCTGTGACCCTTTGGTTCATGGGCCGATGCTCAAACCACTGAGAAAAATTAGCCAGGACTCAGTTCTGGGTTATTGATGTCTGTCTTTTCTACCTCCAGTGTTTTGGTATCAACCATTTTCGTGTCTGGACAATTCTAGCTTCCATGGGCCACTATATTGGAGAAAGTGTCCAGAAGGAAGTCTGTTGCTGACATTTTGATAGAACCGTTTTATCAAACCCAGAAGGGCTTCCTATTCTTTCCTGCTCCAAGAACTCAGAAGACCACCTAGCAGAGTGACAAGAATAAAACCCTTCCTATACTCTGGAGTGAGGGAAGTGGGGCCCTGGGTCTCCTTTGGCCTGGTAAGTAGATGTCCCTAGGTTATTGCAATCTCTGCAAGGTCCCCAAGAAACCTCTGGCCTGTCAGACTCACTGCCTGAGCCCAGGAGTTTCCATCCCAGCATGGCTCCACTGGACGGGCTGAATGGAGGTGGAGGCCTAGCCCTAGACTTCCTGTTGTCGCAGGTATGTCCTCCACCTGCACCTGCCTTCGGGGTCCACTATCCCCACCTCAAACCCCTCTGCCTTCTAGCCCATGCAGGCTCCCATGCAAGCGGTTTGCTGGGAAAAAAACACCTGCAGACCTGACCCAGGGCAGAACACTCTATTTAACCCCTCCCATTTCAGCACTGACTCCTCCCAGCCTCTGCCAACCCCTTCTCCTATGTTGTAAACAAAACCAGAACTGCCCTAACCCTCTCCCATCCTGGGAGTTCTCTCAACCCTCCCTCAGAACTCCCGGCACCTCAGTAGAGTCCTAGCTCCTCCTTGTAGCCAAAGGGAAGCCATGCACCCTGACACAGTCCCCCCAGGGAGACAGGAAGGTGATCGGGGTCATGGAGATAAGGACATACAGTCAGAGGGTTGTCATTAGTCCTCAGCCCACCCATCTCAGAGTGAAGTCTCAATCAGGATAAGGCTTAATGTCATAGCA
This sequence comes from Molossus molossus, assembly GCF_014108415.1. Classification (NCBI taxonomy): domain Eukaryota; kingdom Metazoa; phylum Chordata; class Mammalia; order Chiroptera; family Molossidae; genus Molossus; species Molossus molossus. The sequence continues at coordinate 103,337,543 of NW_023425401.1, read as the reverse complement.
AAACACGAGCTCCGTTGATTTCTTAGTATTCTGCCCACATCAATGCGTAACATTATGTCCCCAATGTTATGTCCCCAATGTCTACACTTCAACTTGATGGCTTCTCATACTCGGAGACAATTTTCTTCCTGTCAGTCTCTCCTTTTTCCTGCACCATCCTCAGGGGCTCCAGTCCTCCAGCCCTGAATCCCCACTTCCCCTTCCTCCTTCCCCTAAACAACGTGAAGTAAAGGCAACTGTGAGATCCTTGTTTTAAGATGACTAATTTCATTTCAGGCCAGGTCGGTTATTGAAACTGACCCACCATTCCATTGCAAGTCTAGACAGGGGGCATCTAAACGGCTTCTTCTAGAGCAGAGATGACCAGCGGTGGCCCGGGGAGGAGCCTGGCCCACAACCTGTTTCGGTGAATGACGTTTCACGGGACCGGCTGTGCTCACTTGTTTGCATGGTGTCCTTGGCTGCTTTCATCCCAGGACCGCAGGTGACTGACAGGCACCACACTGCCTGCAGAGCCTCAGCTGTTTACAATCCTGCTCTCTACAGAACCAGTTCGCTAAAGCCTGCAAACAGTTTTTGGAGATGATCACATGGAGCTGGAGAAGAAATGACCCCCTACCCCACGCCATCCTCGAGCGGGGTTCTCAGGGAAACCCAGGCCTGGTGTCAGGGTTCACTGGACCCAGACAAAAACATTCTACTCACTGACTTTGTATATATGGCAAAGATTATGAATTCAGCTTAGATGCTCAGGTTAGCATCAAGGTTATTACACAAGCATATACTTTGTTTCTTGAGTGAGTTTTGTTTGTTTGTTTTTGTTTGTTTACTTCAGTTTTTCAGTAAGTTTCTTAGTACATCTTTTTTTTTAAGGAGCAGGATTCTTATTTGAAAAATTTCCGGGCACGTTGGTGCCGTAAAGAGCCAGTACAACCTCAGTGAATAGAGATGGATGAACCAGGAAAGTGGCTGGAGAAGCTAAGAAAAGAGAAAACGGGCTCTCTCGGAGGAAAGAACACAAAAGCGCTTTTTGAGGCTGGTGCCCCCTGCTCTTGCCAATACGAGAGTCAATGTATTTGCTGGAGCCCAATCAGACTGCGGTTCAGGCATAAGCGTACAAAGTCCTCCAAGGCCACGAACAATGGGCGTGGGAAAGAGAGCTGACAAACACAGATTCATCAAATACAGACACACATCCCTGGGCCACCATGTGCTTGAGGTTAGGAAAAGAAGTATAGGTACCAACATCCTAGTACACACGGAATACGGGCCTTCCCCCCACACAGCCACATCTGTCCATGAGAGGGGCTGAGGTAGGAGACCCACACACAGCGCAGCCTGTGCAGCGTTGATGGTAAATGAGAATTCATTGATGCGAGCGAGAACGGAAATCCAGCACACGTCAAGTACAGGCAAGAGTATTTCCTGAGTCTGGGAACTTACAACCCAATTCGGCGGGGTCCAGTCTCACAGGATGATTCATGGCATTTCAGAAGGAAGAGGCTGTCTTGTAGGGCTAAGCTCCTTCACCATCGTGAGAGGAAATCTTCAGAATCGTTCACCCGGTTTACATCAGTGACACCCTGCATACATGTATATAAACCAGACTCCTCGTGCTGACTCAGCATTGGCCTGCCCCCGCCCCCCAGCAGGGAGCATTGTCCTTGTCACTTTCACTTGGAACATGAATTGCTTTTACCTCGTATTCAGATCTACTGAGCTCGATCCCCCTCCCACGCACAGACCACCGCCACAGCCACCACCATCAGTGATCATTCATTTTCCCACTCTCGTTTTGTCCAGCCACCTGCCTACAGCTCGGTATGCATGTCGCTAGTCGTCTGCAACATGATTTTAGAGCAGTGGTTCTCAACCTTCCTAATGCCGCGACCCTTTAATATGGCTCCTCATGTTGTGGTGACCCCCAACCATAACATTGTTTTCGTTGCTACTTCATAACTGTACTTTTGCTACTGTGATGAATCGCCATCGGAAATATGTGTTTTCTGATGGTCTTAGGCGACCCCTGTGAAAGGGTCATTCGACCCCCAAAGGGGTCACGACCCACAGGTGAGAACCTCTGTTTTAGCGCGTACACCAACAACCAGTTTTATGTAAAGAGCTATTTTATTAAGTTGCATATGTTCATGTTCACGTGCATTCGATAAAAACTCACCAACACATGAACTGTCAATGTCTTTGCTTAAGAAGAGACTCGGGGGAAATAAACTCGGTTTAAATAGCAAAATGTCACTTCCATGGCAGGCTCTGTGCTCAGTGGCTTCTGTGCTCCAGGTGTGAGAGTTGTATGGGGAGCACTGAAGTCTGGAACCCGTCGCTTGGCATTTTCCTCACATCCTCACAACTGCTTAGGTGACTGAAGCATCCCCCTGGAGCCCGACAGGCCCATGCTCCTTGGTCTCCGAGTGCTCACTTGGGAATTAGCAATCGATTCCAGCTAACTGCCCTTATCTGGCCATCCCCACTCATTCCCTCCTATGAAGAAGGTGTCCAGGTAAAAAAGCCCAGGACACACAGGAGAAAAATTTCTAGGACATAGCAGCATACGAGCCAACTCTTGCAAAAACTCTGCTCTGAGTTGTGTTTCTCATAAGGGCCAAGACGTCTGATGAGGTTCAGGAGAAGTTTTAGGGGTGATGTAGAAACATACAATCCCCATACTTCAGTGTGGAGGTGTCAGCCACGGGAGGTAATTGAACAGGATGAGAAGACTCTCCCTTTCTGAACCTGACCCTTCTCTTACTCCTTAGTATTTCCTGATTATTAGGGACCAATAATCAGGTCCCTAAAAGCAACTTGCTGCCTTTTGAATCATTCATGCAGTGGTTACTGAGTTGCCTCTAGTGTCCTGAAGTTAAGGTACTTTCCCATATCGCCTGAGAAGCTACCTTGCCCATCTTTTCGCCTAAGATCAGTCATTCTCAGCTCTGGGGATGATTTTTGACCCCTTGGGGACATTTAGCAGTGTTTGGAGGCACATTTGGTTGTCATATCTGGGAGGAGAGGCTAGTGCTACTTATAACCAGAGGCCAGGGATGCTGATAAATAGGCTACAGTATGCATGCAGGGCAGTTCCCCACAACAAAGAATTGACCCAAAATGTCAATAGGGTTGATAAACTCTTCTAGTAAATCATCTCCAAATCAGCAAACTTTCAAATGCAAAAGAAACAGGAAGGGAAGATTTGCTAAAGCAGGAGCACTCTGGTAGGTCATTCAGGTGTATTGCCTGGATGTGGAATCTGGGTATGAGTGGGTGGGGTGAGAAGCTGGAGGTTAGTTCTCACTGAGAGTCACATATTTTGGATGCTTCTCCTGTACCCCATTGTTATGATAATTCCTGTTCCAGGAACCCATTTCTTGTATGTTTCAGAATTCCTTATGCTCCCTAGAGTCCTCCCTGAATTTGATAGAGCTCAGATTGTTCTTTTGGCTCATGTTTATGGTGCTGCAGTGCAGGACATGAACCCTAAAATGAGGCTACTTGAGTTTAAATCCTGTGCTGAACACTTAATACCTATAAAGCATTCAGCAAAGCATAAACCTTCTCTAAGCCTCACCCTCCTCATCCATAAAATGGTAAAAGTTATAGCAATCATCATAAAGTTGTTGGTGAGGAGTGGATGAGTTGATGTATATAGACCTGTTCATAGTGCTTGGCACATAGTAAGCACTCCCCAGATTTCAACTGTCTTATCATTGGCCAAGACTTCTGTATTCCCTTGGTCTCCAGATTTTGGTGAACATACTGGAAAAGTTTTGCATAGTGGTTAGAGCACAGACTCTGAAGCCTGGGTTCCTGGGTTGGAATCTAGACCCTACGATGTACTTGTTGCATGATTTTGGTCAAGCTCCCTATACCTTTGTGTGTCTCCATTTTCCCATCTGTAAAGTGGGGATGATAACGGGTATCTTGTAGGGTTGTTCTGAGGATTATTAAATTAATATAGGCAAAGTATTTAGAAAAGTCCTAATATAGACTATGTTTTAGATAAGTGTAAATTACATTATTTTTCACTCTCTTGTTTAGATATATTGTAATTTCAGGTCAAAATAATTTCTTTTCAGGGGAACAAGTTGTTTCTATTATTAATGAAAAATTAATATGGACATACAAGACCAGAGTTACCACAAGAAAAATTATATGACTGTGAAAGAGCCAGTGTTAGTTAAACATCAAGGGTATAAAGTTCAAGGTAGTCTTCAGGATAAAAGTTCACAGTTGGAACAAGCAAGTACCTAAGACTTTTATTTGGGAACCAGGACACCTGTAGCCCTGTTCTGTGACCTTACTCCAACTTACTTTTCTATTATGGAGAACAGTTCCCACCAGGTGGGGTCATTACATTCATTCCCATAACCTTCTGGAAGAGTGGTTGATGTTTAAATTGGATGCTGAGTTATCTTCAATTTGGCACAGAATTGAATTCTAAATTTGTGAATTTCCAGTGAAATCATTTTTCTGGCACCTGTGGCCATGCATGTCAATGGCAAACCTGGAGGCATAAATAGCGATGGGTGAAGCCCTTTATCCCATATTCCCACCCACATCCAGTGAGCAACCATGAAGGCCTTCATCTTCCTTGCTCTCCTGGGAGCCGCTGGTGAGTCTCTATTACTAAATGAATCAGTAGGGGTCTAGCATGTGTTTGAGTTTGCACTTTGTACTCTGGAAGGCAGCAATGAATGTTGTGTATATCTCTGCACTCAAGAAGCTTAGAATGCTGAGACAACAGTGCACAGTACCTGTGTCTGTAGATAAATCAGTATCACTTGTTGGGGGAAGATCACTGAGCAGGGGTGGTAAGTGTAGATTCATATACAGAGGCAGCACCTGCCCTAACAGTCAAGGTAAAATCTATGAGGAAGAGAGAAAAGGAAAGGGTAGTCAACAGTAAGGAAATGTTGTTTTGACCTTTCTAAGGATTTGGAGTTAACAACTAGGAAGAATGACAATGACGAATCTTGGCTCCTCGCAGAGGCTGTGAGGGTCAGAGCCCGAGTGTCCTCTCTCCTAAAGGGCATCTTAGCAGGGATCAGAGCAGGCAAAGATATTTTATTTCTCTTGGATAAAAGCCATGGGCTGGGTTTTACAACCTATCCAGTGTGATTTGACATCAGTCAAATCATCAAAAGAGATAGATAAATAACTATTTTTATGCTACGAAAATGTACTACTACATTTTCCCAAATCGGGCAAGTACAAATTCAATATGTACTTGCTCTTTGCATACCTGGACATGCATTTTCCAAAATTACTTTAAAATACTTGAACAATAGAACACAGATAATATAATGAAAGACTTTTAGAGCTGTAAGAAATCTTAGTAAATCTGAAAAATGTTGGAAAGATCATTGGGATACGGGGAAAAGCGGGAGACAGAAAACTTATCATGTTCTTATGAAATTAGTTTGTGAAAATTTTAGGTGTGGATCAAGAAGAGAAATTGAGGGGCTGGGGGGTAGTACAAAATTCCCATTTTCTTCCAGGCCAGAACATTCTCAGATGGCTTCTAAAAGCTTCCTTTCTGTTACCTCCTGGGAATATCTATCCTATACCAACCACCACAAATAAACATGACCCTGGGTATTGCAAAGCTGTATAGGATACCATTTGCATGACTGCTGAGCATAGTTTTATGTAAAAAGTACCCTTTCTATTCTTAGTTATGGTGTTCAGGACATTTATTATATAAAGTCTCTTATCTGTGAGTGTGAGAGAGAGGGGCATCAAGTATGTAAAAAACTGTATGTTTATCAAATTTAAAGCATAAATTAAAAATTAGATACTTATCATGGTATAAGTGGGCTATGTAGTAAAGGTATAGAAAAATTGGGTTTTAAGAAAAGTTACGTTGAATATCATCATTTCCTGATTTTGTGTGACAGGAAAACTATCTGAGCTTTTCTGGTCAATCTGCAAAAACGTGGTAGTGAGTCAAAACACCCAGATGGATCTGTTTAACAGATAGTTTCCAACTTTTCTCTGTCAGTTGCTTTCCCCGCTGATGATGATGACAAGATCGTTGGGGGCTACACCTGCCAAAAGAACTCCGTCCCTTACCAGGTGTCCCTGAATGCTGGCTACCACTTTTGTGGGGGCTCCCTCATCAATAACCAGTGGGTGGTGTCTGCGGCTCACTGCTACAAGTCGTAAGTAACCAATACTCATATCCCTGTTCTTTAAGATCAACTTATCCCCTAGCCTCGCCAAGGCACAAGCAGGGTGAACTCCAGAGTTATGACAGAGGGGTGAGCATTCAGATTCCAAGAACCTCATTGTTCCCCCAGGCATTGAATGATGCACTGAGGGACTTCCACATGGTGTACTTAGAGCTCCCTGAGGTCCTTCCTAATAAAGACAAGGGAGGGGAAACAGTGAATAATGAAGTATGCTGAGAACCAACTGCAGAGCATTAACCATTAAATAGTCCTAGTCATTGTAGCTCAACCAGAAAAAATGCCATGGGGGGGTAATAAAATACATTAAAATTTCAGTACATTGAAAATAAACACAACCCACTCTGCTCTCTCCACCTTGTCATGTCCTTGATTGCTGCTGAATCTCTCCATAATAATCAGTAATCCCAACCAGACGAGAAATGGCAGGTGCTGATCAACTGCCACCAATTCCTTTTTCATCTCCTGCTGTTTTATTGGAGTATTTGATTCCCATTCCTATGCCTTACTACTCCAACAAGATGGTGGGCTGTCCACCTGTGCCTGTGTTGGCCCCTACCCAAGAAATATTCTAACTGCACCCTATTTGGTAGAACTGCCTTAAGTGTACGCTTACCTGTGTATGTGAATGCTTAGGGGATGGTGTCTGAGTTTATGCTCATGACTGGGGTGTGCTGGTAAGGGGAAATGCTCAAGTAAAATACTTAAAGAATTGTAATCCTTTCATCCAGCCGAATCCAGGTGCGTCTGGGAGAACACAACATTGAAGTTGTTGAGGGCGGTGAGCAGTTCATTAATTCAGCCAAGATCATCCGCCACCCCAAATACAATCCCAACACCATCGATAATGACATCATGCTGATTAAACTGAAGTCACCCGCCACCATGAGCTCTCGTGTCTCCGCTGTCTCTCTGCCAAGAACCTGTGCCAGTGCTGGTACCCAGTGTCTCATCTCTGGCTGGGGCAACACCCAGAGCGTCGGCTGTAAGTATCACCTGAAACATAAGCACCAAGTCCGAGAATCCTAGAGGCATGTGGAGTATCAGTTAGTCCAAACTGTCACTCAAGACAAGGTTCACAGAGGGTAGTCTGTGCCTCTGTGGAGTCTTATATTATATTAATGGAAATGTGGAAGATTCTTATGTTGGGAAACACAGCACACATGGACTACACTAAAGATGTCAGGTATTCAACTGAGGTAATTAGTGATTTACAGAGAACTAGGAACTGGGTGGTAAACAGAGCCAAGACTAAGGGATTTGGGACTGCCTGAAGTATAATCTGGCTTGAGAAATAAAGTCTCTAGATTTGAGATCTGTGGTCACTGAGGCAATTTGTTGATTAAAACTCTTCTAAAATATTTTTTTCTTTATTGATTTTAGAGAGAAAGGAAGAAAAAAGGAGAGAGAGAGAGAAACATTAATGAGAGAGAACATCGTCTGGTTGCCTCCTGCATGCCCCCTATTGGGAATTTGGCCCACAACTTGGGGATGTGCCCCAGTCGGGAATTGAACCAGCGACCTCCTGGTGCATGGGTTGATGCTCAACCACTGAGCCACAATGCTGGGGCTGATTAAAACTCTTCAGAAGGCCTTCCAGATAAAAGTTGCTCATCCAAAGTAGAAGTTACTGGCAATTTACATGAAAAAGTGGGAGCATTTGGAAAGGGGGGAGAGATCACGGAAAAGAAATTTCTAGAGAATCCTATGGGTCATCTTCTATTTTCACTCCTACACCCCACAGCTAACTACCCTGAGCTCCTGCAGTGCCTGGACGCCCCCATCCTCTCCGACAGTGCTTGCCGCAATGCCTACCCAGGCCAGATCAGCAACAACATGATGTGTCTGGGCTTCCTACAGGGTGGAAAGGACTCTTGCCAGGTCAGTCCTTTGCATCCCTTTCCTTTCCAGCCCCCTCTCATACATCTCTACCAAAGTTCCCCTTTTCTGAAACACAGACGATTACAAGGCTTTATCTGGGACTGATTATGAGGGGTGAGGGATAGATGTGGGATAAATGATCGTTTTTCTTTTTGCCGGACGAATGGTTAGAATTAAGGGTGAAAAGATATACAAAAGATGGTGTGCACATATTACATCTAAGGCACTGCTGCGGGGTCTATTGCAGAGGAGCACTGTTTGAAAGGAGCAGGGCTGACTGGGCAGCCTTCCACTTCCCCTTTCTCACCTCTTCTTGGCCTCAGGTCTGCAACTAAGGGAAGAGGAGGATCTAGAAGGAGGGAGGAGGAAGAATGGCGGTGTAGTATGAAGAATGAGGGTTGGATTTCCAGGGGGAAGAGAAGGGGCGTCATGGAGAATCAGCAGCAGTCTGGGAAGATGGCCTCAGGATAATGGAGGAACATCTTTGAGCTTTTGTTCCATCTGGGTGTGGTTGAGAGTTCTAATCGGCTTTTCCCTCTTGCTCAGGGTGATTCTGGTGGCCCTGTGGTCTGCAACGGACAGCTCCAGGGCATTGTCTCCTGGGGCTACGGCTGTGCTATGAAGGGCAAACCTGGCGTCTACACCAGGGTCTGCAACTACGTGACCTGGATCAAGGACACCATTGCTGCCAACTAAGCACGTTTACCCATCCCTGTTAGACAATGTCACCTCCTTCCTTTGTCTAAAACCAGTACCTAAATAAAAACGTTTTCCCTGCACCAAATATGTCCAAGAACTATCTTTATTTGGCATTCATAGACTTTCTCTGGAAACTGCTTTCTGAGTAATAGAGTGGACATAGAATTGAACTATTCTATGAGGGTAGAATTTGAAAGGTTATTTGGCTGTCTATTCACCTAATCAAAATGAATCACTGATTACTCACTGTATGCCAGACAGTGTAGGACACTGAGGATATACAGATGAATAAAGTTAGGGGGTCACTGTTACCATCACATTTTTAAACTGATAGTGACACGAACAAAGTTAAAATCAACTGCCCAGAGTTATTCAGCTAGTTCGTAGGAAAGCAGGGATGATGCTCTAGCTGTCCTATTTCCAAAGCACCATTATTGCTTCGACACTGTGCTCTCCATTCCTTCTCTAACTGCTCTGAAGCTCCGTGAGGCTCTCTAGAAGGGGAATGTAAAGTCACACATGTCCTGCATTATTCAAGATTTCACCTACCTATGTGCCAGTTGTTCAAGAGCTTTCTTATTTTCCAACTGGGGTTTTATTGCTACAGCAGGCATGATGCCTACAGACCATCTGTGGCCCTCTCCCACCACCAGGCCCCCAAACCTCAGCCCCAATGATGTACTATTTTGAACCATAAGCAAAAATTAAGTACACATGCAGATACGTTTTTAGAACATAGCACTACTTCAAGGTCATGAAGTCTAGGCTATGGAAGAGTTATTTGTTCTCTTCGGTTCTGTATAGAAAGACATCACAGCCACCTTCCGTAGCTCTTCAACTCCTCCCCAAGCTCCAGGCTGTTCCATGGATCATCCAGAGGATGGTTTGGACTACAACTCCCAACACATGGTTTCTGTGCATATCTGGTACAGTTCAAGGGAAAAGACACAAGTGGGCCTGAGCATGGAATTATTGAAGTAGATGAGGAGGTTTGAAAGAAGAAACTGTTCGTGGTCCCAGAGAACAGTTGAAGAAGAGGTATGTTGCCTTCCATTTGGGCTCCTATAAACCAAAGAATGACAGACTTAGTGGCTTGAACAAAAAACAATTTCCCACAGTTCTGGAGGCTGGAAAGTCCAAGATCAAGAGCCAGCAGGAAATGGTAAGAACCCACCTCCTTATAGACAGCTACCTTCTCACTTATCCTCACATGGCTGAGAGAGTTCATTCGAATGTCTTCTTATAGGGACACTATCTCATGATGGGGATTCCACCCTCATGACCGCATCTAAACATAATTGGCTCCCCCAAATGCCGACTTCATACACCATCCCTTTGGAGGTTAGGGCTTGAACATATAAATTTTGGAGGAACACAAACATGCAGTCCATAGCAAGTGTCTTGGGAAAGGAGGGTATAGAAAGGTATATGCCCTCATAAACATTTTCTATCCCTTTGTAACTTCAGATGGTATACTTGCCAGAGCAGCCCTGAGCCCTTAACATCACCTGTTGCTGCCATTAGGATAAAGTCCAAATTCTTGAGCTTGGCACTCAAGGCTCTTAACTATTTGATTATAAGTAAGAGTCCTGTTTTGTTTCCTTAGTTCTCATTGGCTCTCTTCTGACACAGTGAAACCAGATGGCTTCACTGGCAAATTCTACCAAACATTTGAAGAATGAATGCCAATCCTTCTCAAAACTCTTCCCCCAAAATTGAGAAAGGATCACCTCCAAACATTCTGACACAAGGACACCACAATAGCTCTGATCAAATCCATTTTTCTTACACATCTCTGGTGGGGGGGCATTTGGAATGTTTGCACATAGGCTAACTTATAAAAACAAGCAGGTGCATCGGAAAGAGTAGTGTCAAAGACACCTGAACAAGTACAGAGGTTGATTTTATTCAGACTGTTGCAATAAGATGTTCCAGACTCAAAAATCAATGTCTGAGCAGGATGGGGAGATTTTTATTGAGAGAAATAGAAAGGTTACAAGTGGGGAGATTTACAGTGAGATTGTTTTGCAGTCAGGGACTTTTTGGTCAGCTGTTTTTGTTTAGTTAGTTTCAGGGGAGAAACCGTTTTAAGCTCAGCTACTCATTCATGAGGCAAATAAATAAATGGGGAATTGGAGGATCAATGTCTGGTTTCAGACAAAAGGGGAAAGAGTTGTGAGGACTTTGTCACAGGTAACCAGCAATCCCCAGGGATATTTTACCTATTACTGTCTTCTGGGAGCACAGGGCTTAGGTCAAGTTCAACCTATCAGAGGAAATCTGTAGACTTGGTTCCAAGTCCTGACTTTGCCACCAACTCCCCCGAGAACCACAGCTCCCTCATTTCTAAAATAAAGGGGAAAGAAGTTATTCAATGTGTTTCCTACCCCAATGTTTGATGAGTCTGTGCGAATGGCTCTATGAGGGACTCTGGAAAAGGGGAGGTGACAAGTGAGGGTGGGGAAAGAGGCTGGCCGTCACAAAGAGAGGAGGGGCCAACAGAGAAGAGCTATGTCACAGAGAGGGGCAGGAAAATGTCAGCAAGCGCCTCAGGACTCTTGAGATTTTTAGGGTCAGAAAAGAGGCACCAGGGGCTTCACTGGGTCAGCTCCTTCCTCTCTTTCACCCACAGCAGGGACAGCACCCAGCGTTCCTTGTATAAGTGGGTTCTGACAAAGACCAGTTGGAAGACTACTATAAGATCCTTGCTTCTCCCCCTCACCCCCAGTTAATGTTCCTCCCCAGCTGTTCTTGGCAGGGACACTTGGGCTGAAGTTTGGGATCACTTCCAGTTTGACCCAACTTGGCTGCTCGCGGCAAGACCACAGCCCACCATGGAGAGCTGTCTCATCTTCATTCTCCTGAGGGCAGCTGGTGAGAGTCTGGGCCCTTGTCGCAACCTTGGAGAGATGGGGTGGTGTAGGGGAGGGTCAGAAAGAGAAGTAGCTAGCCACACTGAAGAGATAGGAAGCTGTGGGCATCTTCTTCAACACACTGTTGAAGGAAACGCGAGGAACCAGTCTGGGCGCACAGCTCAGTCCCATCAGCACACTCCCTAAGCCCACGGAGGCCTGGGAACATGTTAGGACATGTCACTAATAAGTGTCCCAGTCTTGAATATGTGGTTTTCTAATTGCCACGTCTCCTGGACAGCCGCAGGAAAAACATGTCTTCCCTCTATGTGGGCAGATGGACTTCAGAGGAGTGAGCACGGGAAAGAAAAGGAAGGTGGGCTGGTCAGGGGCTCTGCAAGCTCGTGGCCCCACCCCAAGCATGTCCATTCATTTCACCTGCAAAGCCAGGGAGTATTTCATGTTTTACTTCCATGCCTGGCAAAGACATGTGTCAGTTTCCTTAATGTGTATACCTTCAGTGACATGCTTGATCCCCCCTGATTTAAATATATATATATTTGAAGACTTTGATATTATCTTTGAAAGCCTTAGGCCGGGAAAAACTACTGTAGCCAACCCTCACTTCTCAACCTCGTTGTCTCTCTTTTCACCTCTGACCCCACCAATTCTTTAGTTGTTCTGGCCCAAACTTATGAAACTGAAGATTTTACTGTTCCCTACATGGTCTATCTGCAGTCCAGCCCAGAGCCCTGTGTGGGGTCTCTCATTCACCCTGAGTGGGTCCTGACGGCTGCTCACTGCCCCTTACCGTAAGTATCCCTTTGCTCTTGGGAGCCAGGAGGGGTATATTTCAACAAATGCAGTTCTGGTGAGACATTCCAGCAAGTTTTAATGGCATCCTGAGGGAATTAGAGGGCCCAGGAAGAAGGAGAATCTTCTTCCCCACGGGGAACATCATACACCTTTGTCAGTTGAAGAGGACGTTGATAGGAAGGTGTCAGAAGATTCTTGCCCTTGGAGAGTAAATAATATTCTTACATTCGATGTATTTATTGAACATTTACTATATTGCCAGGGGCTGCTTAATGCACTGAGAAAGCTGCGAGAGAAAATGATGGCAATAAATTTTTCCTCGTAGAGCTTACATTCTGGTAGAGGAAGTAAGCCAAAATAAAGAAATGGCCAAAAAGAAAACACAGAAGGAGTGGCAAGCTGTGATATACAAGAATGATCTGCTTTGGTTAGATGGTCATGTAAGGCCTCTTTGAAGAGATGAGACCCATAGGAGGAGGAGGAGGAGGAAGAGGAGAAGGCAGCCAAGTAAATAAAGCCTTGGGAAGTAGAGTCCCCGATGTAGTAAAGATATTTGAGAGACCAGTGTTCGCTGAATGTAATGAGGAGGAGGGCTGTTCTCAGGATGAGGGTAAAGAGCTAGGCAGGCCATATGATACAGGAGAAGGGCAAGAATGCACTGCATAAAATAATGTTCTCTCAGTGTCTCTGTTGTGATTGGAACCTATTCAGTTTCAGGGGTCTACTAGGGTCATTTCAAACTCAGAACTCTCAGTCACCTGGTTGTTTAAGACAATTTACTCACACTTAGATTGAACCCCTGCTCTGCACATCATGATAAATACAAGGGAAATAAAGACAGTTCATCCCCTCTGAGAATTGAGTTGGAGACTGATATTCTTTTCTCAGCCACTTCTAATGCATGAACTGTCTTCAGAAGGGAATGGCTTATATATCTGGTGCATGACTGGATTTCTGGCCATGAAAGTGAGTGGGTTTGAATTTGTCCAGAAAATATAATTAAAAATGGTAAATGGGAATTCTAATAGACTAAGAGTCTTGTGAACCTATGATTAATGTAGGTGGCACATGGTAAATATAATGATATGGGCCTGAGAGGAGCTGGTAAGGGCCTAAGAATATCTAGAAACAAAGGGTACAATATGTTTGCTAAAGTATTAAGACAGTATAGTATAGGCAAAGGGCTCTGCAATAATGGATGGTGGTGCCATCTCTATTACCTGCTCATTCAGATGATCCAAGTCGTCGTCATCACCATCATCATCATCACAACTAGACTGTACAGGTATGTTCTAGGTGGCAGATACCATGTCATGTTTTATATATACATTGCCTGTAAAAAGAAATACTCCTGTGATTACTATTTTACAGACCAAGGCAGCTCACTTCAGTTCTCAGGTCTAAGAGGGAAAATTAAGAAAACTGTAGAAAGTCACCTCTGACGTTTCTTGCAGTTCTGACATTTGATAACTATGTTCTTTTCCATTTCTCTGCCCTCTTTCTTCCAAAGCTTTAAAATTAGACTGGGAGTTTATCAACCCAGCATCAAAAATAAGAAAGAGCAGATACTGAGCAACTCATTGATTGTGCCCTACCCTCAATTCAATGCACACACACTGGAAAATGACCTGATGATGATAAAACTGTCCAAGGCTGCTGCAGTCAACACCTATGTGGGAACCATAGCTATTGCTATGGAACCTTTAACATCTAATGATTCCTGCTTTATCCCAACCTGGAGGTGGAATGCCTACAGAAACCGTAAGTATTGGACTCTGCGTTCTTCAAGCTGTGGAAAACATGGAGGGATATCCTTGAAGCAAATGGGGCTATGAGGTAAATAATGTTCTTGACCTGAGAGCAATTGCTGGAACTAATAATACCAAGCTTAGAGGCTAAAAGATAAAATTCAAAGAGACTGATATAGGGCAGCCATGGGACATCAACAAATGAAACAGGCAGTTAGAACCAAGATCAGAGTCCCAGGAACTACATTTAAATAAAGGTGGGTTAGTATCTCACTCTAAAGACAATATCAAGGCATATTGTGGGGGTGCATCTTGCTGTCTCATGGATGGCTACTAAGTTCTCCAAGCAATTAATGAAATAGCAGTGGGTAAACCAAAACAAACCATGTGATATAGGGAGGCAACAGAGGAAGCTTCTCACCCCCGACCACAGACAACCCAATGTGTGTTGATGGTGATTCACTCAAGTGGACCCCAAGAGATAAGAAGGTGGTTGGGGAAGCCATCTCTCCTGTCACCAGAGCTGCTTCCATGAAAGGATTGCTGCTCTTAGACCCATGGCTCTATCCAATAGTTCCCACTTAGGGGCAGAGATGAGAAGGTTCATAGGAGTTGATGATTATGACATGCTCTGGGTGTCTCTGGTCTGACACACACTGGAAAAATTGCCATAACCCATATTGCAAGCACACATCCCTCTACTCTCTGAGCTCTAATTGATGTGAGCAGAGAAGATGTGGTCTTTGCAGGATCACATCAAGGGCATTTTATGAAGAAAGTTGCTTGCTTACACATTTGTTGGTTTTGGTGGCCTTTCCTTCACATGGCTGCTAATAACCATTATGTTCTCTTTAGGTATTGTCAAAGGATAATGAAATCAACATTCAATATCTGAAATGAAAAGATACAGCTAAATTTATGGCTTATTATACTAAGGTAGAGCAATGCTGAGCACACAGTCTTGCTGAGCAAAGCAGAGTACTGGGCTTATATGGGGTTTGTGAGAAGCTTTGTGGACAAAAATTGGAGGACTTTCAGAGGCTAAAGAGAGTTGACCTCATTTTGTGGAGGCGTGGTTACTTGGATGAGGTCGTTGATTGGTTATCACTCTGAGGCATGTTTTTTTGGAAGGGGATCTGATTGGCTGACTTTAAAAAGTGACATTGATTGATTGGTTTGCCAAAGCTGTGTCCGCTGAGGCAAATTGTCAAGGATATTAATCAGGTTTAAATACCACTGGTGGTTATAGAACAATCCATATGTTCTGTAAAAACAAATAAAAAGTGGGAACTTTTAAAATCATTCTGTTTTGCAAAAACAAATAAAAAGTGGGAACTTTTATATTTTTCATATTTAGCAACTTCATTTTCGATGTAGAAGCAACATTCCTGGAAATCTAAGTGAATATATTTTCTAAACAAATCAAATATGTATGATTTTATCCTTGACTTTATAAGTCTTATTCAAAGTAATGGCATTACATTTTACAAAAGTAATTTATTACATACTATTTGCAAACAAAATAAAACTATACAAAGGTTTTATCACATAGACTCTGCAGGTCAGGATCACAGTGACAAACTAATTCAGTTAGCTGTTGGGTACAAATCTCCCCAATAGTTATTAGAAATTCATTATTTCGAGTAACAAGATTACTTTCATCTAGCTTGTTCTGCATATTGCAATTCAATTCCCATAAAAATTTAGAACTGAACATAACTCCTCTCTTTTCTGACCTGACACTTTGTGGTCTAATCTGCTCTAGGACATTAGATTGGATACACTCCATGAGAAAAATCCTACTCTGTAAGTGACACTAGGTTTAGCTCAAACAATCCCTGGTCAATTTTTTGTTTCCTCCTTGCTATACACTACTAAAGATTAAAATTACACAATATCTTGGTTAGAATCCTTGCATCCTGAGATTAACAGGATAGTAACAATGGCTACAATGGAGATGAATAATATAATGACTTAGGGGAAAATATGTGTGTATATTTATACATATACATTCTTACGTATAGTAGAGCGAGAGCCACAGATCTGATGTCTGTTGTAAGGAGAACTTAATGCTCTGAACCCACTGCTCTGACACAGAGAGACTGAACAAGGAATCCTGAGAAGGATGGATATTCACCTCTGGCAATGAATATTCTCAGGGATTAATGCAATTTACAAAATTGGGGCTGATCACAAGAGTATGTGTGATAAGGAGAGTAATGCTGGACTTCATTTCTCTTCTGTTTCTCACAGAGAGTGACCCTGATATCCTGACTTGGATAAATCAACATGCTCTTACCCACTATGAGTGCCAGTATATGCTAAACCAAAGAGTGGCAGTCAACATCATGTGTTTCGGACAACCTCTAAGCTCCATATCTGAAATTATGGTATATTTTCTTTCCCCAGACAGGGAGATAGCAAGGGGTCCATGAAGAGGAGAGGTGATTGTGGGAAATCAATTAGTACTCATTCAAAAGGCCTGAAGTCCTCCTCCACCCCCCACTCAGTCTCAAGACGGGATTGTCATGAATTCCCCTTCCCGTCTTTTAGAGTAGAAGAGATTCTGGGTAGAACCATTTATCCTTTCTTCACCTGCTTGCTCTCAGGTTGGGCCAAGCTTGACTCAAGAGACCTACGTGGATATGAAAAGAGGGTTATCACCTCTCAATGAAAATGAGTTCAGTCCCTTAAATTCCCCAGCTACTATAATGTGCCACTTCTTGGGATTTATTCTTGAGGACAAAAAGCAACATTGACCTCCTGTTCCTTCTCCCTGACAGGAAGTTTCAGCCGCTCCAGCCATCTGCGGTGGGAGGTTGCATGGAATCTTGTCTTGGTCAAAAGGAAGTGTCACCCTGGGAAGTGAGGCATTCTTCACCGCAATCCATCCCTATGCAAGATGGATCCTAAAAATCATTAATAGCTACTAAGTCTCCTCTGTTCCTTCATCCCCGGTACAACATCTTCATGACTTCTACACTTGATCCCCAACTCTCTAGATCTTTCTCATTCTTTAACAGTATCCAAAAAAAAAAAAACAACCAAAAAACCATCCTATTAAAAAATGACATGAAGAACTCATACTGTGATCCTGACCTCTTTATCATGTCAACTGTGAGAACAATGAGAAACTTAGCAACATCCCCATCATTTGTTCATTCATTCAAAGACTGTGGAATCACTGGCTACCCAGTAGGCAAAGCATATGTTAGGGGTACATGAGTGAATATGACATAGTCTTTACTATCAATCACCAATTATAATACCTTGTGTCAATTGTCAAAGTGGAGATGAATGATACGTTTTGTGAGAGCATAGAATAAAAATATGTCAGGGGAGGTATCACCAAAGAGGCAGACAAATTAGGAGACAATATTGTAACGCAGAGAGTACAGTTAAGTAAAAGTCAGAAAAGCATAAAAAATGTGGCATGTTCTAGAAAACATATGTAAATAAGTAATACTGGAGACAAAATGGAGAGAGAACGTGATAAAAGGTTGTTATTTGTAGGTGAGCAAGTGTTAGTGAAGGGCCTGACCTGTTTGGTAAAGAAATTTAGATTTTTATCTTGTAGGCATCAAAAGGGGTGTCATTAATGCCTCCATATTAGAGAGAATATCACCAGATTTCTGAATTGGGAGAGACTCAAGAAACTGCATCTGTACAATACATCTGTAGATGTATTGACTGTGAGTGGGAACAAAAAAAGAAACTGAGTTAAAGCCCAAGTTTCTGATTTGGGCAACTGGGTAGGTGGTGGTTCTCAAAGATAATATAAACAGAACAAATGTTTTCATCTATAAAAGATCAGGGACATGGTCATGAATTAGGAGAGAGGAAGCATGTTATATGTGGCATCCTTGAAAGACATGGCGGCTGTCATTTCTAGCAGACAGCCGGAGACAAAGCTATAGATCTCAGATTATATCTGGGCAATGACAGCTAAGGAGGTCTATATTTATGGGTAGCAACTGCAGGCTTTGGTAGAGTTTTGTGCTATTAGGAAGAATTATGATGGAGTTATTAGTCCTTCTCTCATATTGGCATATGATGAAGAGATGTATAGTATACCGGACCCATTGACCAAGATATCTAAATATACAGAATGGAGAGGATTCCAAGTAACACAAGAATTCGGGTTCAGAGTAATACATGAGAGGCCATGGAGTTACATGTAAGGGAGGCAATGTGACATGAGCAAAGAGAGACAGAGAAGGGTCAGTGAGATGGGGAGGGAGAGAATCATGCCTTTGGAGAAAGAGACTGCAAAGAATGAAGAGGTTTGAGATCCATCCTATAAGAGAGAGAGTGAATCCATGTGTCAGGAGAGATTGCAGGGGTAGGTTGGTTCTTGGACATTGATATACACTGCCTGGATGCTTTTTATACTCTACCAGCCCCCACCCCCACCCCAAATAGATCTTGGTGCTGACTGAGACCCACAGCTTTATCCTCACATAACACAAAAATCATCGCAAGTTTACACACGAGGCCATTTCATTTAACTTTGCTTTCTTTTCTTGTCATCTTTGGCCCGTCTAAAACACAAGGCCGTCTGTTTCTCTGTCTTCTCTAGCAGCCTCATTCCTAGTTGCTCCATGCTTCCTGCCTCTGATTCACTGACCAATGTTCCCTGCTCCGATCACGTTTTGTAATGTGGAAATGATGTCCTAATGTTTACTGACCATTCTATATTTCTCAAGTCCATTGTCTGTGTAATTCTCCTTCATTGTCTGTGCAATTCTCCTTCATGGCCATGTCAAACATCCTCCCCTCTCCTCTCACCTTTCGTGCTCTCCTTGAGCAGATGACCTCTGGGAGCAGAGGGATGGTAGAACCATCAGAAGAGACCTCAGGCAACTTCCTACCACTCAACCTGCAAACATCGTTTTTTTCTTAATTATTTTTTTCCCATCCTTTCTGGAAGGGAGGCCCTATTATTTTTAGCTTCTATTTCTACCTTTGATATCTGATATCCTTATAGAACTGCTTTATTGATTTTGTGGGGGGGGGGGTACATGCCCCTAGCGGGAACCGAACCGGGGACTCTCTGGTCCACAGGCTGATGCCCAACCACTGAGCCAAATTGGCCAGGGCTAGAACTGCTTTATTGATGATCTCTCCTTTACCTTAGTTTTCAACTTCCTCAATCTATTGGCTTCTTCCTGTCACCATTTAAGCAAGATAAAGCCTCTCCCATCTAAATCACAGAGCCCAAGGATATTCTCCCTTGATCTACTCTCCGGTTGCCTCCTTTGTCTTCTTCCAGGAAGTTCTTGACAATTCCTGGCAGTTCTGTCTTAAAAAATACTTCTCTGTCTCTATTCACACTCTTGTATGTGCTTTGCTCGTTTTTTTTTTTTTTTAGTCCTGGTTCATCTCCCTAGAGATTTCTTCCATCATAGTTTCCTTTGGTTAACTTCTACTCAGCCTTCAAGCCTCAAGCATCACTTCCTCAAGGAGGTCTTCTTCTGACCCTTACAATAGGGACTCTGCTATGTGTGTTTCTCTCTCTCTCTTTACTTCCCACATTGTGACATTTTATGGTGGCAAGTCTTACTATACCTGCTTCCCCTATTAGTCTTTAGGATCTGTGAGGGTACCATTTTCATCTCCCTTACCATTAAGTCATTAATATCTAATAAAATGCCAGCAAACAATATTTATATGTATTACTTTTCTATTGCTGCATAAAGCATTACCACAAATTGAACAGCTCAAAACATTTGTTATCTCACAGATTTTGTAAGTCAAGAGTCCAGGCATGGCTTAGCTAGGTCCTTTGTTTAGGGTCTAAGAAGGTTTTGAGGGAAGAATTTGCTTCTAAGTGTATTCAGGTGGTTGGCAGAATTCATTTCCTTGTGGTGGTGTGACACAGGACCTTCACTTTTTGCTGGCGGTCAGTTGAAAGCTGCCCCCAGGACCTTAAGACTGTCCTTAGTACACAGAGGCCACCCATACACAGTTCTTTGCCCAAGTGGGCTTTCTCAGCATGGCTGCTCAATTCATCAAGCCAGTGGGAAAAATCTCTCTTGTGCATGCCAGCAAGGTGGAGATACACACACACACACACACACACACACATTCATGGAGATGGCATCCCAACATTTTTGCCATATTCTATTAGTTAGAAGCAAGTCTCAGGTCCCACCCACACTCAAGGGGAGGCAATTGAGTATTATTCAGGGCGTAAACATGGGCCTTGGGGTCTGTCCTTCACAACATTTAGTAGAATTTTGTTAAGTAATGAATTAGTGACTCCTTATCTCATACTAAGTAAAGACTTCTGAAAGTCTTAAATATGCAAGATTTATCTAATAAGGTTTTTCAGGATTTAATCCCTGCTTGTCTCTCCACCCAGCTCTTCACACTGCCCTTATAATACTCACAGTTACACAGACATACCATGTTATTTCACATGCCATGCCTTTACAGAAGCCTTTCTTTCTTTTTGAATTATTTTGTCTCTTCTTTTCATGCCAGACAAGCTTCTTCCCTATCTCTAAGCCCCGAGTAAAGTATAACTTCTGGGTACCCCTTTCTTATACACAGTATAGACTAAAAAAGTGTCCTTAGCTCTGTGCGCCAAGGCATTTACCTCAATTAAAATTTTTTTCTCCCAAAATTTGTTATGAAAAATTCTAAACATGCAACAAAGCTGAAAGACTTTTACAGTGTTTACCTAGATACCCTGTATCCCCACCCCCAGAATTCTACCACTGAGCAACCTCTGTTTTTATTGACATCTTGCTTTGCTGCGATCTATTTGTTAACAACTGATGAACCAATACTGATCCATTATTGTTAGCTCAAGTCCATAGTTTACATTAGGGTTTGCTCTTTATGTTATACATCGCTATAGGTTTTGACCAAAGCTTACTGTCATGTATCCACTATTAGAGTATCATACAGAATAATGTGACTGCCTGAAAAATGCCCTGTGCTCTACCTATTCATCCCTCTCCCTTCTCAAACTCTGGCAACCACTAATACTCTTATTGTCTCTATAGTGTGCCTTTCCCAAAATGTCATAAATTGGAATCACACAAGACATATTTTTAGACTGCTTCTATCACTTAGTAATATGCATGTATGTCTCTCCTCACTTGATAGCTCATTTTTAAAGAATCACTAAATAGGTACTCCATTATATAAAGGCACTACACTGCATCTAACCCTTCACTTTTTTAAAGACCTCTTGGTGGCTTCCAAGGTTCGAAACTGCCAACTACTTCCTAAAGCGACTGTACCATTTTGCATCTCCCCCCGGACCCCAGCAATGAATGAAGGTTCCTGCTGCTCCACATTTTCATCAACACTTGGTGCTCTTGGTAGTTTGAATTTTAGCCATTCTACTAGGTAGGTAGCAGTGTCTCATCATTGCTTTAATTTGTAATTCCCTAATGACATGCTGAGAATCTTTTCATATGCTATTTGCCATCTGTATATCTTCTTTGTTGTTATGGACTGAATGGTACACTCCCAAAATTCATTGTTGAAGCCCCCCCAAACCCCAGTGTGACTGTATTTGGAGACAGGGACGACAGGGGGTAATTAAGGTGAAATGAGGTCATAAGGGCGGGGCACTGATCTGATAGGATTAGTGTCCTTATAGAAAGAAGCGCCAGAGAGATGGCTCGTTCTCTGCCTGTGCATATATACAGAGGCAAGACCATGTGAGAGCACAGTGGAAAGGCTTCTGTCCACGAGCCAGGAAGAGAGTTCTCACTAGACACTGAACTTGCTGGCAACTTAATCATGGGCTTCCAGCCTCCAGAACTGTGGAAACATGAACATCTGCTGTTTATGTCACTCAGTCTGTGGTGTTATGTTATGGCAAATTGAGCAGACATTTGGTAAGTGTCTGTTCAGATCTTTGGCCCACTATTTTTATTTATTTATGTTTCTTTATTGATTTTAGAGAGAAGGGAAGGAAGAGGGAGAAAGAGACAGAAACATTGATGAGCGAGAACATCGACTGGCCGCCTCCTGCATGCCCCCCACTGGGGATCAAGTCCACAACCTGGGCATGTGCCCTGACCAGGAATCGAACCAGTGACCTCTTGGTGCATGGGTTGACGCTCAACCACTGAGCCACACCAGCCGGACTGGCCCACTTATTAATTGAGTTGCTTATTTCCTTACTGTTGAGTTCTAAGTTTTCCTTATATACTTTGGACACAAATTATTTAAAGGATATGTGTTTTGCAAATATCCCCACCTAGGCAGTGTTTTACTAGAGTTTTAGCTTCGAATACTTTGTTTTGTAATTGCCTGTTAATGTTTCTATCATTCCACTAGGCTATAAGCTCTTTGAAGGCAGAAAGTGTCTTTACATTTAGGCAAACTCAACAGTAAGCACCGAGCCTAGCACAAGCAGATGGATAATATAAATTATGGGCTGACTGGTTGAATAAATAAACGGGTGACTAGTGACATGGAGGAAAGGGCTAGCATGTCTCGAGGAGGTGGTTAGTGCCTGGCAAAGGGGTTGACGTCAGCACAAGAGTGCTGGATAATAGCCACTGGAGACAACTGTCAATGGCACACAAGCAGGGGCGAGCATCACACAGATGGGTGGGGCCAGTCTTCTGCATGTAGTTCAGAGAGGGACATGATTTCAGTGTTTGACAAAGTGAGGACCAGAGAGGAGGAGGCTATGAACACCCTGTGAGCTTCAACATTTCTCAGATAAGGTATTTTTTAATCTGACGGAGAGCAATACACTGATCTATTCTCTACTGTGTCAAGGACCAAGTCACCTGATCTCTGTTCTTGTCCTTGTGACACTTGATACCACCACCTACTCTGACTGATAAACACCTCTTCTGGAGCTGAATCCTACCCCGAAAAAAATTCAGATAATATTTTTTCCCAACCCTAGAACCCCTTCCTGCCTTATCTTATTTAGTCCTTCTCTATCTCTCTCTCTCTCCTCTTCATCCTTTTCAGAGACTCAGAACAGAATCTCCTCCTTGGAAAAGGCTTTTCCATCATTATGAAGTTTATCTTCTTCTGGGTGATCTTGAACCTGATGCGTGAGTGTCTGCACATTTCTCTTCACTTGCCAAAGAGAAATCCCAGGGGGAATATGAAAGGTGGATGAAGACAATGTTCCAGGCTGACGACAAGTGTAGGCTAACTCTGTCCCTCACCGCTGCCACCAGCCCCACCAGGCTCCCTCCTGTGACATGGCCTGCCTGCTTCACCTCAGGTTGATTGGGGGAGGCATGGACACTGGAACCCCAATACCAGACCTGCTCCTAAGGAAGACTGAGAGCTGACCCTGGGTCTATCTAGAATAAGATTGACTTTGGTGTGAGAAGTGGAGGCAGGGGTCCAATTAATGGACACAGAAGAGCATTCAGGGTTTGGGTCTTATCTGGGCATAGTTCCAATTGTTCAGGCAAAAACCTTGAAGGTAATCATAAATCCACTTTCTCTCACATAGCACATTCAATCTGTTTGGAAAATTTTGTTGACCACGTTTCCTAAATAAATCTCGAATCCAGTCACATCTCACCACCGTCACTGCTCACCATGGTCCAAGCCACCATCTCTTGCCTGGATTATCAAATTGTTCTCCTAACAATTTTGCTTTACACTTCTACACTCAACACTTCTGCATAAGAAAATTGTCATCACTCCTTCACCACATATCACAACCCCCCATTTCACTCAGAAGACAAGTCCACGTCCTTACAACCCTCTACACAGCCCTGCATTACTTCTTTGGCCTCTCTCCTTTCCTGTTTTTCTCCCCCTCACTCACGATGCCAGCCACAGTGACCTCTGTGATCTTCCTTAAACAGGCATTAAGACTCTTCTCCAGCTGTTTCCTCGGTCTGAATCCTGTTCCCCAAATATCTGATGATCTCCATCCCTCAGCCTCACTTCTCTGTTCATCTCTCACATCCATGAGACCTACTGAGTACTGGTGTAACACTGCACAGTGCCCCCAACACACACACACACACACACACACACACACACAGACCTGCTACTTTCTTTCTTCCTTCCCTTCCTTCCTTGTTCTACTTTTCTTCCCCAAAGCACTACTCACCATCTAACATACTGTCTCATATACTTATGTATTGTGTTTGTTATTATTGAATGTCTCCCCTCACGAGAATGTATGAGAGCAGGGATATTTCTCTGTTTTGTTCACTATATTGCCCGACTACCTCAAACAGAGCCTCGTACCATGAGGTACTGGATATTTTCTTGTTGAATGAATGGATGATTTCCCCTCCTTGGAGTGTGTTAGCATTTGGTCTCTCCTTTAAACGGCACTTATATCATTCTGCCTTGCGTTAGTGCTGGGAAGACGGGATAAGATTGGTCAAAGCATTCTGAAAACAGTGAAGTTCTTCATGAGTTGATTTAACAGATGTCCACTGAATTGTGGGAGATATTTGAGAAAGCTTATGTTTTCACTGGAAGGATATTTCTTGATGACTAAAAGGGAAAACACCATTTATCTCTTGAAATAAATATGTTTCTATCATTTTCTTTATATCTTACAACTATGAAGTAATTTTCCTTTGTTTGTTTTTTCAAGTGAGCCCTGAAAAAAGAAATCTCAGCATTTTCTGTCTATGCTTCTCTTTCCAGGTGCTTTGGCCTATGACCCAGATTCCATGGACAGCGTCACTCCCCCCTACTTAGTCTACTTGAAGTCTGATTACTTGCCCTGCACTGGAGTCCTGATCCACCCACTGTGGGTGATTACGTCTTCGAGCTGCAACTTACCGTGAGTGATAAGAACCCAATGCCCCTCTGTGCTTGGGGTTCTCACTTTGGGCACAGACCCAGACCCCTACTTGGGACCACTGCTCATTAATTAAATGGGATTAGGGAGGCCTTCTGGGGATGGTCAGTAGTAGAGAAATAAGTCTGTGGGGAGGCGTTAATAAAGGCCCAGAAGGATGGAAAAGCCATATCTGTTAACTCCTCTCAAAAAAACACATATTGTGCCAGGAATCTTAAGGTGGTGTTGGGAGTTACAAACCCATCAAGTGTCAGTGAGGAAAATGTACAAGTGGTTGGCTATGAGAAGGTGATTAATCATCCACACTTCGTGATCACTTCGATTGAGAATAACCTAATGTTGATCAAGCTGAACAAACACGTTGAA
Source organism: Molossus molossus (assembly GCF_014108415.1). Lineage (NCBI taxonomy): Eukaryota > Metazoa > Chordata > Mammalia > Chiroptera > Molossidae > Molossus > Molossus molossus. The sequence continues at coordinate 103,312,207 of NW_023425401.1, read as the reverse complement.
GTCAATGACTACGTGAAACTGGTCAGTCTGCCCAAAGAACCTGTCACCGAAGACACCATGTGCACTGTCTCCACCTGGGCCTACAACATGTATAACGTCTGTAAGTGACTTCAAGATCATCTCTCAGAAGCGTTCTATCTCTGGCTTATGCGATTCTCCCATTCTTTCTTCTAACTTCTTTATTCATCCATTTCATCTCCTTCCCCCTTTCCCTATACCTCCCTGAGGGAGTCCTTCAAGCCTTTCACCCCACTGTATATTTCTATCATCTTTGCTTTTATATATGATAGAAGTGGTATTAGTGGAAAAAAGACATTTGTATTCTGGTTTGAATTTGCTATGTGCCAATGGGCCACTTACTTCACGGTGGACCCTCAATTTTCTTAACCCCAAAATGTGGCACAAAGCAAATAAGATGTTTTCAAACTATCCCAGGCAATCAAGAAACTTAAAGCCTTGAAATATCATCCATTAAACATAAGGTATATAGACAGTATTATCATTAATCTGGTACACCTTCCTTAAGCAAGATTGTATACAGATAAATAATGAAAAGGTTTAAGGAAAAGACCCCTGAAACATTTTGAATTGACAACATTCTGAACATTCTCCCACTTATTCAGGAAAAAAAAAAAAAATGACTCTCCTGATTTTTATCAGTAGAGGTCTCCAAGATGTAACTTGAAACCACCAAACTACATGTTCTGACCAAGCTTTCTTCTCTGTCACATTTTTCAGATTCCATACAAAAAAAAAAAAAAACTTGGAGTAAGCGAAGACAACTTTCTCCTGTCCAAGTTTTGTGACTGTCTGCCCTCTGCCCTAACCCATTCCAAAACGTTCATGCAGAGTCTAACCAACTGTCTATAGCTATGAATCAAGATCGTGATTACTGGGGAGGGGGGAGCTGATGAACTATAAGGGAAACAGAACTACAATATCATCTCTTAAGAAAAGCTACTCATAGAATTTTCCTTATGAGTAACTTATTTGAATATATTTAACATACATCCTACACTAGACGTCAGAGTATGAAAGGAGAATCATTTTTAACAAGCCTGTCAGATTTCAATTATCCACCTACCTCTACTTTTTCTTTTTTTTCTAGAAGCCAAGAGGTGGCTAATAATACTGCCTTCATTGAGGCTTTTTAAAACTGATCTTTGGTAAATACCTTCAGAACTTGGGGTACATTTTCTTGAATATGTAAAAAAGTAGAAATTGCTATTTCCCCGGCTTTACTAAGGCATGATTGACAAATAAACACTGCATATATGTAAGTTGTATAACGCCATGTTTTGATATATGCATATATCATGAAGTGATGCCCCAGTCAAGCTAATTATGCATCCTCATATAGTTACCTAGTGTGAGTGTGAGTGAGTGTGAGTGTGTGTGTGAGTGTGTGCATGTGAGTGTGTGCATGTGAGTGTGGTGAGAGTACTTGAGATCTACACTCTTAGAAAATTTCAAATACACACTATAATATTATACACTACAGTTGCCATGCTGTGCATTAAGCCTCCAGAACTTATTCATCTGATGACTGAAAGTTTGTTTGGTTAACATACCTCCATATATCCCAGCCTGAGCCCTAGCAACTACCATGCTAGACTCTGTTTCTATGAGTTCAGCTTGTTTCCATTCCGCATTTAGGTAAGAGCATATGGTATTTGGCTTTCTGTGTATAATGAATTTCACTTATAATATCCTCTAGACAACTAGAAATTCTTTGTCATTTGAGAGTCTATCTAAGTTTTGGAAATAGGCAAGTGTCCCCCCAGTGAGCAGTATTATTGGTTCACTGTGTTTGCCAAAGAGCAATGATTTACAAAAAATATATAATAATAATAATAATAATAATAATAATGCAGTTTATTTTGATCTGGCTCATAAAGAAGCAAAGTAAGTATTTTTTTAAAAATGCATTCCCATATATACAATAGGCAGTATACCTGAAACTAATACAAAGTAATATTTAATGTCAACTGTCACTGAAAACATTTTTAATTTTAAAAAATGCATTCCCAGAAGAAGTGTTGAACCATACAATGATTGCTGGACTGGGAAGTAAAACAAAGACTCTCAATCATTTTCATTTCAAGAATGAATATACCTTTTCCAAATAAAGACATTCAAATAAACACACTCCCATTAGAAAAACCAAATCTCAAAATAAACTACTTCTTCCCAACGAAGAATCTTTAGCAAGACCACCTAACATATGTATTAATATTACTTTGTTCTTGTTTTTCTCATTCTGTTGCATTGAAAAAAAACTTTGTTATGGATCTGCACAATCCACAGTATTTGTGAACTATTAATATAAAGGAAATAACTAGAACTGGGAATCAAGAAACCACTTTTAAATTCTCGTTTTATGGGCTTTAAAAAATCACTTTTTGAGTGATTCTTTTTTTGAGCAGATACTGGATTTTTTGATCTGACAAATGAAAAACTAAGCATAGAGCTTCTCTAAATTCCTTTAAACTAAAAACAGACATGTAGTCTAAGGGTGCAAACTTGCTTCTGGTAGATAAAGAAGTCCTGGAAATCTAATGCACAGTATAGTGAATATAAACAACAATATTGTGGTATAATCCAACTTGCTAATAGATCTTAATTATTCCCACAACACAAAAAAAGAAATGATAATTATGTGACGTGCTATTGATGCTAACCATTGTACAGTGGCAATCATATTACACTATATAAATGTATCAAATCAACATGTTGTAGACCTTAAATGTACACAACATTGCAAGTCAAATATATTTCAATAAATAAATTTTAAAAAGGAGTCAGTGATAAATTGAAAATATGGGACAAATAATACGCATGAAAGCTAAATAAATAAAATTCCATCTCAAAGGACACTCTTTAAATGTCTGAATTTCCAGAGATGTTTAAAATAATTTGTTTTATTTCATTGCGGAGATCTCTCCTGTTTGTTTACATGTAACTTCCAAGAGTTTAACCCATTTTGTAATAGACACTTGTATCATGAGAAACTGTCAATCTGATCATTTCCGGTTGTCCTAGCTGCCACAGTTCTGATTGTTCTCAGCATTTGACCTCTTTTCCTCTCTGCTGGGAGAAGACGACATAGGTTGAAGAAGAGTGAAAGGAGGAGAGAAGGTTTGGTCTCTAACAATGCTTGGGGATGCTTTATTTCCCCCTTTCTTACAGTCAAGGACCCTGACTCACTGCAGAATGTGAACATCTCTGTGATCTCCAAGACTCAGTGCGAAGATGTCTATAAACGCTACCACGTCACAAAACATATGCTGTGCTTGGGCATCGTGCCAGGAAGAAGGCTGCCCTGCAGGGTAAGTACTCTCAGTACCTTCCTGTTCCCATTTTGTCCCTTGTGCCTTTTGCCAGAAAGATGACCCAGTTTCCTTTCTTCTGGCAGGAAGTCACAGCTGCCCCAGCCGTCTGCAATGGGACTCTTCAGGGAATCCTCGCCTTTGTCGACGGATGTACTTTGAGAGCGGATGCTGGCATCTATACCAGAATCTTTAACTATGTGCCCTGGATTGAAAACACAATCCAGAACAACTGAGCTCCCAAAGCAAGAGTTCTGGACCACGTGACACAGCCTGTCCCATGTCCAGCCTCACAAGCAAATCTCAATAGACACCTTGGGTTGCATCCAACATACCTCTCTCTCTTCTTCCCGGCAAGGTGACTTGTACATACCTGCACTGTGGCTGCATGGCACAACCCTTTTTCTTCCCCATCAGCGAAGATGGCAAACTCAATGCTCCCTAGGCAGTTAAAGTTTATGAAGTGGGGATAGTGTTCTAACAAATTGATCATTGACTTATTGAAAAAAAAAAACAAAAGGCCACCTAATAGCCATTTGGATGACAAAACCCCTGCTACTTGCATAGAATTAAACATGTGCCACTTAACACATGCCAAGTTCGACAAGGAGCGAACAACATAGAAGTATAGGTGTGGCGGGGGATTTAAGGAGGGAGGCTGTGGGAGGCATCACACTTTGTTTCTCCTTGTCTGTACAACTCCTAACAGCAGGCACAGATTCTGGTCACTCATTCCTCTGGACTCTGTGAAGGGACTTGAGCCATGAGAAGTGACCGACCACAAAGCTTCACTGAGGCTTATGACATAAGCAGCTACAGCAGTACATCTTGTCCTCTCCAGGGCTCTAAAAACCTCTCTAAATCAATGAAGACCAAGCTTATTGAAAAGCAATATATATATATATATATTTTTTTATGGATTCTTAAGTGTAATTGTGAGAGCTCCAGCTTTGTGTAAGTTATTAACTAAAAGTTTAGTTTCGGGAGATACGGATGGTTTTTGCAAGTGAGCACCTCAGCCTCTGGTGATATTTCTAGCTTGAAAGGGTGTTAAGATTTCAGTAGGTTATACCAATGTCTTACAAGTTCAAATGGTTCTAGATGGTCAATCATGTGTTAAGGGCACTGAATTCCATGGGCATCCGCTTGCTGAATGACCACTATCATTGTGAGGTGACTTCCTTGGTTGAAAAATACATTTCTTTTTTGTGGAATTCCTAAGGCATTCAGTTAATTCAAGGATGGCGGGGCTGGGAGTGGCAATGGCAAGGGAAAGATAATCCAAATATGTCATTTTCAGTGAGGACAAAGAGGCTACTCCCTGCATAATGGAAGGGGTCCACCTACCACCTCCTGGCTGGTAGGGTACAGTAGTAGATCAGGGCTGAGGTTGGCCACTGACACTGACAAATGGGGTCTTCAGCAGTGGTGGTAAGCCAGGTGAGACTTGCAAGAAGTCCCTGCAAATGTCTTAGTTAGTCCCACTGTTCCGTTTGTTTATGATGTCATTAAAAAACACTTGGAAGCCCTGGCCAGTTTGGCTCAGCAGTTGGATCATTGACCTGCAAACCAGAGAGTCCCGGGTTCAGTTCCCACTAGGGGCACGTACCAAAAACAAAACAAAACAAAACAAAACAAAAAAACACTTGGAAGAATGAGAAAGAACTTCAGAGCAGACCAGCTTGTCCATCTAATTATTAAAGTCTTCTTAAGTGAGAGCATCTTGGTGAGACTTCTCATTGGGTGCAATTATTCTTCTGCTCAAGCTGACCCTGAAAATCCATCCTACATGATTCTTTCCCAAACAGTGTGTCCTCCATCATGCTCCTTCTGAGCAATAGCCCCTCCCAAGAACTCCATGTACATCTTGAGCTCAAGGAAGAGAACAGCTAGATAGGTTAATTGAATTTCTGTCTCCTGAGAAGATTTCCTTTGTCCTCTTTCCTTCATGCATGTCTCTGACAGGTTTCAATATCACAGGAGTACACACGCACTTGGTACCAATATGTTAAACAGAACCATGCATGAACGAGGTGAAGTAGTTTCACCCCAGTGAACTGTTCATGGAGAAATCTCCTTGAGGTCATCGGCATCGCTTGTGGAAAGCTGGCCCAGAGAAATTGCTTATGCAATGTATTTGGACCTTCAGGGCCTAATTTACCTCTGTTCCATTTATGCGTCCTGCTGAAGATGGAATACTGTGGAGCACATCGAAGCTAATGACAGAGAGTCAGCTGGCCCCGCCTAGAGCAAGTTTCATGGCCAACTGGTGATGTGGAGTCGGGCATTTAGTCTCCACCAGACCATAGTAGCAAACCAGAAGCTATTTCCCAAAGAGGAGAAAGGAGCATGACTTTTCTACCACATCTAGGGATCTCTGTTTTGATTTTCTTATTAGACTTTGTCGTCAGCTTCATTTAGCGTACTGAGGACACTTCTAGTACCGTTAGATCTACAGAGTTTAAACCCACGAAACAGAGCCAATTGTACTTCAACCTGTGCTGGCCAGAGAGACCTTTCTAACTTAGTCTCATGCTACACTAGCAACTTTCTAGATCACTCATTAAATGGCTCAGAGCATGCTATCCTAATAAGAAACATATGTTGCTTATAAAATTTAGAGGCCTCCAGACACCATTCTCAAAAGTAAAGAGCACAAAGTACAATATGTTCATTTCAGTGGAACAACCCAACATACACCCACAAGTTTCACTGTAGAAGCAGGTGACAGTATTTTCACTGGATATATCACCTCTCTACTCCTACCAGGTATCTGTCTTTCCAAGATATCCAGGAAAATTACTGCTTCCTGTTATCTAGTCCTATCAACATAACATCAGCAGCATAACAAGCCAGTATGGTATCCTTTGACATTGTCAAGTTCAGGGCCAGAGCAATGGTGATTGCCTGAGCATGGAGGTAAAAATATACTGCTATCCCTGCTGAATGAAAGCTAATTAATTCTGAGCTTCTCACAGACAGTGTTCAAAATACACCTGCTAGATCAATGGTTGAATCCCAAGTACAAATAATTGTATTTGCTCTAGTAAGGAGGCTACATATGGAACAGTAACTATAGTTGTTGTTATCTGATTACACAATAATCCAACATTATCATTCCTCACTCATTTTTTGGCTTGGCCACACTGAAGAACTGATGGAATTATAATAGAAATGATCAGCCAGTGTACTTCACGTCTGTGTTGGTAGTTCTGATCTTTGCAATGCGCCAATGTTACAGATTCACCAACAGGAAAGTCTACCGATTTCTCTTAGCCCTTCCCCCAACAAAAGCCCTCACTTCACAGGCCAGGCAGAGATTATAATAGTTGTAAAAGTTCTACCACTTGTAGAAAAAAATTACACACACACCTCACAGTGTATATAGGAAAAGGGGGGGCGGGGAGAATTCTAGGAAGACTTTGGCTAAAAATCTGTTTATTCCTCAATGTCCATAAGCCCTGCTCTCATCAAAAGGTAGCATGGATAATAAGTTTTCCCCATGATCTACCACCACAAATTAGTACTAATTCCGATCCAGGATCTCTAAAAACATTTAGCTATGTTTTCCTAGAGCACATGTCACTTTTGTATAGGCTGGAAGGCAGACCTTCAGCGTTAGAACAGGGTCCCCTCCCTAGGGCACCCAGGAAGACTCCCCTTCATTCAAGGGGCATTGAATCAGTTAATATAACTGAGGTTTGTTGACTCACATCAGGGCACTATTTTCAAATATGTACGGTGTTTTGTTTGTCTGTGTTTTGCTTATAGAAAGATGATGGAATCCACCACTCAGTGTCCTGAACGGGGGGATAAGTCTTTCTAATGTTTACTGGCAGCATTGGGATGTTGCCACATGTCTAAGTCATGTTCTCTAGCAACTCTTTAAGTAACGTTGCTAGACATTTCCCTCTCCACCTGCCTTACTCCTTTATCTTCCTGAATTTGTTCAGAATTTATGTGAGAAAGTAGGAGTATCGTTCATTAGCTTCCTCAAATCCTAATAACATTATGTTAGGACTTGGAGAGCATTGTATTCCCCTGAGCAAAGCCCCCAAGAACCACCATTCTCAAGGCCAGAAAGCTAGGATCACGAAACTTTATACCTAACATGCTCCCATCAGGGCACTATGGATGTTTGCATAAGCTCAAGAGACTGAAGCACTAGTAATTATTAACCCGTTATGAACTCCCCTCTCCCCAGGCCCACCTATGTCTAAGCCCTAACCGTCACATTAGACCAACTGCTGCTCTCCTGCTCAGGGGCCCAGGAATGATGGTGTGTTGGCCATAAATACAGGCTGCATTTCTGCTCGGGGCTCAAGAATCTGAGTTATAATAAAGATGTTTGTTCTTTCTCTGCCTCTCAGAACTGCCAGGGAAACTTTGAGCTCCTTCTTTCTGCTCTCCACAGACCTTCTAAATGAAAGACCAGGAAGGAAAGAAGAGGGCTAGAGTCTGGAGGAAGTCACACTATATCTAGTAAAGTACTGACGACGGTGTAGACAGTTTATACACTTACTGATTAGTTCCGAAAACGAATGCGATAATGGTGAATACATAAACAGCTGTCTTGGGTCACTAAGTTCACCTTCCTGTTCTACAATTCCACAACCTTAACACTAATCCAACTCTGGAATAGCTATGGAGTAGAACCAGGCTTACACAATAAAAAAGTACATTACTTTTTCCCGCCAAACAATTAGATTCAATTCGTATAATTCTGTTTACTTCCACCTGGTTCTGCTGAATCCCAACTATTTGGAAGTACTGAAGGAGAAACTAAAGTTGAATATATTTTGACATGGCATGGGCAAATCCCTCTTATCCACCTGAAGACAGGCACTTCCCATCACATTGATAAATATTTCCTGAGTACGAGGGGATAACATAATCCACCCAACCAAAAAGCATTGTTTGTTAAATACAATTGAATGTCAATTCTAACTGAAAACACTAAAAAGCAAAACATTCTCAGATTGGATCACAAAGCAAACACCAAACTATAAAAAATGGATTAAAAGTAACAACAACAACAAAAAGCAATATTTGAACACCTAGCCTCTGTCAGTCTAGAAGGGCTAGTTCAAGCACCATGGAACCAAGGGCCCAGGCAATGGTATTGAGGCACAGCCCATGATACAAGGGGGTGGAATTGCATCTGGGAAGTTTCCAGGTAGGTCTCAGGAGCTGAAGTAAAAGGGAACCATCAGAATAGCTTCCATCACTCCAGCTGGATGCTCAGCTACAGTTGGTTCAAGGGCTACCAGCAGTGGGCCTCAACTTACCTTTAAAGGCAGGTTGCCCAGGGCCTCTGGAGTCTGCCATCTCCTCTGGATTTAACAGCCTCTTGGTGGCCAAGGACCTCCCAGCGACGGTGTCCTCAAAGAGAGGTGCCTTTCCTGCAGGAATGAGAGGACACAGGTATTAAAATGTCCCCAGGGCTCTGGGCCTTCTCCTCCTACTGTCTTTTCCTTTAGAGCTGGGTAGGTGTTCACCACAACACCTGAGCCTGAGCGGGCTGAGAGACACCTGTGACCAATCGCAGGCCCTCTGTCTGAGCAGAGCATGGAGAACTGTGGGCAGATGGCGCCCCCTGATGGAAAAAATTCCCCCCTCTGCACAAGCGCTGAGGGGAGCTTCAGCCAGAGCCTAGGCACCACAACCACCACCCCGCCTTTGGAGAGACTGAGGTCCCTTTGAAGTGCCATCTTTTCCCTCACTCCCACCTTGCACCCAGTTACCTGCTCATTTGGGATGGCTGAGCTCCAAGCTGGAAGCAGAGTGGCTCGGAGACTGTAGCCTGGCCCGGCTCCCGTCCCTGCAGAGGCCCCAGGACCCCGGCCTCTCCCACAATGCACCTCCCAGCTGTGGTCCCTGGATGTTTGCCAGGGTCCAGCCTCCTAGCCCTGCCCTGCTCTGACACCAGGTGCAGACCCGGCTCTGAACTGTGGCTTGTTACTATTGGGTAAGCCCTCCACGGTGGATTCCAGATCCCAGTCTTTTCCAAGTCAGGCCCTCTCTGAGGTTGTTACTTTTAAAAAGATCAACCTGAGATTGGGGTGTGAGAAGCTGAGGTGGTGGTGAGTAAAAGGTCTGAGCCGGCGGGAGATCACATCCACAACACAAGGCCAATGTGGAGCAAAATGGCTTTATTGCATGCGCCTGGGGGCAGGCGGGCTGAGCCGAGAAGGGGTTAGCTCCGAATGACAGTTGGGGTGTCGGTTGTACACTCTACTTTTATCTTCCGGCAGTTCCTGCTGACATACTCTGCCTGGCCCACGGTCCACTTTGCAGTTGGACTGGTCTGGTATCTCGTCCAGATTGTCTTGCGGATAATCCGATCATCCTTATCGGTACTCAATAGAAGGCTGAGCAAAGGTCATGCAAGCAACACAAGTTTTTAGTTTCCACCTTTTGCAAGCTTTTACCCTTACCCTTTAACACGTTATTAACCCTTTCATTCCCATCTTATTATGATGATAAAAAGGAAAAAGGGGTGAAGTTTTTCTTTGTCTATTTCATGCAGGTGTGGGGTCATCCTGGACTCCTAAAAAGAATTTGTTAGATAACTTGTTGGGGAATGGGGCCATAGGGTCCTTTTACCTGTGCTAGAACAAATTGTCCAACCGTCTGGTTGACTAAAACTTGCAGTCGATTTTGTACAAACCTAGTAATCAGGTGCAAGAGGCAGGGTCCGAAAAGCAATAAGAGGACTAATAGTAGGGGCCCTATGAAGGGGAGTAGCCAGGTTAGTTTAGGCAAGGCTGCTTCTATACTTGTCCTGATAGACTGGGCTAGGTGATCCTGACAACTGGGCATTACCTAGAATTCGTTGTGTCCTCTCCTCGACCTGGCTGGTTGAGTTAGCACAGAAGCAACAAGATGTGTTTGCTGTCATGCGTATACCTCCTTCTTTGACCAGTAAATAATCTATTACCATGCAGGCAAGAGAGCTGAGAGATTTTGAAAGAAGTTTGAAATTTTCACCTGTATCTCTACCTGTATTTGCCATGGTGGCGGTTATGTTTTTTGCTCTTATAGCATTAGAAGTAATTCCTCCCACGAAGCCTGCAGTGGTAATTGTAGCTACGACTCCTGCTATGAGAAGTCTGACTTCCCTTTTTGCCTTATGATGGCTTCTGGGCTCAGGGCCTGATGAGGTTGAATTAGGGATGAAGGAGTCGATTAAGGTATTGGCTAGGGTGACATATCCTACTGCCCATAAGTCACCCTGTTTTACTGGGTTTAGGCATTGAATAGTAATTCCTCTCCTGGGGGCAGAAATGTTTAGTGCACCTAAAAACATCATTCCTGCTGGTAAGCAAAGCAGCCCAATCATATTTGGGCCTAGGGAGGTGTTTGATGGACCCACAGGAAGGCTCGGATGATCAAACCATGATAGAGGGAGGAGAGGGCTAGTGCCACCGGCAGAACTGCACCCTGGACAGCGGCTAATTTCCCTGGGATGATTTTTGTGGTATTGCATCCAGTCCCTCTGAGCTTGCACATGCAAACTCCCACTGCAGGGGTTAGACACGTCATGAGCAGGTAGATTACAGGTGCCCCTCGTGAGGTTATAGTGAGAGAGAGTATACGTGGTGCCTGCTTTCACGGTCTGTAGGTCTGGATTCCTACTGAGAATCAAGATCTTCTGCTCCAGGGAGGTTTCTGTCCTCCCTGAGCTCGCCTTAGGACACCTGCATGATTGATTGACAGGTGCACCGTCCCAGTCAAACTCCCCACCTGGCATTGTCCCCAGAGCTGGGGGCACCTGATGGGCAACAGAAGCGAGAACCCCTCAGGGCTTGTCCCCCCTTCCCCGCATCACTGGATCAGTGAAAGAAAATGATAAGAGTAGTGGCATTTCACCTGGAGCCCCGCGAGGCTGGTGAACCCCACCCCGCCCCCTCAAGGGAAAGGAGGGGTGTGTGGGGGGGGCTATGTTACGACAGGAAGCAGATTCTTGGAGGAGACATAGTAAAGAATGAGAGGGGTTGGTGGGGAGGGTAGGAGCAAAGGTTAAAGTGGCATGGAGTTTAGATAGCATGTCCCGCCCTAACAAGGGGGTGGGGCAGGCTGGTAACACTAAAGAAGAGTGCAGGAAGATATAAGGACCTAAAGAACAAGTGAGTGTCTGGGTTGTCCTGGGTTGTGATATTTGGCCATCAGTTCCCACAACTGAAACCCCAGAGTGGGGAAGAGGTCCCCTGAACTCAGGGAGGGCAGAGTAGGTTGCCCCGGTATCACTTAAAAACGAAATTGGCCTACCTGCTGCCATCGGAGTTACCTGAGGTTCAGAGTTCGAGATGACAGTCGGGGCCACCGTTCCTGGGCACCTTCTGTCTTCAGCCTCCAGGCCAATCAGATCAAGGCCTGGACTGCCTGTTCTGCCAGCCCGAGGAAGGGATGAGGACCGGCTCTGCGCAGTCTGTCTGCTGTCCGACTTCCAGTGGGCCCTCCACATGGAGGCCATGGCTTAGGCTGTGGCCGAGGGTTGGGGCACTGCCTCACCCAATGGCCAGTCTGATTGCATTTAAAGCAGGAACCTGGGGATCCGCTCTGCTGACTCTGGTGGGCGTCCCTTCTTCTGTCCCCTGACGGGGGTTTGCTGACCCCTTTGATTAGTGGGGCTCTGACGGCAGAGGCAAGCATTTGGAATTCTGCTCTTCTTTGCTGTTTAGCCTCTTCGTCATGATTATTAAAAATCTTGAAGGTTAGATTTAGAAGTGCCCATTGAGGGGTTTGAGGGCCATCTTCCAGTTTTTGTAACTTTCTCCTAATGTCTGGGGCCGACTGAGAGATACATCTCAGGTTTAAATGACAGTCCCCTCTGGGCTGGTGGGATCTTAGTTAGTGCATCTTCTCGTGGCCTGTGTAAGGGGGATAGAAGGCTGCAGGGTTTTCATCCCTCTCCTGGATAATTGCAGACCGTTTTTCATAGTTAACCACCTTGTGTGAGGCTTTGTAAAGTCCCTCAATGAGACATATTAGCATGTGGTCCTGGCTTTCCTACCTGCCCCATTGTCCTGATAATTCACCTGGGGTCCTGGCTAGGGACTGCTTCGACCCCTACGGGGTTAGTGGGGGGCTGTCACTCAGATTATTGGCATGGCCCTGGGCTTTAACCCAGACTCGATTTTTATCTTCTGGATTAAGGGTGGAAGAGAGAATAACATGGATATCATTCCAAGTTAGATCACAGGACTGGGTAAGGTACTTGAATTCCTGAGTATAATTGGTGGGATCCTCAGTAAAGGAGCCTAGTCTTTTATTTATTTGGGACAAATCTGAGAGAGAGAGAGAAGGGGGCATGAACTCTGACAATCCCTTCAGCTCCTGCTGCTTCCCTTGGGGGGTCATCTAAAACAGGGGCCGAGGTAGGGGACAGATGGAGACCAGAGACGGTTTCGATCGCGTGTGTGAGGGAGTTGTTTGCAGCTGTAGAAGAGTCGGAGCTGGAAGAGAAGGTTCAGGGTGCGGTGGGGCCCGCAGAAGGGGCTGGAGGAGGAGGGGGCCCTGCCGGAGGGGCTGAGGGAGGAGGTGATGGGGCAAGATTGGCTGGGCCAAAGAAGGAAACAGGAAAAATTAGCTCACCATCTTTAGAGGGAGGTTTGGGAGGAAGAGAGTGGAGTAGGAATATTTGGGAGGGAGAGCAAGAATCGCATAAAGAGGGGTGTGATCTGAGTGCAAAGGGGCCCAGATGTAAGGAACCTCAGACCATGTTCTTTGCCTTTGACAGAAATTGTCCATGTTGGTGAGAATGTCGAAGGTGCCGTTCTCAGGCTATTGTGACCCATTGTCTAATTTGTACTGGGGCCACGCAGTGTTGCAGTAAAAAATGAGTCACTTGGGACGTAAGTCCTGAGCGAGCCCTGGGTCTGTAGATTTTTTAGAAGACATCCTAGGAGTGCTGTCCCATGTTGCGGTGTGAGATGTCATGGCCTAACGGTCCAATGGATACACTAGTGAAAGAAGAAGGTGCCCCCCTTCTCTCCTAGAGTAGAGAGACGTGCAACTCACCTATGTCAGGTGTCCTGAGATATATGGTGAGCTGAGGAACCTGGTTCCCAAGGAGCACGTCCCAACTAGTGCTGATTTCAACATGACCAAGAGACCTGGCTCTCTCATGTCCTGGATGAGGGATAACAGGACAGCCCAGAGAATCAGACCAGTAGGCAAGAACACTCACCAGTGAATTAGTGTCTGGTGTTGATGCAGGATCAGCAGGAAAGGTTGGAGGTCCGGTATCCAGCTGAGGATGTGATCAATCCCGGTCTGACAAGAGGCCCGGAGGCTCCGAGGACCCGTGCAGGATCCTCACAGACCTCCCAGGTTTCGGCACCAAGTAAAAGGTCTGAGTCGGCGGGAGATCACATCCACAACACAAGGCCAAAGTGGAGCAAAATGGCTTTATTGCATGCGCCTGGGGGCAGGCAGGCTGGGCCGAGAAGGGGTCAGCTCCGAATGACAGTTGGGGTGTCGGTTGTACACTCTACTTTTATCTTCCAGCAGTTCCTGCTGACATACTCTGCCTGGCCCACGGTCCACTTTGCAGTTGGACTGGTCTGGTATCTCGTCCAGATTGTCTTGCGGATAACCAAATACAGTGATACCTCGGTTCTCGAACACCTCGGATTTCGACCAAATCGGTATTTGACCAGGAGATTCGAGAAACTTTTGTCTTGGAATCCGAACAAATATTTGGAACTCGAACTTCCGAGATGAGCCGAGTTGAGCCGAATGGCGTTCATTCGGCCCAGCGCGCCTTGCTTGCGTCATCAGTGTGAGTGCAGAGAGAGAGTCACGCTTTGTGGAGAGAGTCACGCTTTACACTGAATTTAACCCTTAGACATACTGTACACTTTTATTTCTTGTTGAGACTTATGTTTTTCTACATATTATATACAAATTAGGCCAGTAAATAGGCATTTTCTGGGGCTTGGAACGAATTAATCCAGTTTCCATTATTTCCTATTGGGTTTCATTGCTTCGGTTCTCGAACAATTTGGTTCTCGACCGTCCTCCTGGAACGAATTATGTTCGAGAACCGAGGTATCACTGTAATCCTTATCCATACTCAATAGAAGGCTGAGCAAAGGTCATGCAAGCAACACAATTTTTCACAGTTTTCACCTTTGCAAGCTTTTACCCTTACCCTTTAAAACATTACTAACCCCTTCAGTGAGCACTGAAAATGGGGATCTAACTGGAAAAGTGGCTGTTTATTTCTTCTAGGGGTATGAGCTGGGACCACAGATGGAGACATTCATCCTCCCCCTTTCTGAGCTCCCAGGATTCCTCCCGGTTTCTGCCCAGTGCCCTGTGGGCATGGAGACTGGTATTCACATGCAGTATGTGTTTTCTGTCCGTGTGGACAAGAGCTTATGCTAGTTGTGTCCTGTGTGCCTGTGTCCTGCACTCAAGGCTTCACCTGACCTGGGATGTTGAGTCTTCGCAGGGGTCCTCTGAGCTGGGTAGTCATTTTACTGACACAGAAACTAAGTTCCAGGGAGACACCGTCTCCCCCACAGCTCACAGGTGGCAGAGCTAAGGTCTGCAGGTGGCCCAGAGCCTGTGGTCCGTGGCTGTGCTATGACGTCAGAGTTCATTTGCAGTGAAGAGGCCAGAAGGGAGGATCTGGGGCGGGGACGAGCAGGCTTGGGGTGCTGTCAGGGCAGAGTGGGAGGGACGTGGGTCTGTGGGAACCAGGGGTGGTTTTTGTTCACTCGTCCAAGGAGAATGTCTCACTGTGTCTTTGCTGCAGGTGCAGTACAGGGTCCTGCTCTGGGTCACATTGGCCACCTGCAGCTTCAGCTCCTTGTCATTGACCCGCACAGCCTGGTAATCTGCACCGGGAAGAGATTTGGCCTCCTTGTCCCCAGAAGACCGCAGACTGGCCAGAACCTGGAGTTGTCCCTGGAGATCCTGTTGGTACCAGCTCATCCAGGGGTACTGGGCATCTCTCAGGAAGCAGTACAGGGTTTCAGCCTGTCCGCGACGTACCAGGGCCCACCTGGGCCTTTGCTCCACCAAGCTCTCAGAGGCACCTGAAATACACAGGCAGGCCAGGCTGGAGGTACCGGGGTGGAGGTCACCCCCAGAAATAACGAGGGCAGCCAAATCCTAAAGAGGGGGTCCCATGAGTGGTGCCGAGAGGAGACAGCTGGGAATAGAAAGGATAATTTCTCAGGTCAAGAGGCCATGCCTGGGAGGGCTGAGCAAAGCTGTGCCTCCTGGTGCCCCAGCGCCCCGGACCCCCCTTCCCTCCTTCGACCCACTGAGCGGCTTTCCCTGCCTGGCATCTGACCTGTCCGCACGGCAGCCATGAGCACCCAGCCCCACAGAATGGGAAGTGCTGCCATTCCCTGGCCCGTCCAGGTCCTCTCCAGCAGGGCAGGGGGTCAGGGGCCGAGGGGCAGGGCCAGCAGGCAGGAGAGCAGGACCCTGGCCAGCACGGTGGCAATTAGTGGCTGACACTCTCTGGGCCTGAAACTCAAAACTCAAAAGGGAGTGGCTGTTCCAGGAAACACAACCAACGTCTTGTCTCATCTTCTCACTGTGGCTCTCACCTCAACTGGAGAGCGTTTCCTATTTCCTGGGCACCAACCTCGACTCCCCCCCCCCCACACACACACACACACACTCCCCACCGCGCCCCTCAACTGTGTCCCAGAGTTTCCGAGAACAGTGCTTGTGCACGTGCCTCACATCTTCCCCGGGGACTAAAACAGCTCAGTGCAGCCAACTGACAGACCTCCAGATCAAAGACCTCTCGTGCTTCCCCATGTGCAGAGGCTGCTACCGGGCCACCTGGGCCTTAGACAGCTGACACTCGTCTCCGGTGACCTGCGGTGCCCTCTGTGAGGGCGAACACACACTCACCACCAGAGGCATGATTCTCCCCGTTACAAATAAGAGAAGAGACTTCCCTCCTCTCCACCCTCTGAGAGCGTTGACTTTGGAGAGCATGTAAGTTCTTTCTCTGTCTCTGAAACGCATGTAAATCTTTTCAAAAGCTAAACCACTCTTGCCAGGGTTAAGAGCCAGGGGTGCCTCTCTCAAAGACTGGCAACCGTCTCCTTGAAATACAAATGCCAAAGAAGGTGAGCCTAACTCCGTTTGTTTGTTTGTTTGTTTGTTTGTTTGTTTGTTTGTTTATTTAAATTTTCCAGCCCAGGCATGTTTCTGTTCTAAACTGAGTTAGACTTGCCTGGCTGGTGTGGCTCAGTGGCTCAGCCTCGACCCATGCACCAAGAGGTCACCAGTTTGATTCCCAGTCAGGGCACATGCCCAGGTTGTGGGCCAGATCCCCAGTGGGGGGCATATAGGAGGTGGTCAATCAATGTTCTCTCTCATCAATGTTTCTGTCCCTCTCTCCCTCTCCCTTCCCCTCTCTCTGAAATCAATAAAAGAAGAAAAAATTAAAAATAAATAAATAAGATAAGGCCCCACGTCTATCACCTCTCCAACCTCAGGATTTTACGGACAACAGTCTGGAGACACAGATGGGTTAGTAACTGAGCTCGGCTGTTTCAAGACTTGAAACTGCACAGTATTCAAGTTGGTGTTCCAAGCGGCTGTGTGCCCATCGCAGACACACATAAATGAAGGAGGGGGTTGGAGGAGGGCAAGGCTGCAGGTCCATGTCCCGGGAGAGTCCCCACATCAGAGCCCAGCAGCCTGGTCATTTATATCTCCCACATTCACTATTTTTAATAAAATATTTTTATGGATTTTTAGAGAGAGAGGAAGGGAGAGGGAGAGAAAAAGAGAAACATTGACTGGAGAATGGACTATGGGTCAGCTGCCTCCTGCAGGCCCCCTACCGAGGATGGAGCCTGCAACCCAGGCACAGGCCCTGACCTAGAATGGAACCAGCGACCTTCCGGTGCGTGAAAGGTGCCCAACCACCTGAGCCACACCGGCCAGGGCTCACTGTTTTGTTTTGTTTTTAATCTTTGGAAGTTTTCATACATACAACAATAGAGTTCCCATGATTTTGACAAAGGATCCATTTGGTGGCAGCATAATACAGTTTATAATTCACTGGGCTCCCTAACTTTGAAATCGTGTTTCTTGAATTCAAAAAAGGAAAAAATATACAGAGTTTGGTTATGTACAATTTTGTGTATAAAGTGACTTCACTGATATTTTTCGTATCACCCTACTTCAAAACTGCTCCATCTAACTGTGCACAAAATGTCAGCTGCACTACTTTCTAAGTAACCAGCGGATTCACTTTTACCTGTTCCCACCTCGTCGCCCAGAGAGGGGGAGGGGTGAAGCTCCGGGAAGCAGGGCCCAAACCACACGCCCTGAATCCCGGGAAAATGCAGGCCCCCAAAGTGCTGTGTGCTCACCCCAGGACATCATGGGCAGTCAGTGCTGAGCTTTGCTGTAGGGAGGGTCACTCTGGGGATCAGATGACAGGAGAGGGGGCGGGGAACCAAGGAGGACAGAGAGAAAGGCCCCGTGGGAAGCCAGCCAGGGTCCACAAGCAGACTCTCTGAAGTGCAGCGGCTGACTCCAGCTCTGTCCTGTGTCCCTGCCTCCTCCCCCGGCCAGCGCTGAGACCAGGCTGGACAGATGGCAGGATAAGGGATCCTGGGCACATCTCAGTTTACAGGGCTGGCTGTCCTGTCTCCTTGTTGCCCTCTCCCTTTGCCTTAATCCCCAAATGAGATTGGGATCAGAGTGTCTCTGACACTCAAGTTATCTCCTCCCTGAATTCCTGCTCCTCAAGGTCATTGCCTCCCCAGGCTCCTCCTCTGGTCTTGGCCAGGCTCCTGTCCAGGGCCAAGGTAAGCCTCTTTCCTTCCAGATAGCTGCCTAGCTCCCTACCTCCTCCCGTGGTCAGAGTTGGGCATTATGGTTGCCCCCCTAGATAATGTGTTTTTCCCCCCATACACCCCAACTACTACTCGGGCGCTCATAGCAGCTGCAAGCAACCTCAACAGCTTCGAAGAACTCAGTCGACAATAAGAAGAATATGAACACTCTGAATAAGCAGGTGCTCTAGCTCCTGTCCACCCCCATCGGAGCTGAATTCCTGTGGACAGACGCGTGGTCCAGTTTCTCTGCTGGGAGAGGCTCTCCAGACACGTGTCCTTGTTAAGTTTTCTGTGCCTCTTCATTATCTAATGGAGGAAGGACACTGGGGTGTCAATGAGGTGTTTTCCAGCTTCAGATCAGCTGTGTCCGGCCTTGGGAGGAAAGAACTTTGGAGTTAGGGGGAGACTTTAGTCCCCTCCCCAAGAAACTGTCAGCAATGACACCAACTCCATCCAGGACAAGCCATGATGGAAATGCATGGGGGGGGGGGGGGGGAGGCTGGTGCCCTGTGGGTGTCTGTGACCTAAGGGAGTGCTGGGCAGAGCAGAGGCCAGGAGGCAGGACCCTGGGTCCTGTGTCAGCTCCGCCTGGATGGTGACCAGGCATATGCACGACTCATGTCACTCGTGGTGTTGCTGTTTCCTCTCGAAGTGAAGGGGATTGAAATTTTTGGAAAATTTAGGGGATCTAGTTTCCCTTTTTACTCTTGTGTTTTAATACGCTAACATTCCTTCTGACCTTTTTCTACTTACATAATACCAAGGTGCTGGCCTGCAGGGACACTGGGCCAGGCCTCCAGTGAAAGTCCGTGACTTCTCTAAAAGCAGGTCGTGGGAGGAAGGAAAAAGCCAAAGCCTCTCAAAGGCAAGTGCATGGTTTTCCCATTCTCTCTTCTTCCCCTCACCAACTCCTCCTCGCTCCTCCCCAGGAATGTGCTGAAACTCAAGCTGCCCAGACTCCCCCACCCGCAAGCTGATTGTGGCTCCTTCACCTCTATGTGTCCTTCCCTGGATTAGAGCAAAGACTCCTCCAGATGGAAATCACAGCCTTCCCCTAACCCCCGCCCTGCATGGCTCCTTCCTGCTGGGCTGGGAGGCGGAAAGGCAGGTCACAGGCACTCCCACCACACCCCTGCTCATGCCCAGGCCTAGACACAGACACAATGGAAATGGGTGGGGCACAGGTGCCAGAGAAGAAGAGCTCAGTGAGGACAGCCTAGGATCCAGGGATGGAGGGGAGGGAGGGACGTAGGGAGGGAGAGGGGAGTAGAGGGGAAGGAGGAGTTAAACCCCCTTGATTCTTTAAGGTTCTCATGGGCGGGACACTGGCATAGGGTTGGGGTGAAAGAGTCTGAAAGTTTTTCTCCTGCGTATTTCATGCAAGGTCCCCAGTCCAGGGCAAGAGCCTCTGTTCTGCACCCTCTCTGGACACCTTACCCTGGCCTGCAGGGTTATGTAAGTGGCACCATTCTGAGCCAGGGGATGATGAGATCAAGAGAGCCCCAGTCTGTCCCTCCCCTATGGCACGGTGCCTGGCATGGGAAGAGCACATAAAAGTCCATACTTCTTGAGTGTTCATTTGCAGGAGAGACACTTCTGACCCCAGGAGCCATGGCCTGCAGCCTTCTTCTCTTCAGGCTCCTCCTCCTTATGGTCCTGGCTGCCCCCACCCAAGGCACCCGCCTGGGCCCCACATCTCACTTGCGTTATTCCAGGTTCCTGGATCCTTCTAATGTCGTGTTCCTACGCTGGGACTTTGACCTTGAGACTGAGATGATCACTTTTGAGCTCCAGGTCCGAACAGCTGGCTGGGTGGGCTTGGGAGTCAAAAATCGCTACACCATCGTGGGAAGTGATCTGGTTGTTGGAGGAGTCTTGCCTGACGGCAATGTCTATTTCTCGGTAAGTCGGAGGGTGACTTTCTTCCAAGGATGAGGGTCTCTGGCTGGGGTTCAGGATGGCTCTGGGTCCAGGAAGGATTCACATTTTCCAAATATATGCAGGCACATGACCTGAACATTCACCAGCTGGCTGCTGACCTCTCCCTACAGAAATGGTTCATTGAAGGGATTCAGTCTATGTCTCCCAGACTACATGCCCTTGTGTGCTAAGGAATGGACCACTGGACTGAGAAGGTCCTGGCCCACATACCTGCTAACAGCCCACTAAATGCAGGTCACTGGGGGAGAGTCACAGCTGTTTGAGACAGTCTTCATCCTCAATTTCCTGTAAGTTCCACCAGGTGTAGACCATAGCATGAACTAGTCTAATAATAACAGCCACAGAAGCATTAATAACTGAAAATTGTTAAGTACTTTAGAGTAACCAGGCATTGCTCTGAATTCTTTGCATGTCAAACCTCACAGCATCACACAAGGTGCACGATTATTACCCCACTTTACAGATGAAGTGGCTCACCCATCTCCCAATCACATCCCTCAGAACTGCATTTATATAAGGACCTGTCAGTGTTAAGAGCCACAGGACAGAATGAATAGCGTAGAGAGTAAGTGAGCTTTTAGGGGTCAGGAATACAGGAATATTAGGATTGATGGAAATCAGATTTGAAACAGAAGTCAAGCAAGGTCAGGTGGTGAAACTCCCATCAGATACTGTCTGTCCCTCTGCCCCAAGGATCCACCCTTGATGCCATGCTCTGTCCTAGAAACAAAGTACCTAATACAGAAGCCCTGGGTTCTGCTAACCTAGCATCATGAGGGAGCTAAAGGGACACCAGCTGCTCCTAAGTCCACTTGGGGTTCCTGGTTTTTACTCCTTGACCTTCACTGGACCCCAGGATCAGCACCTGGTGGATGAAGATACCCTGGAGGAGGACGGGAGTCAGGATGCTGAGCTGCTGGGGCTAACAGAAGATGATGACTACACCACCATGCGCTTTTCCAGGCCCTTCCGTTCCTGTGACCCTCATGACCAAGACATCACGGTAAATTAGGGAGGGGAGAAAAGCATTTGATCTCACAAAGCTTTTGCTTCTGGGGCGGTGTGGTCACCCCCACACTTGCCCATGATTCTCAGGTAGCTAGTCGCATTTCCTAGGACTTTTATCTCTCTCTACCCCAGTTGTGCCCCCTCTTAAATTCCACAAGCCCTCTCTAAGGTAACTTCCCACTGATTCATTGCCCACCCCACTCTCCCCAGCCTTCTCCTCATGTAGCACCCTGTCCAATTGCACTGCAGTTTGGAGTATCATTTACCAGATGTGGACACAGGCATAGAGAGGGGATAAGAGAGGGGATGTGGCTTGCTCGACATTTCCAGCAAGAACCTCACTAGCTCTGACCCCCAGCCTGAAGCCCTTTCCACCCCACTGTGTAGACATGAGCAGTGGCTTGTGTCAGTCCCTGGGTGTGGGTGTGTGCCATGTGCTGCTCATGAGCACAGCACCTCCATCCCCATAAATCCCCCAGAGTGACACCATGAGGGTGCTGGCCGCCTACGGCCTGAATGACACGCTGAAGCTGGATCAGGAGCGTACTTTTGTCAAGTCCACCTTCCTGCTACAAGTAGTCCACCCAGACGATCTCGACGTCCCCGAGGACACCATCATCCATGACTTGGAGATCACTGACGTAAGAGCCCTCAATCGCACCCATCCTCCTCCAGCACCCTTCCCATCTTCCCGCTCAGTCCACAATGAGTGTACAATGCTCCTCTGAACATACAATGCTCCCTACGTTCCTAGAATTGAGGTTTCTCTGACGTTCCTCAGTCCCTTAAATTGAGCCCCCTTCCCTGACCTGTGTTTGTCCTCACTTCTCTGGGGTCCTCACTCCCACCTAGCCCAGCCTCTGTGTCTCTGCAGTTCCTCATCCCAGAGGAAGACACCACATATGCTTGTACCTTCCTCCCTCTCCCCATCGTCAGTAAGAAGCATCACATCTACAAGGTACGGCGCGCCAGACAACGGGACACCATCACGGCAGTTGAGCAGCTCACTGGACATCGTGGACTTGGAGGGGATGGTGTCAATCAGATGATTGGTGGGAGGGATGCAGAGGGGCTAACATGGGCCAGGCCAGGTTTGGTGGACATGGTAGTTTCATGATGTCCTGAGCCCAGGGCTATAGCTCCCAGCACTATTTTATTGGAGCCCCACAGTGCAGCTGAGATTCTGATGAAGGTCATGAAATAAGTTGTTTTCAAAGAACAAAGTATAAGCCCCACCATGGCACCAGAATTGTGCTTTCAGCCCAGGAAGAGGTGTTGGCCGGGAGGGACGTGGCCAAGAGCTAAAGGGAACTCAGACTTGGTCCCCTAATTTCACATTTGGATGACTCCAATGTTGATCAAATAAATCAGAGTATGATCTTATAATAAGTGGCAAATGTCTGGGAACCATAGTTTCTTTGGAGAGAGAATCCAACAAGGAGCGGTTACATGCTCAGATATTACGAACTGATGAGGTTATTAAGGGAAAGGCTGAAGTCATGGGATAAGCGGGGGCCAAGTGAGGAGTCAGACAGAGTCGAGGGGGAAACAGTGTGGGGAAGAAAAACAGAAAAGAAATGGGAGAGAGAGAGAGAAGCAGAGAATAGGTGTAGTTTTATTTGGGGAAGGCCAATGTGAGGAACAGAACTTGACGTAGATGATGCTGACTGCTCTGCCCTCCTCCCCAACCAGTTTGAGCCCAAGCTGGAGTACCACAACGAGACGATGGTGCATCACATCCTCGTGTACGCCTGTGGCAATGCCAGTGCTCTGCCCACGGGCATTAGTGACTGCTATGGGGCCGACCCCGCCTTCCACCTCTGCTCCCAGGTCCTCGTGGGCTGGGCTGTTGGGGGCACAGTGAGTCCTGTGATGAGGAGATAGGTGGCTAAGGGGTGCATGCTGTGGGAACTGGGATCGCTGGGCTGGCGGAAGGCTGGGAGAAGGGGAGGTCTGGGATGTGTCCCTTCTCCTAGCTCCCAGCCCTGCTTGCTGCCCATGTCCCTCCCTCCAACAGAGTTACCAGTTTCCAGATGACGTAGGCATCTCTATTGGGACGCCCTTGGATCCCCAGTGGATCCGACTGGAGATTCATTACAGCAATTTTCACAACCTTCCTGGTGAGCATCGAGAGTATTCACGGACCAAGAGCTGGGCAGCTGCCCGATGCCTGCAGGCGTCGGGAAGGTGTCTCAGGATGCGTGCTGACTCCTCTCGCTCACATTCCCCCCCCAGCTTTCCATGGCCTCTTCCTCCCCACGGTGAGACCTGCTTTCCTGTGACTGTGCCTTTCTGCCCCAGGTGTGTACGACTCCTCGGGGATTCGTGTGTACTACACGGCACAGCTGCGCACATATGACATGGGAGTCCTGCAGCTGGGCTTCTTCACGTTCCCCTTCCACTTCATCCCCCCGGGCGCCGAGTCCTTCCTGTCCTATGGGCTGTGTAAGACAGAGAAGTTTGAAGAGGTGAGGCTGGGAGGGGCACCCTCTCTGAGAGTCCTGCTGCCCCACCACAGATCCGGTCTGCTCCACAGAGCGCACAGCCCGAGCCCCACACTGGGACAAGGGTCACAGCCTGGTGCTCAGGAAAATCACTCACCTAGATTATGCAAGGGATGGAGGAGTCAGGGCTTTAGAGATGGGGGGCATGGGTCAGGTATTGGGGCCAGGAGGGCCTGATAGAACTAAGGGATTCAGATCAGTTATGAGAGAAGGTATCAAATATTCAAGGGAAGGGGCAAGATGGGGAGTTCTTAGCCAACCAGATGCCTCTCCTCCCTGCCACAGATGAATGGGGCCCCCATGCCTGACATACAGGTGTACGGCTACCTGCTCCACACCCACCTGGCTGGGCGGGCTCTGCAGGCCGTGCAGTACAGGTAAGGGAAGAAGACGTGGGTTTGAAGCTTTCCCTTGTGCAAGTGGGAATACATCTTAGAAACGTTATGTATTCATCAGCATAAGGCTGGGAGTCAGGAGGAGCCAGAACTTTCCGTAGAGCTGATGCACCTGGAGGAAGACTGTGGAAGGAGGAGCTTTCTGGTTTAATGGACAATCTATACCCACAGAGGGACCCCATACACAGCTTCTTAATTGATAGACACCCTCTCCACTTCCTCCTCCTCTCCTAATTCCTGCCCCTTCCCTCTCCCTCTGTCCAGAAATGGAAAACAACTTCGAACAGTCTGTAAAGATGATTCGTACGACTTCAATCTGCAGGAGACGCGTGACTTACCTCATCGGGTGGAGATCAAGCCGGTGGGAGCCTGGGGACGCACAGCTGTGGTTGGGGACAGGCAGGCGCAGGGCTTATTACTGTTAGCCAGGAGAGGTCTCAGACTGGTCCAGTCCCTCTGTGTCTGATTTTCGGCCTTTGTGCTTTTCTCTAAATAGGGAGATGAGTTGCTGATAGAGTGTCAGTACCAGACGCTGGACCGAGACACCTTGACTTTTGTAAGTAGCTGTCTCCTCACCAGATATAGCAGGACAATAGCCTCAGCATAAAGCCCTATCCCTGGTCTTGGCTATCAAGGGACTTTGGTTATTCCAGATGAATCCCCTCCTTTCTCCAATGGCATTGCCCATTCACGCGGGGCTTCTCATGTACTCACACTCCAGTGATTGCAAGATGGATACATCTTTCTCTGTCAATGACCCACTAAAATCATCCACGGAAAGATAGCATGTCATCATGACTAAGAGCATGGACTTGGGGCCTCACTGCCTGGGTTTAAATTCCAACATAATCATTAGTAGCTTTCTAACTGTAGACAAGTTATTCAATCTCTTTGTGTCTCTTTTTTCTAATTCATAAAAGAATCAACAGTACTATCTAGCACATAAGTGCTGTGAGAGTTGATTAACACATGTAAACCACCTAGCTCATTGTCTGACTTGTGGCAGATGCTCAGCTAGAGTCAGCTCTTATTGTTAAGGTCTCAAGAAACCCCATCCATATTGTGTGTCAGGAATGGTCCCATGCTTGTCAGATTTAAAAGGAGTAGCTAATATATGGTGATGGAAGATGATTTAACTTTGGGTGGTGGGCACACAGGGCACTATTCAGATCTTGTAACATAGCAATCCACACCTGCAACCTATATGAACACATTAACCAATGTCACCCCAATAAATGTAATTTAAAATAATAAAAGGGGTTATTTGCTATTGAGGAAGCACAAAACAGCTATTCAAATGATTCCAATACGAGGTGGAAAGTGATATGCATCATTAGAGAATGGAGATAATGTACTAGGGGAACTCACAGGGGAAAACCATTAAGTCTTCCTACAGCAATGAGAGCAGGTGACATGTTTAAATGGGTACTGCTTTAGATGCATTCCGATGGAAAATTCTGGAGAAACTCCAAAGGCTTTTTTTTTCCCAAAAAAAAAGTCAGTATTTTGTCTCCCCTTCTCAACCCAAGACAGTGGCAGTGGATATATAGAGGGTGGGGCAGATATGTGGACATTTCTTTGGAAACAACATCAATAGCTGTCCGCCATCGGAAACAGAGGAGGAGAAAGGAAGATGTGTAGTGAGGCCTGGAAGATAAGGAGCAGTGGGCTGGCTGGAGGTTCAGGGGAAAGGGAAACAGCTTCGTTGGTAGAATGACCACCTAAACCATTTCTGCCTGCCCTGTTCTCTCCGCGTGCCTTTGTGTCTTTGTCTCTCCATCTGTCTCCCTCTTCTTTTCCAGGGGGGTCCCAGCACCATGAATGAGATGTGCCTCGTCTTCTTCTTCTACTATCCCCGGAACAACATCTCCAGCTGCATGGGGTACTCTGACATCATCTATGTGGCCCATGCGCTTGGGGAGGAGGCATCAGAGTGAGTTGGCCTGGATGATAAGACCCTCAATTGTGACCTCTAGAAGTGAGGTCATCTATGTACAAATTCCCAGTCTGCCTTTTGCTCATGCACTACCTCATTTAGCCTGACTGTTTTTACTTTCAGGTAGTGACCCTTCATTATTTGGGGGTAAGAGTCCTCTCTGAGACTCCTTTCTAAGAATGCACATCTGTGCAAGCACCTCATTTCATATACAATTTCAGGGCACCCACAGTTTCCTTGAAGTCGCTTCCCCAACCTCCTTGGACTTCCTGGCCCTCGGATTAAGAATCACTTCTTTAAAGAGTCAGAAGTTTCTCCTTTTGACTCTTACAAATCCTCGTCTCTGAGTTCTGATGCGATGTGTCCTTCTGCCAAACTGTCTCATTGATTTGTAAGACATTCCTTACAGTTTATGCCAACATGAAACTGACACTCACAAAGGTGAGGATATTAATATACGTTTCTATCAAAGCGTTAAGTTGACCTTAAACTGTTTTCTGTCCCCGCTCTCGCCCTCACCCATGCAGTGCCATGGAGGGCGTGATGGCCATGAACAATGTTGAGTGGACCCCGGAGAGCATCCAGAAGGCTGAGAAAGCCTGCAAGGAGTCCCAGCAGACCGTGCTAATAAAGACCATTGACGTGAGTGTCCTGGCAGACACCACCCGCTCAGGGTTAAGGATGGAGGGGTGATGGGGGGTGTTGGGAGAAGCCAGGGACGGAGAAGAAGGAGGAAGGTGAATGACAATGGTAGGAATACCGAATCAGAGGAAGAGAGGCTGGGAAAGCAGGAAGTTGGGCGGGTGCAGCTCTGGGTTGGGGTGGGGTTGGAGCCTCCCAGTTAGCCTGTGAGGCTGCAAGACTGGAGATAAGTGAGGTTTCTACCTTCATCCATTGTTTTCCTCCTCCTGCAGGAGATAGTGGAAAACACAACGGGCTGGATTCCAGAAATCGTCCCTACGCCTCGGGGGCCCTGCTTGGAGTCATCCGGAGGCAAAGTGGAGCCTCAGGATGAGACTCCTGCGGGCTTCAGGGCTGCACCAGAGGGCCCCTCATCCTCAGGCACTGCAACCCTGGGGAGCCTCTCCCTGGCTGCCCTCTTGTTGGGGCAAAGGGCCTTCTCTTGGCTCCTCGTCACCCTGCAGGCTGGAGTCTGACATTGTCTCCTGATGTCAAACACCCACGCCCTTCTCTGCTCAGTTCCCTGGTCATCAAACACGGAAACTCCCTTCTCCTTTGGCTCCTAAAAAGCCCCTCCCTCTGTGTCCCTTCCCGTGGCCCAGGCCATGACCCTGCGGGCCTGGGCACTGCAGTACTCCATAAAGGCTCTTCCATGACCAGCTGTGCAATTAATTCATCCTTGAAAGCTTCAGAAGCACCAATTGGACCACAGGTTTTCTGACACCATCTAGATTCAAGGTTGGGCGTGAGGTAGCAGAGCACTCTCTGAGAAGCGTGATGCTCCAGCTCACTCAAGGGGGCGCCCTGTGGGGAGGGGGCTGGAAGGTAGAGGGAGCCCTAGGAACCCTCCTCCTTCCATGCTGGCCCTGGAAGGGGGTTCCTGTTTCTCTCTTCTCCGGACATTTCTGTCCATCCTTCCCCAAGAGGCAGAGGCAGCAAAGCCACATGTGTGATATGTGGTAAAGAGAGAGGCTGTGTTTATAAGGGACAAAGCTTAAGCCATCAAAGTAAATAGAACTAAACCTGCTTCCTGTTGCCCTCTTTTTCCTTTGAGCCTTTGGTCCAGGAGAGGCAGCTGGGAGGTCTCTTGAATTGCTCAGGAGAAGGCACCCAGAGAGCATTGGAGGACCTGGTTGCCCCAAATGCCACACATGATGCAGCCCTAGCTCTCCTCATCATGCCTTTATGGTTGGATGTCCTTTGTTTATCCCATCAAATATCCCATCCTCAACACTCAGGTCACAGGGTGTGAGGAGCTTTCACTGGCCAGGCCAGCTGAGCCAGACTCTGATAACAGGTCAAGGGCAAGGTGGAGAGACGTAGTCCTTGGCTCTGGAGCCCAGGACATATCGAGGAGGTTCACACGGACGAAGCCCGCAGTTTGCAACCCCAGTGGACAGGCCTGTGGTGGTGGCTGCTCGGAGAGCTTCTGGGGGCATTCTGTCTTCTAAGCCTGAGGAGCTCTGTGCCACCCTGTCCTTCGAAATTTAATGTCACTGTCCACTCTATGCATTGCCCTGCTCACTGACCATGTCCTCTGGAAAGAACCCCTACCCTGGGCATACCAAGAGGTTGAGAGGGATCTTAATTCCTTGGAGACCACTGTTTGAGGGGCTGAGTCTTGGTCTAACATCACAGCCCTGCACCCTGGTTGAGCAACGCCCTTCCTTGGGGATGGTGAGGTTCGTGGAAGGTACGAAGCCCATGACCATTCAGTCATTTCTTCTGGAGAATTCTGGCTGCTCCTTTCTGAGATTCTGCGAGAACTTCAGGACTCACATTTAGCTCCTTCAGCCTGAGCTGGATGGATATTTGCAGAGTTTGGGGTCACTGTGGGGCCTTATGACGTACAAGCAGAAGAACTTGGTATCCTTATTTATTTATTTTTAATATTTTTAATTGATTTTAGAGAGAGAGAGATAGAAAAAAATCAATGAGAGAGACCATTGCCTGGTTGCCTCTTGCATGCCCGCCCCCACTAGAGATTTGGCCCACAACCTGGGCATCTTCCCTGACCAGGAATCGAACCAGTGACCTCTTGGTGCATGGGTCGACGCTCAACCACAGAGCCACACTGGCTGGGCAAGGGACTGGCTATCTTTAAATTCAAGAGGTTTTTCAAAGTTCATTATTACGGGGAAAACGAGGCTCCCCTAAAACCAGAGGATGGTCTGTGTTCACTTAGGGGCATCCCTGTTGTTCAAGGAAAATGGCGGCTTTCCTTTTAGAAAAGTTTTCCCAGCAATAGTTTTTGACCACCCTGAGCAGAGAGCCTCTAGTCTGCATGCTACAGTATAACATACCCTTGGGTTCATCTCAGCTGTCAGACAGGACAAGGGAGCCATGGGATGCACTTCTGAGAGCTGCCAATCACTAGATTTATAGACAATTCTTTCCATAGCTATTTTATTTAAATAGCTACATTGATTAGAAGTCAACAGGCCTTTAAAAACAACAACAACAAACTAGAGATCCTGATTAGTAGGAAATAGTAGCCACCATCGAAAAGGTGAAAGGCTAGCAGATAGATGGTTTAAGGTGAAAAAGCCAACTGCATTAGTAGACTGGTGAGAAGGCAAACTTATCTCTGTATCGGAACCAAATGGTTGAAAAGTGAATACTGCCCAACAGTTCAAGAGTCAAACTTCTGATGGAAGTTGTGGGTGTCAGTGAGCATTAGACAGATGTGGTTTAGAGGAAAGTTTTTTTATGAGCTGGAAATTCTAAGCTGCAGCGGCTCGAAAGTCTGTT
Organism: Molossus molossus; assembly: GCF_014108415.1. NCBI lineage: Eukaryota > Metazoa > Chordata > Mammalia > Chiroptera > Molossidae > Molossus > Molossus molossus. The sequence continues at coordinate 103,282,828 of NW_023425401.1, read as the reverse complement.
CCCATTCGAGCGTGCTTTTTATCTGGGAAATAAACTTCTGTTGCCTCCATAACACAGTCTGTCATCGACGTTACCAACATTCTCTCTGATCAATCAACTATTTAAATAATTCAATACAAGACCAAATATTATTTCTCCAGCTGGAATTAGAAGTGCAAATCTTCATGGAGGTCATAGGAATCATTACGATCATAAATTATAACTTGTCAGGAAGAAAACTATATCCTCCAGTCTAATGTGAAAGTAGTATACCTTATATTACTCTTGTAATTATCATATGATACAACTTTTAGCCTGGGGTAGTTTCCCAAAGATCTTTAGGCATCTTGTGCTCAGATGAGCCATCCTACTTGGGTTGAGGTCAACTTCTCTGAGGTTTTCCCATCACCAAATGCCATCAAAACACATCCAGCTACAAAACACCTGCTCCTCGCTCCTCCCCACACAGTACCAACACATCTTGTCTTACACCCCCTTCACCACGGTGTGACTGTAACATGTGTGTTTCAATATGAATTTTACTGACTATTTCAAAAGTTTTTTTTCTCTGTTATTTGTTCATTTTGTTCTTGGCTGGAGCTCTCTAGAAGGCAATTATGAATAGCAGCAAGTATAAAAAGCTTTAAAAATAACAAAATTCCACTAACTTAGTTATTTTGTAAAGGAGCAAAGATGGGCATTTAATTTTGTAGTGAAACATTTTGTTTCAGCTCAAAACAAAACAAAAACAACTCCTTTCCCAGGAGCACAGCTTGAGACAGACTACAGATAGCTCTGGAAAGCAGTTCTTAATAAAACTTCAGTTTGCAAAACAGACTCAGAGCAGTCTCATCATAAAGGACCAGCACTACGGAGAATCTGCTCTGCTATCAGGAAAGACAGGGGGGAGAAGAAGAAAAAATTTAAACACACATAAGAATACCCAGGGAATTACATAATAGTGATAAATAATAAACCTTGCAGTTTATTATGATTATAGATTTTGCAGACTGCAAGTGTATTTCTATGAACATTGCAGACCTGGTGTTCACTCCATCCTACAGATGAGCAAATTGAGATAAGGAAAGAAAAGGAAAGGAGTGTCCACCTGAAGCAATACCCCCTGCGCCAACCTGGTAGAAGATGATGCTCTCAGAACTGGTCCCATGGAGTCACCTGCACATCTTAGGGTCTGAGGAAGCCCAGGAGCCAGCAGAGTTCAGGAGCCAGAGCAGAACGCTGACACCTGATTCTACCTCTTCCCTCTCCATTCTGCCTGGTTCCAGGACCATATCTTGTGCACAGACTTTGAGTTTCAATCCTCAATGTCTTCAAACATCTGAAGTAAAGTCCAGCTTTTCGTGGTTCTGTTTTTGGCTTGTTCATTTGTTTTTCAGGAGTGCTTATCGTTCAAAATCCTATGCTTGAACTTTGGCCAGCATTGTTTAGTGGTTAGAGCATTGGTCTGTGTACCAATGGGTCGCAGGTTCGATTCCTGGTCAAGGGCATGGTACCTGGGTGCAAGTTTGATCCCTGGCCCCAGTTGGGGTGTGTGCAGGAGGCAACCAATCAACGTGTCTCTCTCACACTGGTGTTTCTCCTCTCTCTCTCTCCCTTCTCTCTCTCTCCTCCCTCCCTTCCACTTTCTCTAAAAATCAATGGAAAAAATATCCTTGGGTGAGAATTAAAAAAAAAATTCCCATGCTTTAATTGCTGTCAATTTTAATTTCTATACACAAAGGATTGAATTTCAGTAACTACAGAATTATGGTTATTTGGAAAAATTCCTGTTCTCCAAACTTGAAAGTGTTTTATGTGAAGCCTCCAGCCAACTAGTCTGCCCTGGTGTAGGGCAGGCTTCAGGGTCCCATGTGCCTTCGGACCCAGAACACATCGTCCTGTGTCAGGGTTTGTGATGCCAACAAGACAAGTGAACTGGGGATTCCCTCAGGAAAGCTACAAGCAAGGGAGTCTACGATCACGTCCACTGGAACAGTTTAGTATTTGCTTCGTTTTGTTTCAATTTGGAAGGTCATGTTAAGAGGCCTATACACTCTGGTATAAGGTCTATCAACTTTGTTCAGAGGACTGTTGCTTATGGGTAGATTCCAAAAGGCAAATGCAACTAACTGATGATCTGTGCCCCCATGTGGAACACCACCAAGCCAGCCAGACAATAGCACGACCATGAAGCGGGTCAGAAAGTTGTGCAGATGTGTTCGTAGTAGATGGTAGACATACATGTATCACAAGAACATTGAGCCACATGTACTGGAGGTCCTCCATGCTGGGAAAGTTCACAGTACATCCTAAGAGTGAAACTTGTATATTGTTGCCCTAGGGAAGTGATCCCCAAATTCCCTGGTCTGGGACCCCTTTACACTCAAGTTTAATGAAGACCATGTATTTTGTTTAGGTGGGTTATATCTACTCACATTGACTGCGTTAGAAATGAAAATGGACTCGTTTGTATAATATTTTGTAAAATATTTATTTTTCATTCATTAAAAATAACAATATATCAATTTGATGTTGACATAAATAATACAGTTTATGAAAAACAACTATATTTTCAAAAGCAAAAAAAAAATGGGTGAAAAGAATGACATAATTTTGTATTTTATAAATCTGCTCAGGGTCTGGTTTAAGAGAAGACAGCTGGGTTCTTGTATCTATCTCTGTATTCATCTGTGGTGACACCACACAGCACAGAGTCTCTAGAAAATGCGACTGAGAGAACAAGAGTGGAAAAGACAAATAATAGCCTAATGTTATGAAAATAGATTTGATCTTGTGGACCCCAGGAAGACTTTTGAGTCCCCAAACTACATTTTGAAATTATTGTACTAGAGTTCAGCCTTCAATAGCACTCAACTATGAGTCTATTCAAGGGGTCGGAGTGACAGAAGAAAGTAATAGATCAAAGAAAAAAAATAGTGAATTTGAATATGAAAGACCAAGAACATGGTAGAAGTCCTAACTCTGTGAAGGAGAGTCTAGACAGTAAAACAATAAAAGAAAATCTGGTGAATAAAATAAAAAGCAAATGAGATTGTGAACTCTGATACCAGGGCAGAGACGGTCTCCCTTATGCCAAATCTTTACATACTCATCTCTGCCTGGGTGATTTTCTGGTCTATGGAAGAGTTAGATCCTTGTACATGAACTCAGCCATTAGTGGTAACATTATCTCATAAATAAAATTAATTGCAATTTCTTGGAAGTACTTTTAATGTCTATGAATACAAATACTTATAAAATCTGTAGTAACTTTATCAGTAGTACCTGTGAAAGTAATGGTTGCAACGTTTGGGAAGTTATGTTTTTAACATCAATAATATCATTTTTATTTTCTATTATAGTAAAAATAACCTATAATATTCCAAGTTTAATTATTTTAGTTACTGAAGTCAAAGTGTATAGTTCTACAACAGTAGCCTTTTTCATATGTATAGCTACAGATGGGATCCCTTTAGAAGCAATAATACTTTCAGTTTGTGTAATAGCAAATTACTACATGGGTAGGCACGGTATATGGGAAAGTCCATAGAAAAATAAAGTGTGACTTTTAGAATTGCTAATTAAATATTAGCAGTTCTCATTGTAATATTAATAACTATTGCCATAGCAGTTATTGGACTGCCAGGTACCACCAGTGCAATCAGTTACAATATTTGTCCTGTAACCCAAGAACAAGTCGGGTTATTTCAATGACTACATCTAAAGCAATAGTATTTATAGAGGTTAATGTGGTATTATCCAAGATACCAAAATCATCTGTGAAGTCTGTAGCAAGAGATAGTAAATTATCTGTAGCTTAATTGATGGGACTATACCAGTTATAATTTTAAAAACAGTTGCTATGTATTTTGGTTCCAAAAGAAGTAGCTACAAAGTACTGAATACATACATCTTGAGATATTTCTTCAGTGTCTACAGTGTTTTCAGTAGCCATATCTGCAAAAACTAATGCTAATGTTTGTGAAAAATTAGGTAGCATAAGATCATGAATCTGTTCATTGATTTTCTATATCTGTAATAGTTGATTAAAGAGATGTCTGCAGTAGTTATCCTGCCTTATAGTAATCAGGGAACTAGAGGAGTATCTGTGGTATTTGCTATAGAAGAAGCATCCGCTGGTGTTCTATCAGGAATGATAGTATTGGAAGCATATAAGGTAACATTTGTATTAGCTGCAGTAGCATTAGTTGCAATAATAGGTAAAACACTGGCTATAGAAATTGTTGTTACAAGGTGATGAATGGCTGTATCTAGAAGAGCAGATGCTAATGTGTCTGAATCCATGCGAGTAGTATCTGTCACAGTATTTATAAGAGAATGAATAGTTGTAATTGGAACGGTATGATTAGCATTAGTAGGATCAGTATCTATTGGGGAAAGAGCGGTGCTAATAAGACCAGTAGTACCAGTGGTAGTATCAGTAGTGCTTATTGGGAAAGTAGTGGTTGTGGTGGGAAAGGCAGTACTAGTGGTAGCAGCAGTAGTATTTGCAGAGACAGGAGTGGTTGTATTAGGAACAATAGTATCAGGTGTCACAGTAATAGTACTTGTTGGGAAACTACTGGTTGGGGTTAGAAAGGTAGTACTAGTGGGAGCTAGTAGTATTTCCAGGGACAGGAGTGGTTGTATTAGGAGCAGTAGTACCAGATGTCACAGTAATAGTACCTGTTGGGAAAGTAGTGGTTGTGGTGGGAAAGGCAGTACTAGTGGTAGCAGCAGTAGTATTTCCAGGGACAGGAATAGATGTATTAGGAGCAGTAGGACCAGGTGTCACAGTAATAGTACCTGTCGGGAAAGTACTAGTTGTGGTGGGAAAGGCAGTACTAGTGGTAGCAGTAGTGATATTTCCAGGGACAGGAGTAGATGTATTAGGAGCAGTAGGACCAGGTGTCACAGTAATAGTACCTGTTGGGAAAGTAGTGGTTGTGGTGGGAAAGGCAGTACTAGTGGTAGCAGTAGTAGTATTTCCAGGGACAGGAGTAGATGTATTAGGAGCAGTAGGACCAGGTGTCATGGTAATAGTACCTGTTGGGAAAGTACTGGTTGTGGTGGGAAAGGCAGTACTATTGGTAGCAGTAGTGATATTTCCAGGGACAGGAGTGGTTGTATTAGGAGCAGTAGGACCAGGTGTCACAGTAATAGTACCTGTTGGGAAAGTAGTGGTTGTGGTGGGAAAGGCAGTACTAGCGGTAGCAGTAGTAGTATTTCCAGGGACAGGAGTGGTTGTATTAGGAGCAGTAGTACCAGGTGTCACAGTAATAGTACCTGTCGGGAAAGTAGTGGTTGTGGTGGGAAAGACAGTACTATTGGTAGCAGTAGTAGTATTTCCAGGGACAGGAGTAGATGTATTAGGAGCAGTAGTACCAGGTGTTACAGTAATAGTACCTGTTGGGAAAATAGTGGTTGTGGTGGGAAAGGCAGTACTAGCGGTAGCAGTAGTAGTATTTCCAGAGACAGGAGTAGATGTATTAGGAGCAGTAGTACCAGGTGTTACAGTAATAGTACCTGTTGGGAAAATACTGGTTGTGGTGGGAAAGGCAGTACTAGCGGTAGCAGTAGTAGTATTTCCAGGGACAGGAGTAGATGTATTAGGAGCAGTAGGACCAGGTGTCACAGTAATAGTACCTGTTGGGAAAGTAGTGGTTGTGGTGGGAAAGGCAGTACTATTGGTAGCAGTAGTAGTATTTCCAGGGACAGGAGTAGATGTATTAGGAGCAGTAGTACCAGGTGTTACAGTAATAGTACCTGTTGGGAAAATAGTGGTTGTGGTGGGAAAGGCAGTACTATTGGTAGTAGTAGTAGTATTTCCAGGGACAGGAGTAGATGTATTAGGAGCAGTAGTACCAGGTGTTACAGTAATAGTACCTGTTGGGAAAATAGTGGTTGTGGTGGGAAAGGCAGTACTAGCGGTAGCAGTAGTAGTATTTCCAGGGACAGGAGTAGATGTATTAGGAGCAGTAGGACCAGGTGTCACAGTAATAGTACCTGTCGGGAAAGTAGTGGTTGTGGTGGGAAAGGCAGTACTATTGGTAGTAGTAGTAGTATTTCCAGGGACAGGAGTAGATGTATTAGGAGCAGTAGTACCAGGTGTTACAGTAATAGTACCTGTTGGGAAAGTAGTGGTTGTGGTGGGAAAGACAGTACTATTGGTAGCAGTAGTAGTATTTCCAGGGACAGGAGTAGATATATTAGGAGCAGTAGTACCAGGTGTTACAGTAATAGTACCTGTTGGGAAAATACTGGTTGTGGTGGGAAAGGCAGTACTAGCGGTAGCAGCAGTAGTATTTCCAGGGACAGGAGTGGTTGTATTAGGAGCAATAGTACTAGGTGTCACGTGAATAGTACTAGTTGGGAAAGTACTATTTGTGGTGGTCCAGATGGTACTAGTGGTAGCAGCAGTAGTATTTCCAGGGACAGGAGTGGTTGTATTAGGAGCAATAGTACTAGGTGTCACGTGAATAGTACTAGTTGGGAAAGTACTATTTGTGGTGGTCCAGATGGTACTAGTGGTAGCAGCAGTAGTATTTCCAGGGACAGGAGTGGTTGTATTAGGAGCAATAGTACTAGGTGTCACGTGAATAGTACTAGTTGGGAAAGTACTATTTGTGGTGGTCCAGATGGTACTAGTGGTAGCAGCAGTAGTATTTCCAGGGACAGGAGTGGTTGTATTAGGAGCAATAGTACCAGGTGTCACAGTAATAGTACCTGTCGGGAAAGTAGTGGTTGTGGTGGGAAAGGCAGTACTATTGGTAGTAGTAGTAGTATTTCCAGGGACAGGAGTAGATGTATTAGGAGCAGTAGTACCAGGTGTTACAGTAATAGTACCTGTCGGGAAAGTAGTGGTTGTGGTGGGAAAGGCAGTACTATTGGTAGTAGTAGTAGTATTTCCAGGGACAGGAGTAGATGTATTAGGAGCAGTAGTACCAGGTGTTACAGTAATAGTACCTGTTGGGAAAGTAGTGGTTGTGGTGGGAAAGGCAGTACTATTGGTAGTAGTAGTAGTATTTCCAGGGACAGGAGTAGATGTATTAGGAGCAGTAGTACCAGGTGTTACAGTAATAGTACCTGTTGGGAAAATACTGGTTGTGGTGGGAAAGGCAGTACTAGCGGTAGCAGCAGTAGTATTTGCAGGGACAGGGGTGGTTGTATTAGGAGCATTAGTATCAGCTGTCACATCAGCAGTGCTTGTTGGGAAAATGGGGGTTCTGGTGGGAAAGGCAGTACTAGTAGAAAAATCGGGACCATGGTGACTCCAAGTGACCTCAGTTAAGAGTTCCATCCTGATCTTCATGTCCGTCAATTGAATACTTAGTGTCTGCCAGAAAAGAAGACATACACTGGTATTTTAGAACTTCTTAAACATCTCTTTTAACAACAACACATCATAATGATGTATTCATTTTTTTGCCAGAGAGTAACAGGTTTCTTTTCAGGTTACACTGATTCCAGACAGATAAATATGGAGAGATGTGCCTCGGTCATAATTTCTGTGCTGAAAATGTTTCTTTCTACTTCATTTAGTCAGAACCACACTGTTCACAAGAATTTGCATCTTTGATTAAAACTAATGCTCATGCCCTGGCCAGTTTGTTTCAGCGGTTAGAGCGTTGGCCTGAGGACCAAAGAGTGGTGGGTTCAATTCCCGGTCAAGGGCATGTTCCTGGGTTGCAGGTTTGACCCTACCCTGTAGGTGTGACCCCAGCCCAGTTGGGGCATGTGCAAGAGGCAACCAATCGATTTGTCTTTCTCACATCAATGTTTCTCTATGTCTCTCTCCCTCTCCCTCCTTCCCTTCCACTCTCTCTAAAAATCAACGGAAAAAATATTCTCAGGTGAGGATTAACAACAACAAAACCCTAATGTTTGTAAACATTTCAGTTTTGCCACTAGATTTTAACCTTCCTGAGGGTAGGCTGGTTTCCTGGTCTCACCGTTCTCGATACTGCCTGGCACATAGTCGTGTAGAGTAAACCCTGCTATTGGGGTTACTTTTTCTTTTCTTTTAGTTTTTGTAATGCAAGTACCTGACTTACAGTTCGATTGCCAGATCTTTCCATTTCTTTCTTTCTGCTTTTGTTTTTTATTACTAATCCTCACTGGAGGATATTTTTCCATTTATCTTCAGATAGAGTGTGGGGAGCAGGATGGGGGTAGACAGAGAGAGAGAGAGAGAGAGAAATATCAATGGGAGAGAGACACATCAATTGGTTGCCTCCTGCACGACCCCGAACAGGGCCAGTGACTGAACTGCAACAATGATATGTGTGCCCTTGACTGGCATCGAACCCACAGCTCTTTGGTCTGTGGGCTGGTGCTCTAACTGCTGAGCCAAACCAGCAGGGCATATCTGTTCGTTTCAAAGAAGCATCCACTTCCAGCCCACTGAGGCTCCTTGGTTTGAGATCTTGGTTGATTTTAATAACTGACCATTTGGGCCACTTTCTGTTTTCTCTTCTTATGCTTGAAATTCACCAATAAAGAGTGAGGGAGCCCTGGAAGCCCTAGGCCCTCACCTCCCACCCCACCCAGAAAGCTGAACCCTAGGCTCTTGCACATGCTCACTCTCTGCCCAGGACCTTCTGGTGAGGCTCCAGCAGCTGTGAAATCTCCAGGACTTGTACATTAAAAGCCTGTATCTTTGCAAAGTTTCCTGATGGTTATTGCTGAAGAACACCTTTTATTCATGATAAGAACCACAAGAGCTGGTCTGGCCACAACCTTGGGTATTGGTTGGTTGAAACCAGCACAAAACAAATGGGCATCTGATACGCTATGAACTGTTCAACTGTCCCCAAAAGGAAGTGTTCAAAGATCTTCTGTATCAATCTTAGCTGCAAGTATTTACTTGCAAAGGGTGGTTTTGAATTCAATAGTTCAGGAAAAATGTTTTTGAGTAAAGAACTAAATGACAAATGATGGTAAGTGCAGCAGAGGGAATATAGTCAATAATATTCTTTTTTTTTTTTTTTTTAGGATTTTATTTTATTTATTTATTTTTTAATCCTCCCTCAAGGATATTTTTCATTTTTCTTCAGATAGAGTAAGAGGGAGGGAGAGAAAAAGAGAGAAAAAAAACATAGATGTGAGAGGACCACATCCACTGGCTGCCTCCCACACGACCCCAACCAGGGCCAGGGACAAACAGCAACTGAGGTACCAGAATTGAACCCATGACTCATTGGTCCACAGGCTGATACTCTAATCACTGAGCAAAACCATCCAGGGCTTTATTTTTATTGTTTACTGATTTTAGAGCATGAGGAAGGGAGAGGGAGAGAGAGATAGAACCATCGATGAGAAAGAACATCGATTGGCCGCCTCCTGCATGCCCACCACTGGAGATTTGGCCCACAACCTGGGCATGTGCCCTGACTGGAATCAAACAAGTGATCTCATGGTGCATGGGTCGATGGTCAATCACTGAGCCACACCAGCTAACCGATAGTCAATAATATTCTAATAACTATATATGATGGTCAGATAGGTATAAAATTTATTGGAATGATCACTTATTAAGTTATGCAATATCTACTCACTGGGGTGTACACCTGAAACTAATATAATAATTTATGTCAACTGTAGCTGAAAGTAAAAAACGATTTAAAAAATTAGTTCTCAGTAACTTAAAAAAGTTAATTTAAAAAAAGAGAGAGACTAGAGTGAGAGAATTTGTTTGAATGATCATAGGGTCATTACCCAAAATTCAAATACCAGCAGGGCACTCTTTTTACCTTTCAGAAAGCAGAAACTATGTATCCATTTTTACTTTTCTAAACCACCCCTTACGAGTTACTGAATCCATATTATGAGAGACCTGGTGTTCAAAAGTGGGGTACTTTTTCCTCTGCTGCTGTTCTTGATAACTCTACTTGTAATTGGTCTTCAATTAGTTGGCTGTGGCCATTAAAGCAAATAATTATTTCATATCACAGGCAGGATAGATTCATTTTTATGATTACCGCAGTTTACTTACCAACTTATAAGGTCTATTGCTTTGACCAGGGATATGAGTAATTTCAGGAAGAAAGGGAGAAATCTCCAACAACAATTTTATGAGATAACTCTTCCCTTTGTTTGAGCCTCTGCCACAGACACAATTTTTGTTACACTAGCCTGGGAGACCAACCTTAACAAATAGCATTGTTTCTTTGGGAAACACCTCGAAAGGATTTCATCACACCATTGATCATTGCTCCCTGGACTACACTGGGGAGGACCACTAACATTTTATATTTCACAATATAATTCAACACTCAAAACTTTTCAGGACCATATCTACTTCATGTACCTATAACCTTTCAAATGTAAGTACAACAATGATAATAATAAGGTTATTTTCATTGCAGAATAGAATTAACTTGTGATATAACAACATTCTTTTGAGACATACCTGATTGTAAGGGTTACTCTCGAAATTTGTTGCCATGACTTGCTGGTTGTCATAGGTGATACTGACTTGCGTCACATAAGTAGAACGGATCCCCCAGATTTTAATATATCCAACTTTCAGTGGATTTGAGTCACTCAAATACTTATTGTGTATGGTCTTGATTTGCAATGTGTTCTATAAAGAATGTATAAAGAGAAAAATACATAATACATCTCTTGCTTGATGATATTCCAAATGTTAAAAAGCCTTAAATTACTATTGTTGTACTGGTTTGCTGGTTTATTCTTAAACACTTCATGAAGACATACATTCTGAGTACTGGCTACAATAAATTTGATGATACCAAATATTATTGTGGCTATCATATTGCATAGTGCAGCTCTAAGATATTCTCTCAATCCTGGGTACCATGCTTTAAGAGAAATCTATACTAATCATAGTCCAAACAGAATAATCAGATCTGAAAAACAGTTTAAGCAAAAACAGAGGAAGTTAGCCTGGAGGGTATAATTCCAAGAAGAAAGGACAGAAAAGACAGATGACAGATATCATCAAATACTCGAAGCACTGTTATATACAAAAGATACAATAGCGTCGCTGGTGTGGCTCAGTGGCTCAGTGGCTGAGCATCGACCTATGCACCAAGAGGTCATCAGTTTGATTCCCTGTCAGGGCACGTGCTCAGGTTGTGGGCCTGATCCCCAGTGGGGGGCATGCAGGAGGCCACCAATCAATGTTCTCTCTCATTGATGTTTCTATCTCTCTCTCCCTCTCCTCCCCCCTCTAAAATCAATAAAGAAAAAAATTTTAAAGACACAATAGGTTTGTGTTATACTATTCCATAGTTCAAATCAATAGGAAAAAATTACAGAAGTAGATTTCAGGTTTGACATAAAATGGTCTTCCTACTCTAAGTAGGTTATCCATGTAATCTCTAAACATGCATGGTAGATAGATTGATTCACTGTCTCCAATTATTCACCCCTCCTTATCTATACCCATTTCCACGTAAGTCTTCAATGCCTTCCCGCTCTGCTCTGGTGCTGGGTGGGGCACTCTATCCCACCTTTGTGTCTGGGCTTGGCCATGTGACTTTGCCTTATTAATGGGACATTAGTCAACTTGACACAAATGGAGATTTTAAGAAGTACTCAGGCATTTCCACTTCTGTTTTTCCACTTTTTTATAATAAAAATGTCATGCCCAGACTTCCCCATAAGGCCATCTTAGATCACCCAAGAGCCAGATGACCCCTAGATATGTGAATGAGTACAGCCAGGATCATCAAGCAGCCTAACAGTCCCACAAGTGATTACAGATATAAGTGAGCCAGCCAAGATCAGCCAAGTCCAGCCCAGATCAACTGAACACTGCAGACTCATTAGCTAAATAGGTATTTATTGTTACATGCTGCTTAAGTTTTGGGGTTGTTTGTTATGCACCATTGTTGCGGACTGATAGCTAATGTAGCATTTATCTTTCAAAATTTTACCAGCCAGAAAGTGCTGTCTCAATCCCAGAAAATGCTATACATTTAAGGACTTATTTTCACCCCCAGCATTATATGAATTACAAGTTTCTTTTTATATCGTGATATAATTGTCAACATAAGGACTATTTATTCCTTATTTTAATGTCAATAGACCTGATTTGTAAAGGCAGGAAGGTCTTCCTATTAAGATGTAGGCTATTATATTTATACAGTTAATGGTTGATGTTTAATCTGTAGTTAACTGGAAGAGGATTTATAAAATTCCATTTAAAAAGTCTTACCTGAGCTGCTATAAAGTTTGCCAAAAAATAGTCTCCATTTTCATAGGTATCTGCAAGCAAGAGAAAAGAATAAGGAACTACTCATTACTTCAACTGCAGCAGATAATCTTTCATGGTTAGAAAATGTCTGAATGGGATCCCAGTTACCGATCAGGATAACCCTGACTTCTCTGAGGAGCACTAAAGATAGGGGCTGAGGGAATATTTCACTCCAGGTTAGTGTGTGGATGTGCATATGGAAGAGTGTTTTGAGGTAAGGGTCAGGAGGTTGCCAAGACCAGAAAACCTGGGTTGAACTATGGTCTTCTGCCATAGGTAGGAAAGGTGAAGGCTACTGATTGGTTGTTTCTGTGCCATCATAGCAAGCACAGAGCCATGGCAGTTTACCTTGTGATGATACAGGCTCAAAGCAGAGGAGGGTAGTTAGGGATTCAGGCTCTCAAGTCAGATTGACATGGATTCAAATCTTCACTCTTGTACTTAGTAGTTACACAAACTCAGGCAAGTCACTTAACATTTTATATCACCCATAAAATGGAGATTAAAAAGAGGATAGCTCATGGCAAGAAAGTACATAACCTGCTGCTTATGCACAATGAGTGCCCAAAGTGTGGTATTCGATATCATCATCGAAGTCATCGTCATCTTCATCCTTACTATTCTGTCTCTATTCTTAGCTCCCCCTTCCACAGCATTCTACATCCCAAGCCCTGCTGCCTCTCCAGAACTTACTCCATCAGGTCTTCCCCACAAGCTCCCTGCTCCTCCAAGCTCCGATACACTCTAGAGCACTCCATTCTGATGAATCCTTGCCTGGATTCTCTCTGTATCAAGCTACCATATCTCCTTTCTAGTGCCACGTGTCTCAGAAAAGAGAGGCCCTGCTTGTGAAGTCATAATTCAATCCCACATCTCCTACACTTCAGCTCCTGTTTCCTTTTTTCATTGAATTGGATCCTTTCAAAGTCACCAATGACATGGTATGTTAAATCTAATTGCTCTCTTTGTGATGTTCGGGGTTTTTAGTTCTCTTGCCCACACATCTCCTTGAAATACTTCCCAGCTAATGTCTACTATACTCATTCTCATCACGTGGCGTCAATACCTCCTATTTCTTTTTTTTTTTTTTATCCTCACCCGAGGACACCTTCCCATTTTTTTGTTCAGGTAGAGTGGGAGGAAGAGAGAGGAACAGAGAGAGAGAGAAACATCGACGTGAAAGGAACACATCTAGTGGCTGCCACCCGCACGACCGACCAGGGCTGGGGACAAACTGCAACCGAGGTACGCGCCCCTAGCGGGAACCGAACACAGGTCTCTCAGGACCGCAGGCCGACGCTCTAACCGCTGAGCCAAACCAGCCAGGGCATACCTCCTATTTCTTAAAAGTCAGTTTTATATCATGTTCTTGTCTTGGCCCTGGTCAACATTCCATTTCTTACCATTATTGCAACATATTCTCTCCCTGAACCTACAAATTCCTCTTCTTTGTTTTCTAAATTACCTCCACTCTTATGGAAACAAACAATTATAAAACCCCATTTTAAATTTAGTCTTGGCTAGAAAATGTAACCTATGCAAATGTTATAACCTCTTTTGGCAGTTTCAAAACATTTTTAAACAATGGGATTGTTAATATGGGTGATTTAAGATGATCTTTGAACTACCTATTAAATCTCCTTATGTAAGTAAGGAAAAGCTTGACGAATAGTTACAAACCTGCTAACAGAAAATTTCAACGCAACGTATACTGCATCTTGGTACTTTAACTTTGAATTTATAAGTCTGTTTGGTGAAGCAAAGAGCTTCTCTATAGAAGTTTAAGAGTTTAGAACTTTTAGGGACTATTGATTTTTAACCTTGAGGCTGAAACATACTTGTCGTTGAAACCTACAATTTTATAGAAAATTGGTTTTTCTCTTACATTTTTGAAATATATTGCCCATAGGGGGCTGATTTTTCACCTTAACTGTGGTGTTATTAACCCACCATGACATCAATCATCGGGTCCTAATCAGCTCAGGTTGTACAAAAAGACTCTAGATTCCCATCACACACTGGTTTCAACCAGCAACCATTTTGCTGGAGGATCATGTGGTAATAGGAAGAGACATTTGGTTGTTGCATCTCAGGGTTGAGTGGAGTACTTTTGGCAACTTGTGGGTAGAGGGTAGGGATACTGCTAAATATTTTATAAGTAATAGCCCAGACACCTCCAGCCACAAGGAATTATCTAGCTTAAAATGTCAATACTATTCAGGTTGAGGAAATCTGCTGTTTAAAAAATAAGCATTTTCTTGAAAAAGAAGAAGAAAGTTGGAGGATTCTTACTTCCTGATTTCAAAACTTATTACACACACACACACACACACACATATATATATATATTAAATCTTTGTTGTTGAATGTAAAATATATTACAGATGTTCCACATTTTTCCCCCTCCTCCCCACTCCCGCCCCCCCCCCCCCTCCCGCCTTTCCCCACACTATTGTCTGTGTCCATTGGTTATGCCTATAAGTTCTTTGGTTTATTTATTCCCCCCCCCACCCCCTTTCCCTTTGAGGTTTGTCAGTCTAGCAATGAATTTGTACTTCTTAATCCCTTCACCTTTTTCACCCATTCTCCCAACCCCACTCCCATCTGGCAACCAACAAAATATTCTCTGTATCTATGAGAATGTTTCTGTTCTACTTGTTCATTTTGTTTGTAGATTCCATTGTTGATAGATATGTATTCATTGCCATTTTGTTTGTTCATATATTTTATCTTTTTCTTCAAAAAGACCCTTCATCATTTCATATAATAACGGTTTGGTGGTGATGAACTCCTTTAACTTTTTCTTGTCTGGGAAAGTCTTTATATGGCCATCGATTCTAAATGACAGCTTTGCAGGATAGAGTAATCTTGGTTGTAGGTTCTTGCTTTTCATCACTCTGAATATTTCTTGCCACTCCCTTCTGACCTGCAGTTTCTTTTGAGAAATCAGCTGACAGCCTAATGGGAACTCCCTTGTAGGTAACTAGCTGCCTTTCTCTTGCTGCTTTTAAGATTCTCTCTTTGTCTTGAACCTTTTGCATTTTGATGATGATGTGTCTTGGTGTGGGCCTCTTGGGGTTCATCTTGTTTGGGACTCTCTGTGCTTCCTGGACTTGTATGTCTGTTTCCTTCACCAAGTTAGGAAAATTTTCTGCCATTATTGTTTCAAACAGGTTTTCGATTTCTTGTTCTTGCTCTTCTCCTTCTGGCACCCCCAAGATGCGAATGTTGGCATGCTTGAAGTTGTCCCAAAGGTTCCTTACACTATCCTCATTTTTGGGGATTCTTTTTTCTTTTTGCTGTTCTGATTGGGCGTTTTTTGCTTCCTTATATTCCAAATCGATGGTTTGCTTCTTGGATTTACGTACTCTACTATTGAAGCTGTGTAAATTATTCTTTATTTCAGTTAATGCCTCCTCCAATTCTGACTGTGCATCCATAATTTCTGACTGGTCCTTTTTTATGCTCTTGAGGCCCTCACTAGGCTCATTGAGCATCCTTATAAGCAGTATTTTGAACTCAGCATCTGTTAGGTTGCTTATCTCCATTTCGCTTAGTTCTTTTCTTGGGGTTTTGTTCTGTTCTTTCATTTGGGACCTGTTTCATTGTCTCCTCATTTTGGCTGCCTCCCTGTGTTTGTTTCTGTGTATTACTTAACGAGAGGTATGGGGCTAGCTGAGACCAGATGCTGCTCCTTTGAAAGAATTTAGGAAAAACCTGAAGCAGGATCCAAGACCGGCCAATCCTATGGTTAAGCAAGTGGCAACAGCTTGGGTGGGCCTGAAAGTTGGGTGGGGCGGGGCCTCAGGCAATCACCAGGGTGGGGCTACCAGTGTGAGCCAGGTTGCTGGAGTCCCAGATATGGCGGCTGTCTGCTGTCCCACGGAAGGGCTCACCAAAGGAACAAAGGCCTCTGATAGCACTTTTGTCCTGGAGAAAGCCCTGTCTCCAGCCCTCGCTCCAGTGCCAAACAGCTCAGTTCTTCCCTGTATGTCTCTGGTGCCCCTCGAGCTGCCTCCCCTCCAAGCTTAGAGGGAGTGAGTCCAATAAATTCATGTGTGGGCCCTTTATGGAGCTGCCTGGGGCTCCAGCTGCTTCAGCTTCCCTGAGCCTTAGTTCCTACTGGTTTTTCCAGCCAGAAGTTATGGGGCCTTCTCTTCCTGGCACTGGAACCCTGAGCTGGGTGCCTGGTGTGGGACAGGGACCCCTCATTCCTCAGGAAGGACCTTCCCAGCCAAAGTATCCTCCTGATTTGTATCTGCCACAGGTGGGTGTGGGACCAGCCCGTCTTGCCACCAGCCCTCGCGCCTCCGCCCCTCCTATCAATCTGGATGTGGCTGCTGCTTTAATTCCGTAGCTGTAGGACTTCCATTCAGGATGATTTCAGGTGGTTTTGAATGATGGTTGTTCTGTAGTTTAGTTTTAACTTTGATGTGGTTGTGGGAGGACACCATACCGCATTAACCTACACTGCCATCTTGACCGGAAGTCTATTTTTTAACAATTTTTTTTCTTTATTGATTTTAGAGAGGGAGAGAGAAGGAGAGAGAAATGGAAACATGGACGAGAGAGAACATCGCTGGCCGCCTCCTGCACGCCCCCCACTGGGGGCATGTGCCCTGACTGGGAATCAGACTGGCAACTTCTTGGTGCATGGGTCAGTGCTTAACCACAGAGCCACACCGGCAAGGCTCAAAACTTACTTTAAAGTGACTGTCTCAAGACAGAGTAGTACTAGCATAAGAGTGAATGAAAAAGACTATATATATGCATACATATGTGTATACGTATATGTGTGTGTGTGTGTGTGTGTGTCTTTTAAATGTGAAGGCTGTTTCTGTGTCATCAATTATGTATATATACCTTCACATTGAAAGTCAATTGATTTTCAACAATGGTACCAAAATAATTCAATGATGAAAGAATAATCTTTTCACCAAAAAGACCGGGGCAACTGGATACCCACATGCAAGGAACAAAGTTGGAGCCCTCTACCTCACGCCATGTACAAAAATTAACACAAAATAGTTCAAAGACCTAAATATAAAAGCTTAAACTATAAAAGTCTTAGGGAAAAAACAAGGATAAATCTTTGTAACCTTAGATTTAGCCATTTTTGTTAGTATAAAAAAAAAAAACAAGCAACACCATTACTTGACTGTCAGTAGCAGAAATGAGATAGATTTTCAGTTCACACCAATTATATCTCGAGTTTCTAGGGTGTGGTTTTTCTGAACGCTGAACCCTGGAAAAGTCAAACTCACCAATGCTCTGTCCATCATCCCAGAACATCTGCCCTTCAGCTTTCCCGTTGTCGTCCAAAGCAACAATCAAGCCCATAAAATTTTGTCGACTATGGAAAAAAAAAAAAAAAGAGTCATTTTTCTCTAGATTGTAGTTGTACCAATGAAGAGCAGCTTCTATTGAAAATATTATTCATCTAGAACAAAGAAAAAGGTAGTAGATTCAAAATGTACATATATAATCTCTCCTGGGTCAAGCAAAGCTGAACCGGAAATGAGTACTCAATCGTCAGAGAGCCATCACAAATCAAAGAGCTCATTGATATTTCTCAAATTTTCAATAGTATAGAAAGGGGTCTGTGTTGCTGTCCCAGGAAAATGTTTGCCCGGGACCTCTGACACAGAGCTATAGATAAACGACCTCCCAAGCCTGCCTTCATGAGCTCATGCTCACCCAGGTCCCACTTGGAAGGTACTCCCAGAACCAAATCAGCGAAACTGTCTGTGATCTGGTTTATTTATTCACAGGGTCCCAGTTGAGGTGGGCAGCCCCTGTGAGGCTGCCTCCTTACGTCCAAGTGAGGCCATCGGGTACCGCTTCTCTCTCTTACCTGGAGTGAGTGTTCAGTGCAGCCTCTTGCCAAGGCAAGATGTAGCCTCCTCTGATATGGAGGTTGATGTGGTCAATGGGGGCCTGTAGGACTCTCCACTCACCTGTCGATGTGTTGCCAGATGCCTAGAATGGAGGATGCAGGCAAGGGTTGGTGACAGACAGCTACAATGAACACACGCTTTACAACAAGTCTTCCTTCCCAAGGAAGTGTGTTGGAAAGTCATCAACATGCTGCAAAATTCTGATTTTCCCCTTTGCTGCAAACTCTAAAAATGTAGTCTTTTCTCTTTATTCTCCAGAAGAGGCAGGGGATAGGGGAGAACTCAATGTGATATGAATATCAGATAGTACCTAGTTATGCTTTTATGGATGCATTTTTTTCAATTATTGATTTTTTTTTTAATTATTTAAGAGAGAGACAGGAAGGGAGAGGGAGAAACATTGACATGAGAGCAGAACATCAATCAATTGCCTCCTGCAAGCCCCCCACCCTGACCAGGAATTGATGATGCCCAACTAACTGAGCCATGCCAGCAGGGCCTTTTATGGATACTTTTATTTAAAGAAACCTCGCAGGGCTGAAAGGTTGAAAATTACTGCCATATGAAATAGGTGCCTGGAAGTTAGGAGGAAACTCCAGCCACCTCTCCAACCTGCATGGACCAACCTAGTTCTTCACAAACTATGTTAGTTCTTACCGTGCTGTAGTCATACCAACGGGCTCTGGGAAAATAAGCTTCAATCTCAAAAGTGTTCTGAAACAGAAAATCAACAGGTCCTTATGAATAGCTCAATCATTTAATTTCAAGTTTTAGCATTCTTTGGAATTAACATAAAAATGGGAATTGTATTAATACTTTTAAGAGGATGGGAAATTGCATTAAGAAAGATCCTGGGAAAGTTATTTCAAACACAAGCACACACACACACACAAATATAAGTATGTGTGTGTGTGTGTGTGTATTTTTTTTAAAGGTCTCCTTTTTAAGGACACAAGGTGACAAGACATTAAAACAAGAAATCGACTGAAGTTGTTAAGTTTTCATTAATGGCGACCTTGAAAACAGAAAAAGATTCCCCTGAGACATTCTAGACGTAGCGAGCCTGACGAGATGATCTTTCAGATGCCCTCCCTGTTCCACAGACGACCAGAACGGAGGGCCTGTGGTCTGGGACGGAAACTCACGTTTGCCAGCACCGGGCTGATGAGGATGGCAGGACCCCACATGAACTGGCGGTCTATATCCCACGTTGTGCTGTCCTCTCGAAACCTTCAAAAGAAGGTACCGAGAGTCTACTCAGGCTGTCACGACTGTGGCAGAGAGTTATTCGCGCGACAGACCCAGACCCGTGGCCAGGGAGCAGGCTGCACTCACTCGTGGAAGAGGGGCCGGACGACGGTGCTGCCCTCCACGTGGGCCCTGTGCATCAAGGTGTAGAGGTACGGCAGCAGGGTGTACCGCACCTGCAGGACTTTCCTGGAGTCCATCGCAAAGGCGGAATCCCAGGCCACCGGATCTTGCCTCTAAGGGGATAAAGGAGCATAGGAGGACAGGTCTCCGCATTTTAACTCTACCCTAGCGGTATCAGAAAAGTATCAGAAAGCACAGGCCTCATGGGTAGGCTACATACCATGTCTCTTTTCATTTCTAGCCTACCACCCCCCACCCCCGCCACCTACTAAACTAGAGTGTCTCCTTCCTCCACTTTATCACAGGCACCTTAGTCCCCTGCTCGGGTCTAGTGTTCACCCTGCACATGTGGAGAGATGGGTTTCTATGAGGCACTAATATATCTTGGGTGGATCTGAGAAAAATACATATTCACTGTTCTTAAAGGCAAAGGAAGCTTCTTTCTTATCAGTCCCAAAGGGCACCATCAACAATTCCACCGAGAGATGAGAAAAAGCATATTCTTGAAAATATACTTCAAAGCATAGTCTTTGAACTCTGTGGGTTTTCGTAAGAAAGGGAGGGTCCATTGATTTTTATGAGTTTTCTCAACAAATAACTATGATACTTTTGACAGTAAACGAAAGTTGTGATTTGAAGACACGAAACACCTGCGGCACAAACTGCTGCCTCACCCGCGTCCCGATGTTGTTGTGGTTCCTGGAAAAGGGGTAAAAGGCCCCCAGCTGCATCCAGCGAAGACACATCTCATATTCAGCATCGTTAAAGAACCCACAGATATCCGCTCCTGTCTGAGAAGAGGCAAAGTCAGGGCATGAGGTGGGACTTTTGCGTGTTGCATACACACCACATCTGACTGGGTTATTAGTAATGACCTCGATATGACTTACATAAGGTATTCCGAAGAGACTAAACTCCATCATGCCTGCAATGAGAGATACAACTATGTTGGACTAAGTGGCCCTTTGGGAGGGTAGGTTTGGCCCATCTCTTCTGTACCTCATTCGAAAGCCCTGGGTCCATCACGGTAAACAAATACAAAGATGGGTATAGATGACAACTCACACCCATAGAGAACTCAGCACCCGTTGATTACACTGCCCACATGCAGAGTGATTAGACACAGCCAATGCAGAGGAAGGGAACACACCCAGTCCCCTCCCCACCAGCGGAGGCCCCTGGGACGAGCCACACACCAATGATAGATTTCCGCAGCTGGTCCCATGCCGCCGTGTTGTCTCCCAGCCAGTGTCCTGCCCAGCGGCCAGAAGAGGGGAACGTGGAGCGGGTGACGACGACCCCGCGCTGTCTCGTCACCTCCTGCACCGCTCTGGTTGGAGGGGAACAATAAAGTGAAGTGAAGGTGAGGATGGATCCATGGGACTTTATTAAGGACAACAGCTTCAGCCCGGAGCGTGAGGCCACAGCGGGACTCAATTTTAGCCAGACAGCTTCCTCCCTGAAAGCACCTGCTATTTACAAGTGATGCTGAGAGTCCCGGTGAACATTAGAGCCAGACAGCTGGAGATATAGCATCACCTAAAAAGTGGATTTCCTTTCTTGAAAATAAAATAAAATAAATTGGTTAACTAGCTGTCCACTCAGAGGTCAGAGGAGGGGATGGGGTGACTTGTAGGTCTGAAGGATTTAGGGAACAATTACTCTATGCCAGGTGTCATACTGGTCACTTCCATGTGCCCGGTCTCACTGCCTCACAGGGAGGGTTTCGTTTACCTCCCTGTACTGTTCGGACACTGAAGTCAGAAGGGTTAGTTTGTCGAAGTCACTTAGAGAGCAAGGAGGCAGATCTGGGATCCACATAAAAGTACATATGACTAGAGCTGTTTTGGTCATCATCACTCTCCTGTGCAACTCCTCAAAAAGCAGAATTAACTTTGCACACAGAGGCAAACAGAAAAGATCGGTAAATGTTTCTTCCTTGAAGGTGTGTGTTCCGCGTACAGCCTCGGCCAGAAAATAAAAACAACCATGCAAGAGAAAGATCAGTGGAACAAAAGGGAAGGTCTATGAACAGATGCTAGTATATGTGCCGTCCAAACAGTTGCTAAACAAAGCACCACAAATCAACAGACACAGATGACTTATTCAGTAAATGATATCCGGAAGAGACGCCAGCTACTGGAGTGGAAACTAACCCATGTAGGTCACTTCCAATATTTCACATCACAGTAAATCCAAAAATGGATGGAGACCTTGCTCACCTGTGCACACATCTAAGTGGGAGATGATAAAGGCCTGGTGTCAGGCAGGGATACAGAGTAAGGATGGATGTGGGTGATGCGGAGAACTCTGCCTCTAGCCATTTCAGAACTCCAGAAATTCACTGGACGTAGAAAGAAGTAAAAAAAATCATCTCTCCAGGAGAAACTACTAAATCTTGGCACGACGGTAAGTTACATGGGATTTTAACTTGGCTTATTTCCAGCCAACCCTTCCCTAGCTCATTGGCACCGAAAGCCAGGTCTTGCAACAAAGCCAGAGGTGTAACCTGTTTTGGAGCTCTGTTAAAAGCCCCATCCCCAGAGCACAGTACAATTGTTATTTCTAAGTTCCAGTCCCCTGGAAGATCTCCATCTCCAGGGCATCGTGGCCAGTTGATTAGGCTCAGAGCTCAACTCAGCAGAGAGAAAGAAACCCACCCGCAGGGAATGTCTAAAACAATAACCACTTTCTGCCAACAGGGGCTAATTCTCCAGCTATGCTTTTATTTTTTATTTTAACAGGTGCTCGGGCTGTGGTTTAGGGGCAAATAAAAGCGTAGCTGGAGAATTAGCCCCTGTTAAAATAAAAAATAAAAAGACCTTTCGTCGCTAAAGCTTTTCGGAAAGAAAGGGTTTATTGAGCCACATGTTAACCAGAAAAAGCACCAGGTCCCAGGCATGCAGTCTAAAATAAACCAGCAGGGCTCGATGGAGAGGACAGCTTGTCTCTCGTCACCATCGAGAACTCTGTCAAGTTCCTACATATTCCCGGGGATCTAAAAGATCGCACATGCACAGGGCTTTGCACGTGCCCAAGAAAGAACCAGGAAAGGAGAAGGTTCCAGTGTCTCACTCCTGGTGAACTCACAGTCCTGGGCAAACAGGTGCTGAAAGGGAAGGCTGTCTTACCAACTTCCTGAAGAACGAAGCTGTGCCTTCCCGTACGTATCCCCTCGGCAAGGGGTAAAAGGTACGAGGCAAGGCATTTAAGGGGACAAAGATGTCTTTAATGTTTTTCTCAGTTTGACTAAACTTCTTCTGGACTCTGTGACCAGACCCTGACCTCCCTTTTAGAGCATTTACTTAAGAAAAATTTAACTGTAAATTCTTTCTGTGCCCCGTTGAGCTGTAAATCTTTTTAAAAGATTCTTGCTGGATTTACAAGCCAAGTATGTTTGTCTCAGGGACCTGGGAGCCCTCCCCCCCACCCCCCTCTGAAATGTAATCAGCAAGGAAGACAGTGCCCCTGTCCAGAGTCTGTATAAGGGGATCAGGAGCAGAACTTCAGCAGGGTCTCCTTGCTCCAACTTATAAAACTACCTCCTGTCCTGACAGTAGGGTAAGTTAACTTTTCCTGTGAGTAAGGCCAATTAGCAAACACAGGTGGACTCTGAACTCCCCACACCAGCTGTGAACTCTCAGATCTTTGTTTCATGAAGCTGAGTTCTGGTCTCCCTCTCTTATTATAACAGCCTTGAATAAAGTCTTCCTGGTCTTTTTAAATTCGTCCAGTGAAAGATTTGCTTTGACAAATTTACTACTGACACTTATTTGACCATAGAATTATACCAAACCAAGGGTATCCAAGAAAGCCAGGCTTAAGAAAATGAAAAGGAATTTATTAATTTAATTTTATTTGTCCTTGCCCGAGGACATTTTTGCATTTATCTTCAGATAGAGCAGAGAGGAGAAAGGGAGGAAGAGAGAAAGAAACATCAATGTGAGACAGGCACATCGACTGGCTGCCACCCACCCAACCCATGGGGCCAGGGACAAACTGCAACCGAGGTACGTGCCCTTAGCAGGAACCAAACCCAGAACTCTCTGGTCTGTGGGCCAATGCTCTAACTGCTGAGCCAAACCAGCCAGGGCGAAAAGGAATTTTTTTTAAAAGAAGGTAGCAGAGAAATCAGGGGCCACTGACTGCAGGGGAACAGAGAATCTGTAGAATTAGACAGAGAATTTGCTAAATAAATAAGCAATAAGTGAAACAAACAAGAACAGTGACAACAAAAACAACAAACCCTGAGGGGGTAGATTTGATGCCAGAGTCGTTACAAAGCATTATCTAATATTAAGTCACACAAAAAGAAACCATGAAAGTATGCCATATACTCACACATACAAAGCAACCAACAGAAAATGAGTAGACAACAGGGCAGAGTAGACAAAGTCATTAAGTTAGTTACTATATATTCAAAAAGCTAAAGAGAAGCATATCTAAGTAACAAAGTATGACAATGATTTCCCACTAAATAGAGGATGTCAATAAAGAGACAGAACTTATTTAAAAAGGAATCAAGTAGAAATTCTGGAGTTGAAAAATACAATAACTAAAATTAAAAACTTACTGGAGGGACTGAGCTCAACATCAGATTTGAGCTAGAAGAAGAAAGAATCAGCAAAATTGAAGATAGGTCAATAGATATGAGCAAATCTGAATAGTCAAAAGAAAAAAGAAGACAGAATTTCAGAAACCATCAAACATACCAACATATCCATAATTGGAATCTTGGAAGGAGAAAAGAAAGAGAAAGGGGTAAGAAAATGTATATATATATTTTTTTTTTTTAAATAGCCTGAAACTTAAACACTGAAAAGTGTAAAACGTTGGTGAAAGAAATTAAGTGAGATTTAAAGAAATGGAATAACATTTCATGTTAATGGATCAGGAAACTTAATGTTATTCAGATGGCTTTACTCCCCAAACAACTACAGATTGAATGCAATCCCTGCCAACATCCCTGTTTCTGTTTTACAGAAATTGACAAGGTAATCCTAAAATTCATGTTAAATGCAAAGGACCCAGGAGAACCAAAACAATCTTGAAAAAGAACATAAAAGGCCACATATTATATTGTATGATTTCATTTATATGAAGTGTCCAGATTAAGCAATCCAGATAGACAGGGACTCGGGAAGTGGGGACAATGGTGGGAAATGACTGCTAACTGGTATAAGGTTTCCTTTTAGGATGATGAACACACTCCAAAATGTGATTGTAGTTACTGCTGTACAACTCTGTGAATATAGTAAACTTATCTTGACTGTGAATATAGTGCTTATCTTATTGATTTTAATGATGTATATTTGATATATCACATTGTATAGATTCAAGGTACACAACACGTTAATTTGACGCATTTATATATTGTAGTAAGATTACTATTGTAGCAGGAATTAGTACCTGATCTCTTTAAACAGGTGAGTTGGCAACCTACTTGGTTAATACAACTCAGAGGTGTTATAGACACTTGGGAAACCATTCCTGGTATGATGACACTCATCCATTTAACATGCATCGATCTATATATGACAAGCCACAAGCAACAATGTGGAAAAGGACCCTTGCTGCCCACTCACTCGTATGTGGGTCTGGTCTGGGACCACCCGTACAGGCTGTGCACATCGTAATGTCGCACCCGGGAGCCATCGGGCAGGATCTGCTCGCCCTCCATGCACAGGGTCTTGCTGCTCAGTCCCCTGTCCCTGGAGTCCAGATCTAAGAGGAAATGCTGAGTTATGTTCTGAACAACTTGATCTGCCCTTTCAATAGAAATCTCACCACCTTGACATTGCTCTGTTTCAATCAACAACTTTGTTATCCATAACAGCTCCAATTTCAAGAGTTTCTTTTGTCTAAAAATAAAACCCCAGTGTTCTCTGACCTTGTAACTAATGCAGGGTGAGGACAGGAAATGGAGCTGGTAGAGGCACCCTTCTTTTTGCTCCAACTCTAACACTTTATAGGGTGCTATTGTCACCCCTTTGTTAACATCACACACCCCTCTGTTGTTATGATGGTGACTCCCACTAGATGGTAATGTTCTCTAAGGAATAGACCTCGTTTCAACCAACTTTGTATTAATGTTGCTAAATTGTTCAGATTTGTCAGTACTTGCCTGATACACAAATATTAAATGAAGGGAGAAAGGAGAAAAATAGGAAGGAAGGGAAGGAGGGAAGGAGGGAGGGAGGGAGGGAGGGAGGGAGGGAGGGAGGGAGGGAGGGAGGGAGGGAAGGAGAGAGGGAGGGAGGGAAGGAGGGAGGGAGGGAGGGAGGGAGGGAGGGAGGGAGGGAGGGAGGGAGGGAGGGAGAGAGTTGCCGAAAAATAAGAAGCACAGCAGTGACCTAGACATGAAAAAACTTGGGATTCCAGATTTCATCCCACAATTACTAGCATGGTGCTTCTAGGAAGGTGAGTCTCTTCCTTGCATGTTTCTGTAAGGTGAGAGAGTTCAACTTCCTGAGATGCCTTTGATCCCCGCTTCCTATGACTGTCTATTCCTGTTTGGACCATAGGACAACCAGGGCCTGTCCTTCATGAAGTGTCTGTGAACACAGGCAGAGAGAGTGCAGAGACTAGATTTTCATTCTCTAATCAAAAGACCATGGGGCAGGGGGATAGGGTAAGGTTTTAGCAATTAGTTCATAGTTATCCATGTAATGAGATGTACCATACATTGCTTACTTTCCTTCATACCTCATCAAGTCATTCCTTCTATGCTTGATTTGTAATTTATTTATTTGCACGTATTCAAGGTTATTCCATTTGGTATTTTACCTCGTGTTTAAGAGTGTTTTCTCTCTCCAAAATGAGGCTTCACTTTGACAACAAGGGGAAAACATTCAGGGTTTTTGAACAGGGAAGTCGTTTAAGGAAGTAATCATTCTACGTACTCGGCATATAAGGTGGATGGTTAAGAATGTCTTCACTGCAGCCCCTGACAGACCCATCCACAGAGTTTGACGGCTCATTCTTATCCTGAAACAAATTAGAAAAAAAAGAGTCTGTGATGTAGGAGGCAGTATGGCCTTGGCTTGGGAGACAAAAGATCTTATTTAAGCCCTCACAGGGCCGCTTGCTTCACTGACTCTGGTTAATCTTAGGCATCGACCCAACTTGACTCAAAGAATTCACATTGGTTGAAGGAGAGTGTTAAACTCCCAGTTTAGTTTGTGTTGTTGATCTGGTGAGGATTGTTTCATAGTGACAAAAACATTGAGATTATGCTGGATCTATGACCTAAGAACATCTCCTCTTGATTCAACCGCCCATTTAATCTCCCTTTTTTACTTACTTCCTATCTGGGGCCAATGATTACTATTACCTTCCCCTACTCCTTCTTAGTCCAACAGCTGGACTAATTCGGACATCAGCATAGTCTGAGCATGAGGGGAAGGGTCTCACTTTCTGCAGTAGATGCAGTCCTGAAAAGATGTGGGTAACTCCGAAACAAATCTGAAAATCAATACTACCTGCAGAAGTTCATTACTGAAATGCAAGAAGGGTGCTACACCTCTTCACCATGTGCTTTGCCTGTTTGGGTCCACCTTTGCCCTTTGGGGTGTCTGCTCTGGGCTGTGTACCTGCAGGGGAGTGGCCAGGGCTACCCCAGTGCTGCCAGTGGGTTAGAGATTTGTCTCTGGGACAATCACAGGCTTCTCGCAGCCTGGTCCAGACCCAAGGAGCAATTCAGAGACAGTCTAGAATATGCTCAGGGGTCAGGCCACTGGGCAGTGGGGAAAGAGATTGGTGGCCTAGAGAGACAGAAATAGAAGAGACTTTGGACACATGTCCCAGAGACATCTCAGGAAGCCCTGCTCTTATGCCCAACTGATATATATAACATATGTCTGAACAGGCCTTTGTTTGAGTCCATTCCCTCAGAGGGGTCGCCGCCAGCACTGTGGTGAATCTTGTCTCGGATTCAGGCCTTCCTTGCCACAAGTTTGCCCTGTATCACAGCACCTGCATCCCGGCTCCCTCACTGTTGGCTTCTGGGTAAGTTTGGCCAATGAGAGGCAGTGGCAAGAGATTGGAGGATTGGAGATAAGAGAATCCAGGTTATCTGCTGCCTTTTTCCCTGGCATCATCTCCAGGGGCGGCACATCTCCCCCTTGGTCTCCGACTTCCTCCAGACAATGTCCCTGGGCAGACCTGCAACTCCCTTTGTGTCTGCTGCTGGTCCCAGCACCCCCATTCTGTACCAGCATCCCTTTTTTTTATCCCTCCAGCCCCAGCTACTTGCTTTGCTATTCTCTGAATCGCCTCCCCACGCTTGTACTACTAGAACTTCCAAAGAAAGCCCACTAAGGACACACGTACGATCCGCAGTCCATCGAACTTCAAGCTCTTCTTTGAGTCTCTAGGGTTCAGGTAGAGCTCAGCAATTTCGTTCTTCCACCACGCAGCCGTGCCGTTGCGCATGAAGTCAGGATACGCAACCTGGGCTCCGTACAGCTGAAAGAGGAACGCAGGCTCTCACACCGGGTCTCAGCCTTCCAGGGAGGGGCGTGTGGGGACCAGGGAGGGGAGAGTGGGGACCAGGGAGGCAAGATGAGCAGGAGCTTGTGCACAGCACTGCCCCCGTCAGGATGAGACCTAACCCAGGTCTGCTGCTGCCGCACACGGTTTACTGTGGATGCAAAGAGATCGCGGAAGGCTGCTTTGATTCTTTATTTTCCTAGAACGTTAGATAGTCTTAAGTCCCTTTTAAACAGAGGATTCATTTTATGACTGGACATTTAATCATGTGAACTGGAAAGTTAACTGCCAGTGTCCAAACTATGAAACTTCAGAGCTACGAATGCTTTTTCTACACTGGTTGAATGAAGACCTGGCATCCAGGGAAAAGCGAGCTACAGAGTGGGTAAGATACCAGATGCCCAAGCCGACGTGAGGGCAAGTGCTGAGTTCAAAGACATGTGGACAATTCATTGACAGTCTGTTCATAACCTCTCTAGTGAAAATATTCTATACTTTGGCTCATTATTTCTCAACCAACAGTAGATCGAAACAAAGCAACCCATTCCAGGCACACATGTAAAGTATTTCACTTACGATTTCCTCCTACACATGTCCAGTTTAGTTGCTTGTTGAGCTTTCCATCTTTTTTTTCTGGCAAGAAATTACCAGGTGACAAGCACACTCAACTTAGAGCTAATTAACCAATTACAATAGACATATGAAAAAATGCTCAATGTCACTAATCAACAGAGATGCTAATTAAAACTACAATGAGGTCTCACCTCACACCTGTCAGAATGGCTACCAGCAATAAATCAACAAACTACAAGTGCTGGTGAGGATGTAGAGAAAAGGGACCCCTCGTGTACTGCTGATGGGAATGCAGACTGGTGTAGCCACTGGTGTGGCTTCCAGACTGGTGTGGAAACAGTATGGAAGTTCCTCAACAGATTATAAATGAAACTGCCATTTGACCCAGTGATCCCACTTCTGGGAATACATCCAAAGAATCCTGAAACACCAATGAGAAAGAAGATATGCACCCCCGTGTTCATAGCAGCACTATTTACAATAGCTAAGATCTGGAAAAAGCCCAAGTGCCCATCAGTGGATGAGTAGATAAAAATGATGTGGTACATTTACACCATGGAATACTATGCAGCTGTAAAAAAGGATATCTTACTCTTTGTGACAGCATGGACCCAGAGATTATGCTAAGTGAAATAAGCTAGTCAGAGAAAGACCAATATCACATGATCTCATTTATGTGTGGAATCTAATGAACAAAATAAACTGATGAACACAATAGGTCCAGAGGCATGGATGCATGGAACAGACTGACAGATCTCAGAGGGGAAAGGAGTGAAGGAAATAGGAAGAGATGAACCAAAGAACTTATATGCATATAGGCATAGCCCATGAACACATCAATAGTGTGGTGAAGGCCCAGGGTGAGGTGGGGGCTAGGTGGAGGGGGGAAGAATGGGAGACATCTGTAATACAATAAAAAATAAAAGAAGAAGAAGAAATAAGCAATGAGGTGTTTCACATGTGAGATTCTGATGACATGCATATCCATAAAAATTTGGGGGACCTTTGCCATTAAATTCTAAGTTCTGAATGTAATGAACTTCTGTTAGGTGAAAACAGGCTGGGTTTCTTAACTTACTCCATAAGTTACCAAAATTTCTAGTTTGACCTTAACGATCAACTACATACATTTTAAATATGTCCTGTGAACAATCACCTTTCAGATGATTATTCAGCTCTCTGATATGCTTGTCGTGGGCCTATAACAAAATTCCCTTTATAAATAACAAATGTGAAGTGTGACCCTAGAGGATTACAATCAATTTCCATTTACAACCCATAAACTTAGCCTCAATATTTTAAGCAGCATCATGACTTATTGGGAACCCCAAGTGTATGTAGCATTCAAAAATCCATATCATCGACCAATTTCATCTATAATTGGAAGGGCATTAACTATATATATTATATATATATATATATATATATATATATATTCATTCATTCGGCACTTCTGTATGCCAGGCACTCTTCTATGGTCTGTATCTACTAGGAGTTAAGTAAGAAACAGTCCTTATTTCCTGAAAGTTCAAAGAGGGAACATAAGGGCTAAATTGTATGCTCCATGTTCTGCAGGCAGCAATATAGAAAAGGCAGGAATAGAGAGCCAAACCAGGCATTGAGTGCTTCAGAAGAGGGAATGTTTAGTTGGCCTTCAGTGCAGATACTATTTGGATAAGCTGAGAAGGCAACATGCAAAGGCACAGTGAGCATTGTACATCCCCAGAACAACAGAAAGCAGCTCAGTGTGATTACAGAGCAGAGTCCTAATCCTGGCTGAGAGCTACCGGCATCTGGAGTCAGGTGTTAAATGACCAGCTAGCTTACATAGGGGTGGGACACTAGAATATTTCCAGGCAATTAAACAAAAATCACTGCTATTTTAGAGGTTTAGACCTCTGACCTTGATCTTATTAACGTTCATTAAGCTAATCAATATCAGACAGCTTTCTACTCATTCATAATTTATAAATTACTCAATACATTTTGCCAAAGTTTATTAAGAGCCTCTTTCAATCAAGACATTGTGATGCTGATTAATTATAGGCATCTCCCCCCAATCCTTACCTCTCCCCAGACAATATCACTGTTGTTGGGCCATTTGATGAATACATTGTTTTCCTGCCCTCTGGTGAATGGAAGATACTGGGTCTCCTTGCCAGAAATGGCTGGATCCTGCAACAAAATGGTTTAAAACAGAAAACATGAGGAAAAGATTTTCAAGAAAAGTGAGCTCCAAAATTGTAACAATTTACAGTACAGGAAGAAATGATGAACTTCAATACAGACAAACAAACAAACACAACCCATGTATAATTTGCAGTGTGTCTACTGCGTAGTTGAGAGGTAAAATAATACATTGATGTTTCTCTATAAAATGCCAGAGGAGCGGGGGGCAGGAAGCATGCTAATGTTTGAAAAGAATTCCTGGAGAGAAACCAGGTTAACAAGATACTACTGTCAAACAGGGAAAGGCAACTTACTGTGTTCCCAGTGTCATAGCAATATTCCTTAAGAACACGAGACCTTTTTCTTCTACTCTGTGGCCAGACCTTCCCATTAGCCCCACCCCTTACCTTCCATAATTACTTTCTATAAGAGTATCCTATTTCACAATTGTCATATAAATCATCACTACCTGGGATTATATTTTAATGTTCATTTATTGGCTCTATTCCTTTAATAGAATATAATCCCTATAAGGACATTGTCGTCTTCATGAATTTACATCACACACGCAAATACACCCCTTTTCTAATGGCGATTTTTAAAGACTTGGTGTTTAATAAATACTTGAATGAATGAATGAACAAAAGTCAGCAAATAATGCTCTAATTTTTAGAAGCTAGAAGGAAGAACCCTTTGCAGGTAACTACTTCTGTGTTTAATCAAGAGATATCCTCCAATGTAAAATAATAAATTGGTCTCCTGGATCTTCTCCAGGTTGTTTGTGAGCTTAATTAAGGAGAAATAAGTCCTCTGAGCCTCCCCATTGCTGGATGATGACGAAACCTAGGCTTCTGAAACCCCTACAGCAAAGATGAGACTGAGATTCAGCTATTCTGAGGCACGGCCTGAAACAGGGAGACTTTTTTTTTTTCTGTATTCAGTATTTTAACCCCCAGTTCTCCTAACTCTACCAGGAGAACAGTAATAATAAATTACACCCAGTCATGAAAAATAAAGATGGTAAAGTATCATCTTTGCAAAGCCTGGTTCTTTCCTCCTTTATTTGCTTTGTCAAACTTAAAATAAAATAATTAAATAAAATAAAATAATTATAGATCCACAGGAAGTTGCAAAAATGTATGGGGACTTGTTCTGTACTTTCTATGTCATTTCCCTCAATGATGCTATTTTTAAACCGTGAACAAAGAAACAGAAAATGAGATCTAATTTTTGTAAGTACCTACCAGAACAAGGATAAATCTCATGCCCTTTTGCTTCATTCGCTCCATCAGGAGACCAAGGTTTTGAAAGCTGTTGCTGAGGGTGAAGTCCAGCTTCCGGTCCATGTAATCGATGTCTACATGCTGGACATCCTACAGGAAGGGGCGAGCAAGGTGTTTGGGATCCTGCAGCAGTACCCCTCAGGCTCCAGGACAGCTGCTTGCTGACCCCAGCCCAGGTCTCTCTGAATTTACCTCATTATTTTCCTAGCCAGACTTTTCAATTCTGATGATTAAAATTGCTCTCTGATTCTTGCATACAGATCACCTGTTCCCATTCCTTCTGCTTCTGCCCCTCCCCCCACACTGGAATCCTCTCCCCTTTCCTTCCCCACAATTCATGCCTTTTCCACTCTTCTATCTCATCCATGGTGAGCTAGTTAAATGGTTAAGGGGAGAAAGCAGGACTCCCCTGACAAACAGGAAAGATTGTATATCTGTTTTCTCTTTTTCCCTCTAGTAAACCTGACTGAATTTATTCACATTTAAGAACTACATTATTTTATAGCACTCTGAAATGTATTTACTGTTTCCATTTTGAGATGAGAACCTTGTCTTCCCTTTTCTCAATAAAGTACCAACCAACCTAGGTTTCTGCACATGAAATGCACTCAGTTCAAGATTGTACTATTCATTGGAAAAAAAGAGATGCATCTTTTTTTAGCCTAAAGGTGATAATCACCTGTATTGTCTTAAGACTCTGGGTAAAACTTGTTTGAGGGAGCATAGACCTGTGAGTAAGCCAAAGCTTAGAAAAGAATGGACCAACAAATTATTAACATTGGCTTGGCAAGATAGATCTATGGAGTTTTTCATCTTTTAATGTTCCTATATTTTCTAATTTATATTTAGTAAGTATCTAGAATAGCAGTGTATAAAAAGAAAGAAAAAATAAGCCTCAGTAAAATGTTTCTAATTATCTTTGATGAGAACATCATAACACTTTCTTCTCATCTGCTAGTCATTAATTGACCTCCAAATCTCAGGAGGTGAGTTAAAAGCAGAGGCAGAGAATGTGTGATAAGAATTGCATCATTTATAAGAGAGAAAGAACATGCTATTTGTGGAATTCTGCTTGTTGACAGCAATTGTTTGAACTTCTAGGGTCTAGGTTTCATTGTAGAACACTACACTTATGAGTATTTGTGTTTAAGTCTAAGTGAAGGCTTGAATTTAACTACTTTCTTTCATATTGCCATTTTATATCCATTCTCTCCAAAAAGAGTCATGTATAATCTCCTAAAATTGTCATAATCTCGATATGATTCTCTCTTAGAAGTCCCCAAAGTCATGGCTTAAGACCAACCATGGCTGCTGTAAGATATTTCTGACAAGAGATAGTAATTAAAAACATCCTCTGCTGACTTCTGAAGGATTTATACCCTTCAATTTTGAACCCTGGGTTTAAAAAGGGTAACATGAAGTAAATTTAAAAAGCAATGTTCCCACACAGGACTAACTCCACAGCTCCATTTTCTTTTCACTGAAGTAATGTCTATATAGATATTTTCAATCTACAATTAACCACACATTCCCATAACTAATTAAATCACAGGCTGTGTGAGGGCTTCATACATAGGGAATCTGGGCTGCCACCATCTCATCATACAAATTGGAGATTTCAGCATCATTCTGGTATCCATAGCGACTCAGCTGGAATCCCAAGGCCCAGTATGACGGCATTGCTGGCCGACCGACCAACTAGAATAAAAAAGAAGAATGAATCCAAGGAGATTCTTAAGGAAGAAGAGATAGTTGGCTTATGCCTGAAGCAACTGCTCACTTCTGCTGAGTATTGTCTGACCTATGAGGCCTCATTCAAGTAAAATAAGAAAGTCAAATAAAGGTGGAATAATCATGGGGGTGCAGAATGATAGAAACTCTCCCTGTATTCCAGAGCTTCTGCTCTAAGAAATCTAAAAATTCAGTGGTTATTACTGATCAGAGAGTCTTAGAAAGGTTTTACAGCAAATAATTAAGAGACATATGGGATATCAATATCCCTCAACACAAAAACCCTACTCTCATACAAGATAGAGAAAATGTAGTAGGGACACTCAAGGGCCATAACAAATAAAATTGGCCTTTCTCAATGCTAAGAATGTGGCAATACCCAATAAGCACTGGATGGTTTATTAATCAATAAAATGACTTCTGACCTCTGTATATTGCTGAGTTACAAGCTCGGGGGTTGGCCCCAAAACCACATAAAAATCCAAAATCCCTCCTATGATGCGGTATGTCAGGGCAGGAGTGGGCTGGAATGTCACATCTGTTAAAAAAAAAAAAAAAAAAAAAAGATGAGGAGCATCCTTGGAACTCTCAATTACCCAGACAGGGAATCTGCCTAATATTTGCTATGACTCTCTTCCTTCAGTTCCCACCTCCTCTGGAAAGTCTTCTCTCATGCAGTGGAATCAGAGATGGATTTTCAGATCCCCAAACATAATCTCAATCTCAACATTTTCTAACACTCTATGAAAGGAATTAAAATGGCACAGCAAAACAAGGTCATACAAAAGTGGGGACCATGTTTAGTTAAAATTTTACTCCCAAGCCCAGCCAGTGTGGTTCAGCTGGTTGACCATCGTTCCATACATCAAGGGGTCACAGGTTCAATTCCTGGTCAGGGCACATGTCTGGGTTTCAGGCTCCATCTCCCATAGGGAGCATGATGGAGGCAGCCAATTGATGTTTCTATCTCTCTCTCCCTCTCCCTTTCTCTCTCTGTAAAAAACAAAATTTACTCCCAATACCTGGCCTACAGATCTTAATAAATCATGAATAAATGAATAAATGAAAGGTCAGGTTATCTGTCCCATTTCCCTTGCCTTTGCATTTTTTTTTCAATTTTTATTAATTTATTTTTGTAACAGATGTTTCTCCTTTTTCTCCTCTAGAACCCTCCTCACCATCCTGCCCCCCCAACCCCCAGCATTGTTGTCTCTGTTCATTGGTTATGCTTACATGCATATAAGTTCTTTGGTTTATCTCATACATCCTCCCACCCCCCTCTTCTGAGGTCTGTCAGTCTGAACCGTACTCCTTTCTATGTCTCTGGGTCTATTTTGTTCGTCAGCTGGTTTTGTTCATTATATTCCACAAATAGGTGAGATTATATGGTATTTGTCTTTCTCTGATTGGCTTACTTCACTTAGCATAATGCTCTCCAGGTCCCTCCATGTTGTCTCAAAGGATGAGATCTTTCTTTCTTACAGCTACATAGTATTTCATTGTGTATATGTACCACAGCTTTTTTATCCACTCATCTATTGATGGACACTTGGGCTGTTTCCATATCTTAGCTATTATAAGTAGTGCTGCTATGAACATAGGGGTACATATGTTCTTTCTCATTGGTGTTTTAGGCTTCTTAGGATATACTCCTAGAAGTGGGATCATTGGGTCAAATGGCAGATCAATTTTTAATTTTTTGAGGAAACATCATATTGTTTTCCATAGAGGATGCACCAGTGTGCATTCCCACCAGCAGTGTACTAGAGTCCTCTTTTCTCCATACCCTCGCCAGCACTTGTTGTTTGATGATTTGTTGATGGCAGCCATCAGCCATTCTGGCAGGTGTAAGATGATACCTCATAGTCATTTTAATTTGCATCTGTCTTATGATTAGTGACATTGAGCCTGTCTCTTGGCCATTTCTATGTTCTTTTTGGAGAGGTGTCTATTTATGTCCTCTGCCCATTTTTAATTGGATTTCTTATTTTTATTGATATTTCCGATTCTGATAAAGTAGTCACAGGAAAGGTGTCTCTTTCTTACCCATGGCATTGCTGTTTAGCAGAAGCACTCCATGGGCATTGCCATCTTCCTCCAGTCCCATGTAGTAGGGGTGGACGCCATAGGAATTCTTCTTGTACTGGGACAGTCATGGGGAGAGCAGATAGATAACAAAAAAAGAAAAGACAAAAAATTCTGCCCACCATATAACCCAAACAGCCAACTCCTACTCAACAATAAAGACATAGCACAATGTCATGTTCTTTATGAAGTCTCCCTGGACCTTCCCTTTCACCCCAAGTAAAAGGTGAAGCCCCTCCATGCCCTCCTTATTTATTATTACATCATTCTATTATAGCACTGACTGATACCTGTTATCAGTATTTCTGTGTCTCTCTCACTAAGCCTCTGGAGAATAAAGGCAGTGTTTTGCTATTCTATGTTTGCCTGACACATAAAGTACATTAAATAAAAGTTTATGACATAAAATTTATAATCTACATGGAATATATGTGTGTGTGAGTGTATTTTATATATATATATATATCTATATATATATATAAATTCTAAAAGACATTTAGGGACAAAAGGACATTATATAACATGTGGCCTATTTCAGTTGAGCACGGAATTTATCAACAGAAGCTGACGTTGATGAACAGGGTACCATATAGGGATTAAAATACATTTACACAGATAGAAGCTGGTCGATGATCTTATTCTTCTGCACTTACCGCTGGTGGCTCATCTCGAGCAAACAGTCCCCACGTGTTCCAGCTAATGTTTCTTCTGAAAGTTGTGTGCTCGGTTTCCCCGAAGCCATAGATGTTCTTAGAGGGGAGGCGAGTAGCAATGGAAAGGAACATGTCATTGAAGGCAAAGCCAGGGAGCTGAGAATCCCAACTGCAACACAGAGGCATACCTTCAAGCTAGCTGATAACAGGCTGGAGCAAACAGGGGATACATTTAGGATCTCTGGTTGATTCAGAAGCCTCCTGAATAATGAACACCTGGATCCAGGTGCAAATACTGTGAGATGACCCCGGTCACGAGAATGGCTGTGACTCGCTACCAAGGTTCTGTGTTTGCATTTCTATTCTGTGGTTTGCAAGACTGGCAACTCCTTTTCTGATTGGTGGACTCTTGAGAGTCTCACTTACGTGTGTGTTTCTAGTTTTCATTGCCTAGCATCTCAGCTTGAATCGATGAATAAGGTCCAAGCAAATTTACCAATAGAAAAGTATGAAACTCAGAATGATTTTTTAGATTGGCCAAAGAACTTCTTGCCAAAGAAGTCAACAGCCCGGCTGGTGTGGCTCACAGGTGGAGCATTGACCCATGCACCAAGAGGTTGCTGGTTCTCAGTCAGGGCACATGCCCAATCCCCAGTGAGGGGCAGGCAGGAGGCAGCCAGTCGATGTTCTCTCTCATCGATGTTTCTATCTCTCTCTCTCCCTCTCCTTCCTCTTTCTCTAAAATCAATAAAGAAAATATGAAAAAAAAAAAAAAAGTCAACAGACACATAATCAAAGAGAGCCGGTGGCTGTCCACATGCGCACACAGGTGATGGTTTCCATTCAGATGGAGAGCTTCAGCCCCAGGCAAAACCCAGAACTGTGGTCCATGCCATTCAGCAGCAGGACAGGGATGAGAGGTGACAATTCTTGCCATGCTTAACATTGTGAAAAGGCTGTGAGTCTACAGTGTCAACAGAAGCAAAAATTATAAGGCACCATTTTTCTCTCCTTACTAACCCTTGCCCCTCTCTCCTGACTCTTCTGTTATTATTTCTTAATGAGGCATATGACGTTTTCTGTTCTACTTCACAAGAACACTGCATAGAACATGTATCTTTCTTTTTCTGAACTCAAGCAACACTTAGTACTTTAAAACCTTTGGTTGATTCACTGTTCTTGTTGAGTTGATGACTCATAGGACATGAAATCCCCATTGAAGTAGGGGGAATCGATATCTTCTCTGTTTAAAAAAACTAACAAACACGCACCCCCACGGTGTCTCCAAGGTTAATATTTCACTTGCATTAATTAGAACCACAGTACGTAGATCAAAACCACTCTAATTAGAACCAAGGAAAGAGGGCTTACATCACAGTGCTGGAGTTTTTCCGTCGAATCTGGATCCCGAAAGGATTGCTTTGAATCCTGACATCGTACAGACGGTTTTCCGGGGAGCCCACAGGAGAGGGAGGGATGTTCAGTGGCACCGGGACCTCATACCTTTTATTAGTGGGATCATAGATCTGACAAGGAGAAAAAGAGAGAGACTTTCTGAGGGAACCTCAAACCCCAAACCCTTCATGCCAGCTCACAAAATTCACTTCCCAGCAGGAAGCATCAAATGTCCCAAAGCAGACAGATGCGAGGCCTGTCCACCCGCTCCGCCCAGTACAGATCCTGAACTGCAAGAATGCCTCAGCAATACCCACTCAAAGCCAGGGAGGGCATTTCCTCCAGGGAATTTGTAATTTGAGGGTACAGGATCTCACAGACAGAAGGTGTGCGTGTGTCTTTAGGAGGGTGGCATGTGAACAGGTGTGTGCATGTAACTGTAAGACTATGCGTCAGCACGTGTACGTAGGTTGGAAGTTAGAGAACTGAGTTTTTGAACGAACTCTGAGATCTTCTCAACAGGTGAGCTGCCAGATGTT
This sequence comes from Molossus molossus, assembly GCF_014108415.1. Taxonomy (NCBI): domain Eukaryota; kingdom Metazoa; phylum Chordata; class Mammalia; order Chiroptera; family Molossidae; genus Molossus; species Molossus molossus. Next base: position 103,244,440 of record NW_023425401.1, on the reverse strand, counting down.
GCTCAGCTTTTGCTGAGTGCTCCTTGGTACCTACCTAACAGGGCTGTTGTGTGGGCAAAGGAGAGAAGGGCACAGTGCTATGCCAGGTGGGGTAGCATGGCCATTATGAGTCACCGCCCTTTTTCTCATAATAGTATGAGTCCACATATTATGTTTAGGGCCTGGTGAAAACCTTGCTTCTCAAAATTCTGTTTCTCAGACCAAAAGCAGCAATATTATCTGGGAGCCTGTTAGGAATGCAGTATCTCTGTCCCCACCCCAGACTTTCTGAATCAGAATCTTCATGTGCACAAGATCCCTGGGGTGATTCACTCAACATTAAAATGTGAAAAGAGCCCATCTGGTGTGGCTCAGTGGTTGAGCGTCGACCCATGCACCAAGAGGTCGCTGGTTCAATTCCTGATCAGGACACATGTCCAGCTTATGGGCCAAATCCCTACTGGGGGGCATGCAGGAGGCAGCCAATAGATGTTCTCTCTCATCAATATTTCTATAGTTCTCTCCCTCTCCCTTCCTCTCTCTCTAAAATCAATAAAGAAAAAAAATTTTTTTATTAAAATAAAATGTAAAAAGAAACATCTAAAGTGAGCTGTCCGAGGTGGTATCCACCAGCCATGTGTGGCCATTGAGCCCTTTAAGTATGCTAGTCTGAACTGAGGCTCACTCTGCATGCAAAATACACACCAGATTTTAAAGACTTCATATGATTATAAGATTCTAAAGCATGTCGATAATTGTATTTGGATTACACGATGAAATGATAACATTTGAGCACCTTGGCGAAGAAAAATGCTATTAAAATAGATTTCACCTGTTTTTTTTTCAAATACACCTTTTTAAACATGGTTATTAGCAAATACACCTCTGTGGCTCACATCGTATTTTATTTGAGCAAAGTGGCAGGCCCCTTCATTGACAGCATCAGCATCACTTACTCAAAACGTATTAGAAATGCAAATTCTTGGGGTGGAAACCCTGGGCCTGAGGCCCAGCAATCTGACTTTTTACTAGATCCTCAGGGGATTCTGATGCATATTAAATTGAAGTATCAACTGCTGGAGAAATAACTCATGTTGGAAGTGGCCAGTGAATGCCACTCGTACGAATTTACCGAAAAGCAGACACATTTTTCTCAGAGCTAAGGAGTGATTCTTTGAGGATCTTTCTGACTTAGAGAGATCATTATAGGACACGGACAGTCCTGGTGGATCTAAGGCCCCACTCTGGCTCTACTAGCTCCTGGCTGTCTGAGCTTTACCTCTCTGGGCCTCAGAACCCTCATCCCTAAAACGAGGGATTTAGACTAAAGACGTTTCGGTGACTTCCACCCACAAGAACTCCAAGGTGAGGACCACACTCTGCACCTGGGGCTTACCTTGAACTGCAGCATGCTTTCTGTGTGGTAGATTACTCTGAGCGTCAGGGAGCTGATCTTTGCAGACAGAGGGTCCGAGGCAGCGGCGGCAGGTGGAGGTGGCGCGCCCCGTGGTGGTGGGGGTGCAGCTGCTCGTGCCGACTCGGGGGCCTTCAGGTGGGTAAGGTCTAAGGTGATGCCAGTGGGCGAATTCCGAATGTTACTGACAGCATAGCTAGGGATAGTGTCATAGAAGCAGGCGGGCACGCCAGGAGCAGTTGTGTGCTGCAATGAGAGGGAATTCTCAGCCAGCCTCCAACACCACACTCGGAGGCTCTGACTGCTATAGGAGTTGGTTAACACAGACTACGTCTTTGACCGTGCCTGTTAGTATGGGCTCGGTTATGTTCCCCCGAAAAGATGTTGAGTCCTAACACCTGATACCTTATTTGGTGACAGGGTCTTTGCAGATGACCTAGTTAAAGGAGGCCTTTAGGGTGGGCCTAATCCAATATTTACGGGTGTCCTTATTACATAGGGAAACCTAGACACAGAGACAGAGGTGCGTCTGGGGAAAGAACACCATGTAAAGATGAAGGCATAAATTGGGGTGATGTTTTTATAAAGCCAGGGACACCAAAGAGTGCCAGGAAACCACCAGAAGCTAGGAGAGCGACATGGAACCTATGCTCCCTCGCAGCCCTGGAGAGGAACCAACCCGCCGACGTCAGGACTTCGAGCGTCGGCTCTCAGAACACTGAGATGACGCATCTCTGTCGTTTTCAGTCACCTAGTTCAGGGCACTTTGTGATGTCTGCCCTCGCGAGCAAACACATCACTGACAACACACACAGGCCTCCTGTCACAGGGGAGTAGTGACGGGTCGGCAGGAAGCTTGATCTGGAGACTGGTGGGTGTCCCAAAGCTCCGCCACTTTGCCATGAGACAGTTGCCCCCATTGTGACATTGAGGAAATCACTTATTTCCCCTGGTTTTCATTCTCTCTCTGACTCACACCTTGTCTGATAGATGAAAAAGAAAAAAAAAAATCACTGGACATACTCCATGCAGAATACATTGTTGCTATGTGAAAAATAAAAGTGGGGTTTAAACTGAGGTGGTTAGGGGAGCATGAGCCAGGGCAGCGATGGGTTTCCTCTCCTTCCGGACACCCGAGGAAGACACGTTACCTACCACTCAGAGCTGAACATTGATTCCTGCTCCACGGAGCAAGCTTCAGGAAGTGTTTCCTGGGTGCCTAACACTCATGGGCAGTTTCTAGAACTCCCGGCTCACTGTGGTAACCTGCTCCTCCTCCCTACCTCCCAAAGGCACCCCCGATTCCGGCACATCTCCTCGGAGGCAGTGGGTTCCTCAGGGTAGCAGTTGAACTTCTCTAGGTCACTGACGGAAAGCCTCCACCCAATGGAGAATTCTTGTCCCAGCACCAGTCCGTTGAGATCAGTGATTTTTACCACCTAAGGAAAGAAAGGAGGCCCTGGTAACAAATGAGGAGAGGTAAACACCTGGATACTGTCCCTCCCTGATGGCCAGGAAGCCAGGACTAGGGGACCGAGCCCTACAACCCATCCCACTTTGCAATAGATAGCTGGAACATCATGGTTTCTCCTTTGGGAAGATGCACCTGGCTCATTCCTGACCTTTCTCACCTCGTGGGGTCCCCATGAGATACTGAATGGGGAGGGCTTCGATCATGTCGAGGAGTGCTGATCATAGGCAGGGCTGCATCGTTAGGTGACTGCCTTCTGGAAGCGATGCCCGTCCATTTTAATAACGATGGCGGTTGTGACCATCACTAAGTTTTATTGAGCATGGATAGGGGCCAGGCACCGTGGTAATTATTTTATATTCTCTCTTTTGATGCTATAAAGCAATCCTATGCTGAAAAAAAGGGTGGCTATCTCTATTGTACAAAACAGAAGACAGGTTCAAGAGGTTTAATGCTTTCTTTGCCCAAGATTTGACAGCTAAGCGATGGCAGAGCTAGGACTGGAGTCTCCTGGGGCCTAACTCTAGAAACCAAGCTCCTATCCTTTGCTATATGCGCTGTCTACATGGAAGGGGGCCTCCCTCAAGAATAATGAATTGCCCAGAACTTGAAATACTCAAGCAACAATTGGAATCTTTTGTCTAAGATTATCGTGTAAGGGAATCGTTCAATAAGGACAAAACCGATGACCTCTGGTGTTTTATTAAACTCTCACTTTCTATAATGACCTAAAAGTTGCTTCAAACACTAAGGAAAAATACCAGCTGTATCTCAAAGAGAGTCTTGCACTTCAATGCGAGGGCAAGTGTGTAAATGCCCTCCGAGACTAGGCCAACACATCAAATAATATAGTTTGAATAACAACGTATCGAACTGCATCCCACGTGGGATCTGCATGTCTAGTTTTAAGTTTGCCCAGAGAAGACCTGCCTTCTCAGAATCCCACCAGACAAAGTGTAGGGGTCTGTGTTTAGCAGGCATATGTTTCTCCCTGTGTCCTCCCTAAGGTGTGGTAGATTTCCCAGCATGCCAGTGATCTCTGTGCCCATCCAAACTCAACAGGGTAAGGGGGAGCTGGCTGCCAGTCTCAGGCCAGGGCCTCTCTGGCAAGGGCCCTGCAGGATCACAGGATGGAACAATTGCCCACCTTCGTTGATGCGCTGTAGGTAACGTTTAAAATGGCATTATTATTATTAAGCACAAAATCAGTAGGTTGCTTGTCCATTCCCAAGATTATGATATCTGTAAACATGAGGTTGTCAGGGTCCTTATAATTATTATTTATAATCTTTGCTTGTAGACGGTTCTGGGGGAAAAAAAAAAGTTAGTTTAGAGACCAAGTACATGACATTCTACCTGTGCCCATACACTCTCTTTCTTTCTGAGATCTACCTTATATCCTTTATTTCCGAGGGTCTAAATGGTGCCCGGTGATCATTCCCAGAAATCTGTTAACCCAGATGCTTTAACAGTCCCAAATCTCTTAGTAATATTTTATGCTTGCTTTGGTCCACTGGTTATTTGTTGATCCTACTACTCAGAAAATATGTTACTGACATCATGGAATTTTCAAGTAGGTAAGACAGATACCAACGAAATAAGCAAAAAAACAGAAGCACACAGGAGACCCCCATGGGCACACACAGGGTTAGAATACACATACACACAAAACAGTGCCCACACAACTTTTCTTCGTATGTCAATGAAAATGCTGGGGCTGAACTGTATAAATGCTTACTCCGTGCCGGGCGCCACCCTCAGCATTTTACATGTATTATCTCGCTCAATTCTCAAGCAAGCCAGGAGGCTGAAGCTCCGATGATGTCCATTTTTCAGAGGAGGAGAGTCTAGCCCAGAGAAATCAGATAACCTATTCCGGGAACCACAGTTCAAAAGTGATGAAGCTGAGCTATGACAAAGAAGGTGGAGCTGAAGACTGAAGGAAGAAGGGGGACACTTTGATGTTTAGAAAGACGAGGCATCCCCCAGATATGCCCGGCTGACGTCTGCAATGCTGTGGACAAAGAACAGCCTTTCAACAGAGGATGCTGGGGCGAATGGATGTACACAGGCAAAAGGTGGAACCTCCACCTAAATTTCACATCTAATATAAAAATTATATGTATAATTAGAGAGAGATCAAAATAGATCACCGACTCAGTGTAAAAAGGTTAAACTATAAATTTTTTTAAACTATTTTTTCTTTATTGATTTTAGAGAGGAAGGAAGAGGGAGAGAGAGACAGAAACATCAATGAAAGAGAACATCGATTGGCCGCCTTCTGCATGCCCTCCACTGGGGATCGGGCCCACAACCTGACTGGGAATTGAACCAGTGACCTCTTGGTGCATGGGTCAATGCTCTACCAGTGAGTCACACCAGCCGAGCCAAACTATAAACATTTTAGGAGAAAATACTCAAGATCTAGGGCTAGGAAGAGTTCTTATACTAGACACCAAAAGGCACGATCCACATAAGGACAAAAAGGATAAATGAGACCCATCAAAATTCAATGTGTTTGTTCTGTGAAAGACATCATTAAGAGGATGAGAAGAGATGTCTACAGACTGAAAGAAAGTATTTACAAGCTGTAAATCCAACAAAGGACTGGTTTCTAGAATACAAAAAACAAAAGCAAATAAATAAATAAATAAATAAATAAATACCCTCTCAAAACTGACTTGAAAAATAAGGCAAATAATCCAATTAGAAATGAGCAAAGCATCTGGGCAGACATTTCACCTAAGACAATGGCAAATAAGCACATGAAAATGCAGTCACCATCTTTAGGCACCAGAGAAATACACATTGAAACTGCAATGAAATTTCACCAGACCCTTATCAGACTGGCTAAAATAAAGTTTAAAAATCATGACATCAAATGCTAGTTATGATGCACAGAGACTGGGTGATGCATACATTGCTGCTGAAAATCTAGAATGGTACAGCCGCCCAGGCTTGTTCAGCTCAGCGGTTAGAGCATTGGCCTGTGGACCGAAGGGTCACAAGTTCTATTCCCGGTCAATGGCACATACCTGGTTTGCAGGTTCAATCCCCAGCCTTAGTTAGGCCCATGTTGGATGCAACCAGTTGATGGTATCTCTCTGACATCGATGTTTCTCTCTCTCTCCCCCACACTCTCCCTCTCTTCCACTTTCTCTAAAAATCAATGGAAATGTCCAGCCAATATAGCTCAGTGTTGAGCATCGACCCATGCACCAAGAGGTCTCCTGTTTGATTCCCAGTCAGGGCATATGCCCAGGTTGTGGGCCCAATCCCCAGTGCAGGGCATGCAGGAGGTGGCCAATCGATGTTCTCTCTCATCAATGTTTCTCTCTCTCTCTCTTCCTCTCTCCTTAAAAATCAATAAAATAATAATAATAATAACAATAAATCAATGGAAAAAATATCTTCGGGTGAGGGTTAACAGAAAAAAAAAATGGTACAGCCCCTCTGAGAACCAGTTTGGCACTTTCTTATAAAACTAAACATGCACTTACTGTGGAACTCAGCAAATGCACTCATGGGCATTTATTGCAGAGAAGTGAGAACCTATGTCCACAAAAAAAGCTGTCCATAACAGCTTTATTTGCAATAGCCCCTGATGGAGGGAGCCCTGTGCCCTACATTAAGTGAATGATTAAACAAAAGCTGGACATCCGTACCTTGCAATGCTGCTATGAATACACAACTTGAACGACTTTTGAGGGAATTATGTTGAGTGAAAAAAAGCTAATCTCCAAAGCTACATGCTGCATGATTCCACTTACATAACATTCCTGAAAGGACAAAATTTTAGAAAAGGAGGACAGAACAGTGGTTGCCAGGGGTAAGAAAGGGGGAGGGGGAGGGGCTAGAGGTGTGACTATAAAAGGGCAACAGGAGGGATCCTTGTGGTGGAGGAGGGGAATGTTCTCTGTCTTGATAGCATCAATGTCAATATCTTGTTGTGAAATTGTACTATTGTTTTATAACAATTCAGGGAAACTGCATCAAGAGTAAAAGAACTCTCTGTGTTATTTCTTACAACTCCATGGGGCTCTATAATAATCTCAGAAATAAAGTATAATTGAAAAATATATATATAAATGCAAAAGAAAGGATATAAGGGAGAGAGATCCCCATAAAAGAAATCTCTGCCCAAGCACAGTCAGACTTCTATAAAAACAGATTAGAATTCTCCCATCCCCTGCAAGACTACCTCCTCTACCTCCTTTTATCCTCTTAGGACCCTTAGGAAATAGAGATGATGCAAATGATGTTCTGTGTCTTCCAACCTCTCAAAACTGCCACTTCATACCTGTGTCCAAGGTAGGCCAAGTTTAGGGGCCGGAAAGCAAGGTCATGATAGAAGAACCTCAAAGAATGCACTGCACTACTCACCAACCTATCCACACCCCACAAACCATACACACTCCCCCGATAAGGGCGCATCTTGGAAGCCAGGACTCATCATATGAAACTCAGAGTCAATGAACTGCTTCCAGAAAAAAAAAAACATAACAACAAAATAAAAAAAACCACACAAGTTCTTCAATAGACTCATGCTGAATTTTTATAGGCTTATGTACTAACACAGACCAAAAACTTTCATTGGACCTGGACCCTTCCCTGGACCACTGGAGTCAGACATTGTCCCTGTTCTACACTTCTAGAGCAAACCTAAAACTCGAAGCAGTCACAGAAAAGAATGTGCATGGACTGCTCCTCAGAAACAGTACTTACAGAGGTGACAGAAAACTCATACAGAACATAATTCTTCTTAGTTACAGCATCTGAAAGAGAAAGGGAAGTCCCCATCACCTAGGACGCAGGGGCACTTCCCCCATGGGAGTACCTTTGCCATCTGCTTCTGCTTAGCCACGTTTCCCTGGCCACTTTAACCCACAGTAACAGCTCCAGCTTCCGAACTCCCGCGGTGCTAGAAGTGCCCTTTTCTGTCACTGACAACATTTTTACTTGCATTACAGTTACCCACATGCACAATGAATCTATCCTGCTGGCCAGGAGCCCCTCAAATGCAATGTCAATGTCATACTCATCATTATATCTCCTGTATTCCATGCAATAATAGCCAAGAAATATTAATCAATGCTCATTCTGTGCAGGGCGGGATTTTTATATAATCATAATCTGTAAGCTTATGTGAGGTACTTAGATGGGAATCCTACCGTGGAAAAACACACTACACCAATTAGATACTTCCCCTCCACAGTAACCAGAGAAGTGTTTTGCAAACCTACAAGCAAAATGTATCACTTGGTATTAACAATGATACCCAGAGGAGAGAATAATTAAACACAATCCAATAATGTTTGTTTCTTTGGTAGAGTTAATAACATACGGGTTGCTCATCTGAAATCTATTTTAATTGCATTGTGCTTGGCCAACCAAACCGCAGAATAAATTGAGTCTAAGCTACAGAAATAAGCATCAGTGGTAACAGGGTGAGTGCCACATGGGCAGCCTTCAGTGACTAATCCCATCAAGTACCAGTGGTGGTGCCACGAGGAAATCTACCTGCAGACACACCGTCATCCCAGTACAGCTCTCCCTTTGCTTCTCTCTTGTAGTCCAGGGCAATAATGAGTCCCAGGGAATTCTTCCGGCTGCAAAAGAGCAATTAATTCTCCATTTCAGAGAATGAAGAAGAGATGGGACTATGTTACACCAGCCCCCTTCGTGCCCCCCAGACTGATCATCTCAGAGTCTATCCTAGCAACTGAGTAGATCCTGACCTTGGATGGAAACAGAAAGCTGACGAGGGTCAACAGCAGAGGTTAGCAGTGAATGAGCATGGAAAGAAGTCAAAGGAAACGGCTCCTGCTGAAAACTGGGTTTGGGTAACAGTCAGCACGGTTAGGTGCTTACCATGTTTCAGGAACCCTTCGAAGTGTCTGATAGACATTAAATCACTTATGTTATCTCATTCAATCCTTATCATAACTCTAAAGAGTCAAACAGTGATCATCCCTGGTTTACAAATGACAAGCAGAGCCATCGTAACACAAATGGTATGTCGTAGAACTGGGGCTTGAACCCAAACTGTTGTAGCTCTTGACCTTGAAGCTATGTTGACTTTTATCTCCTATTTAACTTGCATTCTCTCATGCCTAAGGAAATCTCCTTGAGGACAGTTTTTGACCATAGGGAAATCCTCATGAGTTATCATTTGACTATTCTTATAATCTGACTCAATCCTAAAGTGAAAGTCTGCAAAAAAGAGGCTACATTACCCTCTAAATGAAGACTAAGGTGCCGATTTGGTGCCAACCTTGAAAGGAGGGGAGGACGATCACTGACTAGAAATGTCTTCCCTGGGTTGATACACTTTTAGTCCTGACATTAGCCCTTCCCATAATGCCCTGCCCCATGGAGTAGGAGAGCAGTCACACCTTCGACGGGCAAGGAGCTCACCTGGCCTCTGTGGTTGTATTTGGCTGCTGGGTGGGAAATATGTAGCCTCCTCGAAGATGAAGTCCTATCCTATCAGGGGGCAGTGGCATCTCCACCAACTGTTTCCTCCATTGGATGGCTACTCCCTAACCAAAAAGAGAAAACAGATCAGATAATAGGCTGTTCAGGCTAGAAGAGATCTTGGATATCTTTTAATTTAGCTGCTTCATTGTAAAGAAGAGAAAAACAAAGGACACCCCTACCCCAACACACACACACACACACACACACACACACACACACACAAAAGAGAAGTGACTTGTCCACGGCATACAGGTAGTAAGTAGATAGCAAAGCTGAGACTCCAACCCACCTATTTCTTTGTATTACACCAGGCTCTGATTCCAGAACTGGACTTTCAGTCTCAAGGTTATCACAGCCTAAGTCCAATGACTAGTTCTGACAGCTGCCTAGCGGCCAGGTTGCCATAATAAACATTCCCATCAGCCTAGCCCAGTGATTCAGATTATTTTATGGTACATTGGGAAAGGCCTTCCACATGGAAAGGTACCCACAATCAACTGAATGCAAAACCTCCTACCATCATCCTACCCCAAGCTCCCAACACGGCTACTGCCTTAGTGTGCAGGTATCTGGGCCAAGGGGCTACCTCACTTACTGTCTCATAGTCATACCAGATGGCATCGGGTATGTATGCTTTCACGCGGTCCACACCCTAGGGAAACAACAGTAATGAGCACCATTAGCACACCCCTTTATAGTTTGCACACCACCTCCACCTGTGGTTGCATGTACTCCTCCGATCTAGCCCAAGAGCTAGTTGGGATCCTGCCATTCTGCCAATAAAAATACAGATCCTCAGAGGTTGGGCACTTGACCCAAAACAAGCTATACCAGAAATTAAGTTTGTTTTGCTCTGAGGCTCCTGAACTTTCTAAGAGAAGCAGAGACAGTTTATGCAATGAGTTACTTGTGTAATCTGACAGGTGGGAGGAGCCTTCCAGCAGGACCACTCGCTGGGTAGCGGGACCCGCCATGAGATGGTGTGGCTGAAATGCCACATTCAAGGGCTTTTTACATGAATGCACTGATGACCTTCCATGTTTACAAACGAATCAGCATAACCCAGATCCCTCCCCACCCTTCCCAACCCACTGTTGCCCTAAATCACACTTCATTCATGGACTCCACACGGACCATCTCTCCTTGCCCAGCACTCCTCTGTCCCTCCATGCTCCTCTCCCACCTTTTCTTTCTTCCTACCCTGAGAGCCCACCCCCTCTGCTCAAAGGGAAGCACAGACAAGTGGCCAGCCCAGGCATTTGCAGCCCTGTCAATGTCCATATGCTTCAGGACACGGGCTATAATGTGATTCTGCAAAAGGGAAATTCTTGTGCTTGGTGAGGCAGTGGGACCCAGAATTACTACTTTTGTAATTCCCAAACTTTCATGATCTCTCTCTCATTTATATTCATCTTTATATTTCAATGCAGCCAAAGGGACTTGGGCTCTGGCGTATCCAGCTATCGAGCCTTGAGGACCAGTGTGACATCCCACCCCACTGTTTGGATGATAAACACACTTTGTACAAAACAGGCGTGATGAGGAGTCCAGGCCCCCACAAGAACTGCTCGTGCACCCCCCACGTAGCATTGTCCTGGTAGAACCTGGAAAACAGAGAAGGCGGGTGAAGGCTCCGGCATAGGAGAGCAGCTCGTTACATGGCAGCAAGGTCCTAATGAACCTCGTTACCACTAACAAGGGAAGTGAAACTACGATTGGCAAAGATGTCTTTGTGGGTTAGGAGACTCACTCGTGGACCAGGGGCCTCGCCACAGTCTCCCCGAGGGTGTGAGCGCGGTAGAACAGGGTGTAGAGGTAGGGCAGCAGGGTGTAGCGGATGCTGAGATAATGTCTGGAGGAATTCAACAGCTGAGAGTCTTCACCAAAGGCGGCGGGGTCCTGGTCCTAGAAGGAGATGTAAGCGATGACTAACTATTTTCATCATATTTTAGAAGTTCCCTTTGATGAGAAGCTTTCTCAAATGAAAGTAGCTCTGTTCTCCAACTTGAAGACGTGAAAGCATTTCCAGAACTGAAAGGATCTGGGATCTACCTGCTCCTTCATTTGATAGATGAGAAAACCATGTAAAAAAAAAATGACATGACTTCCCCAGTGTGAAACTGCAAGCAAGTGACAGAGTCTAAATTTGACACGTCTTCTGACATTGGTCTATGGTAGACTCAAGGACACCTACAGAGATGACCAAGCAGATAAAGGGCCCTCAGAGCAGCTCCAATTTATTTCATATATTGCGGTTTCTCATGATACTTCATTCAGCAAATTAATAATATTAAAGTCAGACTGCTATAAAAAATAATTTGAAACTCATTGCCTTAAGCCACCATGATTCAGAATCCACCTTTTCTTTCCATGCACTTTTTATGAATTTGAAATTTTAAAGTTTATGTCTAGTGCCCGGCTGGTGTGACTCAGTGGTTGAGCATCGACCCATGCACCAAAAGGTCACCAGTTTGGTTCCTGGTCAGGGCACATGCCCAGGTTGTGGGTCCAATCCCCAGTGGGGGGCATGCAGGATGCAGCCAATCGATGCTCTCTCTCATTGATGTCTCTATCTCTCTCTCCTTTTCCCTTCCTCTCTCTCTAAAATAAAGAAAAAAAAATTTTTTTTAATTGTATGTTTAGTTTTGTTTTCACCATCACGATTTGTTTTATTTTTTCTGCCCCAAAGAAAGGGACCTCTATTTTGTTCTCCGATACACAAGGGGCAAAGACATCAGGAAGACAGAGTTTAGCAGATTTTATCTAAGAGCAAAGAAAGAACCCTTAACGAGGGAAATCAAATTCTCTTGGGACCCAGAAACATAAATTGTCCAACAATGATGGGCCCTTATTTTGTTCATTTTTCTTGCATGTTGAAAGTTGTGCCTATCATATTTAAACTGCTCATCCTGTACTGTATTACTGGGACTGGACATTAGGAAAAAAATTATCTAAATGTATTCCTTCCTTCTGTTCCCTAAGTTGCCCATTTCCCCCTCCAAATAGAACTACTCAATGAGACCACTCTGTGCCTCCAATGTAGGCTTCAGTGAAAACCCTGAGACCAAACACCAAATCCATCACTCTGGTCTCCATATGAGAGCATCCAGAGCTGCCCGTCCATCACGGTGGCCACAAGCCACATGGGGTTATTAGGCACTTGAGATGTGGTTAGTAAAACTGAGCAACTACACTTTTAATTATATTTGATTGTAGTTAAATAGACACCTAAAAACTGAATCAATGTGAAATATTTCTCTATTAAGCCTTGATGGTTTTGGTAGGGCTACATTTCATTCCAACTACTGAAAAGTTTGGCATCCAAACTGACATGTATGGCAAGTGCAACATGCACACTGACTTAGTAGAAAGAAAAGAATATAAAATAGCTCACTATTAGTATTCTGTATCAAATACAGGTTGGGGTGATAATGCTAAGGATAGATTGAGTTATACAAAATATATTAAAAATATATTAAAAATAGTTAGTTTGCACTTAAACTTCCATGTGTGGCTCTCATTATCATTCTATGGTCAGCACCAGTTGGCAGGAGAGAAAACCGGCACTCTAAGCTGGCAGGAGTGAATCCTCTTATCGACAGAGTTCCTTCCAGGCCATCTCTTCAGGAAGAGCACCCTCGCTTCCTGCTCCCAGACACCTGCTTAGAATTCAGAAGAAGTTCATCTCTCTAGGACACAAAGAGCTAGGACAGCCCAGGGATAACATACTGTGAAGCTCTGACCACAAATCTTTCCCAGGCTAGAGACATGTCACTAGACAAAGTCAAGAACTAGAACTAAAATGAGGTTCAGTGTGTTACTCTAAGGAGCCTAGGAAGAGCTAAACCACTCAATTTAAAACATTTTAGTTGCTTATTTCTTCATTAAAAGAAAGGGCAGCCCACCTTACTTGCTCCTGACATCACCATAAACGTCTCCTTGTGAGGAACTTTGAACCCATTTCTATAGACTTGCTCATGGAAAACATGGTTGGAAGAGGAGAAAGGCGGGGTATGTCATGAGAAAGTGGGGAGTGGTCTCCCAAACCATTCATAGAAAGATAGAAGTTTGTAACAAGGTGAACAAAAATTTCAGATCACTGGCCTGCCCCTCCCTAAATCCTTTCTCCTTGCTCCCCCATATCTAAGAGTGGTTTCCCTCATACTAAGTGAAGTAAAATATCAGTGGACTCCAATTGCCCATCTTTTATAAGGTGGTAACAGATGTGATAACAGCACCATGGAAACTTTGGCAACCCTCTCACCTTGTTGATGAGTTTCCAAAAATAAAATCATCATGGAATAAAACCATATATATATATATATACACACACACACACACACACACACACACACACACTTTTCCAAACACCATCACACCAACACCCTGATTTTTAGGTCTATCACCCAAAATTTATGTTCTGCTCCTGCACTTAGGGCCAACCCAGAGGATTTTCTTCAACTCCTCTCTGAGAACAAGTAGATTAGATAGCCCAATAAGTTTCTATCACTTCTCTTTGGGACCTTACCCTGAACCCAGGCCCATTGTGATTTCTCGATAGTGGATAAAAGGCTCCCAGCTGCATCCATCTTCTGCAGAGCTCCTCTGTGACATCATTTGAATAACCACAGATATTGGCACCTACCTGAAGAATAAGCACACATACAAGCACAGTGATCAGTGAGAATGAAGAAAGCATTGACTGTGTACCTATGTGATAAGGGAAAAGGGAATCTCTTATTCCCATCACTCCATGCTTAAAGAGGTCCAAGGTTTTCAGGGGAATCCCCCAGCCAAATGGGAGAATGCAGCAAGTGCACAATTGTGAATTGACTCACAAGAGGAAGACTGACTGTTGTATGTCATATCAAGGGCTCATCCTCAACATTCATTCCCAATTTCATGATTTGCTATTCATTGATACTCCATTGATGGAATTTTTCTGTTACTAACACATTTCACTCACAAAGTCTTCTTCCTAACTGCAGAGATTCCATGGATGACAACCCAGCGATAAAGTGCTACCATCCTCTCTTCAGAAAGCAGCTCACACCACACACAAAAATTGATTTTTCCCATACATATCACAGTGAGACATAGATGCTCTTTGGTTTTCAGACCCCTCAAAGACTGGTAATGGAAAGAATGGCAAAGGACAAAAGGTGGATGCTCCTTGCTTGAGAGTGAGACTCACCATGGGGATGCCAAATAGGTTGAACTCGAGGATACTAGGGATGGACCACCGAAGATCATCCCATTCGGCTGTATTGTCCCCCAACCAATGAGCAGCAAACTTGCCAGATCCAGCAAAAGTGGAACGGGATAAAATGAAGTTCCTCTTATTGAGGAAGATACTCTTCAAGGCCCTGAAAAGGAATTGAATCAATTGAATGTGAAGTGAGTTGTGAACGTCAAGGACGTAACCTATACCAAAGGCAGCAATGGACTTTCCAAATTGAGAAGAAACATCAGGGTCTCCTGAAGGTGAGAAAGCTGGATTAGCATTTTTAAGAGCTTCTTTCTCACTTCTACATAAGGTTCCAGCCTCAAATAAGACAGTACAAATCTCTACAGTCAGTACCCCCAAGGAATTTTTCTAGGCTCCTGTCCCCCTATGTTTTCTCCATCTTGGATGTGGTTGTGCTCTGGCCCTTTTGGTCGATGACTCATTGGAACCAAGGAATATTGGCCCCATCTTCTCCCTCTAGAAAAAATTTTTTTAGTATTCCAGGGTTCCATGCCATCTTGCCCATTCATAATTCTGTTTAGCACAACACCAGCTCAAGTTGGAACCCTGTACCTGCTCTTTGCCTAAGAGGAGACTCTGTACACTATCTGGGCTCCGGGCACCTGGGCTGTCTCTGAAGCTTCAGAACTTATTATTAGCAATTTCCAATGTTAGGGAACCTTAATCTATGCCAACTAATATTAATTGAAATGAGTATGTCTCAAAAGATAATATTTGATCCTCTCAATGAAGTTAAAAGCAACTGAAATATAAACTATTTCCATTGTATTAGATATCAAATAAAACGATATAGAAAGGAAAGCAAAGGAATTAAAGACAAGGCATTCGGAAAGGATGTGAGGACATGGGATGGGATGACACACCGTAAGATGTAAGCTGTTTCCTGGCTGTTATCTGGAACACTGTTTTGCTTAGACCTCTCCCTGCCCTCTCCTCTCCTAAACAGTTTACACCTTCCTTTAGTGTTTTAAACGTGAACAGTAATACAACTACAGGGTGGTGATATCTAGCCACACTTGCTTGTAGCTCTTTGCAGGCAAGTTCTTCTATCTTTCCTTCCAACACATGGTCGGAGGCAAGCATACCATCACGTACTAGGCAGTTCCTCCCAGATGTTATCACAGCCACCAATGCTTTTCCTCTTCATATTCCTAGGGGTGTTATGCGGAGTGTGTACATGCAGAACGACTTATAATGGGAAAAGGGGAGAAAGTTCTGAAAGAGAAGACTGGTTTAAGAAAATAAAGTGCCCCCTTCTGACAAGCTAATGAAAAACCAGGGAAGAGGGGAGAACACTCACTCTCCAACTCGTGGCTTCATTTCTCCTTTGATATGAACTAGCAACACTTTGCCTTTATTACCACTGGCTGGGGGGTTTACTGCACCCTGCAATCGTCGGTCATGAATGAAACACATTCAGGTTATAGAATGCGAAACAGAAACAGGAATGAAGTTATTTGAGTTTCAGGTTTATTTAGAGTCAGCCCATTATGGTAACACTGATTAGATAACATTTTTTTTTTTTCTAGCTTAGAGGAAATATTTACCAAGAGATCTGTAAGTCTCTATTTTACATCCCTCAGGTTGGGCCTACTTACGGTCAAGTTTCGATATCAGAGAGGATCTGCGTTCTTCCTACTTTCAGACTAGAGGAAAGTGAATTTCATTCTCTCTCTAGACCAGTAACCACTGTCCCCAGACTATACTTCTAGTGAAGTTGGAGCCAGATATTCATCAGATCTATGACTTAAATTCTCCTCATGCCTAGATCCAACTGAATGAAAATCTTATTGATTTTTAACCAACTCTGCCTAATGCCCAAAGGCCAAGTTCCACTTGTCTCCACTGTTGTCTGGGAACTTAGACCTTTAAACTGTTAACCATTATTGACATAGCTATTAGAACACATTAACCAATACCCTCATAATGTTACAGCACTTTTATTATACGGAGACTCAAGCAATGAAGCAATTTGAAACTCTCTTTCCTTCCTCCTGCCTTTTCTCCATCTTTCTTTCTCACCCTGGCCATTTTTCCACTTTCCCCCTACTTCTGCTTAGAATCATCTGTGAGTCAAATTAGATCAGAGCAAGAAGGGATGTGGGAAGCATCAACCCAAGATTCTCATTTCCAAGATGAGGGAACTGGTCTTACTCATCTAGTTTACTTCCCAGGGAAGGTTGGGTGAAAGAGAAGTCAGAAAAGAAAAGATAACAGAATCAGAAATGTGTGTTCCTCTTCCTGAAGCTTTTTGTTTATTGACATAAATTTTTTTCCATGTACTGGATGAGTACTCTCTCTCCCTGGACAGTCTAGCACAACATAAAGTCATGAGGACAAACTGGTGTGGAAAAATAAATAGTCCCAGTCTGTGCCTCTACTTCATCGGGTCCCATTTGGGCCTCTCCTGACCTTCTTCTCTTTCTCAAGCTAGGCATTTATTCAACAGCCATGTCTTTAGTACACGCACGATTCCTCAGGCTAAGGATACATGGGGTGACTGTGCCCTCAAGGAACTTACAGCCCAGCAAGAAAAAAAAAGTGAATACCTAAAATTATAAAACAAGGTGTTTGGATATGAGGCATAGTGCCATATGAACAAAGGTAGCATAAAGTAAAGAGGTGGGGGGAGTCTCTTTCTAAGACTGTCAGAAACATTTCCAGAATTAACATCTGAAGTGAGGTTTTAAAGATCAGTTCATGTTTGCAACATGGACAGGGCAGGGAAGGGCATCCTGTGCAGAGAGAGCAGTATGTGCAAAGATGTGGAAGCAGGACATCGCATTTTGATTTGAGAGCAATAAACAGTTATGTTTTACCAGAGCATACAATATGAGGAGTCGCAAAGATGAAAGAAAAATACTAAGAAAGCATTACACTATGAAGTACCTTACAAGTTTGACTGGGGTGACTAGATTTTATTGTATAGAAGATACCAAGCCAAAGATCATGTTTCACTGGGGAGGGACGTAAACAGATTTTCACTGGGGGTTGGGGGGAGAAAGGAGCAGACACATGATTCAGAAAGATAACTTTAACAGCAGTAGAGAGTAGTGCTTTTGAAAATTTAGCACACATTCAATACCCCTGGGAATCTTGTTAAAACTCATTTTTTATTTCCAAGGTCTAGGGTGAGGGCCAAGGTGATACATTTCTAATATGTTTCTAGGCAGTACTCATGTTGCTGGTCCTTGGACCACACTGTGCATCGCAAGAATAGAGGACAGATGAGTGAGAGATAAAGCTACAGTCAGGGGAGGGATAGGAGTCATGGGACTCATGTAAGCTTTATGTGAGTGATGATGATGATCTCTATTGAGAAGTGTCAGTGAGGGGAAAAAGGAGATGGTTATATACATGTTTTAGAATCAAAAGGATTAAAGACTGATTGTAAGAGAGGGTGTGATAGAAAGAAATAACTCAAGAATGGTACAAGTTTCTCATTTGGGAGTCTGAGAGATAGGGATGGTGTTGCTACCAACCAAGACGGAATTTAACAGTTTCAAAAATGATTAGCCAAGCTGTGGAGGCTGGGCAGAAACAGGTAACAGAATAAGGTGAGTAGCATTGGAGATACGGTAAGACACCCAAGTTGAGAACACCAGAAGGTAGTTTGGCTATCTGGGTCTGAAAATCAGAGAGAGATTTGAGCTATAGACTTAGAGAATTATAGATTTTTTTTTAATTATCAGAATAAATCACAGTAAAAACCGAGAAGGAATAAATTACCTTTGTGTTGGCAGAGAATAAAAAAAAAAGAAGCCTAGGGATTGACCCCTAAAACTTATCGGTAGTGAGAGAATAGATGAAAAAGAGCCAGAGGTCAGGAAGAAGCAAAAGTCGAGAAGTGATAGCTGAAAAAGGAGCAGGTGTACCAAGACTGATAGGTGTCTCAGAACCAAAGGAACTGAGCTTCAAAGGACTTGTCAGTGATGCCATGTACCTTGGAGAAGTCAAGAAAAGGAATGAGAAAAGTTCCATAAGGAAATTAAAGGCTCCCTGCCCCTGTTCCCCACCATAGAGTTCCAGAAATACCAAAACCAAAGGAAATAAGCAGAGAGAAACTAAGACATTCTTTCCTAGGCCACTGGAAAGTCCCCAACAAATCTTCAAATACTTTCATTTCCTTGTCTGTTTTGTGAATTTAAATAAAAATCTTCTTATGCTGAGCCCCTAATTTCTTGCTCTATTAAGTAGATTATAATTTATCATCTTCCAAGGAAGAAACTTGGGGGTGGGAGTGGGTTTGCAGGGAGTTATTCCTCAATTTACAAAATAAACAGCAAAAGAATTAATGTGACAAGGTATGTAATGGACTAAATCCTTTGCAGGAAGCATCTGTCTCTTTGTTAGACCTTCATATTGAGTGGTGGTGGTGGTGGTGGTGGTGATAGTTGCAATGGTGATGGTGGTGGTAGTGGTAGTGGTGGATGTGATGATGGTGATGGTGGTGATGATAGTGGTAGTGGTGATGGTGGTAGTGATGATGGTGGTGTGGTGGTGGTGATGGTGGTGATAATGATGGTGGATGTGGTCATGGTGGTGGTGGTACTGATATTGATGGTATTGATAGTTGTAGTAGTGATGGTGATGTTGGTGTGGTGGTGGTGATAGTAGTGGTGTTGATAGTTGTAGTGGTGATGGTGGATGTGGTCATGGTGGTGGTGGTGCTGATAGTGGTGGTGTTGATAGTTGTAGTGGTGATGGTGATGGTGGTGTGGTGGTGGTGATAGTGATGGTAGATGTGATGATGGTGGTGGTGTTGGTGGTAGTGGTAGTGGTGATGGTGGTAGTGATGATGGTGGTGTGGTGGTGGTGATGGTGGTGATAATGATGGTGGATATGGTCATGGTGGTGGTGGTACTGATAGTGATGGTATTGATAGCTGTAGTAGTGATGGTGATGTTGGTGTGGTGGTGGTGATAGTAGTGGTGTTGATAGTTGTAGTGGTGATGGTGGTGATAATGATGGTGGATGTGGTCATGGTGGTGGTGGTGCTGATAGTGGTGGTGTTGATAGTTGTAGTGATGATGGTGATGGTGGTGTGGTGGGGGTGATAGTGATGGTAGATGTGATGATGGTGGTGGTGTTGGTGGTAGTGGTGTGTGTCTTGGGGCAGAGGAACAAATTGAGAGGGTGAGTGGGGCAGGCAGTAGGGAGGAAAACAAGAGGGCATGGTACAACATTGCCATATAAATACAAGACACTCAGGTAAACTTGAATTTCACATAAACAATGAATATTTTTTAGTATATGTGTGTCCATTGCAAACTTAACTTGGTGTCCTATATTTTTATTTGCTAAATCAGGCAACCCCAGTGTGGTGACCATAGCACATTCAGTAATGGAGCCCACGGCAAGGGCTGACTTCCAACTGGGGATTCTAAATTCCTCGTGCATTACTGCCTACTATTATCAAGTCCTAGTCACAAACCAATAAAAAATAATCCTGCACAGAAAACAAGGGATTATGTAAGAAGACCTCTTAAGTAGACTGTAAGATAGGAGTTTCTATATCCCTATAACCACAAAACACATTTGAAAAATATTACTATAGATGACAAGAGAAACCGTCCATCTCCCAGTTCCCCACATCTCGAATTAGGAGGAAAACCTAGTGCTTACGAGTCTGTGGATCTTGCCATGAAGTAGCCATACAAGCTGTGGACATCATAGTGAAAGTCCTGGTAAACCTCGGTGTCCATGCAGAGAGTTTCTGCAAAAAGCCTGGGGTTCAGAAATCCTGTGGGGAAAGACCCATCAGTAAGCCACTTCCCTATCAACAAACTAACAAAATAACAGAAGCAATTGGCTTCCTGGTTCCTTCCCCACCAATCTCCACCTGACAAAACCCTTTTCAGATTTAAAATCCTACCCTAAATGCCACTCCCTACCTGGGGCAGACTCTAAGCCCCTCACTGAGATCAGTCATTAAAATGTATTTGCATTCTCTTGAGCTCACAGAGAATAGTGCTGAGTGGAGGAAACTGAGACAGCAGCTCAGAGCATTGGGAAGTTGATCTGAGATGAAATATAAATTAGGAACACACATAACTACATATATGGAACCAAGGAGAACTGAGTGTATAAAGAACAGACAAGAGGGCAATGAAAAGGGAACACATTCACTCTAATATAAGTATTCACACCTGTTACACTTTTTAAAAAAAAAATGAGATATGACATTTGGGTGGTTTCATGAAGACGACTTCGATCCTGTCTTTAGAAATCGGCATTGTGACTGTATTTTCCCTTTCTTATGCCTAAAATGCTCAACACTTTCCATCCTGTGGCCTGCAATCTCATTCTGGCCCAAGGGGTCATACCTGCTCTCCTCCTTCATGAAGCCTTCCCTATTCCTAGGACCTCAGTCTGAGGCACAATTCCAGAAAGCAGTGGAGCCAGGAAAAACTGAGGTTGAGTTTTTCCCACCAGCCCAACAGAATCAGGGTTTGCAGTGAGGAATTATGTTTAATTATAAAATATAAAGACAATTTTATTTCTGGCACGACTCGGTTTGTGGCCTGAGATTCACAACCAGTTCAATAATAAGAAAGGACACTGAGATCTTCCCATAGGCAAAGGTAATATATCTACATCTTTTTCATGCTAATGTGTACTTTTTAATCCTGAGAAGATTGAAAGTAGACTGAGGCAGAGCAGCTGGTCATATGGAGGCAGATAAAATGCTGGGAGGTAGGGAGTGGGGTACTTGCTAGAGGCAGACAGAAAGTAATAAGATTTCAGTGTTCTGTAGAAAAAAACAAATTCAGTTTGGTGAAGTAGAAGATTAAGAGATTAAAAGGGAAACATGATAAACTGATCCACAGTGGGAAGAAAATGGGGAAACATGGAATGAGCAGAGAAGAATGAAGAATAAGTGGGGGAAAGGAACAGTAGATTTTGTAAGAAGTTAACTGGTTGGAAGTCAAGATTTTCCCTAAAAAAATTTCTCCATTCCTTCAGTGACTTAAAGGGGTAAAGAAACAGCTACACCTGGGTTCAAGGGTATGCGTGAAGTGGAGAAACCAGAAGAAACTGGCAGAGACTAGACAAATGCTCGCCAAGCCTGTGTCTTCTTCCTGGGAGTATGAGATTATATTTCATATTTTCTCTTGAAAATTTAGCAGAGACTATGTGATTGGATTCTGGCCAAAGAAATGTGAACAAATTGAATACATGCCACTTCCAGGCCTGTCCATAAAGCTCCTATTACCCTTTTATCTCTCCTTCACCTAGGAAGCTGGAACCAGGCAACGGAAGTAACTGGATTCCTGAGTCACTGCATGGATGAGAGCCACCCATCCCACTCCAGGATACTATATGAACAAAAAGTGCACATTTATTGTGTACTCTGCTGAGACGTGGGGTTCATTTGTGTCCACAAACACTATACTGTTACACACACACACACACTCTTTCAAAATCAGAGACTGGAAAATTGACTTTGACTGGCAAGGGGACTCATAAATAGGAAGGACTAACAGGAACCATTGATGTTGGTAATGAGCTAAACACACACTGACACACACACGATTCCAGATTTACTCCTATAGGAGGTAGCTTGTACTTCTAGTATTCTGGTATTCTGATAAAGTATAAAATTGAGCCACATAAGGGGTTTAGAGAAAGTGAACAGGAAGGGAGAACATAGAATTTGAGAGAGGAGGTACAGCACAGGAAATATGACTTTTACCACACATTGGCCCTTGCACTATGGCAGCAAAATGGTCATCGGAGACCAAATAATACAGTAAGGTCTCCAGGAGAGATGTGGTCAGGGGCTTGGTGAAGGCCAAGGGGGAGGGATGTAGGCAAAGGGCAGAAAAATGGGGAACACCTGCAATTATGTCAACACTAAAAATGTTTAATAGAAAAAAATAAAAATAACAAAAACAGCCAAACAAACAAAAAACTGGGAAGTGACATTGCTCCTGGCCATACTGAGTTTCACTGTGGTTGTTTCCAACGTCTCCTGTCTACGTGGTTGCAAACAGACAAGAACTTACGAGGAGTAAACGGAGGAAAGTTCAAGCTGTTATCTGCACAATCATGAACATCAGATGAAAACACAGATACTTCTTCCATTTCCTTCAGAGACACAAAATATACATAGTGAGAAATGTTACTGATCCCGTTAGTTGTTAAAGGGTGTTTACTTAACTAGAAGCTGCATAGCTGGGGTCTCTTACTAATGGATTTTGGGATCTTAAGTAAGCTTCCTGAATTTTCTTGACCTCTGTTTCATGTTTTGGATTAGATTGTATCTAAGGTGACTTCCAACTCTAAATGCTATCAGGTACATTTAACCTTTTATGCATTGATTGCAATCAGTTAATTAAGAAATACTATTTCAAAGGCTCTTACGGGTTGTGATTTTATTGTTGCTGATCTTGTTTCAGTATTGTTTTCAAGAACCTAAGAAAAAGTAATATTCTATTTGATAATCTTCCCTGTCTTTTATTCCATGCAGTGCAGGATATAAGAAGATATAATTGAGATCAAATTCATTTCTTTAAAAGAGATTAAATATAAGTGATGCGTAATCCTGCTAACAAACATATAATTTTTCAAACGTCGTAGAAATTTCCCCACCTGCTCTCCTCTAAAAATATAAAAGAGGCTCATTAAATTATTCTCTAATGACTTACTTTAAATTTTAATAAACCATTGTTTAAAAAAAAAAGCACTTTTAGTTTCTAATCAAATCATATTTTTAAGCTAAAAAACAGTTAATGGTGGAAAAAGCTACAGCCATGAGAAAGCAAAAGACTTTCTTAAAAAGAAATAACCAGTTGGTAGCAGATGAGAATTAAAATCCAGGGTTTTGAGGGATCTAACATATTAGATAGTAGAAATTCAACATTAAGTAAAAGGATGTCAAACATCACTATGTCTTTAATAAAACTGTTTTATTACAGATTAGAGTCAAAATTCATCCCAAAATTTGAAATATTGGTCTCCAAAATAAGTTTGATCCTAGAATAACAACTCACAGTCCACACTCCATCAAACTGCAGAGTTTTATAAAATTCTTGGAACTCTTCTGTCCACCACTGAGTACAGTCCGGATTATTGTAAGCCGGAAACACTCTCTTTCCAAGAGCTCCCTAAAGAACAAAGAGGACAATGACTGGTTGTCTAATAATTCACTCACGCATCTATTGCTGGCTACTACTATCTTTTCTTCTAGAAGCTCCCTGTGGCTTATCATTTTAGAATCAAAATGTGTGACTCTCCTCCCTAAACTAAACGTTCAAATAGATTCAAGGAATCAAAGGAAGATAAAAACAACTTATTACAGAGATGAGAAGCCATCAAATGTCTTTTCAATATGATTAAAATAAAGGTAAATTCCATTATGTCAAGCCAATTGAGATAACTGTTTAAAATACTGGAAAGTTCAACTAGATAATATTTTAGAAGAGAATGACTGAATTTGTTTCATATTTGTTAATTGAAGAATATCTAAAATCTGCTTTGAATAATGCTGTTTATAAATAACACATTGGCTTGGGGCATATAAACCATCTTTTCAAATGGTGAAATGAATTTCGTGCTTCTTACTCAGGTCAAATATTTCTTATTCTATCTTCTCTTCCTATCTACTCCTATTAAAGATTAGCTTTTAACATTTTCCATAAATAGCACAAAGATATAGTCATAGCCACATTACTGAAAATTCTGAATTGACAATATAGAAGGTTTTATACATTCATTCTTGTTTAATTCCCAACAAATTTATAGGTTGTCATTTAGGGACAACTTTATGCTCGGGCAGTATAATGAATATCTCTATCTATCTGTCTATCTATCTGTCTGTCTGTCTATCTATCTATCTATCTATCTATCTATCTATCTATCTATCTATCATCTATCTATCTATATCCCTCCCTCCATCCTGGTTCTTTGTCTTAGGTGATGGGGCACCATACAATAATCGAAGGTAACTTTGAACCTCAGGAAGAATGTGGTGTATTGAAGGAGTCGCCCCCAGCAACACTAACTAACCAAACTCCTTTCTAATGAACCCACACCACCTCCAGTACTGCCACCTCTGCCAGCATCTTAGATCAGGTGATTCCTGTTATTTATTGGTCAATGGAGGTAATAATCTACTTAAATCTCTGTGATTATGTGCAAATTCCTAATTACATGGCACTCAAATATGAGTACTACTGAAATGACTCACAGGTCTGAATAATCTCCTTTCCAAATAAGCAAAACAATTTTTATGGGACCACGGCCTCTGATTTTGTCCTTGCGTGTGAATACCGATCTATATGATATTTTAGAAATTCACAGCCAACAAAACAGTAAAAACAGAGAATGGGTTTGCAATAGGAAGGAAATGCTTCTACACTTTCATGAAAAGTTATAGTCGATGAAAAAGAAAGCAAATAGAAAGAAGTATTGCAGACAAAGTCAGTGATGGGAATTAAGTGAGCAGTTAGGTAAGGAGTCACTATTAACCCTGAAAATACAAGTTTTGCAAAGTTCACTTCTCAGGAACAACCAGAAGTGCAGCCACGTGAACTTTTAGGTGAAGTGTCAGTTTTAGTAACTCTTCCACCATGTCATCATCTAGGGCTGACCCCACACCTAATTGGAAGAGAAGGTGGACGACATGATTTGATTTAAAATTCTCCCAAAAGCTCAGCTGCCCTGAAACTAGGATCCTCAGCAGCCTATTCAAATGCCTGAAACTGCTACCTTAGAAAAAAGCCTGGTTTCTATCTATAAGTCTTACGTAACTTAACAATATATTAGCGTCAACCCATGCACCAAGAGGTCGCCGGTTCGATTCCCAGTCAGGGCACATGCCCAGGTTGTGGGCTTGATCTCCAGTTGGGGGCATGCAGGAGGTGGCCAATCGATGTTCTCTCTCATCGATGTTTCTATCTCTCTCTCCCTCTTCCTTCTTCTCTTTATAAAATCAATAAAGAAATTTTAAATTTAAATTTAAATCCTTAAGAATTCTACTTTACATCGACTGGTTTTAAAAGAACAGTAACATAAACTGCTGAAGCCATGGAAACAGTCATGACACTATAATTTGCCTTCATACCAAAAGTACCAACATCTCCAAATGACTGCAGTTTACTCTGACTTTTTATTTATTTATTTATTTATTTATTTTGAGAATTTACCTGCACAACGACATAGCCATTGTCCCCCAAGATCCATATTTTCTTTTTATTTCCATTCTTATAGGGCTGGTACCCAGAATCACTGTAGATGCCAGGATGCTAGTAAATAAGTAAGATAATAAATATTGCTTTTATAAATTTCTTTCGCATGTTTTAAAGGGAAAAACTAAGCCACAGAATATGTGTGTGAACATACCATAAGAATTATATATTTCTGTCCGTGGTCATGTAAATTCTTGGCAAAATCCGAGAGCCCAGGGAAAGCCTTTTCGTCGATAGTGAAATCCCTCTCCATGTTCATGTAGTCTCTGTCCGAGTACTGAACGTCCTGAAAGATGGCACTGGCCAGTTAGCACCTAGGCAATGCCACCATGCTGACCACTCTGGTTCTTCACCATTAAAACAGAAGCCGTATTTCCAAATGACCCTGGAGCTTCCAGAACTGGACTACTTCCTATAGGAGTAGATTCTGAAACATTCAGGCACTCTTAACGTTGCAGTTTTATCTCTGCCTTGACAGATGCCTGCCGTAAGGTATTGGGAGGAACTCGAAGATGAGGACCACGTACTGGTCATCTCTGTCATTTGAGAGCTTAGATGCTTGAAATAAAACAGGTGTCTTTAAAATATTTGCCTGAATGAGCCCAGGAGTAATGTTATAACCATGTGCTAACTTGGACCCTGGACACCAAGCTAGAAGAAAACAGTCTTCTTGTCTTACAAAACTTCCTGGGTAATAATTAACAAAGATAAACGACAAAAGGACAGCGCTTGAATAAACCAAACTCACATACACACATTATCTTTGTGTTTGCCTACCAACTTGTGAGGAACAGACAGTATTCTTAGCGAGAAGATTGCAATGTGTAGGGTCAAGTGACTTTCCCCAAGGTCAAAAGCAGAAGTGGGCAGGGGGTCAATTTGGGCTTTGGTGATGGACCCTTTGACTCCATGTGCTTTTTTGTTCCAATCTGCCACATACTTCAAAGACATATGGGATCTTCTAAGTACTTGTTCATCATGTGGTCTGTGGGAGAGGCTCTAACTTACAGGCCTGAAGGGAAGTGTGGCTTGTGGCCTGATGTCTGCAGCATCTGTCCTCATACTAGGCAGGCATTTAGGAGGCAGGTGTTCCAGTCCATGGAAGAAAAGTTCATTTGTTTCTGAATCAGCAAGGCCTCAGAAAATGCCCTTCCCTTCAGAAGCATGAGGGAAGATTGAAGCCAACACCACGTGTAGCCAAAAGAACTGCTTTTGAATCCTGGGTCTGCCATTTAGCCAGCTGGAGCGAGCTCAGGAAATGTATTAGCATTGCAGTGTCTGCATGTCCTCATTTGCAAAATACCAATTAGTGAGGGTCAACCATGAATGGGAAAGCACTTTGTAAAATGATGAAGATGTGGCAAAATTTGGCCTGGTGCCTCCTGGAATTGGGTGTTTGCAGATAGCAGATATGGGAGAGGTAAAATGAGGTACATAATCTTTTCCCGTTAACAACAAAACCACAGAGTGAGCAGGTTTTGTCACAGGAAAAATTTATCTCATTGCTACTCTGAGAGGGGACTGAACACTCCTGAGATCAGGCCAAGGTCATTTCCACCCATGATATCTTCCTTCAGATATTAACCAAATATGTGTTTGTATCACAGTTCCAAAGATTAAGCCCAAAATAAATTGCTTTGATAACTTCATTAACCACATGTTATACAACTCCAGGGAGGAACTTTTCAAACATCAACATCTAATAATTATCTTTATATTTGTTAGTGGACATTGGACATGATAAATACTTGGCAACCACAGAGCTTTCCAAATGAGTCTGTTGGATCCAGAAAGCATATACAAGGTCACTATGAGAAACTCACTGTAAGTCATCATTCTAATAATTAGCACTTATTAACCATGTCACCCAGGTATTGCTTTCTCTTATGAAATGCAACTAACTTGGATGGAGTTCATCCTCCGTGTCATGTGCTTTATTTTACATGCATAGTATAAGGCATTCTTCATAAGCAGCCCAGCAGAGTAAGTGTTAGATTTTTATTTTATAAAGAAGGAAACTAAAACACAGAGGTGGTAATTAACTAGCCCAACACTGCATAGAGCTAGAAAGAGGAAAAGCTAAAATTCAAAATAATATCCTTCTGATTCCATAATTGTATTCTTCCCATGATGACATAGGTAATTTAGTTTGCAAAGTTATGATAGTAAGTATGTCTGTCTGTCTATATATCTATCTGTTTATCTATCTGTCCATCCATCCATCCATCCATCCATCCATCCATCTATCTACCAATCTATCCACCTGTATTTTTCCTAATTAACTGAATTAGGTACAAACAAGAAAAGATAGTAAATGGTGTCTTATGCATGATAAGAGAAGTTCCAACTTACATATGGGATCCTGGCTTTACGATTTCGGTTTACGACCTCTTTCAATCTCTCGATGCTACTGTAATTCCTGCGACTGAGCTGGAACCCAAGATTCCAGTAGGAAGGCAAGAATGGTCGTCCAATGAGCTAGAAAGATAAAGAATGTCTAAGCATTACGAACAAACAATTTGCAGCCCCTTGTCCGACACAGACAACTTTGTCTCCATTTCATTATCTGTTAGGTTCCCAGATCTAAAATATCAGAGCCAAGAGTCATCGCCTGGGGTCATTTGCAAAATTCCACGTCGTACATCTTTCTTTCCCAAGTACTCAATGCACTCCCAGAGACAACTACAACATCAGACAATCGCATGTGCATAAAATGCTTGAATAGCAGTGTCATCTTGGGGGAAAGAAGTAATGTTTTATTCACACAGTAAATATTTTCTGAGTGTTTCTGACACAGAGCTTAAAGGAAATCCATAAATGTCTAATAGAGTTTCAGATCATTGTGTATGTTAAGGATAAAAGAATAAGGAAAGGAATATGAGTGGGATGGGTGAAGCAATACTGGAGTAAGTTTAAAATCCAAGTCTGCAGGTTACTCGAGCCAACATTCTGAGAAGATCCCAATAGAATCCTGTCCTACACTGTCCCTTAAAGAGCCCCTGCCCTCCCATAGGACAGTCTTCTCGGCATGGTGATTTTTTCATACTTCTGAATTGCCAGAAAGTTTATTTGTACCTCATGGATGGCATTTATGTAAGATGTTTCCAATTATAATGATTTTAGGCTGTCATATTCCTCCTGTTTGATCATAAATTCACTGGTACCTGGGACTATAATTCATACATGTTTATGTGCCATCTTGAACAAATCACTTTGTTTTTCTGTACTTGAGTTTTTTTTCATCTGCAAAGTAGGAAGTTTGGTCAAATGATGTTTAAAGTTCCTTCCTGTCCTACAGTCTGAATCAAAAATAAATAGCAAAGCACTGGCCGGTGTGGCTCAGTTGGTTGAGCATAGTCCTATGCACTAAGAAGTCACCAGTTTGATTCCCAGTCAGGGCACATACCCGGTTTTTGGCCGATCCTCTGTAGGGGGCATGCAGGAGGCAGCCAATCAATCTTTCTCTCTCTCTCTTCCTCTCCCTTTCTCTCTCTAAAAAAATAAATAAAAACATTTTTGTTTGTTTGTTTGTTTTTTTATCCTCACCCAAGGACATTTTTGCATTTATCTTCAGATAGAGCAGGTGGGAGAGAGGGAGGAAGAGAGAGAGAAACATCAATGTGAGAGAGACACATCAACTGGCTGCCACCCATACAACCCCAACTGGGGCAGGGGACAAACTGCAACCGAGGTACATGCCCTTAGCGGGAACCGAACTAGGGTCTCTCTAGTCCGTAGGCCGATGCTCTAACCGCTGAGCCAAACCGGCCAGGGCTAAAAACATAAATTTTAAAAATAATAAATAAATAAATAAATAATAGCACAATTCCTTGTGTATAGTTTCTTTTCACTAAATTTTTATTTATTGAATGAATGAATGAACTTTGCTGTGTTGTGGCCTCAGGTCTTTGGGATGACTGATCATGTATGGATGGACCATGAGTTCCTTGAAAATACCATAGCACCTGACTTATTTTCACCTTTCTCAAGCCTTGTACATGCAGAAGGCATTCCGTAAACGTACAATGATGAAAGTCTTACAACCCAGTATTTATAATCCATAGTTTCTTCATAAGTTTTATTTCTCTCCAGCTAATTTATAACGAGTATATGAGATAACAGCAATAAGGGATGGCTATCTAACTACAAAGCCATACCTCCAGGTATTCCTGAACAACTTGTTCCGGAGTGTTTCCCAGAAACACATAAAAGTCAAGAATGCCCCCGATGGTGCGGTAAGTGATGGCAGGAGCAGGCTGAAGGGTGACCTCTAAAAAGGTTAAAGTAGGAGTCATTAGAATTCCACGGTTGAAATATATTCTTCTGCAGAATTTAAATACGTGAACTACCCAAAACAGTCTCAGTCTCATTTTAAAAGAGATGAAAACCACACCTGTTTCTTTCTATGATTGACGAAGCTTATAAAAACATTAAATGAGTACAACACCCATGAAAAATTAATTGATTTTTTTTAAGAGAAAGAGGAACACATTCTATTTTAATCTGGCCATATAAAAATACAAATATCTGGGATTTGTTAGTTATTTAATCAGAAATAAACCTTTATTAAATGATTTTACCTACAATTAAAAATAAAAATAGCCTGGCTGATGTGGCTCAGTGGTTGAGTGTCAACCCATGCACCAAGAGGTCACCAGTTTGATTCCTGGTCAGGACACATGCCCAGGTTGTGGGACAAATCCCCAGTGGGGGGCATGCTGGAGGCGGTCATTCCATGTTCTCTCTCATCGATATTTCTATCTCTTTCTCCCTCTCCCTTCCTCTCTCTCTAAAATCAATAAAGAAAAAAAATTTTTTTTTAATAAATAAAAATAAACCCTTATTAGAGCACCACTAGTCCTACAGATGACAGCATGCTTTACATGTTGAAATCTACAGGTGTCTTTGGAACGGGTCTACCAGTGAATCCTATAATCTACAAAATATTATGGGAAACAAGGCATGAAAAGAGACTCCTGAAGCAATTTTCAATAAAAAATAGCTTTTGCCCTGGCCAGTGTGGCTCAGCTGGTTGGACATCGCCCTGTGCACCAAGAGTTTGCTGGTTCAATTCCGGGTCAGGGTATATGCTGGGGTTGCAGGCTCGATCCCCAGTAGGTGGCGTGTAGGAAGCAGCTAATTAATGTGTTGGTCTCACATCAATGTCTCTCTCTCTCTCTCTCTCTCTCCCTCCCTCCCTCCCTCCCTCCCTCTCCCTCTCTCTCCCTCTACCTTTCTCTCTCTCTAAAAATCAATAAAAATCTTTTAAAAAAAAAACAAACTTTTAGCATGAACTGGATTTGTAGATAGGTTAACCTACTTTCTGTTTCCAGTTTCTATAGAAGCACAGTAGGTCCATTATGCCTTCTGTTCAACAGTGATCTCACCATACAAGTCATTTTTATAAAAGTGGCATCCCAAAACATATTCTTTCCAAGATCAAAAGATGTCTCCTACCCATAGCATTACTGTTCATCAGAAATACCCCAAAAGAGGAGCCACTGGTGTCTTCAAGGCACAGGAAGAATGTGTGAGCTCCATACAGATTAGCCATGTCCTGTCAACAAAAGTGAAAAGAAATAATAGTTTATGTTCAAAGTGTTTCTATTCACCCCAAAATAAAATCAAAAGCCATGCACCACATGGACTTGGCCAACACTTATTGTAGTTAGTATTGTACCAAAAAGGTGTTAAAATGGAAACATCAACACGTGTATATGATACATCCATACAATGGAATGCTCTAAATAATGATAAGATATGAAATGCTAATACATGCTACAACATGAATAAATCTCATAAATGTTATGCAAAGTGAAAGAAACAGACACAAAAGATAATGTGTCATGATTCCCTTATAGAAATGTCCAGAGAAGTCAAATCTATAGAGAAAGAAAGTAGATTAGTGATTGTCTGAGGCAGGAGTCAGCACTGAGGTGAAAATAGACATTAAGTGTAAAGGATATTGGGGTGATGAAAATGTTTTAAAACTGGATTATGTTGATGATTGCACAACTCAGTAAATATACTAAAATCATTGCATTATTTACTTAAAACAAGTGAATTTTATGGTATATAAGTTATATCTCAATCACATTAGTTTTTAAAAATTGGAAAATATTTGCAATGTCATATAATAAAATGTTAGCAGAAGATGATGGTATTGTGAGAAATTTTGAATTTCTTCTTTATGCCTAACTGTATTTTCTAATCTTCCTATAATTAAACTATAATACTTAGGTTGTAATAAAGATTTAATTTTTCTTAAATGCAAGCAATATATCGAACCTGTCTCAGGGCTCTGCTGAGAGCACTGATATGAAAAGAGATAATGTGTGTACTTTTAAGGGGTGTAAGAAGAGAAGATACGAGACTATAACACACATCCTGTTTGTTGTTGCAAAATAAGTCCTTAGTATACAGGGCAATAGTACTGATTATGGAAAATTCCAGGAGAGGAGGAGAAAATCATCAGCATGGTGAGAGAAACAGAAAACCAGCAGACTTATGCAAAACTAGGCCAGATTTAACGTTATAGCCGGGAGAAGTTATGGCATCAGCACCTGGCTAGAATACAGACTAAATTTAAAATGTTAAGAAGAAAGAAGGAGAGGTGGGCGGAAAGGAAGGAAGGAAGGAAGGGGGGAAGGAGGGAAGGAGGGGAGGAAGGAAGGGGGAAGGAGGGAAGAAAGGAGGGTGGAAAGGAGAGAAGGAGAGAGGAAGGAGGGAAGGCATGGAGGGAGGGAAGGGGAGGGAAGGGGAGGGAAGGGGAAGGAAGGGGAGGGACGGGAAGGGGAGGGGAGGGGAGGGGAGGGGAGGGGAGGGGAGGGGAGGGGAGGGGAGGGAAGGGGAGGAGGAAGGCAGGCAAACTGAGTATAATATAGCCATTAAACTATATATTTTTAAAAGTGAAATGTTTTTAAAAATCGATATATTAGTATTGTGAGTTTATGAACCTCAAGAATAAGTACTTCCCAGCACAAACAGCTCTAAACTGGGCAAACTAGTAAATAGATGTAACTCTTTAGGTTACTTGACTCTGCGGGTTGCTTTCTGAAAAAGAGACAAGGTATTCCTTCCTGTGAGCAGGCAGGAGAAAGGGCCCCTCACCTTGGAGGGGGTGGCGTCCCTGGTGAAGATGGGCCAGGTCTTCCAGTCCATGCTGTGGCGGTACTGCTGGTGGACGTGCTCTCCCAGCCCATACACGCTGGCGCTGGGCAGCCGGAAAGACAGCTGCAGGTACTGATTAGCGAACAAGAGGGGCCCGATGCTGGTGTTCAACCTGGGCCACGGAGCAAGAACGAGAGTCACCCAACCACCCAGTGGCTCTCTGTGCCAGGGAACGGTCTGCTTTTGTCCTGGACACTTCGACACTTTGTTTCACATCTTACCATCGACTTTCGTGCTTTTGAAGACAGTCTTTCTAGGGTGTCTCAGATTCTCTAATTCTAGAGGCGCATAGCACTGGAGATGTGGTAACAGACACTTAGTGGGATGATTGTGAGCTGAGCAGGCGGGACCTTGCATTTTCCATGCATCTACTTCACGCATGCGCTACACGGCATGCTTTGTAAACACGATCTCAGGTCACAGAGCAACAGAGAACGTTTTGATCCCCTTTCTATGGACAAGAATCTGAGACTGAGGAGGTGAGGTACTAGGCCTCATGTCACACAGCCTGCTGGTGACATGCTGGTACAGGGATTTGAGTGTAGGTTTCACTGACATTAATTCTTGTATGTTCTCCAGTACAATTTATGGTTTACGCTCAGGCCGTCATTCAGGGCTTGATGGAAAGTGTCTTGGAATCATAATTGGAATGTGAAACAGTGAAGTTGAGTTCCAGTGTGAATGCTAATCCAAAATAATAACATGCCCTATTTTATAATATACATGAAGAGTATTTACATAACTCGGCAAACCAACGCATCCCATTTTAGTATTTGGGGGGGGGGGGTCTGTAATCATAACAGAATAGCAGTATTAATAATTGTTACCAAAAGCTTTGATATTTTTCTGAGGTTCATACATTTTCCCAATTATACTTGGCTGATCACCCACCCACAGGAAGTCAGAATGAATGTCGCTGGGGCTGTGTATTCAAAGATATGCAAAGAGTGTTGAAAAGCTCACAAGACTTTTTTGTTGCTCGTCCTCATTATTTTGATGCCAAAGGGTTTCTCAATGATCTCCATGTGATAGCTCAAGTTGGCGGCACCATCAGTCCCGCCAAACAGCTTAACATGTTCATGAGGGACTTCATAGCGTTGGTTGTTGAAATCAGTGATCTGTCAGAAGGAAACCAAAGGGACAGCCAGATAAGACCACTTCCTTGCAGAGCTACAAAATCTTCTCACTCCCACATAACCCCCAATGAAAAGAGCTTCTCATTCGTGACCCTGTGTTTCCTGATGTGTGAGAAGAAATTCCCCAATTGCGTAGCCCCCATCAAATAAAATTGAGCATTCCCAGAAAATCCGGAGATCCCTACAGAGAGGGCCGGAGGTAAATTCTGCCTCCACACTTCTGTGATCCGAACCCAGTGCATGGCCCTGCTTTCTCCAGGGGTGTATTCAATGATAATGACCAAACTGACCTTAAAATGAAGACGCCTGGGTGTCTGATACTCAGCTGTGAAGAGGGCGTCAGTGACATCAAATTCAAACAGAGTTGGGGTTGGCAACTTTTTCAGCTTGACAGTACACCCTGCAGGTGGTGGGGACAGAACAAGAGAATGAGGGGGAGGGGGTTGGGGGCTGAGTGAAAGAGGTGAAGAAGCAAAGACAAAAAAAAATCTATAGACACAGAAAACAGTATGGTGACTACAAGAGGGAAAGGAGGTTGAGGGGAGGTAGAGGAGGGTAAAGGGGGTATAAATGGTGATGGAGGGAGACTTGACTTGGGGTGGTGAACGTACTATAGATTTGTTTAGCTGAAACCTATATAATTTTATTAACCAATGTCACCCCAATAAATTCAATCAAAAAATAAAATTAAAACAGAAAGTGTTCGTATGTAAATAACAATAGTATTGAATTATACACTTCTTACAAAGAGTAGTTGGGGAATACGGTGCTCACCTGTGCTTTTATTTTTAAAGGTGTCGCTGTCGACTTCATAGCCCCAGTTCCTGGGGAAGAAGCAATGGGGGACATTCGTGTCTGGCACAGGCTTCCAGCAGCAGTTATTCTTCTTGCATTTTTCCTGCAACAGCGGCACAGAGTTACATTGTATGAAATGAAGGAAGGAAAGTATTACATGTCTCTTTGTTTATAACCATTGTCCAAGAAGAATTGAAGATGAGTCATAATTACTTTCACACATTTATTTTTTTTCAATTTGTTTTCTTTATTGATTTGAGAGAGAGAGGGAAAGGGAGAGGGAGGGAGATAAGTAAACATCCATGAGAGAGACCATCGTTTGGCTGCCTCCTGCACGCCCCCCACTGGGGATCAGGCCCATAACCTGGGCATGTGCCCTGACCAGGAATCGAACCAGTGACTTCTTGGTGCTGAGTCGACACTCAACCACTGAGCCACACCGGCCGGGCAACTTTCATACATTTATTCATTCTTCTTTCATTTATTCATTTATCCTGCTATCCAATATGCATGTATTACCTATCGGACAAGGAACTAAGAGTATAGATAAATAAGACTCAGTCTTTGCCTTGAGCAGATTTAGTAGTAAATCCAGACAATTACAGTTCAATGACATCAGTGCTCCTAGAGAGTGCTCCCAGGGGTCAGAGAAGCACATCAGGCCTTGTGCCCAGCCTAGCAAGCTGCCAGTGGGGTGGGGAGGGCTTGCCAGTAGGTGAAAGTAAGTTCAATCCTGATGCATGAGAAGGGGTTAGACAGGTAAACAGAGCAGTATTCAAAGCAGCCATGCATGACAGACCCAGAGAAACCACGAGTTCATTGTGCCAAGAACAGCAATGAAGAACAATGAGACGGGAGGCACACAGTGTCCACACAGGGGTGATCTGGACATGGACTAAGCAGATGGACTTTCTCACAAGGAAGTCAGAGACGTGGCTGTCAAGACAGCATGAAGAAGTGCATTTCTATCGGGTAAGAAAAGGAAAGCAAAAGAAAACAGAGAAACTTATAGAACCCAGACAGAGGGTGGCATTACAAAAGTCACAGTATCCAAATAAATCACACGGGGCCTCAGAGTGGTTTGATTATGGGCTTTTAAAATTATCATTATTTGGTGAGCTTTCAGATAAAGTTACATAGAAATGTATTGTTATAATAAATTAAGTAGATGGCAAACCGAATCAAGGTGCTGAAATAAACACAGGCACCCACCTCTTCACCCAGTTAAATTTACATGAAATGAAGGGCATGCCATTAAGGGGGGAGGGGAAATGAAAATTCATTCTAAAACAGCAAAATAGACAATATGGCAGACCTGAATGTTCTGAAATTCCTAAAATAAAGAAAATAGATGTTGTGAACTCTAGGGGAAAAATAGCCTGAAACACAAGAGGACAAAAAGACACGCCCTGAGCCAAGTTCGTGTGGAGGTTAAAAAGAAAGGGAGCATCTGCTCTGTTCCAGGTAGCACGTGACGGTGCCGGCAGCATGCTGAGCAAATGAGACAGCCGCCACCACCCATTACATACACCTTGTGTCCGCCATTGGATTGAAATGCCCCTTTTATTATAAACTAAGCCTACATGCGCACACATGAGAATATGAATATGCATTTAGCGATGCTCCAATAGAGTCCAGGGGCAAATGTGTTCACTCCTGTTGTGATTCTACACTAATAACTACAGTGGGAGGATATGTTTTGCTTGTAGTTCGGCAGATCCATAAATGTCAAGGAGAGTTTTTGAAAAGATCAAAGAAGTGTGGATTTTTTTAATCAAATCTTATCTTATGTAAAAGAGAGGGAGACAAACACAGGGAATGACGGCCAATACATGTGCCTTTTCACACAAATAGGAATTGTGAGATAACTACTTGTATATATATTTGCCGATGAATGAAACAATTTTATATCTTTCAATAGTATTATATGAAATAATGAAAAGTGGATGGGAAGAGATAGAAAACCCTGAAAGGACCAGGAGAAATTGTAAGAAGTAGTCAAAGATATTTCCTTAAAAGAATGATATCTTTCTCAGATAATTTGAGGAATAAAATATTCTCTTATTATATATCAATATCTTTTTAGGATATAGGAAATGTGGAAACTCTCCCAATTCATTTTATTAAACTAGAATAATTCTGACAACAAACTAGACAAGGAAAGTCCAAATAAACAATGAAGCAAAAATATACAGTCAGCCAATTTCATTAAAAACATGATGTATACCATTGTAATTAAATGTTAGATTTGAATTCATTAAAAAATAATGCATACTAGCCAAGTAAGGGTTATCAAGAAAAAGCTGGAATGGTTCAAAATCAATTAAAACTCTTTTAATGTAATTTACAACATTGACAAAAGTAAATAAAAAACCATATGACCATCTCTGCAGAAGGAAACTATTTTAATTAAAAATATAATTATGGGGTAAAGTTAAATACCCCAAATTTAAAAAAAAAAAAAAAAACAAGTTATAAAATAATATATATAGTGTAATCAAATCTGTGTTAAAACTAAACAAAAAATATATATAAATACATGTAAAATATATAATTATATGCAAAAGCACAGGAAGACCAAGAGCAGAATACACCCCAAGCTACTGATTGACTCTTGGGAGGGCATTTGGAAGTACAGAGGAAGCTTAATGAATGAAGAGGGCATTTCCATTTCATTCTGTAAATCACGAGAGTGTCTGAATCTTTCTTAATAAAAGCATGCATCCATACAGATTTTGTAATTTAAAAATACCCAAACAAGAGTTTTACCGAACATTCAAAGAAGATCCATTAGTTTGAGAAGACCCATTCTTCTCAAACTATTTCAGAAAATCCAAGAAGACAGAAAACTTCCAATCTCATTTTATGAGGCCAGCATAATCCTAATTCCAAAACCAGATAAAGACACTACAAAGAAAGAAAACTACAGGCCAATATCCCTGATGAATACAGATGCTAAAATCCTTAACAAAATATTAGCAAATCGGATCCAGCAATATATCAAAAAAATTTCCCACCATGACCAAGTGGGATTCATTCCAGAGATGCAAGGATGGTACAATATTTGCAAATCAATAAATGTGATACATCACATAAACAAAATGAAAAATAAAAACCATATGATCAAATCAATAGATGCTGAAAAAGCATTCGACAAAATCCAGCATCCATTTCTGACAAAAATGCTCAGCAATGTGGGAATAGAGGGATCATATCTCAACATTATAAAGGCCATATATGAAAAACCTATAGCCAATATCATACAGAATGGGCAAAAACTAAAAACATTTCCCTTAAGAATGAGTTCAAGACAAGTATGTCCACTTTCACCACTCTTATTTAACATAGTATTGGAAGTCTTAGCTACAGCAATTAGACAAGAAGAAAAAATAAAGGGATCCAAATTGGAAAGGAGGAAGTGAAACTGTCATTATTTGCAGATGACGTGATATTGTACATAGAAAACCCTAAAGACTTTATAAAAAATCTACTAGACTTAGTAAATGAATTTGGCAAAGTAGCAGGGTACAAAATTAATGTCAGGAAATCGATGGCATTCTTATACACCAACAATGAACTCACAGAAAGAGAAACTAAAAAAGCAATCCCATTTACCATCGTGGCAAAAAAAATTAAGATACCTAGGAATAAACTTAACCAAAGAAGTAAAGGATCTCTTCACAGAAAACTACAGGTCATTGAAAAAAGAAATAGAGGAAGATATAAAAAAGTGGAAGCATAAACCTTGTTCATGGATTGGAAGAATTAACATCATTAAAATGTCCATACTACCCAAAGCTATGTACAGAGTCAATGCAATCACCATCAAAATACCAACAATGTACTTCACAGAACTAGAACAAATACTCCAAAAGTTTATATGAAACCAAAAAAAGCCCCAAATAGCCACAGCAAACTTGAAAAGGAAGAACAAAGTAGGAGGGATCACATTACTAGATTTCAGGTTATACTACAAAGCCACTGTAATCAAAACAGCCTGGTACTTGCACAAGAACAGGCACATAGATCAGTGGAACAGAATCAAGAACCCAGAAATTGACCCAAGACAATATGCTCAATTAATATTTGACAAAGGTGGCAAGAGCATACAGTGGAATCAAGACAGCCTCTTCAATATATGGTGTTGGGAAATTGGACAGCTACATGCAAAAAATGAAGCTAGACCACCAACTTACACCATACACAAAGAACAAACTCAAAATGGATACAAGATATAAATGTGACTTGTGAATCCATAAAAATCCTAGAAGAAAATGCAGGCAACAAAATTTCAGACATCATACATTGTAGAATTTTCACTGATACATCACCTAAGGCAACTGAAACAAAGGAGAAAATGAACACATGGGACTACATCAAACTAAAAAGCTTCTGCACAGCAAAAGAAACAACCATCAAAATGGAAAGGCAACCACTGTATGGGAGAACATCATTGCCAATGATACATCAGATAAGGGGTTAATTTTCAAAATATATAGAGTACTCACACAACTCAACAAAAGGACGACAAAGAACTCAATTAAAAAATGGGCAGAGGACCTAAAGAGACACCTCTCCAAACAGGACATATAAATGGCCAAGAGACATATGAAAAAATGCTCAATGTCACTAATCATCAGAGAGATGCAAATTAAAACAACAATTAGGTATCACTTCACACCTGTCAGAATGGATGCCATCAACAAATCATCAAACACGTGCTGGCGAGGGTGTGGAGAAAAGGGGACTCTAGTACACTGCTGGTGGGAATGCAGACTGGTACAGCCACTATGAAAAACACTATGGTGTTACCTCAAAAAATTAAAAATTGAACTACCATTTGACCCATTGATCCCACTTCTAGGAATATACCCTAAGAAGCCTGCAACACCAATCAGAAAGGATATATGTACCCCTATGTTTATAGCAGCACTATTTACAATAGCTAAGATCTGGAAACAGCCCAAGTGTCCATCAGTAGACAAATGGATAAAAAAGCAGTGGCACATATACACAATAGAGTACTATGCAGCTGTAAGAAAGAAAGATCTCTTATC
Organism: Molossus molossus; assembly: GCF_014108415.1. Lineage (NCBI taxonomy): Eukaryota > Metazoa > Chordata > Mammalia > Chiroptera > Molossidae > Molossus > Molossus molossus. Next base: position 103,204,498 of record NW_023425401.1, on the reverse strand, counting down.
CTTTGAGACGACATGGAGGGACCTGGAAAGTATTATCCTAAGCGAAACAAGCCAAGCAGAGAAAGACAAATATCACATAATCTCACTTATTTCTGGAATATAATAAACTAAACAAACTGATGAACAAAATAGACCCAGAGACAGAGAAGTAGGGTACAGACTGACATTCCTCAGAAGCGGGGGTGGGAGGGAAGGGATAAACCACAGAACTTATATGCCTGATGGACATAGACAACAAAACTGAGGATGGGGTGGGAGGGGATAGGGAGGAGGAAGTCAATATGGAGAAAAAGAAGAAACATCTGTAACAAAAATAAATTAATAAAAATAAATAAATAAATAAATAATAAATAAATAAATAAAATAAAATAAAAATGCAAACAATTTCTGAATGTTAAAAAATAAAATAAAATAAAATAAAAATAAAAATACCCAAACAGTATGTCACAACACCATTCATTTGGAAAAGGTATGGTACTGACAAGCATTTTAGATGCTAGAATCTGATGTAACTGCTCTGAGAAACCATGACAGGACTATAATGTAAGTCAATGTTCCATGCCTATTATAAACAGAGCACTCAAATTGTAACTATAAAATCTTCTCAGATGTATTCATTTATTCTCCATATATGCAAATTATATTCCTGGCCCATCCTCTTCAGACCACAAAAGGCTGGAGGGGATCCATGGAGAAAGAGTTTGGGGGTGCTGGATAACTGATTTTCCTAAGTCTGAGGCACACATTAAGTTCTCACATTAAGTCCCTCTGAAACTGAGGTCTGTACAGTCCAAAAGTTTAGTTTCATTACCATAAATTGTTCCAAAGTCTGCAGACCTCTATAAAAATTAAGACAAGAAATCCAGTGCACTCAGGAAAACACAATTATTTATGCATACAATCTGCCCTAACATTCCAATGTCAGTTTTCAGACATTACGAGTACCCCAGAAACCAAAGTCAAACCTTCGAGAGATATACAAGGTGGGGCAAAAGTAGGTTTACAATTGTGAGCACGAGTAACAGTTTGTTCTTATATTCTTATTTATTAATTATTGTGTGATTACCCATAAGAATAACTATAAACCTACTTTTGCCCCCACTCTGTATATTCTTCTTTTTTTCATGTTCAATGTCATCACAATAACACAGACTAGCACCACTTAGAAAATACACTGGATTGTATTTACAATAGAAATGATGCATATGGAAATATCTAGAAAAAAACTTCATAATGCATATGTAATAAAATGGGTATTAAGAAAAACGAGTTAAAATGGAGATACTTTTTATGTCTTTAAAATGGGATGGTTCAAAATTCTTGAGATGTCAATATTGCCTAATTTTAACCTAAAATTTAATGCAGTACTTATTAATATGCCAATAGGATATTACAAGATAAAGAATATAAAATATGAAGTAACGGAATAAAATCTAAGTGTAAACAACCTTTATTATAAGGTTTTTAACCAAACTAGCAGGGTTCAAATAGTTGATATTCTTGTAGGAGCTACTCAGAGAGAAAACCTATGATGTTTAGCACATGGGATCTCTTGCCAACACTACAATTCCAGAAGGCTCTTGCTGTAACAAGTTCACCAAGTAACTCAGTTATCCATATATGCTTGATGGGCTCTATTCTCAAGAGATGGTCTAGCCCTAAAACAACCTTTCCTTAGCTACCCTTGGAATAACCCTCCCCTCTGGGCTTTAGACCCAATAGGCCAACACTCTTGTTAATTCCTCCTCCTCTTCCCTCTCCCCTTCCCCACTTCCCTCACTCCTTAGTGTTGTTGTTTATTTCAATAAGACAAGAAAGAAATAACTCCAAATTAGAGGCCCAAAACCCACTCCATCACCACCCTCTCCCCACTTCACACACTCATTTCTTTCCAATAAAACCCAGCAGGTCAATGGCAGGGAACCCATTTCTCTGACCTCTGACATCATCTGGCCTGGTACACAGTCTATCCTTTCTGATTCAGGGATCGTTGGGCATTGTGGAGTAAATAAAGTATCTGCATAGAAATTAAAGAACAAAGTTAAAAATCTGTAGCATAATCACAGTTCCAGGAAGGAAGCAGTCAGTGACAGACTTCCAGCCACTTCTTCCGTCAATGAACACTAGTAGCTGGTATCTACATGTGTATACATTCTCTAAGCATTAAACACATTTGCTTTTTGTTTGGTTGGTTTTTATTGAGATGTAATTCACACACCATAAAATTCGCCCTATTGAAATGTACGATTCATTGTTGGTTTTTGCTAGTTTATGAAATTGTGCAACCAATCACTACGATCCAATTTCAGACATTTCCATCACCACAAAAAAAATCACATACCCATCAGTGGTCAAGCCAAGGAGTGAAGGAATAAAATGATTTCTTTGGCATCCAGAAGGGACTTCCTTTACCAATCCTTCTAACCCAGCATCCACGAACATCTCTCTTACCTAAAGGTTTCTCCGACACCAGAAACAGCAAGAAGACATCTACGGCCAATATAATTAGGAAGAAGACGATGAGAAGGATTTCCAACACACTGAGTGTCCGCGCCATCTAGGTGGACAGAGATTACAGGATGAAAGCGAACCACAAAGTCTCCTCAATCCAAAAGAATAGACAGGCATCATGATTAGAACAGTAACTCCTTCACAAGATGACTAGATTATTGGCATTCTTCTTTACATAATGCAGAAAATATTTGTTTCCACACATCACAGGGTCTCCCTCTAATTCCAGTCTATGTATCCAATGTCTCTAGGGCTCTTGCCCTTTTTGTCTGCAGAGGGATTGAATATTGTCCAAGGGGGGAAAAATCAGATATGAAGAATTAGAGGGAGAGAGGAAGAAGAAACATGGAGTACAGGAGAGAGATGAGGGGTTGAGGTGGCTCAGAAAGCCCTTTCAGATGGACTTTGATCTTCACTCCCACCCTGGGCAGTACACAGGAGGGTAGTCAGGGAAATAAAAGGTAGAAAACCTACATTCAACCCTTCTTCTCCCAATTCCCATGCCATGATACTGAGGGGCTAAACCATTTAGAGGCCACTTATCCTTTTAAAAAGCTGGTAACATAAATGAATGTATTCTTGATCGCCAACATAATGCTTGCTTGTATGTTCACAGCATATAAACCCATATAGATTTTGTCGTTCACAGGAGGCCTGAAGACCATGCACAGACCCAAGTTCTTAAGTATTTGGTATATTGGAGGGAAATCAACTTCAGTTCTTGTCCTGGTCTTCATATTCACAGATGGATCTTTTAGCTATTTGGATGTGTTTCTTTATCTATAAAATGAGGCAAGATTCAGGAGGTATTCTAATTCTTCCATGCTAATTATAGTACATAGAACATTATATATATATGCCTCACAATTCCGTGCCATCTTTAATTTCAGTGACTCCTGTCACCCCTCCATTCCCATCAGCCTATGTGTTGGCTATACCCTGGAATGTATCACCCTTCCTTTCCACTCTGAACTTTTTTTTTTTTTTAGAGAGAGAGAAAGTGAGAAGGAGAAAGAGATAGAAACATCAATGAGAGAGAACATTGACTGGCCGCCTCTTGCATGCCCCCAACTGGGGATCAGTCCCACAACCTGGGCATGTGTCCTGACCAGGAATCAAACCAGTGACCTCTCGGTGCATGAGTCGATGCTCAACTACTGAGCCACACCAGCCGGGCTCCATTCTGAACTCTTAACCTCTGCTTCTCATTTACTGTCAGAAGCTCATGTCCTTTTACTCTCCTTGCATTGTTACTTTATTCTTTGATCGTACCGAGGCTTCTGTTCTCTTTCATTTCCTTTTAGAGTCTTAGTCCCTCCTGGTTTCCTTCCATAAGTGACATAGCTTTAATGTCTATTGCTCTCATCTTCCTTGCTACCTCGTCTGCTACCTACATCTATCCAATGAAACCATCCAGGCAAACATCTGCTTTCTGGGTCATGCGCTTGGCCCAGTGTAGTTGCCACTGGGTTCATAATCCCCCAAAATACTCTGGGCCCACAAGCTGACTCACAGTCTTGCCAGGGCCTCTCATTTTTCACAGCAGAAATTTCAAGCATGATCTTTCTTTTCAAGCCCCAACCACTGTCTCCTACACTCTTATCCTCAGCCAATATCATTTCCAACGTCACAAACAAAAGAACTATTTTGCAGAAACAATTTATCTCTTTGCTTCTCAACCCGTGCTTTTGTATAAAATTTTTCCCCATCTAGGCAAATTCTTATCTTTTCCCTCCCAATGGAAGAGGTTTCCCTCTTCTTATCTAAGCATAATCCTGTTATCTATTCTCTAGTCCTGACAGCCTTGGCATTTCTCAGAAATCTTGTTCAATAATATTGTGATAACTTTACAGGGTGACAGAGGATTACTAGAATGAGTGGGGTGATCACGTTGTAAGATATCAAAATGCCACATCACCATATTAGTACACCTAAACTAATATAACCAATGTAAGACTGTATGCCAGCTAAATAAAAAAATATCTTAAAAAAGAAAATAAATTTTATTATTAGCATTTGTTTTTTAAATCTTGTTCACCAATTACCCTTCTTCTTTCCTACATTTCCAAACTCCCCTTCTAAATGTGCTTTTTTCTTCTCATAACTATATCCAAGGTCCCCCTAAAATCTCTTGATGACTCGGTGTTCTTGTCTATGTGCCATGACTCCCTTTCCCCTTTCATTGCTCCCTTTCCAAAGAGATGACTCCACCCTGTCTGCACCAGCTTCCCCATATGGCACTGGCTTGCCTTCTGTTTCTTGTATTCCCCTGAAACTGCCCTGGCCAAGGTCACCAGGGATTTAGCTGCTGAATACAATGGGCACTGTCTTAATCGGCTAGCATACCAACCACGCCTTCCTCTTTCAAATTTTCCACCTGTGTATTCCTTGATAATACTCCATCTTGGTGGTTTTCACCTACTTTTCTGGTTCCCCTTCCGTTTTCCTTGTGGTCCCCTATTTCATTAAACGTTGATATTCCCTGTGCTCTTCTCATAGGTCACTTCCTCACTCTCCTTGAGCAATCTTCACCAGTCACAAGACCTCGTGTAACAACTGAGGTCAATCCGACCTGGATTTCTAGCTCAGAGATTTAGATTGCTATGCTCAGCTGCTTAGTGGATGTTTCCCTTGGATGTCCCACAGACTGACCCCAATTCAACATGTTTAAACATGAAATCTTCTCTCCCAACACCCAGTCCCAACTTGCGCTAATTCTGCCAGATTGGCTACTCCTCAAATAATTCATACCTTGAGGAAAAGAAGATATTGATTTCTTTAAAACCTAGGTAGTTTTTTTGACTCCTCTCTTTCTGTTCATTTCCCACAGCCAGAGACCAGGTAACCCCATTTCCACCCCTTCTGCTCCTAGAATACATTAAACACACTGCAGCTGAACTGATCTTTCTACAGCACAAACTAGGTCAGTTGGTTCTCCTCTATTCAAGTCTTCAGTGGTTCTCCAGGTAAAATATTAACTCTGCAGCTTTGTAATCCAAGGTCATCATGACACCTCCCGCTGCCCAGCAGCCCACCCTCGGCTCTCTCCTATGTTCCGGCCATACCACACCCACATTTATGTAGTGATGATCTACAAACCCATGGGGATGAAAATGGTTTTCTCTCTCTCTCTTTAAAAATGTCACCTCCTCTTTCGATTTCTATTTCCCTGCACCCTTGTTCATCTGAAACGCAGCCTAATGCCATGACCATTTTAAAATATTTTCATGTATGGATAGCTTCACTTTTTAATGAAGGCAACCTTTAGGTTAATATGTAAGTCAAGAAAAGAAGCTCCTTTATTTTAAAATGAGGGTGAGAAGCAAGGATCTACAAACAATTTGCAAAGGGTGGGGGTGGGGAGGTAGGATTGAAATTGGAGTATAGTCACTATTTCTTCCTATTAGCCTAAATCTACCTACTAGGTGTCTCTCCTCTAGTCTAAATTATTCAAAGGTTTACACTAATCCCCATAAGACATATATCATATTATTATATTCCTATAAAATTCCTACATCAAAGTTGATAGTGCTGATATAGTGGGACCATTTTAAAATGGAGCCAAAAAAGCCATTGTAGATAAACTGCCTTCTACATCTTGCCTTTGAATGTTTGAACTGGGCAAAATAACCTTTGGGCTGGGTCCTAGGCACCTTGTTTTATAATCAACTGTTTGTAAGCTAACAGGGAAGCAGCCCTCCTAACCACAGGGTTGATTGTTATAGACATCCTTTAGAATCAGTAACCAGCCACATAGAGCTAAAAAGTAACTCAGAGTAGAGATTCCTAAAGGTAGAAATTCTTCCCTACTTAGAAACCCTCCTTGCCAAAAGCCACTTTTCGGAATCAAACAAAATTTTAGAATAATTAAAAACCAGGTTATTACTTAAAAAAAAAACACTACTAATTGTATAGTCACTTTCTTCTCAGTCTGAAAAGGTGCCTTCACCTAACACTCAATGCATGCTGCTTTCAGACAGTTACCAGAAGGACCCCGTCCACTTACTTCTTCTTGGCTGCTCCCAGTGAGAGAGAAACTACACATTAGCCCCTCCCCATCTGTCCCCCAAACACACACACACCCCGTCTCTAGGCAGCCCGTGATTCCACGCACCATCTCATCCCCTCTCCTCATAGTCTATGTGAAGGAAAGAAGATATCAAATCCAGAGGAAAGTCTGGGTTGTTCAGATCATTTAGCAGAGAAGGAAACAGGAACATTGACAAGAAGAAAGGGACATGACTTGTTCAAAGCACCACCTGCGTGGGAAAAGGCACTCACCTCATAGCCGTATCTTCGTATTTGCTGTGTCGATTCCTAGGTGGTTCTTAAGGACTCTGGACAAAGGTGACTAGACTGACAGCCACCTTCTACCAGGATTGATTTATTGCCCTGTAAAGCTGATGGCAATTGGAGGAGAAGAATAAATTTTCCTACAGACCATAAAAGGCCCATGCTTTCCCTGTGATACAGAGGAACCTTCATTTGTTAATGAAAGGGGAAGGTGGAGTTTTCATCTAATAGTTAAGTCTCTTCTGTGTTTCTGTTCACACCAATAACTTGCTTGTTACACAATATTATTCTTCCTTGCTTGACCATGCAGCCCAAAGAACTAAGGTCTCACCCACCTTCTTCACTGTTGTATCTCTCATGCATAGCACGTGGCCCAACATCCACAGATATTTTTAAAGATATATCTATTTGTGCCCTGGCCAGTTTGGCTCAGCGGTTAGAGCATCGGCCTGCGGTCCAGAGAGACCCGGGTTTGGTTCCTGCTAAGGGCACGTACCTCCGTTGCAGTTTGTCCCTGGCCCTGGTTGGATCGTGTGGGTGGCAACCACTCCATGTGTCCCTTTCACATCGATGTTTCTCTCTCTCTCTCCCTCCAACTCTATCTGAACAAAAAATGGAGAAGTGTCCTTGGGTGAGGATTAAAAAAAAAAAAAAGATATAGCTATTTGTTGAATAAGTAAGAGAAAGAATGAATAGCTCTTGGTTTAGCACATTGTCCCTTTCTCCATTTTTGTCTCCTGTTATCTTGGTATAACTCAGCTTTTCACTAATTAATTTTTTTTCCTTTATTGATTTTTAGAGAGAGAGAGGAACAGAGAGGGAAAGAAAGATAGAAACATCAGTTGGTCACCTCCAGCAAGCCCCGCAACTGAGGATTTGGCCCACCACCTGGGCATGTACCCTGATTGGAATTGAACCGGCAACCTCTTGGTGCATGGGTCGACGTTCAACCACTGAGCCACACCGGCCGGGCTCTTCATTAATTTAAACAAATCTTCTTACCACTTATTCTAAACAAGTGAACCATTAAATAGAAAATTATATAACCTTAAAGTGGGAAAACACCTCTACTGGAAATTTGTCATGTTCTTTGACCGATCAGCACCTTTGAAAAGCCTTCTAATACTTAAAGAACTTCCCACTTTGAGAAGTCTGCCTCCCCTGGGAAGAGGCTAGAAGTTCTTTCCCAGGCTCCCCCCTTTCAGCCAAGGCCTGTGCTCCATCGATGAGATGTTCCTGTGACCCAGAAGAAAGCAGAGAAATGAAGGAGGTGCCATGTGGAATATGGGATGGTGAAGAGATGTCATTTCCCAGTCAGCATGGACAGGTGACCTATCGCATGCTATGCTCAGTGTTGGGGCGGGGGGTGCAAGCTGCCACTCGTGCTAAGGGCAGTAGGAGTGCACCGCCCTCAGGGTAATTGGGCTGTTGGCCGCAGCCACATAGTCTACACACTTGACACTCTACCCCTCCTGGAGTTGCGATGAGTCACTAACAGCTTTTAAATTTTTCTTTTCTTCTTAAGCTAACCGAGAAAAAAATCGTGTTTTCTTCCTTTTATTATTGAAATATAATTCACATACTATGACATTCAATTCAAAAGTGTACAATTCAGTGGTTTCTAGTATATTCAAAAAGTTGTACCACCATCACCACCATGTAATTCCAGAACATCTTTATCATCTCCAAAAGAAGACATATATTCCCTAGTGGTCACTTCCCATTCCCCTCCCCCACCCCTGCAACCACTAATCCACTTTCTTTCTTTGTGGATTCGCCTGTTCTGAACATTTCATATAAGTGGAATTAGAGACTATGTGGTCACTTGTGTCTGGCTTCGGTCACTGGGCGCAATGTTGTTCAAGTTTATCCATGTGGTTGAGGTAGCAGGCATCAGCATTGTATTCCTTTCATGACTGGATGGTATTTGTTATATTACTATATCACATTATGTTTGTCCACTCATCAGTTGATGTACCTGTGGGTTGTTTCTACTTTTTGACTCTTATGAGCAATGATGCTATGAAGATGCATGTACAGGTTTTTTGTGTAGACACATATTTTCAGTTCTCTTGGGGATACACCTAGAAGTAGAATTTCTGGGTCATATGGTAACCCTGTCTTTGACTTTTTGAAGACTTAGAGAACTGTTTTCCAAAGTGGTGGCAACATTTTATATTCCCACCAACCATATACGAGGGTATATAGTACACACAGGATATTGCATATTCTATATATGTGGCATGCCCTCTTTTGAGTGGCATTTAAGATCCATAAGTAATATAGTACCCATATTATTTCATGTTTGCTTCAAATGTTCAGCGTGTGGCAAGTACACACACACACACACACACTTCGTTTCTGCCTTTAGGAACTCCTCACCTTATCTTGGCACCAGTACAAGAGAGCCTTTGTTAGAGGGAAAATGCACCTGGATCTCATTTCAAATTGGATGATACCTTGGCAAAAGCTCAAGAAAGGAGATTTATTTTTACATAAGATCTTTCTATTCTCTGTGTGATACTTCACTCTTTTCTCCCCATATCCTGTGCTCATTGGTGACATTGTTCACATTACCATGTTAACTGACAATCCTAGCTGTGATCTCTTTTGTTTTGTTGTTGTTGTGTTGTTTTAAGTACAGAGAATAGCTAACTCTGCCATCCCTTCTTGATAACTGACAACTGGTAGATATCAGGTCACATGATTGTGTTGACCAATAAAAAAGCAACATATTTTGGAGGTAAGAGACAAGCATGTGACCCAATACCTTTCTGTTAGTAGGGAGGCATGATGAAGTCAGCTATTTGCAGAACTCATAACGTGATCAAAGGAAGCAGATGGCTGGAACCATCAAATCAGAAACCAACAATATGTGCAACCCTTAATTCTCAGAGCCCCATCCTCCAAGGCCAGATGAAAAACTCTCAGTGACATTGCTGCAATGACAAAAAGAGCATGTTAGGGACACTCCAAACCTATCTGCCAAGGCAAATACAATTTGGGTTTTGTAGGCACCTATAATAATTAATGCTATAATGATGCTTTTATTTTATTTTATTTTTTCTTTATTGATTTTAGAGAGAGAGGAAGGAAGAGGGAGAGAGAGAGAAACATCAAAGAGAGAGAAAATTGATTGGCCGCCTCCTGCATGCCCCCCACTGGGGATCAGGCCCACAATCTGGGCATGTGCCCTGACCTGAAATCAAACCAGTGACCTCTTGGTGCACAGGTCAACACTCAACCACTGAGCCACACCAACCAGACTAATGATGCTTTTAATAATAACAGGAATAAAGTCTTCTTCCTTAAGTAAAAGGGTACAGGATTTTGTTTTTTGTTTTTTTTGGCATACCTATGAAGAGCTAGAGTGAAACTATGTGATTAGGAGAAGAGAAAATATGTCAGAGAGACCCCCGCCTTTCCCCTAAGAGCTTGGCAGCAGTTTCAAGTACAGGTCCACGCTGCAGTGGCCGCAGACAGAATGGCTCCCTGTGTGATGGTTCTCCAAGTACACTCTGGGAGGTCTCTGAGACCTTTTCAGGGGCTTATGAAGTGAAACTATTTCCATCAAAGCACCAAGAATATTCGCCTTTCTTACTCTCTTTCTCTCATGATTGCCCAGTGGAGTTTTCTAGAGGCTACACATGTGCTCTTACAAAGGATTGAATGTGGAAGTAGATATGAGGATTATATTTTTTTTCATTAAGTCAGATTTCCAAGAGATTTTCAAAACTGTAAAGTACTACAATGATGCTATTTTGGTTTTGGAAACATAGTTATTTTAATTTTTAGTAAGATAAATATTAATATATGTAATGGCTCTTGGAATCCTCAATAATTTTTAAGAGTGTAAAGTGGTCCTGGGACCAAAATGTTTGAGGACTGTTTATGTGGTGTATTAATTTTCAAACTTTATATATATATATTTATAATATGTAAAAATATATGTAAAATATATGGGAATGTGTGTATGTGTATATATATATGTATATATATTCCCATATATTTTACATATATAATATATAGTGTGTGTGTGTGTGTGTGTGTGTGTGTGTATGTATATATGTTTCTTTATTCGAATAGAATTCCAGGATATAAACAGTGAATGACTGAAGCCAGGGCAGGGTGCTCAGAACCCCGCAATCTACCTTCTCCCCACTCCCAGAGAGCAATGAGGAGCCCCCGAGGCTCTGCATAGCTCTATACTTTGGAAATCACAGCTTTAGTCAGACACCAGCATTTTGCAGATGAATAAACATAATCTCAGATAGAAAAAGAGATGTAATCAAATCTCCTGACCTTACAGATTGCTTCTGAGTTTTTCTTACTGAGGGAACCACAAACCCAGTTCCTCCACTGATCCTTTTTCCTACAGCTACTAAAAGAATCTCTAATTCTAGTCTCAAGGTTGCCATGTTCTTATGGAACTGGCTGCTTAGCAGCCAAAGGAATGAATGGATGAAAGAGACAGATGACGAACTGAGGAACTCTTGCAACTGTTACAGCTACATAGGGACTGTTGCTACACTGAAGTCCGAGAACCTGAATGTCTTAATCTAGGGGTCCTTGAACTAGGGTCCCCAGACCTCCATTGGTTATAAAATCTGTGAACATAAATGGGAAAAATACACCTTTATTTGTTTCACTAATTTCTAACTGAAATATACTTAGATTATGAATGTAGACAACAGAGCACAGCTTGGCATTGCACATGAGTTTTTGGAAAATAGAATCACAGGTATTACCATATCATACTATGAAATTGTTGTAGGTCAGCGTTCTCAACCTTCCTAATGCCATGACCGTTTAATACAGTCCTTCATGTTGTGGTGACCCCCAACCATAAAATTATTTCTGTTATTACTTCATAAGTGTAATTTTGCTACTGTTATGTCTTAGGTGACCCCTGTGAAAGGGTCATTCCACCCCCAAAGTGGCTGCGACCCACAGGTTGAGAACTACTGTTGTAGATATTTCAAAATATTGTTAATGCTGATGATCACATTGATATTATTGTCCCCAGTGCTAGATATTGTAATTTAATATGATAACTAAAAAACACCTCACTCTGGTCGGTTTGGCTCAGCTGTTGGAGTGTTGGCCTGTGGTCTGGAGAGACCCAGGTTGGGTTCCCGCTAAGGCATGTACCTCAATTGCAGTTTGTCCCTGGCCCTGATTGGGTCATGTAGGTGGCAACCACTCGATGTGTCCCTTTCGGGTCGATGTTTCTTTCTCTCTCTCTCCCTCCCACTCTATCTGAACAAAATATAGAAAAATGTCCTCGGGTGAGGATTAAAAAAAAAAAAAAAAAACCTCAAAAACACACTTTAAATGTTAATAGGCTAAATTCTTTAGCCAAAAGACATAAAATGGCTGAATGAATTAAAAATAAAAAAAGACCCATCTATATACTGCCTAAGAGAATCATTTTACATTCAAGGACACACAGAATAAAAGCGAAGGAAAAAGATGGTCTAAAGAAAACTGAAGTAGCTATACTTATACCAGACATAGTAGACTTTAAAACAAAAACTATATAATAAGACAGGTTTATGTAATGATAAAGAGGTCAATCCACCAAGAAGACATAACATTTGTAAATATGTATGCACCAACTACAGGAGCACCTAAATATATAAAGCAAATATTAAGATACCTAAAGGAAGAAATAGAAATGCAATAATATTAGGGGACTGTAATACCTCACTTACATCAATAAACAGATTACCCAAAAAGAAAAAATCAATGAGGAAATATTGGCCTTAAATGACACATTAGACCACAAGAACTTCACAGATACTTACAGAACATTTCATCCAAAAGCAATAGAATATACATTCTTCTTAAGTGCATATGGAATAGTTTCCAAGATAGATCATATTGTAGACCACAAAACAAGTCTTAATAAATCTAAGAGAACTGATATCACATCAAGCATCTTTTCCAACCATGGTTTGAAACTAGAAATTAATTACATGAAGAAAACTATAAAATTCACAAACATGAAAAGATCAAACAACATGCTACTGAACAACCAATGGGTCAAAAAAGAATTCAAAAGGGAAATAAAAATATACTAATGAAAATGGAAATGCACTATACCAAAATTTATGGGCTGCAGCAAAGGCAGTTCTAAGAGGGAAGTTCATAGCAATAAATGCCTGTTTCAACAAACAAGAAAAGTCTCAAATAAACAGCCTAACTCAAGGAACTAGAAAAAGAAGAACAAAAATCAAAGTTAATAGAAGGAAGTAACAAAGATTCAAGCTGAAATAAATACAATAAAGACTAAAAAGACAATAGAAGAGATCAATAAAACTAAGATCTGGTTCTTTGAAAAGATAAACAAAATTGACAAACTTTTAGTTAGACTCACCAAGGAAAAAAGAGATAGGATGTAAATAAATAAAATGAGAAATGAAAGAAGAGGTGTTACAACTGATACCACAGAAATACAAAGGATTGTAAGTGATTACTATGAACAATTATACACTAACATATTGGACAACTTAGAAGAAATAGATAAATTCCTAAAATCTAACAAGACTGAATAAAAATAAAATAAAATAATCTGAACAGACTGATTACCAGTAAGGAGATTGAATCAGTAATCAGAAACCTCCCAACAATGAGGAACAAATGGCTTCACTGGTTTAAAAAAAAAAAAAAGTCAAACATTCAAAGAGGAATTAATACCAATGCTTCTCAAATTCTTCTAAAAATTAATGCTTCCAAACTCATTTTACAAGGCTAGCATTACCCTGAAACCAAACAAGGATCACACACACACACACACACACACACACACACACACACACACAAATCATAGGCCAATACTCCTGATGAACATAAATGCAAAAATCCTCAAAAACTATTAGCAGAATAAATTTAACAATACTTTAAAAGGATTATACACCATGATGAATTTGGATTTATTCCAGGGATGCAAGGATGGTTTAATATTTGAAAATCAATCAATTTAATACAGCACAAAACAAAATGAAGTATAAAAACCATATGATCATCTCAATAGATGCAGAAAAAGCATTTGACAAAATTCAACATCCATTTATGATTTAAAAAAAAAAAAAAAGCTTCAAACAAAGCAGGTATAGCAGGAATGTACTTCAACATAATAAAGGCCATATATAACAAGCCCACATCTAACAACAAACTCAATTGTGAAAAGCTGAAAGCGTTTTCTTTAAGATCAGAACTAAGACAGAGATGCCTATTCTAGCCGCTTTTATTCAATATACTGCTGGAAATCCTCCCCAGAATAATTAGTTAAGAAAATAAATAAAAGGCAATCAAATTGGAAAGGAAGAAGTAAAACTGTCACTATTTTCAGTTGACATGATATTATATTTATGAAAAATCCTAAACACTCTATCAAAAAACTATTAGAACTAATAAATACATTCAGTAAAGTTTGCAGGATACAAAAACAATGCCAAAAATATGTTGCATTTCTATACACTAATAATGAATTCTCAGAAAGACAGCTTACGAAAACAATCTCATTTATAGTTACATTTAAAAAATACCTACAATTAAATTTAACTAAGGAGGTGAAAGACTTATATTGAAAACTACAGGACATTAATGTCAGAAATTGAAGAAGACACAAATAAACTAAAAGATATTTTGTATTCATGAATAGGAAGAATTAATATTGTCAAAATGTCCATACTACCCATAGCAGTATACACATTCAGTACAATTCCTATTAAAATTTCAATGATATTTTTTACAGAAAATATCCTAAAATTTGTATGGAACCATAAAAGGTCCCAAATAGCCAAATAGCCAAAGCATCACACTTCCTGATTCCAAACTATATTACAAAGCTATAGTTATTTAAACAGCATTGTATTGGCATAAAAACAGACACATGGGTCAATGGAACAGAGTAGAGAGCCTGGAATTAAACCTGAAAATATATGGTCAACTAATATAGAACAACAGATCCAAGAATATACACTGGGGAATGAACAGCCTCTTCAATAAATATTGTTAGGATAACTGGACAGCCACATATAAAAGAATAATGCTGGACCACTATCTTATACCATAGACAAAAAAATTAACTCAAAATGGATTAAATACTTGAAAGTAAGACCTGAAACCATAAAGCTCCTAGAAGAAACCATAGGCACATGGAGGGACCTGGAGAGTATTATGCTAAACAAAACAAGACAGGCAGGGAAAGACAAATATCACATGATCTCACTTATTTGTGGAATATAATGAACTAAACAAACTGATGAATAAAATAGACCCAGAGACATAGAAGTGGGGTACAGAATGACAAACCTCAGAGGAGGGGGGCAAAGAAATGAACCACAGAACTTATATGCATGTATGCATAACCAATGGACATGGACAACAAAGCTGGGGATGGGGTGGGGGGATGGGGAAGAGGGTGTCAATGGAGGAAAAAGGAGAAACATCTGTAGCAAAAATAAATAAAAATAATTTAAAAAAAGAAATCATAGGCAGTAAGCTCCTTCACATAGATCTTGGCAATAATTTTAAAACTTTTAAAACCAAAACAAAAGCAAAAATAAACAAATGAAACTACATCAAACTAAAAAGCTCTGCACAGCAAAGGAATCTATCAATTAAATGAAACAGCAACCTACTAAATGGGAAAAAATATTTGCAAATCATATAAGGAGCTAACAGCCAAAACACACAACTCAGTAGGAAAAAAAATCCAATTAAAAAAAAAAGGGAAGACTAGCAGATCAGACATTTTTCCAAAGCAGACATACAAATGACCAATAGGTACATGAAACAATGTTCCACATCATTAATTATCGACATTAAATATCAAAACCACAATGAGCCCTGGCTGGTTTGGCTCAGTGGTCAGAGTGTCAGTCTATGGACCAAAGAGTCTCGGGTTTGATTCCAGTCAAGGGCATATGCCTCATTTTCGGTTCCATCTCTGGTCGGGGTCATGTGGAAGCAACCAATCGATGTGTCTCTCTCACACAGATGTTTTTCTCTCTCTCTCTCTCCACCCCCCCCCAAAAAAAATAAATAAAAATAAAAACCACAATGAGGTATCACCTCACACCTATTCGAATTGCTATCATCAAAAAGACTAGAAATAACGTGTGCTGGCGAGGATGTGAAGAAAAGGGAAGCCTTGTGCACTGTTGGTAGAAATGTAAATTGATGCAGCCACTGTGGAAAAATAGTATGGAGACTCCTCAAAACATTAAAAATTGAACTATCATGTAATTCAGCAGTTCCACTTCAAGGTATGTATTTGAAGGAAACAAAAACACTAATTCAAAAGATACATGCACCCCCATGTTCATTGCCGCATTATTCACAATAACACACACACACACACACATATAAATGAATGATAGAGAAAAAAACCTCCTAATAGCCATTGAATTCTATTTCAATATGAATTAAAATAAGAAGAACTCTTACCTTGAAGTAAGCTCCTAATTTTACTGTGCAGGTCAGGTATAAGCAAAAAACACAATCCTCTATGCTCTGTGGGTGTGTTGTTGTTGTTGTTGTTGTTGCTATTGTTGTTGTTGTTGTTTTAAAGGGGAATTAATGTATAGACTTAACAAGTAGATGAGGAGTGGATGAGAAGTCAACCAGGGACAGTGAGACCACAAAGTGGTTACACAGTACTAGGAAGCTGCTCCTGCCCTTGAGTTATAGGAACAGAGGAGATGGTATTGCTTAAACCCAGGAGCAAAAACTGGAATCATGCAGGCCTGTCCCGGGATGTGGTAAGGAGATGTGAAGGAGTTGCTGGAAACAAAATTTAAGATGAGCAAAAACAAACACCTCATGTAGTACTATACTAAATTTTTAAATACTTGCATTTGTGTATTTTAATGCAATAGGATTCCTTTAAAATTTTTTGCATTTTACATTATGCATTTAAAAACATCATTCCTAGCAGCGGTTCGTGCACTTCACCTGACTGTCAGGGGTTCCGTGACCCTATAAATATTGCCAACCCTCTTATGACTCACCTAGGGACTTGGCAATCAAATTCTCCAGTCAGAAATGCTCTCCCTGAGTATTCTGTGGCAGCCACAGCCAATTTCCACCAATATGCCCTTGGTGATAACCTAAAATATTTCTCAAATATCAATAAACATTGCTTGTCTCCCGGTAGCCTCCGTGGTTGGATTAGAAGAGAGTTAATACATTTCCTACCTTTCTGGGTCAAAGGATTCCCATGGTTACTTTCCCACATTTCACACTAGTTGCAGAGTTAGCTCAAGCCCTCATCCACAAGCCCCTTATTTTGCAATTAGGGGCTCTAAGCCAGTTTAACAATATTCTGTTCTGTAGGTTTATGCAGCACGGATATATGAATACACAAGCACAATGTGGCTTCCTGGTGTTAAAATAAAAACAAAACATAGGGAAATAAACACATTCATTTCTAACACACTCATTTTCTTATTATTGATCCTCACCTGAGGATATTTTTCCATTTATCTTCAGATAGAGTGGGAGGGAGGGGGAGAGAGAGAGAGAGAAACATCAGTGTGAGAGAGACACATCAACTGGGTGCCTCCCACAGGACCCCAACTAGGGCCAGGGATGAACCACAGCCAAGGTGCATGTCCTTGACTGGAATCGAACCCACGACTTTTTGGTCCCTGGGCCAATGCTGTAACCGCTGAGCCAAACCGGCCAGGGCTAACACACTCATTTTCCAGTCACCCTAAAAGTAAGTATCCCTTTCAAACATTCATATATAATTTCTTGATGCCCAATTTTAACCATCTGGTGTTTTAACCAAGGGGTAAACCATCTTTGTTTTCCCAGAGTTGCTATTTCACCGCATATAGCGACTGCTCTGATGATTAAAACAACCCGAGAATCCTCTTCCACAACCCTAAACTGTATGGAAAGCCACTCCACAGGCATAAGGAAGAGGGCTGGTCCTCCCAAAATGAACCATTCCCTGGGTGGATGACCCTGCAGGTACCCTGGTGCCAAGAGAAAACAAGACCCATTTGCAAGACTTTGCCGAACATGATGAAGCCTTAACCCGAACTAATGTTACCCATGATCAAAGCATCACAAAATTCAAACTCTCTTGTAAACATGCTTGTTTTATTTTGCTCTGGCACAGAAGTTGCATGCATGTATGTAAACGGTAATGATACACAGGCACAGAGTCGAGAAGTATGATTTACACATTTCAAAGCTCACCACTGCAAAAATAAGTTAATTTTTTTACATTCAAACTCCTTTGGTTTTGCCTCTTACATGGCCTCCTCACCCCTACTCCCATGTTTTGTTTCCCCTAAGCCAGTGGGTCTCAACCTGTGGGTTGCAACCCCTTTGGGGTTCGAACGACCCTTTCACAGGGGTCATCTAAGATAATTGGAAAACACATCTTTCCGATGGTCTTAGGAACAAAGACACCGCTCCTCTATCCGTCTCCTGGCCATCCACAAACATGCAGATACGCCCACAAACAACACGAGAAACTGCATTAAAAGGTCACGGCACTAGGAAGGTTGAGAACCATTGCAGCCCTTCTTCTTGTTTTCAAGTGACTTGGTTCTTCCTTTCTCCTCCCCTTGAGGCTAATCTTCCTGATCATTTAACATTGTCTTCTCCTTTTGTATCACGATCTGTTTCTACCCATCTTTCCTGCTTACCTTTCCTTGTGTTTGCCTTGTCTTCCCCTTAGATCCTGCTCCCAACATAGCATGCCCCTCTCTGTATAGCCACCCATTAGATGCCCTTTCTAGATACTTTCTTGGAGTGTTAGCTCGAGGGCCTGAAAACTCTCCTGGAAAGCTTTTTTTTGTGTATTCAGCAGGAGAGTGGGACCTATTTCCTGGTTACACACATACACATGCACACACACACACACACACACTTCCCCTCAGACCCAGTTCATCTTCAGTAAATGTACAATGAACAATAGATACCATACTAATCACATAGACACATTAAGGTAACCCATCGATTTTCCACACCTCCCTACTGCCTATCCCATAGGGCTAAGACACAGACGAAACATACAACAAAATTAATGAAAGATTTTACCCTTGCTGGGCATGAACCAATTAGCAACACACAATCATTTTGCAAGCAAGTGGTGTAAGTAGTTCCAAAGTCATTCACAGGCTCTTGCTCTTAAAATTCACAGAGTGCTTTTCCATGTCAATGAAATGAAATTATGTAGGCTGATATTTTTGCTGGCCACCTCAATCATTAACAGCTGTTGGGAACCAAAGAAAAAAAAGTACAGGGCATTAGATGACTGCAAACAAATCCATATGAGCCAGGGGTCTACACAGCACTCTGATATTGTCACAATTTATTGCCTGGCTCCCAGGCTGCTCTCACATTACAGGTGAGGAGGGTCTTTCTTAATTCCTTACAGGACAAAGATCATTTGGTGATATTGACAAGACAGCAAGCCTCAAAATAATGCAATAGGCAGCCATGGAGAGACACAACTCCACGGGCACCCCGGAGGCAATACCCTCATTCCCATGCATTTAGAGTGTTGACTTCCTCAGAGCACCCCTTTGATTCCCTCATTCCGCGAGTCCCTCATTGTGCCCTGATGATTGCCAGGGAGAATCCAATATTCCAGGTTTTTTCTAGGCAAATACTTTCTACAGAGTTTTGCCACATGTGCAGCCCATGAGTTGGTCAGCAACAAAAAAGGGTCAAGTCCTTTATGAGCTCTTGGTAAAAAAGTTTGGAAAGTTGGTTGACAAGAAAACAACAAGTACGAGGAAACAAATAAAAAACAAACAAACAAAAAAAAATGGAAGGAAAATTTTTGTTGTAGGTTTTGTAATCAGGGAGGATTAGGAAAGAAAAATAGTTCAGGAAAAAGCAAGGGCTAAGCCTGCAAGGAAAAACCCCATTTGCCATGAGGAGAGATGCTAGACCTGCTCCATTAATCCCGAGGTGCAGGGTTAGCGCAGATGTAACATCACGAGATCAGAATTTGTCTTGCAATCAACAGCCTTAGAATTACTGTTAGCCAAGCAGCTCATGACAATGGTTATTATCTGCGCAAACATGAACATCTGTACTATTACTGGTATTATGAAGGAATGAACTGCAAATCTCTTAAGGATTATTTTAGGAAGCAATATAAATCCTGGCTGATGATAAGATCAAGAAAGGCTCTGATGAAAACTTATATAAACATGTTGGTGGCTTAGGAGGAAATTCCATTAACAATTGTGGATGAGTTTTATAAAATTTTCTATCAACAGCACCTGGGATAGTACATAGGAAATACCTTAACCCATCAGTGTCATGGAGTTTCCTTTTAAATAATAATAAATAAAATAATAAGATATTTACATAATAAAATAATTTAAATAGTTAAATAATTTAAATCATAAAGGGAAAATTACGTGATACACAGTGGTTAAGGTGTTTTTAACATTTCTTCATGTCCAGGGTTGACCTCTTCGAAACCACTTTGACGGAGAATCATCAATGCCTTATAACGCCATCCAACACTTTCCCGGGGTTTACGACTTAACATATTAAAATGATAAAAATCTGTCTCAAGGAGTTTTAAAAAACTCTCTATACATTCAAGATAGAATTTTCAGTGACAGGAAAGCACTATATCATACTTCTGTCATTCTTTTTTCTTTTCTCACGGCACATGAAATAATGGGGTAACTTCTAACTAATGACGTCTCACAGATGAAATATGGTAATTCAAACTATCACATAGATCTCTGAGGCACAGACGAGGGACCAAAACACATGGTTTTACAAAGCATTGCAGACAAGAAGACATACATGGAAAGGAAGGACCCAGACCCTCAATCCAAAATGATAATAAAGCCTGATTTCCCCTCCATCAACATGCTGCCCATTGTTGACACTGAAAACAGAGGGGTGGGTGCAGGGCTTTGCAGGAGAGGGGGTCACTAGAAGGAAGTAAGCAAGCATTGCATAATGCACCTCAGGGTTGGGAAATACCATTCAGACTTTGCACCGGTCACAAACCTGTCTTGTAGCGTAGTAGGTGAAGCTGGGTGTTATAACCCTGTTGCTCAAAGACATGCTAACACTGGAAATGGAGTCACTGCCCACTCCCCAGATCTCGATGTAGCCCAGACTCAAAGGGTTTGTATCGGTGATGTATTTGTTTGAAAGGACATGCCTCTCCATTGTATTCTGTCAAATCGGAAATACAAGAAGCCAGAAGAAAAGCAAAACATGTTAAAATTTTCTCCCACCTCTTTTTAGGCACAAAACTAGATCATGAAGTAAGACTTCTTCAGAGTCACTATCTTGTGTCCTTGTAGTGGAGACCACGATTTCACAACTCTATCTCCTGTCGCCAACTCCCAAACAAATTTTCATTGGCTAAAAAGCACCTGCAAGGTCTCTAGAATTGACCTGAACTCGGAGGAAACAAAGGGTCTCAGCTATCAGGAACCTTATTCTCCATGTGGAGAAGTCAGAAAATGTGCAGATCATTCCAAAGCAACATAGGGACAAGGGCTAGATAACATCAAAATTGCCTGTCCAACCCAGCCTGTATGGCTCAGTGGATTGAGCATCCTCCCATGGACTAAGAGATCTTGGTTCAGTTCCCAGTCAGGGCACATGCCCAGGGTTTCAGGCTCAATCCCCAGTAGGGGGTATGCAGGAGGTAGCTGATGGATGTTTCTCTCTCACATCAACGTTTCTATCTCTCTCTCTAAAAAATCAAAACAACATATATATATAAATATATATATATATATTTTTTAAATAGCCTGTCTACTTCTGCCTGGTAAACTGGAATAAGTTACTGATGAAACTCATGAATGGGTCTAATCACAGAAAACTTCCTGGGAGCACACTAAATCTATCTGGTATCTAGAGAAAGAGAAGGATTCAAATGAGCAAGGTGGGCAGGGAAGGAATTATTCTAGGTGGTCTTTTATGGCCTTATGATCTCAGCATCCAACTAAGCCAGTAGAACTCTAGTCCCCTTCATGGTATTAGTCACACTCACCTGGCTGGCAGAAAAGTGGGCCAGGTAATAAAGTCCTTTTTCATAGGTATCTGCAAACAGACAACAAGGTGAACGTGATCTGGAGTTTTGCTTAGAATTATCTTTGCCTACTCATCTTGGTTGAGAGAATAGAAATTATTTTTGTGTTCTGCTTTTTTCTTTACAGATTCCCACTTTGTGATTTACGACCCATGTATGGAGATGGGTCAGACTCTGCCCCTACCTTAGTCTGCACAGGATGTGTGGAACGAGTGTGTGAAGATACATCTGTCTGACAGAGACACCCCACATAATGTGGTTTCCCAATACCATCCTTTAACCCACTTCTCCCCCTGTGGTCTACCTCTCCCAACATCTTCCTAGTCACCCCGGAACATCCTGCTTCTGCGAGAAGCACACATATGCAAACATACATGATGTAGACACATATCACAGCCACAACCAAGACTGGTGTCTTGGTCAGTCTGTCTTAAGAGATATTAGGCAATGCCCGGATGGTGTGGCTCAGTGGTTGAGCACTGACCCATGCACCAAGAGGTTGCCCCTTTGATTCCTGGTCAGGGCACATGCCCAGGTTGTGGGCCAAATCCCCAGTAGGGGGCATGTAGGAGGCAGCCAATCGATGTTCTCTGTCATCAATGTGTCTATGTCTCTCCCTTCCTTTCTCTCTAAAAGTCAATAGAGGAAAAAAAATTAAAAAGAGAGAGAGATATTAGACAATATCTTAAATAAAGAATAAAGAAAACCAAAGAAAAACTCTCTGTCCTCTTATCCTCAGTTTATGCCACAGGTCCAGGGAGAATGTGAAGCTCAGTGTATCCAGTGAAGGTGGACTTACCAGAGCCTCATTACAGGTGTCCCCACCCTGCTCCCTACCCTCTGGCTTTCTCACTCATCTTCTTGTGCTCACCTCTTTCTAATTTGGTTACCACTCACTGGATCAGAGGGCATGAGCTAGCCTCAGAATTGTGCTGTGTAAGGCAGCCACTGGCAAAGTGTAGCTATTTAAATTACAATTGAGTCAAATGAAAATGAAAGTTCAGACCCTCAGATGCACCTGTCACCTTTCGAGCACTCTGTTGGCCACTGGTGACTGACAGTTACCACCTTGGACGACAGAGATGGGGAACATTTCCATCACTACAGAAACTTGGACTAGACAGCATTGGCCTAGAAATAGCCAACGATGCCTGAGTCATCCTCTCAAGAGTTCACCAGTTCCTGTAAACCTCTAATGGAAAATTCCCCCAAATAAATAGCACAGCTGAAGGAAGCATTGTGTCTCTCACTGGGACAATAAACCATGCAATTAGGGAATGTGTCTTTGAACAGAAGGCTGTTTCAGTTGGTTACAAAGGAATTTCCACTATGGCCCCCATACTGCTGTCTTCTGCAGTAGATTAGGCCAGTGGATAACAGTGAGAGACCCTGAGCTATGCTTCATTTCCATGCAACATAAAGATCAAGTACTCTAGCCCTGGCCGGTTTGGCTCAGCGGTTAGAGCATCGGCCTGCGGTCCAGAGAGACCCGGGTTCGGTTCCCGCTAAGGGCACGTACTTCGGTTGCAGTTTGTCCCCAGCCCTGGTTGGTCGTGCGGGTGGCAGCCACTCGATGTGTCCCTTTCACGTCGATGTTTCTCTCTCTCTCTCTTACTCTCTCTCCCTCCCACTCTATCTGTACAAAAAATGGAAAAATGTCCTCGGGTGAGGATAAAAAAAAAAAAAAAAAAGATCAAGTACTCTATGTATTACTCACTGCAAAGTAACAGCTATATTTAAAAATTGCTTTAACATGAAAAAGGAAAAGCAGACCTATAAGATATCCAGGAACCTAGTCAAGGGTGTTGACATGAATCTGAGGCAACCCTTACTTACCAATGCTTTGCCCATCGTCCCAGAAGAACCAACCTTCAGCAGTTCCCTTATCGTCCAAGGCAACCTTGAAGCCTATGAATTTCTGGCGGCTGCAGTGAAATGGAAGAGAGGCATTAGCTAAAAACCAAGCCACAGCCTCAAACGAAGGGTTTTTAAAAAATAGAAAGGAAGTCCTTTATGCTATCAAGACCCAGAGCTAGATTTCAAGAGACGTGTGACCTAGCTTAGTTCTGTCTCCATTAGCTCTGACTTCATACCAGGGATGAATGAACTAATGAATGAAGCAAGGGGAACTTTCCTCTAAGGTTCTGTAAGCTCTACCAGAAACTCCAAGCAAACTCAATGGATTTCCTCCCTTTCCCATTGTGAGGAAAGTCCTGATGTTGTGGTCTTTCTTCATTCACGATCTAACTTCCCAAATACGTGTACAGTGAATTCTGTTTACTAATGTCCGAAGTTCTTCAGTTTGTAACTGAATTTTTGGACTCAAATGAGCAAGGCTCTAAGAATTTTAGTTTGACATCAGAGAGACATAGATTTTAGTCCCTGTTCAACGTCTTACTAAATGTGCGACTCTGAGGGCATCGCTGCCCGCTCCCCAGATCTCAGCGAAGCCCCTTTGCTCTTCTATAAAATGGGGATAGCAGCACTACTTACACCCCCAGGGTTTTTTGTTTTGTTGTTCAAAGAAAAAATAGAAATGTCCCCACTATTTCAGTTCTAGGCACACAGACAGCATTCACTGGATGTGAGCTATTATTTATTATGTAGGTTTAGGTCTAGAGTTTTAAACTCTGTACATGAAGAATCTCAGCCTCGGGCATCAGCTGCATTGCGGCTTACTCAATTTTTCAGCAAATAGTCTTCTTAGCAACGAGTCCGGTGAGAACCAGTCTTCTAAAACTAGCATGGGTCACGGCGCTCCAATCGGACTTCCATGTCAGTCAACACTAAACAGACCTAGCCTCTCACCCACTTAGATCTAACTAAAATAGTGGTTGATAATTGTTCAGAGAGCACAGAGTCTGAAAAAAGCTTAGAAAAACAAACACGCATTTACCAACAAAAATGTTTAGTAAAATTGTCTTTGGGCCCGAGAGTACGGCTCACGGATCGGAGGGCTCCACCAGGATCTGAGCTAACTGGTCCCAGCACTCACCTTAAGTGGGTGTTCTGTGCAGGCTCCTGCCAGGGCAGGATGTAGCCCCCACGGACATGAAGATTAATGTGTTCCAGAGGGGCTGGCAGGGACTTCCACTGTCCCCTTGTGTTAATGTCCACACCCTGCAGGTCAGGAGAAGGTAAGAGATGATGAGGGAGACCAGTCATCTTGCCCACTCTTCCGAACGTGCTACCTGTTCATGATCTTCCACACACACCTGTTATTACAGCTTCCCACATCCACCCAGCTCCTGTGTGGAATCTTGCATGGCCGCCACAATGTCTTATCAGGGTCCCTTGCCTTTGGGGGTTTCCACAGTACCTACCCTACGACATCATAGCATGGATCTCACTCCACATCCTATGTCTGTGGCCCAGAGGGCAGCCAGAGGAGGTTGAATGATCTTTTCATTCATTTCCTGTTGGCTCTTGATACTGTCCCCACTCCCCACACCCACCAACTTAACTAACACCTTTGGCACATTTCACAGAAAAGATTAAAGTGAGCTGACTGTGTTTACAAATCCTTATCTTAGACTCGCTCTATCTTCTTTTGTGTTTAATTCTTTCTCTTGGCTTATGTGTGACAGCGAGAAGTGCTCACTGACCTGCGGTCATAAACCTCAGTGGTGACTATAAAGTTAATTCGGCTTTTTCTTCCTTTTCTCTCCTGCATCCATCTATCTTCTACCTTCTGGGTGCTTTCCTAGGCGCATTTTATGATTTCTTTTTAAACAGCATTTTAAATATCTGCACCATGCCTTTAATTTCCAAGGATTGTTTTTGTGAGCATGCCTGTTCATGGCATGCTTTCTTATTTTAAACATAATATTGTCTTGTCGTTCTGAGGATGTGACTTTTCTAGTTAAATTTTCAGTAGCGCAGGTACCGAATAGGACATAAACAATGGGAGCGATAAAATTTTACCAAGTGAACACACCCATGAAATCACCACCTAGCTCAAGATCAGAGTATTACCTCTACTCCAGAAAGTTCTCTCATTCCCTCTCATACCAAAGGTAGCTACTGTTCTCATTTCTATCACTTTTTCCTGGTTTTGAACTTATATTTTATAAGTGGAATCATATATTCTTACTCTCTTATATATGACTATTTGTGCTCAATATTATGTTTATGATGTTTATCATTTTCATTTTCATTTATGTAGCAAAAGTTCATTATTTTCATTGCCCTATAGCATTAAGTCCATTTCACATAGACATTTGGTTTATTTCAGTTTTATGCCACTTTATAAATATTGCTTCCGTGAAACACTTTGGTTCATATCTTATGGTGAAAATATATACATTCTAGGAACAAATATATAACATTTATCATTTCTTCCCAGATATATGTATATATTAATTTATGTAATAAAACATAATATATTAATATAATATATAATAATGTGATATATTATATATATTATACACAATTAATAAAAATTTTAGTGCAAATTTGCTTTACTTTCTGGATTAACAAAATTATTTTATGTCTTCTGGGAGAATGTATAAAAATAATAATCAAAAACATTTCTGAACAAAATAAGGGAACATCGGCCTATCACACATTAAATTGTACTACAAATATGCAATCATTAAAAATCTTCCATACTGACAGAATAACAATTAACAAATTAACAAATAAAAAATAGAAAAGAAAATTCTTTCAGACAAATTCTAGCATATATTAGAACAGTATATTACAACAAAAGTTTAGTAAACAAAAATACTGGGGAATTTGACAATTTGGGAGGGAAAAAAAGGTATATCCTGTTCACTAAATGAATTCTACTCACTGCATAAATGTAGTAACTTAAAACATTAATTCAACTATATAAAAGTTAAAATCTCTAAGATCATAAACAGTTGAAGAGCAAATGTTATAAGAAAATAGCAAAAGGATAGAAAGGTCACAGAAATATCAATGGCCTGTCAAAGGTGATCACAAACTTCCTGGCTGGGTGGCTCAGCTGGTTGGAGCATCATCTCATGCACCAAAAAGTCACGGGTTTGATTCCCAATTGGGGCACATCTGAGGGTCAACCAATAGATGTTTCTCTGTCACATCAATGTTGCTCTTTCTCTCCTTCCCTTCCTCTCTCTAAAATCAATGGAAAGTATCCTCAGGTGAGGATAAAACAACAACAAAAAGATAATCACAACTCAAGTCAATGATGAACATGAAGAACTATGTTGCCTTTAAGAGTCACCGAGATGAACATAAACATTTTTTAAAAGAAAACCTAACAGTCAAAATTGACAAAGATGTAGGGAGATCAACATGCTCATCAAATGTTGCTGGGAATGTAAACTGTTTCTGAAATTTTGCCAACTTATATTAAGAATTCTTGTATCGCCCTGGCCAGTTTTGCTCAGCAGTTAGAGCATCAGCCCACAGACCAATGAGTCTTGGGTTTGATTCCAGTCAAGGGCATGTACCTTGGTTGCGGTTCAACCCTGGCCCTGGTCGGGTTTTGGGGGAGGCAACCAGTCGATGTGTCTCTCTCACATCGATGTTACTCTCTCTCTCTCTCTCTCTCCCTCCCTCCCACTCTATCTGATGATAAATAGAAAAATATCCTCAGGTGAGGATTAAAAAATAAACAAAGAATTCTTGTATGAAGTATCTTCTCTGGCTAGAAATTCAGGTATTTTCTGGTGCTGGGTGGGGTGGTGTACATGCTCGGATATGCTCCCTTGAATAGACAAGATGGACATTTAGGTTAACTTGATGCTTGGTGGAATGGAAGAGAGAGACATTTATGCTATCTAGAAATAGTAATTACATGAATGACGTGTAACCTCCTGCCTCACTTAAGCACACCGTACCCTGTGTGACAACAAAGAGACCCATTTAGAGACAAGATCTGCTCCCCAACTTCGCTCCCCGTGGACAGCCTCAGCCTCCAGTCTTCCTCACCAAGCCCAAGCATTGCCTATGCTTTGGCCAACATCTGTAAAACATCTGTCCTCTTCCTCTTTTAAAATATTAAATAAGATAGCGTATCTTGTAGTGGTACTTCTGTACATTACCAGTGGAATTGGGTACAAAATATAAAGGAAAATGAACATTTTCCCCTCATCCCGCCGCGAATCCCTCGGCTGAGAGGGGCCAGAGTTCGCGCTGCCTCCAGCCCTCCCGCCGTCGTCTTTCTCTGTACTCGCAGTCCTCTGTTTTGCTCCCCTCAGAAAAGTCACAAGAAGAGGCCTGGTGACAGAGAGGGGAACACTCCCTGGGACTCCTCCTCAAGAACCCTGCCCTGATCTTGAGGAGATCACGCGAAGTCAAATAAGTGAGACAGAGAAAGGCAAGAACCCTATGATTCCACCATGTGTGGGATATGGAACTGAATGTAGCAAAGGAGCAAACAAGACAGCAAACACTCAGAGCCACGGACAGCAGCTTGGTGACTATCGGACGGAAGAGGGGGGCAGTCTGGGTAAAGCGGGTCAGGTACATACACGGTGATGAAAGAAGATTTGACTTCAGGGGGTGGGCACACGGTGCAATGTGCAATTATAGAATTGTACACTTGAAACCGACACAATGTTATGAACTAATGTCACCCCGATACATTTAATTATAAAAGAATATTGCCCTGAAACGGCTCTGGAAGACCCTATCTTCCCAGGTGAGTTTTGGGGCACAGAAGAGCCTAGAAATGTGCTATGACAGAGAATGTGCTCAGCCTGCATTTCCAAACACACACATTGTTCCGGGGGGGGGGCCTCACCTCTGTGCATGTTATACACGCCTGAGACACTGCTTCCCCTGGGGAATTACCTGAACAGCTCCTCTTGGAGCATCTGTGCTGTAGAAGGAGACTGGAATAAAGCGAGAGACAAGACCCCTGTGCTTATGAACTGACAGTCTAGAAGGGGAGGATTGAACAAAAAGTATAGTTTACAGTAGTGTCCAGTGTGTTGCCTTGACGTACCATAGGGAATAGAGCTGGTAAAATCGAACACAGAGAACACCCACGAAGGCCAGGCAGTAACTGAGATGCTTTAGGTGTAATTCCCGACCCTACCAGGGAAGTAGTTTTCCCCGACTTGAGGGTGAGCAAGGTTCAATGTGCCTTATGCCAGATCAACAGCAGGTGGGTATCTCACATACTGCTAGATACAGTGTGAGTGGAAGGCTGCCAGATTCTCAAGCCTGAGCGGGTTCCCATTTTCCTGGGTTGTATACATGACCAAAAAAACGTACCGTGTAGTAATCATACCAGCGGGCTCTCGGGAAATACGCGGTGACATTTCTGGCCATCTGAAATCAAACACAAACAAGTCATGGGCAGGGGTCCAGTTACCAAAGGCAGAGTAACCCACGTGCTCAAAACAACAGCAGAGGTCAGGACTATGGGGGAGCCTTCTTTCTCTCCCTGCTTCAAACGGGAGACTTGCCTGCCCCAAACTGGTGGCTTCTGTCAAGTCCTTTGGGATCCAGGACTTTCAGGGGAAATTATCATCTGCTTATAGACTTAACCCATATACCCCCTCGAAAGAAAAGAAGTTGGGTCTGGAGCAGAAGAAAACATTGTAGGTTTTCCGGTGCCAGTACTTCGGAGATTATGACTAGTGAATAGGTTTTGGAGAAGATGCAATTAACTTGTGTTTTCATCAGAAACCTAATCATCCACAGAAAACGTAAGGAAATGGCTTTTGCGGCCTGAGGACCTCCTGTAGCAGGAAGGGAAGGGCTAACCCCCAACAATAAGATCATACACGTTGTTTCAAATGCTACTTATGACAGTTTTGTTTTAATGGAGACAGGACTGTGATGAATCTTCACAGTACTGACCCTACCTGACCCACACTCTGTATTTCATGAATGAAGAAATAACTCTATCTTCAAATATATCATAAGGTTTCTTCCTTCTTGATTGTCCTATGAATCAGAATCTGTTATGGTGATTTTAAAGATGAGGGAGTTGAGGACCAGAACACTGAAATGAGGGATTTCAGCTCAGAGAGAGAGAGGAAGAGACAGAGGTAGAATAAGAAGCCACCTCTCACCCTGACTGGTTTGGCTCAGCAGTTAGAGCGTGGGGCCACAGACCAATGAGTCCCAGGTTTGATTCTCATCAAGGGCACGTACTTCAGTTGTGGTTCGTGCCCGGCCCTGGTTGGGGTCATGCAGGAGGTAACTAGTCAATATGTCTCTCTCGCATCAGTGTTTCTCTCTCTCTCCCTCCCTCCTATTCTGTCTGAAGATAAATGGAAAAATATTCTCAGGCGAGGATTAAAAAAAAGAAGCCACCTCTCAGGTCCCCACCAGGTCAGGCCTTTTCGCCTCACCCCATTCACCAGGCTTTGTAACTGGGACCTCAGCTCATCAGAGGCCCCCATACTCACAGGCTCCAGGACGGGGCTGACCAGGAAGGCTGGGCCCAGCAGGAACTGATCATGTATGTCCCAGGTCACCCGGTCTGACACAAACCTGGAAAGGCAAACCAAGGTACCATAATCAGGATGCCAATCAGGCCCCAGGCCAAGGCCTTGAAGAAACTCCTCAAGTTCAGACCCAAGTCAGAAATCCAGCTTCTCTACCATAAATTACCTTTTCTACCTTTCTTCCTGTCATGTTCTTGAAACCCCAGATGTGATTAGATTTTGACATGTTCTTACCTACAAATATCTCCATGTTTCTTAACCATGGCACATCCTAAGTACAAGAATGGCCTTTATGTCGTAAATCTCCCCCCGGAATGTGTCATGATTTGAGCTTCTATAAAAGATAGGCAGGTCTTCACATGCTTAATTTAGAAAGAAAGTATTGTGTTGTATCACTTTGAAAAAATGTTTTAATTCAATAGCCTCTTATTAAAGACCCAGGGTATCCATAATACTGGGCTAAATTACATATTTATATGCCTAGAGTGCTCATGGCAAAAGGCAATCATGTCTTTAATTTAATTTGGAAAGACTATCTTTTTTGTTTTCAATTTTTATTAATTTACTTTTGTTACAGATGTTTCTCCCCGCCCTCCAAACACCCTCCTCCACATCCCGCCCCTCCCCCCAGCATTGTTGTCTAAGTCCATTGGTTATGCATACATGCATGTAAGTTCTTTGGTTCATCTCATTCACCTCCTCCCCCCCTCCTCTGGGGTTTGTCAGTCTGAACCATGTTACTTTCTATGACTCTTTTCTTCAACTGACACCACATGGAATAAAAGTATCCCTTAGTCATTGGGATTCCAGCTAGACACTCACTCATGGAGAAGAGGCCTCACCACAGTACTACCCTGCGTGTGGGCCAGGTGCATCAGAGTGTAGAGATATGGCAAGATGGTGTATCTGGTCTGCAGGACACTTTGAGACATATTCGCAAACTTAGCATCCCAGGACACAGGGTCTTGCCTCTAAAGGAGAAAGAGAGTTGTTTCAGAGGTGTCGGCTTGTCTTACTTATATGGCCTTCATTATGCTGAAGTACATTCCTTCTACACCCAATTTGTCGAAGAGTATTTTTATCATAAAAGGATGTTGTATTCTGTCATATGGTTTTTATTCCCTATACCTATTGAGACAATCATATGATTTTTATCTTTCCCTCTATTAACATTGTATATTGCATATATTGATTTGTACATGTTGAACCATTACATCCCAAGGGTAAACCCCACTTGATTATGTTGTGTGAGTCGTTTGGTGTGTAGTTAAGTTTGGTGTGTTAATATTTTATTGAGGATTTCTGAATCTATATTCATTAGGGATGTTGGGCTGTAGTTTTCTTTTCTTGTAGTATCTTTATCTGGCTTTAGTATCAAGTAATCCTGGCCCTGTAAAATGTGTTTGGGAGTGTTCATCATCTTCAATTTTGGGGAAGAGTTTGAGAAAGATTGGCATTGATTCTTCTTTAAATATTTGATAGAAATTCTCCAGGGAAACCATCTGGCTTTTCTTTTTTGGGAGATTTTTTATTATTATTACTACTGAATCAATGTCCTTACTCATTATTGATCTGTTCAGATTCTCTATTTCTTCATGATTCAGTCCTGATAGGCTGTATATTTCCAGAAATTTATGTGTTTCTTCTTGGTAGCTCAATCTGTTGGCATATAATTAATTGTTTATAGTAGTCTCTTATGATCCTTGATATTTCTGTGGTATCAGTTGTAATGTCTCTTTTTTCATTTATAATTCTATTTATTTGAGACTTCTTTCTTTTTTTCATAGGAAGTGTATCTAATGGTTTATAAATTGTATTTCTTTAAAAAAAAATAGTTCTTAGCTTTGCTGTTCTTTTTTATTGCTTTTCTGGTGTCTATTTCATTTATTTCTGCTCTGATCTTCTTTATTTCCTGTCTTTTGCTAACTTTGTTGTTCTTTTTCTACTTACTTGAAGTGTAAAGTTAGGCTGTTGTCTTGAGATTTTTCTTTGTTCTTAATGTAGAAGTTTATTACTATAAACTTTCCTTTTAGAACCGCTTTTGCTACAGCCCATGTTTTAGTATGTGTTTTTTTATTTTCATTTGTTCCAAAGTATTTTTTGATTTATCTTTTGACCCCATTGGTTGTTTAATTTGTATATATTTGTCAATTTTCTAGTTTTCTTCCTGTTATTGATTTCTAACTTCCAGAAAAGATGTACAAATGGCCAACAGGAAAACACAAATCAAACCCACAATTAAACATCACCTCACACCTGTCAGAAGGGCTATTTCAAAGAGACAAAAGAAATCAAGTGCTGCTGAGGATGTGGAAAAAAGGGAACTCTTGCACACTGTTGGTAGGAATTTATATCAGTACAGCTACTATGGAAAATAGCATGACGATTCCTCAAGAAATTAAAAATAGAACCACCATATGACCCAACTCTTCCGAAATTGGTCTCTTGAAGAAATATCTGCACTCCCGTGTTCATTGTGGCCCTGTTCAAGATAGCCAAGATATGGAAATAACCTAAATGTCCACTGATAGAAGAGTGCATACAGAAGGTGTGGTAGTCCAGCCAGTGTGGCTCAGCGGTTGAGCATTGACCCATGCACCCAGAGATTGCCGGTTCGATTCCCAGTCAGGACACGTGCCCAGGTTGTGGGCCCGATCCCCAATGGGGGGCATGGAGGAGGCGGCCAATCAATGTTCTGTCTCATCGATGTTTCTCTCTCTCTCTCCCTCTCACTTCCTCTGTCTCTAAAATCAATAGACAAAAAAAATTTTTTTCAAAAAGAAGATGTGGTATGTATATAGTGGAATATTATTCAGTCACAAGAAAATAGGAAATCCTGCCATTTGCAGCCATATGGATGGATCTTTACGGCATGATGCTAAGTAAAATAAGTCAGACACAGAAAGACAACTACTGTAATGATAACACTTATCTTAAATACAGGGATCTAAAAGGAATGCTAATAAGTGGAACTCAGAAACAGAGACTAGAACAGTGGTCATCAGAGGTTGGGTGTTGGGGAAAATAGAGAAATATCAGTCAAAGGATAAAAACTTCCAGTTACAAAATAAATACAAGGTGGGGCAAAAGTAGGTTTGCAGTTGTTCATATGGAAAACAATTACAACAATTAATAAATAATAATATAAGAATAAACTCTGTGTTTGACATACTCACAATGGTAAACCTACTTTTGCCCCAGCCTGTATGTTATGGGATGTAATGTACAGCATGGAGAATATAGTTAACAACACTGTATTGTATATTTGAAAGTTGCTAAGAAAGTAAAAGTAAATTCAATGTCTTGGTTACAAAAAAAAGAAATAGTAATAATCTGAGGTGATAAAGGTGTTAACTAACCCAATTCTGATAGTTGTTTCACAATATATTAGTGTACAAGAAAGAAAGAAAGAAAGAAAGAAAGAAAGAAAGAAAGAAAGAAAGAAAGAAAGAAAGAAGGGAGGGAGGGAGGAGGGAGGGAGGGAGGGAAGAAGGAAAGAAGGGAAAGGGGGGAGGGAGGGAGGGAGGGAGGAAGGAAAGAAGGGAAAGGGGGGGGAGGAAGGGAAAGGGGGGGAGGGAGGGAGGGAGGGAGGGAGGGAGGGAGGGAGGGAGGAAGGAAGGAAGGAAGGAAGGAAGGAAGGAAGGAAGGAAGGAAGGAAGGAAGGAAGGAAGGAAGGAGAGAGAGAAAGAAAGAAAGAATCCTAGGAGGTTAACAGTTTTAAAGATGTCTCTGTGGAATAGGACCAGCTCAGAATCGCAGGCTGTGCTCCTAGCGACACCCCCATCCTACCCGCGTCCCGATGGTGTTGTGGTTCCTGGAAAAGGGGTAAAAGGCCCCCAGCTGCATCCAGCGAGCACACATCTCATATTCAGCATCGTTAAAGAACCCACAGATATCTGCTCCTGTCTGAAACAAGATGAAAGAAAATAAGCCTGTTGATGATTTCTGAAAGATGTCTCCACCTTCTTGGGCGTTGGGAGTGACGCAAAGGCACTTACATAGGATATGCCGAAGAGGCTGAACTCCATCATGCCTGCAATGAGAACCACGCTGCGTCAGACACCCACTCCAGAGGCACTTCCTCCGGGCTCCTCAGAGGAGCCTGCAGCGAGGATCCCATCTCCCTCCCCACCAGCGGAGACCCCTGGGACGAGCCACACACCAATGATAGATTTCCGCAGCTGGTCCCACGCTGCTGTGTTGTCTCCCAGCCAGTGTCCTGCCCAGCGGCCAGAAGAGGGGAACGTGGAGCGGGTGACGACGACCCCTCGCTGTCCTGTCACCTCCTGCACCGCTCTGGTTGGAGGGGAACAAGGAGGTGATTGAGACCAGAACAGGGGAAGAAAGGCCACAAAGCTTCTTCTCCCAGAACTTCTGACCCCAGGGCATGGGGACAGAATACTTCCTGTTACTGGAGGGAATATGAAAATCTGAGCTACAATGAGGTCCAACCCTGGCTGATGGAGAGAATAGTAACAGACCTTCAGAGTGTGTATAGTGTTTTACAAAGAACTTCACCATGTGATAAACTCACTGGAGCACCTAAAAACAATGAGTAATCACCAAATATTACCATTTATTTACTCAGTATTTAGTTTTATACATTTGGGAAGGAAGAAGGTGAATTGCTTTATAAGGCTTTCCTTAGGATAAATCTTGTTATTCATTGACTGAGCTCACATAACCAGGCAAGTCTAATTCAGTAGAACACCAGTTGGCTAACCCAACAAGAATGACCAAAAAAAAAAAACACCAAAATCCCAAAAAGGATAAGTGACTTTTGAAATAAAGGAGCTACACAGTCTTAGGACTATCGGTCTTTGACAGGACTAGCCCTTATTTAAATCTGTCCTGTTAACTATGATTACAGGGCCTGGCTCCATGTTCATGAGTCATTTGTCTAATAAGTGAGAATGGCTACATAGTTGTCATGAAAATCGTTTTAACCCCACTGGAAGAGGGAATGAGAGGAGACG
This sequence comes from Molossus molossus, assembly GCF_014108415.1. Classification (NCBI taxonomy): domain Eukaryota; kingdom Metazoa; phylum Chordata; class Mammalia; order Chiroptera; family Molossidae; genus Molossus; species Molossus molossus. The sequence goes on along the minus strand of NW_023425401.1, from coordinate 103,169,273 downwards.
CAGGGTAGCGTCATCAGTCACTGGCTATCCCTGTGGGTTGTGCCACGTAGAGAAGGGAGATGACACTCACTCGTATGTGGGTCTGGTCTGGGACCACCCGTACAGGCTGTGCACATCGTAATGTCGCACCCGGGAGCCGTCGGGCAGGATCTGCTCGCCCTCCATGCACAGGGTCTTGCTGCTCAGCCCCCTGTCCCTGGAGTCCAGATCTGAGGAGAAAGAGGCAGTGATGGACAAGCCACCTCCAATCCGATTTACCGCTGACCTCTCTTCAAGGGATTGAACTCGACCTCTGCATGGGTCCCCCTCCTTCCCAGAGGCTTGGAAACAAGCTCTGTGGGCTGCAGTGGCACCCACAGATGTTTCCACATCAAGTCCTCTGGAAGGTTCTCCAGGAGAAAGCCCAGAGCATGGGGAAGAACACGGTGTCGTCAAGCACAATGGGACAGGCTCCCAACTGGGCTTTTAACATGTTAATGATTTCATGTCATTCTTCTCTTAACTCTATGAAGAAGGTATCATTATCCTCTGACAGTTCCAAAAACGAAGGTTTAGAAACATCAGGTGATCTGTTGAAGGTCATACAACTCACAGAGAGAATACGTTCTGGGGCCAAAACATGAACACAAGTGTAACGCCAAAGCCCATCAACTCCATGATAAGGAGAAGCCACTACTTCCCCCACTGGTGCCACAACAGATTCTCATGGGGGGATTAACATGAGCCGGAAGAAAGAAGGAGGGAAGCTGTAGGATCCTTTGGAGACATTTCCACTGTTAAGTGTTTTCTGAACAAACTCAAAAACTTCACCCAGTGAGGCCAGTAACTTGCATACATCCAACTGGGTAAAATGCTTGAGGTGTGTTTGTCATTGCCCATCCCCCTCCCCAAACCAAAGCCCCACTGCAGATGTGCCCTGAGCAGTCAGGATAAGCCCCTGGCTGCTGGGCTCTTGCAGGGGTCACTCCCTGTAGCCATGGCTCTGCCAGTAGAGACCCAGGGCCCTTACGTGGCATATAAGGAGGGTGGTTCAGAAGGGCATCTTTGCAGCCCGGAGGAACTGCTCCATTCACAAAGCTGGATGGTTCATTCATATCCTAGAAACATCAAACACAGGTACATCTTACTCTTTAAAACAGCCGCATGCTGACAACTCAGAGAGGAGGAAGCAGTGAATAAATCATTCACCATCCAGTAATCATCAAATCCAGCTGAGAACGGACTAGAAAGATCAATTAAGCCCTAAAGAATGACTGCTAGAGGATTTTTTTTTTTTAACTCTCCCTCAGGGTGTGAAGCAAGTCACAGTTGCAAGAAATTCCCAGTAATGATCTCGAAGTTTTACAGCAGGAAATCGCAGCAAGGTACAAGGTCTAAGGACTCTCAGGATATTCCACTCCTGATGGGAGGAACTGCAGTCTGATATGTCCAAAGTGTCTCTGGGGCTATCATTGTCCTTGATTAAAGGCCAGTGATACCTACACTTAGACACATGAAGGTAGACACGCAGCCACCCCTGTGCACACAGACTCAGACACTCACAATCCACATTCCATCGTACTTCAAACTCTTCCCTGGGTCCCGTGGATTGGTGTATAGTTCTCTCAACTCCCTCTTCCACCAGGTGGCAGTTGAATTCCGGAAAAAGTCTGGGAAGGCCACGTAAGCTCGATATTGCTGTAAGAATTAAATACAATTGATTTGTCCCAAACAAATATATCAGACAGCAAACAGGCACCTGCTCAGAGCTTAACTCATGCACAGCCTTGTACTACATGGTGACAGATCATCTGAAACCCGCCTCAGCAACGGTCTTTGCTCATTTCAAATACAATAGTGCAGGGAAAAAGTCAGCACAAAGCAGGCCCCTCCTTAGCCTTTGGAAAGCAGCCTTACACTGATTTCCTCTCCGTATCAACATGAGCAGTAGCAATCAACCCCTGATCTCACTATCTCATGTATTAGATGCCCAACCCTCAGCTTCTGTCCTGCAATTTCCTAGGCACTCCTCAAAGTCCAAGTGTGAGCCAGAGAGCACCTGCAGCCCCACAGGGGCAGACATCAGATGCCTTGTCAACAGGTTGGAAAGAAACATCCAGTTGATTCTTTCGTGTCTCGTTCCCACTAGGGAAAGTGGGTGAGAGGCAAGGTTGTATTTTACTATATTGGACCATCTAACTAGTATGCATCTGTGTTTTCTCTAGTTTCAGAATCACTTGAAAACAGGACTTGTGGGTCAAGTTTATTGGGAGGACTCCCCTTTCTCTTTAATGTCCTCAAACAATAAAAGTCATGTCTTCACTTTAACCTGGAAAGCGAACCCAAGGTATAACTCCTTAACTATATTGTAAGATTTTCTAACATAAGGACCAGGTTTCATTTTCTTCTGATTCCTCCATGGTGTTTAGCTGAGAACCTGACATAAAACAAATGCTCAGTGCCTACCTGTGAATTCATACCACTTAGCAGCAGCACAGAGTCATGAATGTCTATATAGGCCATGCTGCTTCTTATAGAATTTTATGGTCCTTTGCATGTCTCAATGGAGACTTTCCTCTATGTTCAGCACTTTAAGAGTTAAAAAGCTCAGTCTTGCTGGCGGAAGAGTCGGGGAAAGAGGAGCCGCAGAAAGAAGACTTGATCACTTGATCGATCAATCGATCAATCGCGGGAAACTCCAGCTCTCACACACAATAGACAAAAGGCAGAAACAGAACGAAGCAGACACTGATCAGCATGTGGAGATCTGTCTCACAGAGATGTGAGAGAATAGTGAGCCACGTCCCTGGGAGTCTGAGAGGGAGGCAGGCCGGGAACCTTTTTGTTAGAAGACAGAGGTAGAAACACGGAATCGGAAGAAGAGAATCTTTCACCAAGAACAGAGGCAGGTTGGAAAACACAGGGTAGAGAAGGGCGATGGAGGATTCGAACAAAGATTGCTACCAGCCATCATAGACCTTCTTGGCAACCCTGACTTCACCCAACATCCACCAAGGGCCCTTTACCTCCACTTGGCTCTCCCAGTCTAGAGACCCGTTGATAGTGATATTGGGAAAATCAGGCCAGACCTGTGGAGAGAAGAATATTCAAAAGCAATGCAGTCAATAACTTCTTTAGAGCATTTCCTAAGAAACTATAAACCATGGTCCTACAGATGATAATACTTTCATTTTTCACATGGGATTGATCTAGAGAGAAGTGCATCTCACAATGCATATACATTCCTTAGAAAGTCCTTAACCGTGTCGACAGACATTGATTGAGAAAGTGAGAACTTCCAACCTCAGAGCCCATATGGAAAAGGCCAAAGAACAATGGGCACAGACACATTAACAGTTACCCCTCCCCAGGCTGGGTCACCTGGAGGATCATACCTTTCCCCAGACAATGTCGCCACCGTTTGGAGCTTTGATGAAGACGTCATCCTCCACACCCCGCGTGAATGCGGGATAGGGCTGTGTCTCATTTCCAGAAATGGCTGGGTCCTAAAATCAACGCACAGGTCAGGGGAGAAGACCAAAGCCAGAGAATGACTGGGGACAGAAAAGAGAAAAACTCCTCCAACGGGAAGGCACTACCTTCCACCTGAACTGCAGAGCTTCTTTGAATCCTGGAAAATACACTTTTCTCTTTGACCCTTCACTTCTCTACTCACAACATGGAAGAAAACACAGTACGTGGAAAGTTTCTCCACCAAAGCTCATTCATGCTCCCAAGAGACCCCTCCCATTCACACAGGGACAAACCAGAATGATGATGACGCGCATCCCGGCGGCCTTCATGCGAGCAATCAGAGCTGGGAACCCAGCAAACTTGTCACTGAGGGTGAAGTCCAGCTGCCGCTCCATGTAGTCAATGTCCGAGTACTGCACGTCCTGGGGGACACACAAGGGAACTGAGTGGCTGCTGGCTGCAAATATCCAGGTTCCAGATGAGAAGGACCCGCCACTAACCCAACCGGTAGTGCACTTCACATGGCTTCTTTTGGATTCTTTCAAATCCCAGTTCTGTCATTTGTCAGGTACTAGGGCCTGGGAAATCTACCTAACTTTCTAGTTTTCTTTTATAAAATAGAAAGAACCAAATTAGCCAAGTATAGGATGATAATGCCTATCTGGCAGGGCTGTTTTGAGGATAAATTAAAACAGTGGAAGAGGAAGTGCCTTGTAAGTGACCAATATAAGGAGTGACTGTGGCTGCCTCCTCCAAGAGGCTACCCTGGTATCACCGGCTCAAGTTCAGAGAAAACAGCATAATGTCAACTACCCAGTCCCAACACAACATGGACAGTGAATCTACCAAAAACAAAACAAAACCTGTAATTGCTTTGGAATATCTAATCCTGGGGGTTGTTAAACACAGCTTTCTTGTTAAGAAATATTGCATGCTACACTTTTCATTAATAGAAACAGCTGTAAATAATAAAAAATAAATAAAGAGAATAAAATTAAATATGTACGTAATTGGTGCGCAGGATCAATTCTCTGATGACTGGACCCCTTCCTCTGGAAGCCAGTTCCAAGATGCCTACATTCAACCCGGGTCAGCTCAAAGCTGAGGGAGCACTGTACTCCAGCGCCGGCAAAGTGTTGGAACTGAGGTTCTATCTGCACATGCAATGGTCTGACTAAATTTGGGTTGAGTTTTTAAAATGAAACAATACTCTTGTTTGGGGGATCTTCTTATTCATGTGGACCAAGGATGTCTTTGACTAAGTTTTTTGAAGTCATGTCACAGCAAAGGGAGTATGATCTAGCAGAAAGAGCCCTGGAGCTGCCCCACGTCCTCCTCCTTTGGCAAATCGCTGTGACTCCAAAATGAGGACCGTGGCCCCCTCCTGCATTACTGGGTTGGGGTGAGGCTCAGTGTGATATTGCATGAGAAAGCATGTTGTAACTTTACAGAACCCCACAGAAAGAAGGCAAATGGATCCAGATACAGAGACAACCGGGGTTGACTGTGAGGTCCCAGCATAAGTACACTGCAGACTGAGGACGTACGTAGGGGATGTGGGCCGCCACCATCTCATCATACAAGCTGGCAATCTCAGAGTCACTCTTGTATCCATAGCGACACAGCTGAAACCCCAAGGCCCAGTAAGGAACCATCACTGGCCGACCGATCAACTAGAAAACAGACAGAAAATATCAGTTCTTAAAAAGTAGAATCCGGATTGAAGTTTTGCACAAAATAGTAACAATATTTTTCCAGCACCCCAAGTTAGACAATCAGCAAATTCAAATCCAGAGAGAAACGGAGAAGATGCACAGCCACGGGGTACCTTGGAGAAAGCTTCCTGCTAGACTGGACCACCCTCCCCAGGAATTTTGGAAAATCTGATTTTACTCTGATTCCTACAGGCAGTCTAGCTCACTGGTTAAGAGCACGGAATCCAGAGGCAAAATGCTCAGGTTACCATAAAGGCTCCAATCTCTGCTGACTAGGTGACCCTGGGCAAACATTAAATGACCTCTTATGCATCGGTTTCTTCCCTTGTAAATTGGGGATCAGAATGGTATTTGCTTCACATGTTTTTTGTGAGTACTGAATGACTTATATATGTATATAAAGTTCTCTGACATATATTAGTGACATGCTGTAAGTTTTATATACATTTGTTATTGCTGCTAAAACAACTGCCATGACCATTCATGACCACAATCACCACCACTACACTACTATCATCATCACATCATACCACCACCCTCACATCACCACCATCACTACCATCATCACCATCATCATCACATCACACCACCACCATCACATCACTACCACATCACCACCACCATATCACTACCACCACCATCACATCACCACCATCACTACCACCACCACCATCACATCACCACCACCATCACCACTACCATAACATCACCACAACTACATCAACAACACCACCATCACATCACCACCATCACTACCATCATCACCATCACATCACCACCATCACTACCATCGTCACCATCACATCACCACAACCACATCAACACCACCACCATCACATCACCACCACCACTACCATCACATCACCACCACCACCATCACATCACCACCATCACTACCATTGTCACTATCACATCAACACCATCACATCACCACCACCATCACCACTACCATGACATCATCACCACCATCACATCACCACCACCACATCAATAACACCACCATCACATCATATCACCACTACCACCACCATCATCACCATCACATCACCACCATCACATCACCACCACCACCAAATCAACACCACAACCATCACCACCATTGCCACCTCCACAACCACCACTGATTCTATTAATTCTGCTGCTCTGCAATGCTTTGAGAGGCTATAAATTCATTGATTATTAAGATGCACATATTCTTCTTTATTTTAATAATCTACCTGTCTCCCAGTATGACTAATAATTCCAGTTATTATCTGAGAACTATACTAATGAATGTGGGTTTGGAACACAAAATATACTGTGTAAAAACTTGGTAACCAATTGAATTCCCTCCTACCTCAGTGTACTGCTGAGTGACAAGCTCTGGAGTTGGCCCCAAGACCACATAAAAGTCCAGAATTCCTCCTGTGGTGCGGTATGTCAATGCAGGCAGGGGTTGGAATGTCACATCTGAAAATGTAGAAAAACAGCAACTCTGCAAACCTTCATTGTGAGAAACTACCCCTGAAATGCATAACTTCTCTCTTTTCCTATGCCTCTGGATTGCGAGAAAGTATTTTGTACTGTACCTACACAGAATTGAAGAAGTTAAGTGAAAGTCTACAGGGTCCCATGTGTGAATTTTTTCCCTTTGATGTTCTTTGTTATCTTAGTATATGTTTTGTCATTCTGCTCTTTTTAATTATTGTAGCTTTTATTTTAGAATAACTTACTACTTATAAGTTGCAAAAATAGTACTGAGTATCCCCTTGTAGGCTTCCCTCAGCTTCTCCCAATGATAGTATCTTACATAATCACTGTAGTTGTCCAAACCAGGAAACTGATATCGATATAATTTCATTAACTCAGGTTTAGACTTTATTCAGATTTTACTACTTTTTACATGCATGCTTTCCACTCTACCTCCTCCTTTCCCAACCTCTTTCCAATATACCATACAAATTTCCTTTACCTCTTCATACTCCCAGAGAGAATGCTTGGACCTGTAGCTTTCTCACTAATTCAATGATACAGATGGTTCCCACTAGCTAACCTCCAGGATATTTGGGACTTGCTAGGTTTTGCTATATCTTCTTACATGATTTTTGCCAAATAAAAGTTTAGTTAATTCTTGTTAATACGTTACTGAATTGAAATAAACAGAAAGGCTAAATAGAAAGGCTAAGAAGACACCAAAACTCTTTACATGATAATGGTTTTGACTTTAGGGCTCACCTAGGTCAAATACATTCTAAAGTTCCTCAAGAATGATTGGCTCACAAAGATAAGGGAAGATGCTGGCATCTTACCCATGGCATTGCTGTTTAACAGAAGCACTCCATGGGCATTGCTATCCTCCTCCAGTCCCATGTAGTAGGGGTGGACGCCATAGGAATTTTTCTTGTACTGGGAAAGTCATGAAAAAAAATGAATAAGTGGTTAAAAGACATTGTGGCTAAGAAACTCAATAAAAATTGATTGATGAGGTATATCTAGTCTTCTCTGTAAAATAAATTAAATGCATAAGAAACAAAGGAGCCTGAGAATTGGCCTGTTTCTCAAAGCAGAATGTGACCACCCAAGATGAGTCCGAGAAGATGAAACATGAAGTGTACACTATGTGGACAAAGAAGGGCAAAGACATAGATCCCAACACTTTGCCCTTACCCCAGGGGGTTGGTCTCGGGAAAACATCCCCCATGTGTGCCAGTTCAAATCTCTCCGAAAGGTTCTGTGTTCATTTTCTCCAAAGCCATAGATGTAATTGGAGGGAAGGCGGGTGGAGATGCGGATGAACATGTCATTGAAGGTGAAGCCAAGGAGCTGAGAGTCCCAACTGCAACACAAAAGGGTATCGTTGGAAAAGAAATGGGCTGTTCTATTGGCTTCAAGCAACTGATTTTTCAAGGACAACTGAACTCTTGATTTCCTCCTCTTCCACCCAGAACTTTGTTAATCTCTCAAATTAAACATAAAGTCTACTTGATTAAGATAATTAAAGATGCCTTTGCTGAAAGCCCAGGAGCCAGCTTCATCCCTTATTTTCCTCTGTCACTACCTCCTTTCAATTCTCCCTCTAGAATGCCCGCTGCAATCACTTTCTCCGTCTCAGTTGCTACTGCTCCTTACCAACCCCCCTTGCTACTCTTGCTCCCCTACAGTCCATTTGCTAGGAAGCATCCAGAGTGAATTTTTTGAAAATATCTAATATCATGTCACTTCCCTGTTTATAATTCTTCATTGTTTCCATTACAACATCTTGTGAAATCTTCAAGGCCATGTCTGATCTGAAACCCACCTAAACTCCAGCTTCATCTCCCATCATTTATCTCCCTACTTGCTATACTGCTCCAACCATATTGGACATTTCTCCCCATCATATGTCAAGTTTGCTCCTGTTTCATGGCCTGTGCACTCTCTAGCTCACCTGTCTGAGATTTTCTTCCCCACCCCTTGGATTTCCACATGGGTTCCTTATCTCTTTACTCAGGTCCTATTTTCAATATCAACTCCTCAGAGAGATCCACTCTGACCATAGTGTCCAAAGCAGTAAGCTCTCACAACGCTCAATCATCCTGCTCTTTTTCTACATCGCAGAGGTCACTATCTAAACCTCCTTATTTATATTTTAACTTGAATTGTCTCTTTTGTTTACTTATTATTTTTGGTCATGAAAAGGGGAACCTCATCTTCTATAACCACACCATATAGAGAAGGCATTCCATAAACATTTGTTGAATGAATGCCTAAGTGAACAAATACCTAAGTACATGCAACTGCCTCCATAATTATTCCCAGGAGACTAACGCTTTCTCATAAGAACAGGCTCAAAGGAAATAACTTATTCATGAATCTGGAAGTGGATACTGTGGTGCTTTGAGCCAGGATATCTCCAAGGACAATGGACTGAGCAATGAATGTGCAGGTAATCATCAATTCCAAATCAGACTTGGAGCCATTTACATCACGGTGCCTGTACTCTTCCGGCGAATTTCAATCCCAAATGGTTTCTCCTTAATGAAGACTTCATAGAGTTGACTCTCAGGGGTGCTGGATGGAACCATGGGTATATTGAGAGGAACTGGGACTTCATACCGATTGTTGTTGGGATCATAAATCTAAGGACAGAGGAAATTGATTTTAGGTAAGTGTAGCACTCAGGCGTATACCTTTAGGAAAACTTTTATGACCTTGACAAAGAGTCTGAATGCTATATTTCTTTGTATTCCTTAAGCTCATGATACTCTGGATTTAATTAACATATCAAAGTGTCAGACGTAACATTTGATTTGAGTCTGCCCTATCTCATTTTTTAAGGCCTCTATTACAGTAACACATTCACTTCGTCATTGGTGCTATCCTGGAAAATCAGTCTAGAAACAATGCGGTATTTGTGAATATGTTATTTATTACTTGTATTACTTGGTGTGTAGGTGTATAAGTCTATGTTAATACCTGAACAATTTTCCGAATTAAAAAAAAAATCCCCCCAAAAAGCATAAACTCTACTGGATTAAAAAATATCAATGCCCTTGCTAAAAATAGGATCTAAATTGATTCACTGAATATCTGGTATATTCCTGCTTATACTGTCCTAGACACTAGGAATAACTGAACTGCATGAGACACATTTGTTTTTAAGACATTCACATTAATGGGAGATGAGAGAGAGGTACCCACAACACCTGGGTGGTACATGCAAATACAGAGCTATGTAGCACTGTGGTGACAATGGAGGGAAAGAAATGCCTAACACTGTTTCAGGGAGACTGAGATGGGGCAAAACACAGGCTGAGTCTTAAAAGCTGTGTAGCCATTCAACTAAGCACATGAAGGACATCAAGTCATTCCTGGTAGAGAAGTAAATACAAAGGCGCTGAGTATTAAAGCAGAGTCAGAAAGAGGCAACTATTTTGGAGAGAGCTACTGTGTCATCAGGAGGCAGACTGGTAAAAAGTTAAAGCTGGAAACCTAAGCAAGTTCATTTATTTTAAACCCATTAGGTAGCTATCATATGCTACCAGTGCTGTGGTGAGGACAGAAATATAAAAGAGCCTCATCCTTACATTAGAAGATGTACTGGGACTCATAGTCCAGGTCGACATTAGATGGTGAAGAACCTTTCAGGTAATGCCTGATGTCTTTCATTTATTCTCTCGATGAACATCTGAGTGCTAATTATCTACCGATTTCAGAAACACAAAAATGAAAGGACAAATCCCTGTCTTTCAGAAACTCACACTTTAACAGAGAAACAGACACAAAAGAGTCCATCACTGGTCCTTAGATGTAATAAATCATAGAAAAAAAAGAGATCACTACATTCCCATGGCTATTTCACAGGTATCCCACATTCAATGTCCAAAACTGAACTCATCATCCTATTTTGCCCAAGATCAAACCTTTTCAGGGTTCCCACTCCAGTTAGTGTCACCATCATCCATAGAGAGAAGCAGGCTAGAAACATGGTAATACTCCCTGATGCTTCCCTCTCATTATCACCTACTTGCAATCATCACCAGATCCTATAACACTACCTCCTCCTCTCTCAAAGACGTCCACTGCTCCGCATCTCCTTCCTGCACCTTGTCTGAGCTTGAGCCCTCATCTAGATCACCTAACTGGTAACCTCCTTATTTGCCTCTCCTTTCCACGCTTGTCCTCCTGACCATGTTCCTTCCAGTAGACACAGCAATCTTTTCAGAACGCAAATAAGAATAGGTCTCCTTGCACCATCACTGATTTCTCATAACTCTTAGGATAATGACCTAGAATAATACAGCATAGTTCATTTAGAAGAGCAGGTTTATTTTAGGGTTCCGTAACCTTGACTAGCAAAAAGTAATGGGACTGAGAAGTACCCAGTCAGTACTTGACACACGGCTGTAAGCACGTACCTTAAACTGCAGCATGTCATTCTTGTGGTAGGTCACGTTCAGACGGAGGGACTTCACCGGGGTTGAGGGGAAAGCGTTGGCATAGAGAGAAGACTTTAAAGAGATGACAGCTGAGGCCCCGTGTTGGTCATATCGAACATCACTGACAGAGTATAGATCACTGGTGAAATAGCAAAAAGGGACCCCTGGGGAAGTGGAGGCCTGAGAAGGAAAGCCAAAGTCAGTTCAGCATGTGGTCCTGGGATGATCAAATACAAAGGGGCTGGAAAAGGCAATTAACAGGGAGCTAAATCCAGACCATCACTCATGTCCCTATATAGTCTTGGATTGTGATACAAGTTTAAATTCCTGGTCTCTATTCTGTCCCTTCCTACCCTTCATATCCAAATAAAAACTCAGGTTTCTTTGGAAGTCCTTTCTTTCTGTGGATTTTAAATAAGAACATAGGTGCTGGTTGGTGCTATGCTCATGAAATTGTAGGTTAAGTGGAAAGAAGTTTCATGTATGACCACGCCATCTGCATGGTTACCTCCCAGGCACAGCCACGGGCAGTACACTTTTCTTCGGAAGCACCATCCTCATCAGGATAACAGTCTATTTTTTCTGCCTCCGTTGTCTTCAGGTGCCATTCCACAGTGTATGCTTCTCCCAGGACCAGGTCAAGTCCTGTGATAAGGGCGACCTACAGGAATGGGGAAGTGACAAGGAAATTACTCTCAGGACATGGGCCTTGCAAGATCTGAAATTTCTTTTAGGAGTGGAATAGAAATCAGACCAGACTCAACAATCCAAGTCGTACCACTGGAGCTTCTACGCGGAGAATTATATGGGGGTGGGGGAGGAAACTGCCTACTGGCAACAGGGCAGAGGTCTCAAGTCTATGTGAATCTTGTATATAATACTTTGAAAAGAATTTGGTCTAATCAAATCTGTAATCATTCCTCTCTTTCCTTCCCTGACTCTGCATGCTCTTCCTTCTTTTGTCTGGAAGGTTCTCTTCTGCATGTCCCCTTACAGCATAACACACACAAGCTCAAGTGTCATCCCAAATTGAGTTTATCTTCTTGACTGCCATTCCCAAATCAGTGTCCCCCATTGATCTGGACGGATGGCAAGAATAAAGGAATACAGATAATACGGCCTGGGTTCTCATCTCCGTTCCACTGTGGGAACTTAGACAAATTATTTCTATGTGTTGGGTCCCAGTTTCAACAGCTACCAAATTGGTGAGTGGGCAAAATCACTCCATTCTCTTCCATTTCTAACATTCCAGCCTCTTTAGTTCTCCAAGCCCGAAGCCTCAAAACGTGAAAACTTCTTTACATCCCACTCACCCATTCAAATATTTAATAGTTTTCTATGTATCTTTTTACATTTGTCTCTTCTTTATTTAGCAATTTCCTTAGAGAAAGTTCATATTTGTCTAGAGTTATAAAATTATATCCTTCTTCCAGTCTCTTCCCAGTCTACTTTCATCTTGTACTTCCCTGTACTAGGAATCTCCCCCCACCCCCACCCCATAACAACACTCTTACAATTGCACAGTCTTGATTTGAGGATCAATATGTGACCCTTTGAAATTAGATCAGATCCTTCTCATTTTGGTACTAAGACCTTCCAAAATCTGACTGTAAATGATCTGTCCAAACTGATCTCCATCTAAAACTGAATCCTACCTATTCTAGTTATACAATATTCACAGACTAATGAAAGGCTAATCTCTTACTAATATAAGGCTATCCTTAGATTAGCTTATTCTGAAATCTCAACTTTGAATGCTTTATCCAGGCAAATGCCCTTTCTAGGAAAATGATGCCCATCTGCAGAATACGTTGCTAGTTGCCTTCCCTACACAAAAGTTCTCTTCTTACTCATTATTTCAGTTTAGAATACTAAAGTTCCCACTTAAGAATTAAATTTGTAATTCATGTAACAGAGTGGTGGCCATTAATAGGTAAACTTTGAGCCAAGTGTTTCTTTCTTAAGAGCCTGCTTGCTTCCTGCTTCCTTTTTTTTATTTCGGTACTAAAATGAGGACATAGTGACTAGAATTAAGCAGGAAGCACTACTAATCACAAGAGAAGAAAAAAACCTCAACCCTGATGACCTCAAACCACTGAACCAATGCCAGCAACTTTCTAAAGGTCTTGTTGCATAAGAGGAGAAAAAAATCTCAAGTTATTTAAACCACCATTTCACTGGGTCCTCTGTCACTTGCAGCCATATGAGTATCTAGCTGATGCATCGGCTTTCAAATTCCAGTTCCAGCCATACAGACTGCAAGGGCTTTGCTAAACTACTCCATTAAAGCTCTGAACACTAAGTTAGCATAATGTAAGTTAACACTTTCTGTATGTGATTTGCATTGCCTGTCCCCTTTCCAATAGTTTCATGTATATAAATCATGTCTCCCCACCACCCAGATTATAACAGCTAAAGACTTCCTTTGGTCTTATATTAATTAATTTATTTAACAAAAATATATTGAGTTTGTTTTCGTATGTATAGCCACCAAATGACTTGCACTTTGCTGCACTCATAAACAAAAATATAATGCTTTATTTCTAACTTTATGATGCACGCATCCTCAATGGATGTTGTTAGGACAAAATGTCAAATATCAGTGATATATCATTATAGTAGAACACTAAATGTACTATATGTAGAAGGTCCCTCAGAAACCATGCTGACCCCGCAGCTCCTAATTCCTGGTCACACCTGGAGTAAGGAGTACTTGAGGAACGGGTCCCTCAGAATGCTAAAGTATCAGATGAGCTGATCAGAACCTGTTCAGGAACATCAGGTCTTTTCACACCTGATGAAGTTAGCATATTATTATCATCTAACCAAATAAATAGCCATTAATTAGCTAGGCTTGTCAAATTTTCTGACTTAACATATTCCCTAAAAATGTATGTGTTGGAGTGAGAATCTATTTATCTCAGTACAGTGAAAACAACAACAAAAAACACCTCAAAATTTTCATTAGTGGGGAATTCCCCTCCCATCTTTACCTCTAGAGCATCAGCCAAAAGCTTTCAGATCTACTTTTCTTCTAACCCTATTCCTCACACTCCTGACTCTGCTCTTCTGTCCCAGTCAGGCAGAACAGAGGAACCAAGAGGGGAATAGGGATGAAAAGACCATTGGACCTTCCTTCAGTTTGCCGGCAGCTCCTCATTCATTCATTCTACTTCTGGCCCACTTCTCATTTTTCTCTCTCCTAACCCTCTGACTGCCCACCCCAGGCCTCAGAGTACACTCTGGGCCTTCAGGACCCATGCAACCTTGGTAAAAAGGAACACCATGAGCTGTGAAGAATTCTTGATAAACCATCTCAACCAAATAGATGTTTACCTGTAGGTTAGAATCGTAAGTGACTTTAGGAGAAACCTGAATTTGGACACCGTTTTTCTTCACTGTAATATTGTTAGGTTCCTTGGTCCCAAGGATTTTAATCTCTTTAAAGACTAAATTATTGGGGTCTTTGTAGGATGACTGCAAAATCTTCACATCCAAGCGGTTCTGCAAAACAATTAGGCACAAAGGTCGAAGTGTAAAAAACAGATTCTCAAGTCACTCAGATACTCCATCCTAGGTCAGATACCCCAAACTGGTTTGGCTTCTCTCCCAATGTGGACTTAATCCGTACAAACTTATTTTAATGTTCTCTAAGCCAAAAAAGAGAGAGGGAGATTTTTAAAAACTACATTTAAAGAACTGACTGCTTTGATTTATCCATTTCATTGCCTCCTTTTTACAAACAGGGTTGATTCAGTGATTGCGAGAATGTGCTCACCTGTACCATAAATGCATATGAAGCTACAAATATAATTATACACATACACAAACACACATGACCTGGTGGTCAGACAATAGCCCACACGTAATATTCACAAAAATATGCTACTTACTTGGGTAACAGAAAATTCACAGAAGAGATAATTTTTATTGGCCACAGTATCTGAAAGTGAGGGAAAGACAAGTCAGACTGGTGTGCCCACCACAGAAGAATATAGTTTCACCTGGCTGTCTTTGAAACGACATCTTGAGAATGACCAGATTATAGACAGAGTCCCCCAGGCCAAGCCACTGTCCCCCTTTTCCTTTCTTCTTTAACCTAGAAAAGGTTCCCTTCCAAGTGCTTCCAAGGCATATGCCTCAAGTGAGTCTGTTTCCTACGCTTCAGCCGCAAGAGTTGTTTTGCATGTTGGAGACAGAAAAATGTGCTAAGAGACTAGATACAGACTCACAGTTAGGTTTCACTAGGTATGTTTCTCAGATCATCGACATTTGTTCATTAGTATTTGGGGGGAGGATGACTACATTGAATGGCAGAAACAGTCTTGAAAACATCTCTTTCAGGTGCCCACTGGCAATAAAATGAGAACCTGTAAATATTGCGGGCCAGTGGGAGAATTCTAAGAGGTAGAAATGTGTGTTCCTCCAGCAGTGGTCCGTCTACCACTACCCATTAACAGTACCACTAAAAGCAAAACTCTTCTCTTGAGTGAGAGTGCTCCTGTGCCTGGAGAGATTTCTCCCAACTCAAAGACGCGGGTTCCGGAAGGGCGACATCATCATGACAGGGCTCACCTTTCGTTTCCCCGTCATCCCAGAAAAGTTCGCCTTTGGCTTCTTTGTTCTCATCTAGGGCGATGATGAGACCCAGAGGGTTCCGTCGACTGTGAGAGAAGAGATTTATGTAAGAGATACAGACTTAACACTCAGAATGTTGTCAAAGGAGCTAGGGATGATTCTATCAGATTTCAAATGGAAAAGGACCCTAACAGCAGATGACTCCCTGTTTTTCTTCAGGCAAAATCAACAGGTGCATATTTCTCAAGAATCAGTAACAGAACTGCCCCCAAACATTAGTAATAAACATCTATGTAGGAGGCACCATAATCACGCAGTAGTTACAACAAAAGCTGCTGATGTAACTATTATTTAGAATATAGACTATCAGAAGACAGAGAAATCCTAGACAGTTACTTGTTCTGCCTAATCATTTTATTTTTTAAATTAATTTATTTATTTTTGTTATAGATGTTTCTCCTTTTTCCCCTACTGATTTCCCTCTCCCCATCCCTCCCCACCCTGTCCCCAGCTTTGTTGTCCACGTCCATTGTTCATGCATACATGTATATAAGTTCGGTGGTTTATCTCTCCCCCACCACCCCTTCATCTGGGGATTGTTAGTCTGTACCCCACTTCCACGTCTCTGGGACTACCCCACTCCTTAGACTGTTATGTTCATTATATTCCACAAATAAGTGAGATCATATGATACTTGTCTTTCTCTGTTTGGCTTGTTTCACTTAGGATAATACATTCCAGGTCCCTCCATGTTGTCTCAAAGGATAAGAGCTCTTTCTTTCTTACAGCTGCATAGTACTCCACTATGGATATGTAACACAGCTTTTTTATCCATTCGTCTACTGATGGACATTTGGGCTGTTTCCAGATCTTAGCTATTGTAAATAGAGCTGCTACAAACATGGGGGTACATATATTCTTTCTGATTGGTGTTTAAGGCAGGCTGCCTAATCATTATAGAGATGATACATGCAGAATATGGATTAACTGTGGTTGGGGGATATATCATTTCCCTGCCAGAGAACCATTTTGACTCAGAAAGAAATAGGATACAATAAAGTCTATCTATAGAATGGCACCTTTTCTAATTTTATTATCCATTACTAGTTTGGAGAGAAAAATGAAACATTTAATGACCTGCTTTATAATTAAGAATGAGAAAAAAAAAAAACACTACTCAATTAAGCTGGTGAAATAGATGGACATAGCCCCGGCCCCGGTTGGTCGTGCGGGTGGCAGCCACTCGATGTGTCCCTTCACGTCGATGTTTCTCTCTCTCTCTCCCTTCCTCTCTCTCCCTCCCACTCTATCTGTACAAAAAGTGGAAAAAATATCCTCAGGTGAGGATAACAAAAAAAAAAAAAAAAAGAAATAGATGGACATAGAGAACAAGGGGGAAAGAAAGAACAATGTCCGTTGGACTCTTTCCTTATGTCTGCACGCCTCTAGGCTACCTCCCAATTTTCTGCTCACAGTTTATCCCTCAGTGACGTCTCAGTCTCTGTTGCATTCTGTCCCAGTTCAGCCTTCCACCATGCCCTATGCAAGCTGGGTTCTATTATTAACAAAATCACCTGCTTTCAGCCCTGGTGGTTTGGCTCCGCGGTTAGAGCGTCAGCCTGTGGACCAGAGAGTCCCGGTTTGGTTCCCACTAAGGGCACGTACCTCAGTTGTAGTTCATCCCTTGTCCTGGTTGGGTCATGTGGGTGGCAACCAGTCGATGTGTCTCTTTCACATCGATGTTTCTTTCTCTTTTTCTTCCTCCCTCTCTCCCTCCCACTCTATCTGAAGGTAAATGCAAAAAAAAAAAAAAAAAAAAAAACACCTGCTTTCATCTCATATGTATGTGTTGAGTTGTTTTCATTTGCTAAGAAGTCTAAGAGATACAAAGATGAACAAATCACACCCCACTGGTGACCTTAAATATTGTAAGAAAGATTAAATATATTCACCAAATAATTAAAGGAGAAAGTAAAGCATGACCAAAAAGTTAAAATACTTATCGGAGTCTGGTGTCCAGAATGACACTTTCAGCAGTAGGGTGGACATTATGGAGGACGCCAGACATTCTGAAGGACCCACCCACTAAAATGCTATTTGGTCCTAGATAAAATACAACACATGGCCCCTCCAGGGAGCTATCGTGATCCCTAGTTGACAGCAGTCTTGGCTTGCAACCAAAGAGAAGGCAAATCGTCTCTAGAAGAATAAGACCCACATTGAGATCTTCAAGATCACCACATCTGAAAAACAAAAACTGCCCTGGCCAGTTTGGCTCAGCAGTTGGAGTGTCGGCCTGTGGACCAGAGAGTCCCAGGTTCAGTTCCCACTAGGGGCACGTACCAAAAAAACAAACAAACAAAAAAAACTACTAATCATGCAAGGTAATATGCCAGTACAAAAGAAAGTTGGCAAAAAACAACTATTGATTTAGATTCTACTAAGGACTTTAAATAGTAGGATTTTCAAGTATGAAGTATAAAATAATGATGATTGACATACTTAACAATATTAAGAATGAAAGAAAAATCAGCTAAACAGCAAAAAGGTATAAAATATGAGCAAAAAGTTGGAAGTGGCAGTACCCCTCTGCTGGAAGAGTTGGGAGACATTTCCTCCAGATGAAGTTTGAGTTTAATTTGAAGGAGTATTAAGAATGCACCAGGCAAAAATTGTTGGGATCTTGAGAATATCATGCTAAGCAAAATAAGTCAGACAGGAAGAGACAAGAACCATACGATTCCACTCATATGTGGGCTATAAAACTGAAAGCAACAAATAAATACACAAGACAAACAAACAAACAAACACTCATAGACACAGACAATCGTATGGTGGTTACCAGAGGAGAAGTAAGGTGGAAGAGGTTGTGAAGGGTAAAGGGGGCCAAATATATAGTGATGGAAGGAGATTTGACTGGGTGGTGGGTACACAATACAATGTACAGATGATGTATTACAGAAATGTACACTTGAAACCTATATAATTTTATGAGCCAACGCCACCCAATAAATTTAATGTTTAAAAAAAGAATATATCAGGCAAAGACTGCTGGAAAGGGTAATAAGTGCTAGAGCCCAAATGCAGTAAAATAGAAGGGTGTGTTGGGGGAATAGCAAAATTTCTGGCATGGTGGTCTATAAGTGTGTGTTAATGTGTCTCCAGAGACACAATTACTAACTTGGAATCAATTGTGGTTGATCTTGAATGTCCTACTAATGTAAGAATTTGCATTAGTAGGACATTCAAGAGGAGCAACACGTTGAGATCCTCATTTGGGAAAGATAAGTTTGGTATCAGTATGCAAAACAGCATGAAGTTGAACAATTAGAGAAAAAGAAACCAACTGCTATTAGATGTAGAAGTATTGTCCATCAGTATTATAAAAAGTCAAAATTTGAAAAATTAAGGTAAATAAGGGAAGTTCCAAAGAAAAGATAGGTTTCTAACCTCCAAAGAACTTCCAGTGTATTGAGAATAAATAAGCTAATACTTGTAGAGACACAGATATAAATGTGTGCCTTCTTAGTACAGATGGAGTCCATAATTTTAAAATCAAAGAGTCATAAGAGAGATCAGTGATAGGAGGGTGATCTGAAGTGCACAAGAAGTAATTTTTGAGACCTCTTTTGTATCACAAGAAAGAAGTGGCTCAGTAGGAAGAAACAAAAGGGAAATTGAGATTATAGGGAAATGGAAAGTGGACCTTCCGTCCTCAACTCCCTAGAAATGAGGGTGAGTCCAAAGCATAGTGTGATGCATGGATGGTCTGGCCAGGGCAGGTAAGGTGATCAATAGATCCTGTTTGCTTGGAATTGAGAGGTTCCCTAAGTCATGAGACTCTCGGTGCTAAAGTTAAATTGGTCCTGGGGAAACAAGGGATGCTGACCACCCTAGAGTTAGTATGTTTTGAGGAGAAATTCAGGAGGGTTCAGAGAGAACAGGGTTTAGGTCTTTCAAAATCTATCTGGATACAGACTTAAATCACAGGTTCTTCAGAAGAGGCCTAAGGGCAGAGTTTAATGCCCTATCACACACACATACACCACACACACCAGAACATCTTCCTTCCCACCCACACCCACGTGATATGTCAGCATCTTCTGCATGGGGAACAGATGGGCACAAAAAGGACCGGCTTTGTCAGCCTGCCCCATAAGGAAACTCCGGTCATGCTGTACCTGGCCACCGTGGTTGTGGCTGGCTGTTGGGTGGGGAAGATGTAGCCTCCTCTAAGGTGAAGTCCAATTTTGTCTCTGGGAAGTTGCATCTCCACTTTCTGCCTCCTCCATCTCAATCGGCCCCCCTGAAGCATGAAGACAAACCAGTGACATTGACATGATGGGACATGCACCCCCAGCTCTTCTCCACATGCTGAGTCATCTGTGGCTCTCTCTTTGACCACCTCGATGAATTACTGAATTACTGAGCAACCAAACAAGAGAAGAGGAAAAATCCAGAACAGCAGGTTTTGTAATCAGTTGGGGTTGGGGGGGAACATGTACGTCACACTGAGGCTATTGGACATATATTATATGAACTGATAGTTCTAACTCATGATCAAGCTCAAATTGTCCATTGGCCCCTCCAATATTCACCCATGAGACATTCTACTTGAGTCTGTATCTTATTGATGAATCAAGTATATGAACATATGTTTTTTTCAGATTTCATCATGACTGGTGTTAAGTGACTTGGGCTCACGTCATTGACTCAGCTGGAATTACAGAAGACATTAAGAAACACTCAGGTCCTCTTGTCTACACAGCTGTAGCTGTGGTCTTGAAGAGTTTAAGAAATGCCAGTGCTACTTACAGTCTCATAATCATACCAGACAGCATCGGGCACATATGCCATCACTTTCTCTGCTCCCTGAAATTAAAACAAAATATTGTTCATCATGGCCCAGCCTCTGAAAGGGATACAATTCATTTCCCAGCATTCCCTAGGGAAATTCTTCATAAGTAACATAACTTGGCAACCGAAAAATAATCCTAAATGGAACCACATTAGGAATAATGACAATATTGAAATGTGGTGAAAATTTCAGCTTTCCATTGACGATCTCATTCATGCTTCACAACAGTCCCCAGCGGTGGGCATTATTATTTTCTCACCTTTACAGCAAAGGAAGTAACATGATAACCCAGACCCAGATCACACTGGTACGAAGTGGCACAGGCAACAGTCACACCCTGACTTTAGAGTGACTCTGGGTCACTGCTCTATTCTGCCTCTACCTCACGGAGCAAGTGATGGTCTGCTCTGAGGATCTGGCAACAAACAGGACCATTCTTAAGCCCAGAGTCGTCAGTAGATGCTTCTACATTGGTTGAAAACTTGATCAAGAAAAAAGTCTTCCAGAGAAACAAAACGTGTAAGTATCAGACATCCAACTTCCCCAAACCCCACACATTGTCTTTAAGGCTGACTCAGCCACACATGTTGGAAATGGGTTTGGAAGGAAGGGAAGAGAAATGATTCCAAGGAGAAGACAGCAGGACCAGACACAGGGCCACCAGTGTGTCTCTATGGGAACACTTGCCTCATGTAGAACTGGAGTGATGAGGAGGCCAGGCCCCCAAAGAAACTGTTGGTGCACATCCCAAGTGTTGCTGTCCCCATAGAACCTGGAGATTGGAGAAAGTCACTGAGATTTGGACCAATGCTTCCTGGAAGCTCTCCCCTCAACATGTTCCTAGACACAGGCTCTCTACCTGGGGCACCCCACCACACACAAATTATTCTACGACACCTCTTCAACCCCACCTCCCCACTCCTGCACAGAGATCTGCTCTCTCCAGCCCATGTACCCTCCTGTTCTTCCCCAGCTTGGACAGTAGTGGTTGTTTGACAGCTTCATGGCTGAATTCTAGTTGCCGTATTTCCCTTGTAAATAAAGTCAGTCAGTCATGCATTTTAAAAGTTCAGCTGACTATCAAGAAGGAACTGGATCTGATCATGAAAAATAGCATATAATTTACTATTTTAATCTTTTCTCTTTTAGGTTATCTGCCTTTTAACTGAGAATTCCAGGAGATGGCAAAAACTTACCCAAAATCATGAACATATAATAGAGCAGCTATGTGTCTGAGGGCCTAAAATGTCAGACACTTGAAGACATCAACTGTATTTTGACAAGGAAAGCCTGAACACAGTACATTACAAAAGAGACCATCAGGTTCAAGCTACCAAATTCTTTACATTGAGATTAAAGAAACGAATAATAAAAGAACTAAAGTGATTTGCCTAAGATAAAGAGTTGGTGACAGAACAAAAACCCCCAGCCTCATGACATTTAGTCTAGTCTCCTTCCCAAAATAGAACAGGGTGTAATACTTAACTATACCCCAAGAATAGTACCTAGGCAACAATAGCCTTGCAAATACCACACTGGGTTTTCCAGTGTGTGTGTGTGTGTGTGTGTGTGCATAATATATAGTCACATATATATATGTGTGTGTGTGCGTGTATATATATACATACGTGTGTGTGTGTGTGTATGTATACTGTTTGAATAGTTTTACTTTGCACTCTCACATTTGATGATATAGTCAATGTCACCCAGTTGCATTAACAGAGTCCTTTGGGTTAGGTGGACTTACTCATGCAGAAGGGGCCTGGCCACGGTGTTGCCCCAGCTGTGAGCCCGATACAGGAGCGTGTAGAGATAGGGCAGTAGAGTGTAGCGAATGGTAAGGTAGTGCCTGGTGGAATTCACCAGCAGAGAGTCGGCTCCAAAGGAGGCAGGATCCTGGGCCTGGAAGGAGAAGAAGTTTCGGTTGTGACCTGGCTACGCACAGCAGTCGAGTCTGGAGAATCTCAGAGCCCACTCGTCACTGCCACGAGTTCCCTTCTCAAAGACCTGGAGCCTGGGTTGCAAACTTGGCCTCTGATCAGTACAGATGGGCAAAGGGAGACCGTTTCACCAGGTAAGTGGCCACTCTGCACCTTGCAGCCCCACACCCTCCTCTCACTCTCTAGGGGGGCTCTCAGGAGACTGCCAGCCCAGTAATTTTTTTTTTATTTTATGGGGTTTTTTTTTTATGTTTTTATTGATTTTAGAGAGAGAAGAGGGAATGAGAGAGAGAGAGAGACAAACATCAACTCAAGAAACATCGATTGATTGCCTCCCTTATGCACCCTGACTGGGGGTTGAACCCATAACCTGGGTATGTGCCCTAACCAGGAATTGAACCTGCGACCCTTTAGTATATGGGATGACGCTCAACCAACTGAGCCCCACTGGCCAGACAGTTCAGTAATTTTGAAGCATTTCCTCATTTAATTCTCATTACAAAATGAGTGATGTTGGTAGAGTGTGCAGAGGTTTGGTAAGAACCTTCATGGACTGGCCATTTCCCTGACTGCAGCAGTACAAATAGCTGAGGCACAGGGCATTTTCCTGGTGCATCTAAGTCCTGGTGCAAATGAACAAACAGTGGTGCAACTTAGCATGAGTGAGCACCAGGTAGGTGAATGGCTCAGCACATTCCTTACATGCCCACAGATGCAATCCTAAAGGGATGCCACACTTTTTATCCCAGGAGACTTACCTTGAAGCCTTGGCCATTGTGATTCCTGGAAAATGGGTAGAACGCTCCCAGCTGCCCCCACCGCATGCAGAGCTCCTCGGGGGAGTCCAGCGCGAAGCCACATATATCAGCACCAACCTGGAAGCACACACAGATGGCCCAGGAGTACACCTCCCTCTGCGCTCTACCAGGGGGCCTCCCAATTGAACTTGGCCGACCTCTTACTGAGAAGGTTAATCCGGTGTGATCCGACTGGGTTATATCCTGTGTCCCCTCTACTGCCAGGCAACTTTGAGTCACTTATTTAACCCTCCTGTGCCTCGGTTTCCTCACTTTGTTAAAGTAGGCACTAATTAGCTACAGGGGGTTTTACTAAATGAAACAATATAAGTAGAACACTTGACACACAAGAGCTTTTTGATGAATAGGTACTAGAAATACTGCTGACATTATTATGTTGACCACATTGCTATTGGAATTCATTTCCCAAGGCCTAAATCAGACGCCGTCATTCACCTACTCAAAAATGTCCAAGGTCCCCTGGCAGCTTATCCTGTTAGCTCCTCAAACCTGACCCCAAGCCACATTTCCAGCCTCATTTCTCATTTCAGTTCTACACCCCAACCCTCACAGACCCACCAAGGTCTCCCCCTTACTGCTTTTGCTCATATTTACTTCTCAATATTAAAACAACCTCCCCCCATGAGTCTGATAAAATATTCTCACTTTTCAAGGTTAAACTCAAGAGCTAGCTTTTCCATTAGGTTTCTCTTGACTCCCATCCCAGACCCACTTGTTCCTTGTAATCTTGTCACAGTTAATGAGATCCTGTCTCAAGATCTCCCTTCACAGTTGACATACATGTCCTCATTGGCACGTTTACCCTAGCTTGTCATAATTGTTTGTTTCTATGTCTCCTCTTACTAAATTAGAAAGTCTTTGGGGAAAAAGAAGGTGTTTCTGTTACTGTATTTGTGGTTTTTCCCACACTCACCACACATACCTAACTCAGTACCTTGCACATAGTAGGAGCTCAATAAACCTCTCTGTTGGATTTAACTAAAAGAATTTAACTCCTAGGGTGCTGGAAATGTTATGTTTTCTCATCTGGGTGTTGGATACTGAATGTATTCAGTTTGTGAAACTGATCAACTGAATTCTTAAGAATATGTACACTTTTCTGCGTGTATGTTATACTTTAATGGAAAGAAATGTTCTAGTGATATTGCTTTTTTGAACTTTCTGTCTTTATAAGGCAATACAGGGAAGCATGTCATGGTATCAGAGCCACACTGCTACAGATGAAACATGTCTAAAGACATGAAATCCCTGGGCCACGGAGGGTAAGAGAAGGCAGCCTTACGATTTGAAAACTTTCTAGAAGGAGGCTTTCTGGGAATCGAGGTTTGTAAGAGAGCTTGAGATGTGGGCTCACCATTGGGATACCAAACAGGTTGAACTCGAGCATGCCAGGGATGGACCACCGAAGGTCATCCCAGGTGGCCGCGTTGTCTCCTAACCAATGGGCTGCAAACTTGCCAGATCCCGCGAAGGTGGAACGGGTTATGATGAAGCTTCTCTTTTCAGGGAACACCGTCTTGGCAGCTCTGGAAAGGGAGAGACCTAGGAGTCAACGTGTGGCCTTGGTGTGTCTCAGCCCAGCAACATGTCCCGAGGATCTCAGAAGTCAGTATCCCACTTGCCTCTTCTAGTTCTCGGCCAGCGGGGCCAGAGCTGCTGAGGGAGCAGACTGCACCATTAAGGATATATATTTGTTTGTTTGTTTGTTTGCTTGTTTGTTTTAAGGTTTTTATGTACATCAATAACTCCATAATTTCTAAGGATTTCCAAAGCAGACTTGAAAAGGTTAGTAACTAGAGGTATACGATTTTGAAGAAACAATGGTGAAATTTCACTTCACATAGTTGTACATATACAGGTGGGGCAAAGGTGGGTTTACAGTTGTGAGTACATGGAAACACAGACTTTATTCTTGTATTATTATTTATTAATTTCTGTATTATTTTCCACACGTACAACTGCAGACCTACTTTTGCCCCATCCTGTACACTGACCTTTCACAGGGTGTGATTTTAGACATACACAAAAATGAACTTATGAACTTAAATTCTTTTTAAGCAAAAACACTTTGGTCACAATTTTGTAATAAGAAAAGAAATTTTAGGACAATGTATCTATGTGAGTATTTTTATAAGTAAATATAAATATAGATCATCTATATTTTTAAAGTAAGAAGTCTGCTATATTCTTTAAAACATTTGCTTTATAATTTTTTCAACAACTTGCCAGAAAGCTAAAATGACACCATGACTGTGCTAATGAATGAAAGTGGTTTTGGTCTGGCTTCCTTCCATCACTGTGATGGTCATTTGAGTACATTCTCAATACCTTTTCCTCGCTATAGGGTTTGAGTCCACACATGAAGGCAGACACAGAACAGTATGAAGGAAGGTGAGCCAGCATCTAAAACCCCAAATCATATGAAGTCTGAATCACCTAACCCTCCATCCTCCCATCAATACAGTGAGGCAGAGAGGAAAATACACAGGCCTAGGACTCATGCAGACATGAGCATACATCTTCCTTTCCACCCTATTAGCTGTTTGACCTTGGTCAAGTTACTTCTCTTTCCTTCTTCCAACCTCCCCTTTATTCATTTATTCATTCATACTTCCATTTCATACATTCCATAAATGTTTATTGGATTCCTTCTTCCCTATGTGCTAGGTGGTTTCTTCTTTCATTCGGTAGTAATGACCATACTCATCTTGTGAAGGTCTTAGAGGTAAAACACTGGCACCTGGCATCTAGCAAGAGCAATAATGTGCTCTGTATGGAGTCCAGAGCAACAGTGGCCTTACTCTGCTGTGGCAATCGCCATGGAGTAGCCATACAGATTGTGGGTGTCGTACTGCTTGCCCCAGTGCTGAACTGCATCCATGCAGAGGCTCTTGCAGAACAGGTACCCATCCAGGACTCCTGGGACAAAGGAGGGATCAGAGAGTGAGCCCCTAAGCTGCAAGTCCCCTGCTGCTTGACTGCCATAGGACCTGCCATGGTCCTCCCTGGGCAAGCATTCATTATGGCCATCCTGACAGTGATCACACAGCCTCCTTACTATCAGAGGGCTATACACTTGGGGCAGTTACTCTGCTGTGTGAAGAAACTGTGCTGACCCATACACATCCTCCCACCTGGGTGCCCATGTGACTAGAGGCAGGCACTTGGAAGCAAGAGGATCCAGTTAGACTTGAGAGTTAGTCTGAATTCCTCAAACTCAGCTAAGCTAAATGGTTCAGAAATACAAATACTGGATGAAAGCATATATTAACTTCTCAACCCCTCTCTCCATTGACCACATATTATAAAAGATGATTGCCCAACCTCTCTTTCATTCATCTATTCTTTTCCATTCCGAGTGCACCACTCTGGTTCAGATCCAAATAGTCTTTGGATCTTAACTACTGCAAAAGTTCTTTAATAGCTTATTGACTTCTGATCTGATTTTCTAACCCATATTGCATATTAATGCCAGATGGATACTTCCAAAACCATTTGACTAGTATATTTCCTTTTTATTAAAACATAAATAGATTCTCTCGCAAAAAGAAGGATGTGTGACCTGTTAAGCCTCCCATGCGCTTCCTTCAACATTTGATTCTGGCCCATCTGCTCCAGTTTCCTATTTCCCCACCAGACTGGAGTCTTCGTAAGATGCTATAATTCTAGCAACTCCTTTCTTTCTTAATCAAGACACAATATGTCTGGGAGCCTCTACAATAAACGTGAGGATTTCAAGACCACACCCTGAGAGAGAGTGCTGTTCAAAGTTCAATCAGAGCTCATAGGCATCATATCATATTCATTGACTTTGACTTTGACCTCCCAAGCCAGGGGTTCTGGCCTGTTCTTCACACTCTTGATATCACAAGACTTGATCTTCATCTGAAGACCAAGCCTCATAAGCTGGTCTCTCTCTGGTAAGTCCTGATCTGTGAGGGAGTATTCAAGAGCAACACAGGCTGACCACTAGCCTCTGGCTTCTGTACCACATCTTCTCTAGATCTTCCCCTGTAGGTAGAAGGAATAGATTGCACCCTTTGAATCGATGTCTTAGGAAAGCCTGGAATGTTTTGATTTTCTTTCTTAGTTTTCTTTCTATATTACTCACATTTTCCTTTCTATATGCACTCTTATATATAAACATCCTTACAGAATTTTTCATATCTATCCTTATGAAATTAAAATCCCAAATACGCATTGCCACTTTCACCAGACTAACCACCAAGACGTACTGGGAATAAACGGGGGATAATTTAGATGGCTTGTTGAACATCCTGAAACTGAACCATCCACAAAGTTGGAGACCTCATTCATATCCTACAAGACAAAGAGCAAAATTTATTAATAAAAAAATAACATGTCAACTTATGTTGCACTAAGGGTAGTCTTTCTTTTTTATTTTTATTTTTTGCAAAATTATAAAAATGATCCCAGATATTTCTTTTTTAAAAGGTTCTTATGTCCATGGAGAAAAATATTCTTATCTTCTCCATATACTGAAGGTTTCATGGAGACAGTTCTTAAAAATACCTTCAAAAGTATAGATGTCTATAATCACGAAAAATAAAACATTTCCAGACACACTAGGTGAAAAAAGGTTTCAATGTATATGATTCCATATCTATCAACGTATACATGTTCTGTATATCCAACGTACATTTTCTTGTACATATTCTGCATAAACAGAGTGAATGAGCAAGCAAGCATGAGCCAACGGTTGTCTAAGTGAGGGGTTCAGAAGATACATACCAAAACATGTCTTTGGTGCATATCATTTTTGAGGATTTTGCCTTTATCTTTTAGTTCTCTGCATTGTTTGAATTCTCTACATTTCTCTTACAAACAAGAAAAAAAGTTCAACTCTAGCGCTGCCTACATTTTGCCAAACGCCTGTTGCTTTGTGTTTGCACAGTTTTGTCACACCCCTGGGCACTCTGACTCTGATTGATTTGTCCAATATCTCCAAAAGAAAGGGCCCTGAACTGGCAACTCAACAACTGATGTCCCTGGGACAATGTAAGGCGTATATACTATTTTTAGTTCAGCACATTCATTTGTAAAAAGAGTCCTGGGAAAAGACAGATTACTCCTAATTCTGACCATCTGCTTTTGATTTGAAGCTACCCGTTTTGATAAGATTATCTGAATAGAAAGACAGGGAATGTGGACATCAAGAAGTTAAACATCATGACCACAGAAGAAATACACAACTTTAACCTAGACGACGAAGCATTGAAATTGTTGAAGGTTTGGCCTACTTTGGCTCGGCCATCAATTCCAATGGAGGTTGCAGCCAAGGAAGCTGAGACTCAAAGGGCAGCAGTGTAAGAATTAGGAAAGATCATCACAAGTAAGGATGGTGTCATTAGAGACCAAAGCTGAGATCATCCACACCCCTGTGTTCTCCATCACTAGGTGTGGATGACAAAGTCAGAGAGTACAGAAGGCTGATGAGAAAAAAACAAATTCATTTGACATAGGATGCTGGGGGAGAGCTCCGTGGATACCGTGGACCACCAGAAACATGAACAAGTGGGTCCTAGAGCAAATGAAGCCTGAAACATCTCTGGAGGCAGAAATGATCAAACTGAGGCTCTCCTGTTTCTGACACATCTCAAGAAGGCAGGGCTCTTTGGAAAAGACATCAATGCTGGGAAAAACAGAAGGCAACAGGAAAAGAGGAAGACCGAACATGAGATGGATTGACTCCATAAAAGAAGCCATAGGCATGGTTCTGCAGAAGCTGTTGAGGACGGGACACTGTGGACATCACTCATTCACGAGGTCACCAGGAGTCAGAGCCAACTCAATAGCATTTAACACACACAAATTAGGAAACATTTAGGATTATTGCAGTATTGGTTTCCTTTCCTTCTCTCCCCCTATGCTCCATGACTCAATGATGTAGCTATACACAGTCTGAACATTAGTTGCCTAATAATCAAAACATTAAGAACTCACAATCCAAATCCCATCAAACTCCACTTGATTGTGGAAAAGCTTAAATTCATTTGCCCACCAAACAGCACACTGGGGGTTGGTATAATCAGGAAACACAGTTTTTCCAGGCCAGACCTGAAGGAGGAGGGGGGGAAAAGAAAAAAGAAAAAACATTGATTAAAGTAAATCAAATGAATATAGAGTAAAAGAGAGTACTTTGAAAACAAATTCTAATATGATCAAGGTAATGAAGGTGCCCGGGCACAGCTTCTTCTCAGGAATGTGTGGCACTTAGAATATCTAGGGTAAGCACCAGGAGGGACTCAAACTGTCACTGGGGAAAAAACTCATTTAAAATAAATTGGTTAAGTCCTTGTTAATCTTCAACTCTGGTTCACCCTTCCCTCTCACATTCTCCCACTTCTAGGAATAATAAATGAGGGACAGTCCAGTGTACATTTCAACAGGTCCATTACAAATTGTGGGTTCTAATCATCAACTCTTCTTCTTTATTCCTTTCCCATCTGCTTCCCCCCAGATGCTAAGTACTCGGGTCTGTCCAAGGTATTAGAAGTGAACCAGCAGGTAACACCTTCATGGAAAACAAAGACAAATAAAAAGGAGTCGAACTTGTCAAATACTACAGAGCAATTGTGTAAGGAAAGGGACGCAACCATTGCATTGGATTTGCTGACCAGGGGTAACTTGTGCCCTTTGCTAAAGTGGTAGCAGGAAAGTGACAGGGAAGGAGGTAGACAGCAGTCAGCTGATGAGTGGCCAGGATGAGGAAGAGCATACTCAGCAGGGGGGCTCCTGTGTGAAGGGACTTGACTGTGAAGCGAATGTAAGAGCTAGGATGGCTGGCATTTGGGGACAAAAGAACAGAAAAAGTTTAGCCCCAGCATACATAAGGCATCAGAAAATGTAAAACAAGACAATTACACACACATTCACATACACACACACACACACAGCCCCTCCACCAGCTTCCCCTTTAAAGTACCTCCCCAATGAGTGGAGTCACTCCATCGGAAGCATTGACCCATATCTTCATGTCTGAACCTCTGTCATATGGGCCGTAGGGATGACTTGAGGAAGAGTTGATGGAGATAGCTGGATCCTAAAGGGGGGGGGGGATACACTGAAGGACCAAGCATTACACTAGAGGCACCAAAAGGGGGTTGGGAATGGGGGGTGAAGGAAAGGGAGCCAGGAATAATGACAAGAAAGAACAACATCTGGTTTGGGGGTACATGAGGGTGGCACATACCACAATGATGATCAGTTTCTGTCCATTATTGTGCAACTCCTTAGCAAACTCAGGAAAGCCTTTAAAAGCTACTGGATTATAAGTGAAGTCCTTCCTCTCATCCATATAGTCAATATCAGCATGCTGAACATCCTGAAAGAACACACGAGGTTCACATTTCAGTGCCTAGGAATTTCCCTGTTAAATGGGCCAGTCCAATTGTCACTGCTATCATTCAGGATGCACTGACTCTGTGCTGGGCTCTCCCCAGGGTTCTTCATCAGTCCCTGGCATACAAGTACTTCTTTTCCCAATGGTAATTTCAAAACCAATGACCCATTGTTTCCCTGAGGCCTGACCGCACCCCTGAATCAGGTTGACTGAATCACCCCACCTTGTGGCCTGGCCATTAACATTCAAAACCAGTCTAATGGTTCTCAACTGGGGCAGTTCTGTTCCCCAGGGTACCTGGGACAATGTCTGGAAACATTTTTGATTGTCAGGACCAGGAGGTGGGCAGGGAAAGGCTGTGACTGGCACCCAGGGGGTAGAGGCCAGGATGCTGCTAAACATCCTTCAGTATACAGGAGAGTTCAAAACAACGGTGTCAAGGTTGAGCAACCCTACTCAGAAGCTCACTGCTTCAACAGCTTATGGACTGCATTTCTTTCCATAAGAAACCATCCTAGGAAATTGGCCATCCATCATTAATGGTGGCTCCTTTAAAAGCACAGATCAAACAAACAAACCACAACAATGAGAACAAACCACTGAGGCTATCATAAATGCAGCCACGCCCTAAATTCTGCCCCATCCACAAGATAGTGGGGGAAGGGGCTGCCTTCCCCTTCACTTTACCTCCCCACATTTTATTGTGTCTCTACTTCAAGTCCTCTTTGGCCATTATCCTTTGCCAGTTTAACCTGTGTGAAAATGGTGGGGCCCAGAATGAAATGGACTCTCTGGGACCTGCGTGTCTGCCTCCAAGGGGCTGGGAAGGGAAAGAAAAAGGATTATTCCGGAGACTATTGGGTTTTTCCTTTGTATGGCTTGTAAAAACTCACTCCACGTTATACAATAGACACATTGAAATTTAAGTGTTCAAAACAGAAAAACATTTCATTACATGTATGCCCTGAATCCTTTTGCTCACTTAAACCAGAAAAAGAAAAGCCTTGAGAACTAAATACATTATGTAAACAAGATGCATTGTATGAAATGTAGTTAATACAGTCAGCATAAGAAAATGTTAGTAGTAAAACATAAGAAGAAATAGAGACAACGGATTGCCTCCTAACCCCATAACTGTGGTCTCTGAGTAATATTTCCAACTCTAAAGAACCAGTTCCTCGAAGAAATGGCTGGTCCAACAATAAAAAAAAAGGTCTACCACTCTAAATATATAAAAATATTTCTCATATAAATAAATATATATAAATATACATATATATATTAAACTTAAGGGGAGAAATTATAAACAACTATTCTTTTTTTAAATCCTCATTTGAAGATATTTTTTCATTTATCTTCAGATAGAGTGGCAGGGAGGGAACGAGAGAGAGAAACATCAATGTTTGAAACACATTGATTGGTTGCCTCCCTCATGACCTCGACCAGGGCTGGGACCAAACCGCAACTGAGGTACATGCCCTTGACCAGAATTGAACCTGAGACTCTTGGGTCCACAGGCTGACACTCTAACTGCTGAGCCAAAGTGGCCAGGGATAAACAATTATTCTTATTCCCCAAAGGAACTCTCTTATTTTTAGAGGATTTTTTAAAAACTTGACTTACGTAAGGAAGCTGTGCTGCCCGGTTTCTCTCCACGACTTCTTTCATGTTGTCCAGGGATCCATAATCATAGCGACTGAGATGAAATCCAAGTGCCCAGTATGCGGGTAGGACTGGCCTTCCAATGAGCTGAAAGAAATATTTGAAATAAAAATTAGCCAGGGCCCTATTTTTAACAAAACCATTACTAAGCATCGGCTTAGGGGCACAGATTGTACTCCGCTTTCAAACACACTTTCTCATTAATGTTAGACTGTTGATCTACTTTCCCGGCCCCTTTATAAATCATTGTAACGGCAGATTTACGACAGTTATTTATAACAGCAGACTTTCATGAGTCACGCTTGCATATTAAATTTGCTTTTCTTTGTGCTATTTCAGATTTACCTCCAGATACTCTTGGACCACTTGTTCCGGAGTGTTTCCCAAGAACACATAGAAGTCCAGAATGCCCCCGATGGTGCGGTAAGTGATGGCTGGTGTGGGCTGGAGGACAACCTCTTGGTAGATTAAAAATAAAGAAAATAAGTGTTAGAATGTATTCTAGAGTAAGCATTACAAAGCTTTAGACCAGAGGATCACAGTCATCTGAACACTGATAACTTGGTCCTAAGATTTTGTATACAAAGGGATGAACTCTGATAATCAAAGTCCACCCTCGCAGCACACGGGGGTCCAAGCACTGCTTCTGTGACAGGTTTTGATCATTGGTGACTGGAGTGTCTTAACACCCGTGTCAGGACCTCGGTGCTCATGAAAAAGCATAAAAATTGTTTTAGGCTAAAGACATTCAAGTTTTTGAAACCCTTTATCAACCTAAAAACAGCCTCCAAAAGTACTCAGCTGTCATAAATCCCCCTCCTTAGGCTCATTTCTCTTTCCAAAAAGTCATTTGCTCTCCCATCGTGCCTTTGATCCATCCCACTTCCTCTAAGAAGTCCTTTGTTTTATTCTAAGTGCCTTTCTCCCCTTCCCATTGACCTGTTAGGATGACATGCTAGCTCCTAACTCTAACCTCCCCTTTGCGCTGCTCTTCACTGAGCACTTGCGTGTAGGTAGGTGACATGTGTAAATAAACTCTGTTCTTCCTCTTGATAACCTGCCCTTTGTCAGTTTCATTCACAGGAACCCAAGTACTGAACATAAGGGGGTGGAGAAAGTTTTTTCTTTGACATTCACAACTATATAACCTGCTGTTCCTACCCTGCAACCCACTGTTACTGCAGGAATATAACCCAACTAGACACACTGAGGTAGTAGCCTCAATGAATCTCACATCAAGCAAGAGACAACCAAGAAATAAAGTCAGAGATGATACTATAAATTCACAATCCCTCTAAGCCCCAATCACTTCCCCCCAAAGTGAGGTCTCCTCATACCCTTAGTTTGCATATTGGGATAAAAGGCCTCAAAATCTACGGAAATGTATTCTGCGGCCATGGGAACAATTTACACAGAGAATCTAGGATCCTGTGGTCTTTCCCTTGTTTTCCAGTTCCTTTCTGTATAATCTTTGTATTATCTCAATCTGTTCTTAGACTACTAGGTATCTTGGAATCACCTAAAATTCTATTAGGTATCTTAGATTACATAGAGTGATTCTCAAACAATCTGTAGTGAAGGGTCATATCTTAGTTTTTAAATTTCCAATTCTTTGCAAGCTGATACTTTTGTAAAATAACATGAAAATGAATTACTAGGAAAGGGTTTATGCATGCACTTGGATGCTATAAAAATCTTTACTCTCTATTTCTATCCTCATCTTCCTGTAGACCTGGAACAGTATGTGAACCATCGGTGGGCCACGCTCTGAGTATCACAGATCTAGTCCATTGATTCTCAGTTGAGAAGAGGATGGGGATCTATGTCCTATGCCCACATTAACCCTGGGAGATTCTGATACATCTCTTGTACCCCTGTGGTGATTGATTCATTGATACTAAAATCCACTGTTACTGGTGCAAGCAGAAAAGGAGTTGAGAATCATTGATCTAGTCTAAAACCTTCAAAGATGGGGCAGCTAGCTACTTCCTAGACTTCTATGAGGCTACACTGTCTGGTCTTAAACAATCTGATCTTGCTTTGCATGACCCTTGACACTCCTTTACCTTGCTACCCTTGGTGTATCTCAATGTGGCATTCATTGCTCAGTGTAGTTCCCTGGTTCAAACCAGCTACTGTCATCATCAGACTCAGAGCAACTGGATGTTTCCTACCAGAGCTTATAGCAACCACTATTCTGGATGGAAGTCTAAGGAAGGAGAAGGGCAGATTGGTAGAAACTGCCTCTAAGTAGGTTATGGAAAGGGTCTGCTGTCTTAACTATGGCAGAAAATATTCCAGCAGAGGCAAACACATTCAGGAAAATCATAAGCCAGGAGAAAAAACCCTTATTCATGGCTACCATAGGTCAACACACAAGGCCTTAAGCTATGGCTTCGCCATCCCTAAAGGATCATTGTGCTGTAAGAAAGGGACTGAAGATCACTCTTATGCATTTTTTAAAAATGAATATGCCGTTAGTCCTTTACCCATGGCATTGCTGTTCATCAGAAACACTCCAAAGGACAATCCACTAGCATCTTCAAGGCACAGGAAGAATGTCTGTGCACCATACAAGTTATTTCCCTCCTGCAAAAAGATAATTAGAAACCACACATTTACAATCCAGTAGTCTAAACTCCACTTGGCCAGAAATGGCTTAGAAAACCAGTGCTAACCATGTCAGTAATTAACAGGGAACTCGTGGTCAAAGAAGACACAACTAAACTTTGCAAATATAAGGTTGATATTTGGTTAATGTTAACCAAGTGAAAAGGTGTTCCCTTATGAATGAGCTAGCTGTGACTATTTCTCTAGAAAGACCGTGAGAGCCTGTGATATCTGTTAGGATGTGGGAGAACAAGCATTTCAAAACCAAAGTTCTAAAGAGCTCTCCTCTCAAGGAGGCTTGTCTTTCCTGACTTCACCCCATCTACAGAAGCTCCACAAAGCTTTAACATGAATTAGGCACCTTTCTAATGTGCAACTAGATGGAGCTCTCCTTGGGATATCTGCTCTTCTAGACTTTACAACAGTAGAGTTTAGAAACCGAGCTGGTCTTCTAGACTTCAGAATAGTACAGTAGTTTTCCACCTGGGATGCATCCCAGCCCAAGTAACACAGAATCCCTGAGGATGGAAGCAAGCGTTGATGGTTTGTTCAATTTCCCCAGGTGATTCCAACGTGTAGTCATGTTTGAAAATCACTGCTCTAGAACAGCATTCTCCAAAATTTGGTGTGCATAGAAATCATACAAGGATCTTAGTTAAATGTGGATTCTAATTCAATGGATGGCAGAGGGAGCTGAGCACCCACATGTGTCACACAATGGCGCCCATGCTGGACACTTCAAGTAGCAGGTATCTGGGGTTCCTTATTACACAACCATCACCAGCTATTCCTAGGTAAGCTTCTCTGACTCAGTGTCTTTTCCGTTTTTCTGATAGGCATATGTATAGTAAGGAGTATGGCTTCACGGTCCAACGGCCAGGGATTAGATCTTATCTCTTTTACTTACAAACCTTTTATTTTTACACTAGGGGTTTATTTGGCTTTTCTGAGCCTCCGTTTTCTCATCTGTTAAATGGAGTAAATTATATTTCATTTTTATTTGTTTTTTCTTTATTGATTTTTGAGAGAGAAGAAGAGAGACAGAAAGAGATAGAAACATCGATGAGAGAGAATATTGATTGGCCACCTCCCGCATGCCCCACACTGGGGATCTGGCCTACAACCTGGGCCTGTGCCCTGACCAGAAATCGAACCGATGACCTCTTGGTGCATGGGTGGATGCTCAAACACTGAGCCATACCGGCTGGGCAATTACACTTGTTTTTTTAAAGTTCTTTTGGTAAAAAGTAATAATGGATAAAATAGTCAATAAATTATTTGACTGTCTCTTCTCATCCAGCCAGTAGTTCCACTTAGTCAGGAAAGTTGCTGAACAAGACCTGTATTGCTGAGCCTAGAAAATACCTCTGTTTTGTCGAAACAAAAGAGCAAAAGGAAAAAGAAATCAACAACTATAACAACAAAATTCTACTCCTGCCCGGCTGGCGTGGCTCAGTGGTTGAGCATCCACCCATGCGCCAAGAGGTCGCCGGTTTCAATTCCTGGTCAGGGCACATGCCCAGGTTGTGGGTCTGATCCCCAGTGGGGGGCATGCAGGAGGCAGCCAACCTATGTTCTCTCTCATCAGTGTTTCTATCTCTCTCTCCCTCTTTCTCTCTCTCTCAAATCAGTAAAGAAAAATATTTTAAAAAATAAGTAAATAAGTAAAACTCTATTCTTTCATTGGCAAAGCATTCTTCACACAAAGAATGATTAACACAGCATTTTAGTTGACATTTAATCCTGTTTTGCTGACAAACACGGTACGTTGGTGATTTATAAAGGTCAACGTAAAACATGGCGAGCATAACAAACAGATTGTGCAGAGTCAAACTTAGTAACGTTTTCTTCCAGAACTAGTTAGTTCAAAAGGAAGATAGAATGAAAAGCAGTTGACATTCACTGAGGACTTTCTGTGTGGCAGACACTCTTCTAGAGACCCTATGTAGCAATGGATTTAATTTGCATCACAATCCTATGAGGTAAGTATATTGCCCCCATTTTATAGATGAAAAACTGAAGACACAAAGAGGCAACTTGCCCAGAACCGGGTGGTGACTGGCAGTGCCAGAACTAGACCCAGACAGCCTCACTCTAACATCGTATTCTTCACCATCACACTGTGCTGCTGGGAGTGACCTTCAAGAATGAGGCTGCCATACTCAGTGAAGAGGGGCCATCCTGTAAGCTTACCCCATTGGGTGTTGTATCCCTGGTGAAGATGGGCCAGGTCTTCCAATTCATATCATGGCGGTACTGCCGATGCACCTGCTCTCCCAGGCCGTACACGTTAGCACTGGGCAGGCGGATGGAGAACTGCAGGAACTGGTCAGCAAACAGGAGGGGCCCGATGCTTGAGTCAAACCTAGACATAGAGAGAAAACACAAGGATGGGTGGAGAGAACACAGCTTCATAGAAAAGCGGCCTATGCCAATGATTCAGTACCCCCGACTTAATTGGCCCCATTTGTCCTGCTGTGACATTTTTCCATGGATGCCAAGAGATCAGGACTTCTTGGGGGCAGGCACCGTGTGGCACATTTCTTAGATTTCTCTCATAGACACCCTGTCACATGACCTGAATGCTAGTCTTACATTGTAGTAGATGTTCCATAAACAGTTACTGGTGAATGAATGTGATTGGATAAATGGAAGAAAAAATAGGATGGGGGAGGGGAAAAGGACATAGCACAGTGACTGATCTATAAAAAATGCTTTGTCATAACAAAAAAGAGGTCAGGGGAAGAGGAAGGCAGGCAGAGAAAAAGTGTATTCATTTGGAAGTGGAGAGTCTGATCTCCACGGGGTACTCACAGCCTCCAAAAATATTGTTGAAATGCACCCTTTCTCGGGCTTGCAAAGCTCCCGTCCCCTCCTACTCTGTTCCCCAGATAGGTTTTCCAAACTTACAGGACACGGTTGTTGCTTCTTCTGATCACTTTGATGCTAAATGGCTGTTTGGAGACCTCAACGTCATAGGTCCGGGAAGAAGCAGCATCTCCTTTGAAGGCTTGGATGTGTTCATGGGGCACTTGGTACCTGTCATTGTTTGGGTCAGTTAGCTGTCCAGAGAGATGAAGGAAAAGAAAGCCAGAATGAAAATTTCTCTGTATTCCTCAAATAGAAGCATCCTCACCAACAGTACTTCCCAATATCTACACTCAGGGTATTGGAGCTCGGGCACTGATCCAAAAGGCATTATGTCTACATTATATATCAAATTCTGATGTTGAACACTTGGGCATAGGTTAGTCCTTAGGTAGAAATATACCTCAGAGGGAAGAGGGATGGGGGGAGGGAAGAGGGGTTGGGGAGAGGGAAGAGATAAACCAAAGAAATTATATGCATGTATGCATAACCAATGGACACAGACAACAGTGCAGTGAAGGCAGGAGGGGGGAGGGAGGAGGGAGGAGGGGGCCAATGAGGGGAAAAAGGAGAGACATCTGTAATACTTTCAACAATAAAAATAAATTAAATACACACACACACTTCAAGTTTGCAGAGATGGACTATCTTTAGAATTTTCAAAGAAGTGATAGAATGCTTCCCTCTGTGCTACATTTCACATGGTATTAAGGGCAAATCAATGAGAACCAAAGCTCACCAGTGACCTCTGTCATGTATATTTAGGAAGAAAGGCTATTGATGCCTCTGACATACAGGTGCTAAGTAAGAATAATGACGGTAGAGAAAACCACCTCCCTTAACGAAATTCTCTATTTTGTGGTAACTTCAGTCATCAGCTGGGAAATAAGAACTTCTCAAAACAGATATTTTTTTAAATCGACAAACTGCAACCTTAAAGTGGAAACGATTAGGTGTCTGATATTCCGCTGTGAGAAGGACATGGTTGACATCATTTCCAAACGGGGATGGAGAAGGCAGCCTTTTCAGCTGGGCTGTGAACCCTAAGACAGAGAGGAAAAGCGGTTTAAACAGCTGTGTGCTTCCACAAAACACAGACACATAAAAATTAACCTTTACATCAAAGGGGCTGGTAAAAGCCTTTAACTCCCCAAAGAATAGAAGTTACAGACATAAACCCCATCATGTGCTCATGCAACCTGGGGCCAGAATGTGAAGCTAGGTACTGTTGTTGCCTTATCCAAAAACCATGTCTCTCTTCTACATCATGTGATCAGGAACCTCCAAAGGCCTAACTCTCATTCCACCAGCCCATCAGTCACTCTGTGTTAATCGCATACCCTTTACATGCTGAGCCCTCAATTTGCATATATACAATATTCCTTCTCGGTTATTTTCATGTTACATCAATGCCATCTCCCTAGTTACGTAAATCAGGTGAGAGCGGAGACCTTAGAAAAGCTCGACAGGCCAAGGGCCTCCAGATGAGGCGCGTGTGTGTCCCTTTATGCAAAGAGCCCGCCCCCCCACCACCACCACCAAAGCAGTCACCTTCTGCTATGTCCTGGATAGTCATCAGTGTGCACTGCATCTTGGGGTGGGAGGGGAAAGAGGGGCTGTTTAATCCATGCACACTGACATCGGCTAACTTTCCTAAAACGTTGAAAAAACTGGAATTCTTTTCACATCATTAACATCATATTATATTAGAGCTGTAAGTAGTCTCAGATTACTGGGTTCAAATCCCTCTCTTTAAAAGTTAGAAACCTGGGGACCAAAGAAGTGATGATGTCTGCACACGGTTACAAAGGTACATGAAAGGAGAGCAGGAACAGAGTAAGTCTCTCAAGTCCCAAGACAGAGTGGCTTTTCCTATTGCCAGGATGCATTCCGGGCCACCTGTGGCCACATGCATTGGTGTGGCGTACAGGGCAAACTCTGGAGCAGACAGAGCCGCTCCCCACAGGGTCCTGAGCTCCTGCCTGGTCTGGCTTACCTGCGTTTGTGTTTCTACGGTCGCCCTCCTGTTGGTAGCCATGGCTCTTCGAATAGTAGCACCAGGGCACGCTGATGGGTCCCTGGGGTTTCCAGCAGCAGCCGCGCTGCTCACATGTGGCCTGCAATAGGAGATTTAGTTGAAGTAACTCCTTTGTCACTAGAACTCTGTTCTTTACAAATATAATGTGAGCTTGTGATACCATTAACTTCATTGTACAAGTAAGGGAACTGATATTCAGAGAAATCGTGCTCTGTCCCAGTCAATGCAGAGCTTGTACTCAAAACCAATCTTTCGCCTAGCCAATGTGGCTCAGTGGTTGAGCATTGACCCATGGACCAAGTGGTCCTGGTTCGATTCCCGGTCAGGACACATGCCCGGGTTGCAGGCTCAATCCCCAGTGGGGGGCATGTAGGAGGCGGTCAATTGATGATCTCGCTCATCGATGTTTCTATCTCCCTCCCCCTCTCCCTACCTCTCTCTCTAAAAATGGATAAAAATATGTTTTTTAAATAATAATAAATAAAAAGAACAATCTTTCTGCAAATGTCCTTCCGAGTTATTGTTATTATATATCAATATAGGAACCACAGTGCAGCCCATATCTGTCATCACAATAAAACTGATAAATTTATTTAAATATTCTAAACTATAATGTAGGTATAGCCCACTAACCCAAAATTGCAATCGGACCTTCATATACATAGCTTTGGCTTAAGAAAAGGTGCGGGGAGAGGTCCTCCAATCAACTTTACTCAGAAGCTTTAAGGTCAATTTTGCTTTGACTTTTAAACGTGTATATTACATATGTGTTATCTATAACATTTATATATTTACTCCCTCAACTCCTCCCAAGGCAGAACGTACTTGTTCCTTGAAACCCAAATAGATGCCAATTCTTATTTAAGAAAGGTTCCTGCCTTAAACCGCAGTTAATGACCATGACGAACACCATCGCTGTCTCACCTCCACTAATTTGCAAGAAGCAACCAGGTTATATGCAAACCAGTACAAAGAAACCTCTCCTCTTGCATGTGGCTAGACAGAGTGACTTGTAAATAGAATGTGGCAAAAATAATGGATGAGATCTGAGCAGAGAAAGACAGTGTCTCCTGCCTGGCTGGCTCTTTTCCCTTGCTCGGTTGGGGTCTCACTCTGGGAGGAGTGTGATGTGTTGTGGACAGACCCCCATTGGAAGGAACTGAGGGAGGTCTCTGGCCAATAGTAAGCAAGGAACTGAGGTCCCCAACCAGCAATCCAAGACAAGCTGAATCCCACAGTCACACGAAGGAGCTGGAAAGGGAGAACCCCACAGTCGCAGCAGACACCACAATGGCAATCTCTTGAAAGACCTCCCCTCAAAAGCACCCTGCTAGACAAAGGCCACATGACTGACCACAGACACTGTGAAGAAATAACGTTAGTTGTGGTAAGCCATTGTTTTGGGATAATCTGTCTCACATCTCTAGATAATCCTGCTACTTCGTTGTACAGATGAAGAACCTGAGACCACCAAGGTAAAGGTTCCCAGAGGTGATGTCGCCTGCTAGAAGTTACTCCATTAGCCGTTGAAAAGGCTAGAACGGACCTTCGTTCTCTTCTGTCCAGTTACTTTTTCCTATAGTGTGGAGTGAGTGTCTGCTGAACACATTTTCAGGAGGACTTGGCTGAGATATATGAAAAATTAGGCTTACTCAAATGCTAATTTTCAATGCCAATGGCCAGTATTAAAGATGGGAAAACTACGTCCCCCCTGTGGTTTACATTGCTGTGGG
The DNA here is from genome assembly GCF_014108415.1 of Molossus molossus. Lineage (NCBI taxonomy): Eukaryota > Metazoa > Chordata > Mammalia > Chiroptera > Molossidae > Molossus > Molossus molossus. The sequence continues at coordinate 103,127,740 of NW_023425401.1, read as the reverse complement.
GCCAGGTCATGGTGAACTCAACTTCAACCAGCAGTGTTTGCCTTTTCCATTAAACACCCAGGCAGATGAACTTCAGTATAATGGGCAAAGAGAAGGTGCTGAAAAGGGTGTTAGACCCAGTGGTTTCTGCATGCTCCCCAGAGCTTGCAATTTCTTCATTGAACTGGAAAGGGCAGAGGTCACAGAGTGGCCAGCTTGAAGACACAGTTCATAGCGGAGCTGAGCAGCTGTGAGAAGCGGCATGGAGGCAGAGCGCAGCACACGTACAGCAGGGAGTCAACCCGACGTGAAACCCAGGGCAGTGCTGGAAGGAGCAGCTCTAAAATATGACCCCCAGGGGACTGGAGGCACACAGGAAGGTGGCCCAAGGCACAAAATGCCCCAGTGAGTTGGACATGAGGATTAAAATTGAAGAGAAAATTTGAAATGTAAGGCAAGAAAACGTGTAGATGGAAGTGGGGCGGGGCGTAGAGAGCAGTAGATTAAAAAAAAACAACAGGAAAACGTGGGAAACACAACTTGAGACCTCAGGAAAAAAATTTGTCATGTCAGTGACCATGTTTGAAATACGTAACTTAAAAGAGAAAGATAGACTGATTGCTTTTAGAGAAATAAATTCAGCTGAAGTCGCTGAGAGGAGGCACACCCAAAATTTGAGCTCACCAGAGCATGGAGAGTAAAAAGCAGGTAAGACATGGGAGAAGAATGTAACCAAAGGCTGGTGTAATTAGAGTAACATCAGACACATAGACTTGAAGTAAAAATGCATTATTAAGGAGACATTGAGTTATTACATGATGATGAAAGTTTCAGCTCACCGGGAAACTTGATATGCAACTGATAATACTCAAAATAGCGCCCAGCTGGTGTGGCTCAGTGGATTGAGCATTGTCCTATGTACCAAGAGGTCGCACTGGTTCAGTTCCCAGTCAGGGCACATGCTCAGTTTGCAAGCTCCATCCCCAGTAGGGGGCGTGTGGAGGCAGCCAATCGATGTTTCTCTCTCATTGATGTTTCTGTCTCTCCCTCTGCCTTCCTCTCAAAAATCAATAAAAGCATATATTTCAAAAAAGGTTCAAATATTTACAGAAAATTTTTTAAAGAATGACAAGGTAAAATGGAAAGAGATGGCATACATGAAATGCTTTTAAAGAGCTCTCTTAGCAAGTGATACAGTAGACAAAACATCAAGCTATTTTACTTTTGACACATGGACAGATAGGTTTCTGCCTCGACACACAGAGAGGAACTGAATTGCACTCAGAGCTGAAGCCAGGTGCTGAAGACATTGTTTAAGACCCAACCGAGCTCTGCTCCCGCCAAATCCTGTCCTCCTCCAACCCCAGTGCTACTTAACATTTCAACGAGAACAGGATACACAAGCAAGTATGTTATCCCAAAATCAGACACGAAAGGAGAAGGGACACTAGAGCCCAGGCTTGCCCATGAACAAAAATGCAAAAGCCTAAATACAAAGGACAGGCAGCTTTTTCAGAAATCAGCAACGCACTCAATAGTGATTGAGTAGTATTCTTCCCAGAGAGACAAGGATCCTTTATTATTAAAAAATCCACATGTGTGATTCCTCACAGTAACTTATTAAAGGAAGTACGCCACAGAATCATTTAAATGCATGAGCTGTTCATGATAAAATTCTTAGCAAACTAGGAATAAACCACCAACTTCCTTCGTTGGATAATGGGTATCTACCAAATGGTGAAATGTCAGAAACACTCCCTTTAAAATCAGAAAGGAAACATGGGTGACTCATGTTTATGACTTCCTGTAATTAAAACGATACTGGAGTCTTAAGAATACACTAGGCCAAGAAAAGAAAGGAAATGTGTAAATCTGAAAAGATGAAACCAAATCATCATTATTTTCAGACATCATACCTAGGTAGACATCCAAGAAAAGTTCCAGAAATAGTAGACAATCAGTTCATTGCTATTATATTAGATCCTTGATTTTTTTCTTAAAGTTGTAATTTTTATTGACAGCAAGGGGTAAAAAGGTTAACAGTTGCCATTGCCAAGGTGGGTGGGGCTACAGGAAGAGCAGGTTTCGGTTTGCGCCTAAGTGTAGGAGATTGAAAGTTCAATCTTGACGTGCTGGATTTGCGGTAGCAATTAGACATCCAAGTGGAGATGATGAATTAGCAGTTGCATAGATACATGTGCAATCCAGGGGCACGATTTAGCCTGAAGGCGTTACCTCTGATTCGTAGGCACATGGGGTATTACCATCTATAGACATAATACTGGGTAAAATCCTCAAAGGATTGAGTGTAGGTAGAGTAGAGATTTTGCAACATTTAGGGTCATATAGAAGAGGAGGAATCATGAGGGTACAAATTTCCAGTTATAAAATAAACGAGTCATAGGAATGAAATAGACAGCATGGTGACTACAGTTAACACGCATGCATGGCATATTTGAAAGTAGATCTTAGAAGTACTCATCACGGAAAAAATCAAATGTTGTGACTATGTGTCATGACAGGTGTTCACTAGACTGATTGTGGTGGTCATTTTTGCAATCTATACAAATATTAAATCATTACTTTGTACACCTGAACCTAATATAATGTTCTATGTCAATTATACCTCAGTATTTTTAAGGGGAGAGAGAGGAGAGGAATCAGAAAAGGAGACTAAGGGGAAAAAGTGGCTGGTGTCCTATAAAGAAAGGGTGTTTCCCTAGAAATGGCCCTCATGCAAAGACTTGGGCGCTATCAGCGGCTACAATTGAGCTGAGAATTTCTTTCCTGTGCAGGTTTAAGAGACCCACACCTGAGCCCTTTTTGGATCATTCATCTTGCCTCAAGCTATGGTGTCCATAAATTACGTTTCCGTGGAGTGATGGCTAATGCTGGTCCCTCCTTCAGGCCCACTCTCCCGGCACCTCTCTTAGACAACACAATGAAGGGTTTGAACTTGATCTAACATACAGTAATGGATGCCGTAGGTACTCAAGTTAGATAGAAACATACTAAAAGTAGGATATTCGAGACAGCAGTTTCAATCAGGCATACAGTGGAATAAATGGGGGATAAATGGGTTCAGAAGGGGTGCTGGGGGGGCTTCCAGAATAATCCAAGCAGTCACGAGGGCCTCGTGTGATCGCCGTGAGGATGGGGATGAAGGGCTTTGCTCTGGAAAAGATTGTTAAGGAAATGTTTTCAAATACACAAACTACTGGTCAAAGGGATCAAGGAGAGAGCCAGGCGAAAGTTCTGCTGCTTCTGCCCCGGACATTTGAAGTACAATCGGTCTGCTAACCGAAACTTCACGGTTGAGATGGGAAGGCAGAGCGGGCAAGGGGGTGCTGAGTTCAGGGCCTCCCAGCCTTGACTAACAGCTCTCATCACAAAACACCGCAGCAGCATGACTGAGGGAGAGATGGTATCGACGTTTACCGGGAACAAGAGGGGTGTTGTGGGGGGAGTAGACTTGGGATGCATGGGTCCTCTAGATGGGCTCCTGAGCACCCAGTTTTCTAACACATGGTGACAGTGGCAAGTCAGTGGGGATGGCTCAAGTCGCTGCAAACCGATGTGCAAACATCCTTTTTGGGTGCAGCAAGCCCAGACCACAGCTTCCCATTCTGACAATGAAGCAGCCCCCGAAAGATCCTCTATCATCAAGCTCCCATCCACCTCACCGTCTTAAACATCATCTTCTCTCAGGCACCCACCCTAGGTCGTGGCCATGTGGGACCATTCCCTGTCTCTTCATCTACATCATCCCTTGTATCTTGAAATCACTTCCCATCCCTCCCATCTCTGTCAAAATCCTCCTTATCTTTAATTCCAGGTTCTCCCCTTCTCCTTGAAAATAATCTCCTCCATATTCTGATCCCATTATTTCTTTCAGATCTTACAAATTTTTGTTTTATAGTCCAGTCATTCACTTACTCAGTTTATCTCCTCTACTAGAACCTATGTCAAGAAAGATAGATATAGTGGAACTGAACCTATTAATTCAAAATGTTCAACTTTGTGGCATTTGGCCCTGTGCTGAAGTGCTTTTGTTTTTCTTTCTCCCTTGTATCTTCTTTTTCCTTGATGTCTAGGCCTTTTATTTTCGCTTTGTTTTCCATTACAGGATTCCATTCAGCCTCAAAGGGCTCCTCTGAGCTGCTATGTATCACAAACCAGCCTCTGATACCTGACGCCCGAGGTCTTCCACGTTCTAAATTCACCTTTTCTTTTTTTTTTAATCCTCACCCGAGGACATTTTTCCATTTTTTGTTCAGATAGAGTGGGAGGGAGACAGACGAAGAGAGAGAGAAACATCGTCGTGAAAGGGACACATTGAGTGGCTGCCACCCACATGACCAACCAGGGCCGGGGACAAACTGCAACTGAGGTGCGTGCCTGTAGCGGGAACCGAACCCGGGTCTCTCTGGACCTCAGGCCGACGCTCTAACCACTGAGCAAAACTGGCCAGGGCTAAATCCACCTTTGCTATTCAGCCTCGTTTCTCTCTACTCCAAGCAGGCAAGTGTCAACACTGATCCGAGAGGCCGGGGTAAGATGCCAGATGAAGGAAGTGGAGTGAACACTACAACCGTCTTGGTGAGGGACATTGGTCTGACTGGGATGACACCTACCTTCGCCGGCTTGCTGTCCAGCTGCTGCCTTTCTGTGCCCTGACAACTGGTCTGGGCACTGCTGAATCCTTCCTGTCCTGGGGATTTCCTGAGCATTAACTATCAATCCGATCGGATCTCTCTCTTGCCTTCAACACAGCCTCCGGGCTTCCTAACCATTTGTCCCATCGCTGCTCCTGCCGGCTGTTTGTAGGCATTTTCTCTACTGCTGGCTGTTTCTCTGGCTCTGGTTGCCTTCTCAGCCTTAATTTCCAGCTTCCCCACAGGCCCAGCCCATCTAACCCTATGGCTTCTCTCTCATCTGTTCTCTCTTTGCTGCCTTAATTCTCTCTGACTCAGCATATATGCCAGTTCAGTCAATACCAAATATGACTCAGCATATACGCCAAGTCAGTCAATACCGAAGGCTCAACTTACAACAATTTCCACTTTCCCCAGATCCCGCCTCTGTGACTTTGTCCATGGTATGGGCTGAATTGTGTCCCCAGGAAAGATATGTTGAAGTCTTAATCCTCAGTACCTTGAATGCAACCTGATTTGGAAATAGGATTGTTGCAGATGTAATTAGTTAATATGAGCTCACGCTGGAGTAGGGTGGGCTCTTAATCCAATAGGACCAGTGACTTATAACTGGGAATTTGAATGGTGAGAGAGAGAGAGCCGTGTGAAGAGGGAGACAGAGGTTGGAGTGATGCGGCTATGAGCCAATGAATGTCCAGAACTGATGGCCACCAGCAGAAGCCAGGAGAGTCACGGAACAGATTCTTTCTCGAAGCCCTCAAAAGAAACCAGCCCTGCCCACACCTTGATTTGGAACATCTAGGCTCCAGACGGGTGGGAGGAGGAAAAAAATAGAAAATAAGAAAATGGCTTTTGGTGTTAGGATCTCTAGAGAAACCAAACATCTCCTCGCAAGCACAGCACAGACTGTCCCAACCCACTGACAACATGACGGCCACAGAGATACGTATGGGAGTGCCCCGTGCCCAAGCATCACCTGTGGCAAGGGTCCTTCCTGTGTCTGGCACGGCTCTGTGGTTTCACATCAGTGGACTCCAGAGGCCGTGTTTTGTTTTCATTCATTCTCTACGACTACGTGAGAGGCAGCTGATAGGGCAGGTGCGATGGTTTCACAACCATAATATTCAGCTGGACTTGAACTGATGGAGAAACGCTGACTCAAGCACCCAGATGCCCGCACTGTCTTAACCTGCTGTTACCTGCTTCTCTCAAAGCACAGTTCTTGAAACGTTGTCCTCATTTTAAATGTTTTCTGCGTGTGTATGACTTGTTATAGATCCCAGATAACCTTTTGGAATTGTGGGAGGAGAGAGACCGGCAGAGAGAGGACAAGAAACGGAGGCAGTGACAGAGTCAGAGAGGACTAGTAACCAGGGAGTTTTGTGGGATAAAAGTCCAAAATGATGGCATCAGTAAGTCGCGGGTCTGATGTAGGGCATACTTACACTAAGATATTATTTACTGTTTCTCCAAAATTTGAATTTGACTGGGCAGCATGCACTCTTTCTTTTTTCTTTATTGATGTTTAGAAAGAGAGGAAGGGAGAGGTAGAGAGAGACAGAAACATTGATGAGAGAGAATACCAATTGGCTGCCTCCTGCATGCCCCCTACTGGGGATCAAGCCCACACCCAGGCATGTAGCCTGACCAGGATTCGAACCGGCAACCTCTTGGTGCATGGGTTGGTGCTAAACCACTGAGCCACACCAGCTGGGCCAGCCTGCATTTTTATTTGCTGAATCTGTCAACCCAAAAGCATCTGCCAGCACTTGCCTCTCCCAGAGCTGGGCTAACGTGCAAGCACAGATACCGGATTCATTCAAAGCCACCAAGAGCTCAGGCAAACCACCCTCTGGGAGTGATAAACAGGAAACACGAAAGCAAACAACAAACTCTTCAACAGCATAAACTCCTCAAGGAAAATGGAACCCAGAAGTCAAACCTTTGTGGGCGACTGGTCCGGGATGCAGTTTATCCGCTCCGATTCATTGACCACTGGGCACTCAGCAGGATCCGGAGTCCCAGGACCTGGGATTACCCCAAAAGCAAAATATAAAATCAACATGAAGCATACTTAATATCACAGGCATTCGATATCCCCGTAGTTCCCAGTGCCTCCGAGTATATGAACCCCACTGCTGCTTGGGCTTCACCCTGATGTCCTTGAAATGCACTGACCACCGTGCACACCTGCACCGGTCACCTCCTCCTGCCACCGAGCCCTCCCCTACCAGGCAGAGCTGTAAGAACAAGGAGTCTGACTCGCCGTTCGGTCGGAAGCTCACCAAGGCAGGAACAAGTCTTCCTTTTCTAATCCAGGGGTCGGTCAACTATGGCCTGTCGGCCAAATCAGGACAGCCTGATTATTACATAAAGCTGACTGGAACTCAGCTGCGCCAGTTTTTTATGTATTGCCTATCTCTGCGCTTGTACCACAATGGCAGAAGGCAGTCATTAGGACAAAGACCACAGGGCTCACAGAGTGGAGAGGGCTCAGCCCCTGGCCCTTCACAGAAAAGTCTGCCGACTCTGCTCCGGTCCTTCCTTCTGCCCCAGCGGCGGGATCAGCATAGGCTTGCACACAGAGCACATGCAGTATGCACTGCAGTCTTGAATGGCACCCCTCTGATCACAGCAACCTCGGTTTTGCTTGATCAGTCCACAGGCAACCCCTCTGAGTGCCAGACCGCAGAACCAGGCACACTTCTGAGTGGCGGCCATCTGACATCAACAGCAAGTCTCATTTGGCATAAAATGTAAAGGGAGCCCACAGATCTAGAAACTGGGGGCTAGAATCAACCCAAGGGCTTTGATTCAGACTTTAAAATTAGGAAAAAGTAGGGTATAGACTGACAAACCTCAGAAGAGGGGATTAGGGGGGAGGGAAGAGATAAACCACAGAACTTAGACGCATGTATGCATAACCAATAGACATAGACAACAATCTGGGAATGGGATGGGGGAGGGGGGACAGGATCAGGAGGAGGGTGTCAATGGGGGGAAAAGGAGAAACATCTGTAACAAAAATAAATTAATAAAAAAAATTTTTTTAATAAAATAAAATTAGTAGAATTTAAGAGGGAAGGGGGTTGGGGGGTTTGGGAAGAGATAAACCAAAGAACTTCTATGCATATATACATAACCAATGGACACAGACAATTTGGGGGAAAGCAGGAGGGGGGTGGGAGCAGAGAGGAGGGGGTAAATGGGGAGGAAAGGGGGGACATCTGTAATACTTTCAACAATAAAGATAAAAATAAAAAATAAAACCACAATGAAAAAAATAAAATAAAAAGGAATATTTAATGCATTCAAATATGAGGAAGTGAAATTTCTTTAAGACACCCAAGTAAATTAATAACGACATTGAGTTAAAACAATGAGGCTTTTAGTTCATTTTTTCATTAGCGTTTCCAATTCAAAGTGCTGGATTGAAAGAACTCTGTGTTTGTGCCAGTTTCTGCATAAGGCCTTGAGTTCCAGCTTCCAAATCACTGAATTTTAAGGAATGAACAAACTTTGAGTTAGTTAACCTAACTTCCCATGAAAGTAGACATTGCCAGGACTGGGAACGAGACAAAGGGCCAAGAAGGTTTCCTCTGGCCACAGGTTGATTCTTCACTGACTGAAGGGTAAGAAATCATGGATGACTCAGCACAATCTAGCCTCTGTTTTAGAATAAAACAGTTCATCAGTGTGGCTCAGTTGACTGGGCATTGTCCCATGCACTAAAAGGTTGCTGGTTCGATTCCCAGTCAGGGCACATGCCCAGGTTTAGGGCTCGATCCCCAGTAGGGGGTGTGCAGGAGGCAGCTGATCCATGTTTTGCTCTCACATTGATGTTTCCCCCCCCCCCCCTTCTCATTTCCTCTCTCTCTAAAAATAAATTTAAAAAATCCTTAGCCCTGGCTGGTTTCGTTCAGTAGTCAGAATGTCAGCCCACCGACTGAAGGTTCACAGGTTTGATTCCCAGTTGGGGGCATGTACCTGGGTTGCAGGTTCAATCCCTAGCCCCCATCGGGGTCATGTGGGAGGCAGCAAGTCGATGTGTCTTTCTCCATCGATGTGTTTCTTTCTCTCTCTCTCCCCCTCCACGCCCCCAGCTTCCTCCCTTCCACTCTATCTAAAAATAAATGGCAAAATATCTTTGGGTAAGGATTAACAAAAAAAATCTTTAAAAAATAGATATTTAAAAAATATTTTAAAAGTTTTTTCCAATTATAGTCTATATTCAATATTATTCTGTATTAGTTTCAGGTGTAAAGCAAAGTGGTTAGAAAGTCATGTATTTTACCATAAACTTTTAATAAAATAACACTGGTAGTTGTTACTATTTTTTTTTTTCTTTATTGATTTTAGAGAGAGAGGAAGGGAAAGAGAAACAATGATGAGAGAACATCGACTGGCCGCCTCCTGCATGCCCCCCATTGGGGATCAGGCCCACAACCTGGGCATGTGCCCTGACTGGGAATCGAACCAGCAACCTCTTGGTGCATGGATTGATGTTCAACCACTGAACCACACCAGCCAGGCATGTTATTTTTTTTTTTAAGAAACCAAACTTTGGCCTAAATTACTTTCAATGCTTCTGTGCTATTTGACTGCCTTTCCCTAGAAGGGTATTGTTCATTATTATTGTTAACAAAACTAGAATTCGCCAGTGAAATTGGGCAAATATATTCCATCAGTTGTAGAATCTTGCATGGTGCTGATTGAGAAAGGAATGTGTCAGAACATAGGCCTGTGATGAACCCCCACTGAGCTGCCACAGTTTGGTTCGGTGTTCCCCAACACACTCACTCACTCACACAAACACTCACAGCAGCAACAGGAAGCCCTCTTCCCTGCCTTTGATGAGGATTTTGCTCTGGCAGGAGCCACATGTAGAGGGAGAACACCAGGGGCCCTTGTTACCTTTGACTCCTTGACCCGAAGACTCCCTGGCAGAAAGCACGAACAGGGGGATCATGACGATGAACATAATGAGCAACAGAGCACTGAGCATCAGCTCCAGCGTAGTAAAATCTTTCAGCTTCCTTCTGGCCATCTATACAAGGAGGAAACAATGTTACATTGCCAATACTTGTGTTTTCCTGGTAGCAGTTAGGTTATCTCAGTAGGAGCTGTGAAATGATGATGCTGTCATTCTGCCATTCTTTACTGGAGAGACTATTCCTCTAGAGCAATGGTTGTCAACCTTCCTAAGGCCGTGACCCTTTAACACAGTTCCTCATGTTGTTTGTGGGCGCATCTGCATGTGGGCGGACCCGCCTGGAGACGGATAGAGGAGCGGTGTCTCGGTTCCTAAGACCATTGGCAATATGTGTTTTCCGATGGTCTTAGGCGACCCCTGTGAAAGGGTCATTCGACCCCTAAAGGGTTATGACCCACAGGTTGAGAACCGCTGCTCTAGGGAGAAATTCCCCCTCATCTCTTATTTGGTTCCTAAAGGTACAATTCATATAGGAAAGGTAAGATAAATGTTTGACCCTTTATTGACTGGTTTTCAAAATTAGGAGCTGATTTCCACGCATTCTCTAAAGGGGAACAGTGAGATTACTTGTCCAGGGTCTTTATGAATTCATAGATTAAACATATTTTATCCATACTAATCCTTTGATGTTATTATCATTACTTATGCTCACACTGTCCTGTCCTTACCCAGTGGGAGTGTCTTCAGGGTGATTCCCGGAGCCTTGGATAGGTCCCTTGCTTTCTGGCATAACCTCGGCTCATAGTGTGGTTTCCTGCTCCTAGTCCCAAACCAACAACGGCAAGGGGCCCTTGTTCTTTTTAGTGGGAAGAGGATTTAGAAACCATAATTTAGATGAACACTAGTGAAATTTAACCTAGACTCCTAGACCAGAAGGGACCTTATGCATCCCCTTGACCTGTGACTACCTGTAGAGTCCCCAAGGAGACCTTGATGATTTTCAATGTAAAAAAACATACAAAAATTACACATTTACCTATAGACTCACTGTGAATCTTAGCAAGGGGTCAGAAACGTCGTCAAGAAGTTTAAATCAGATGTTCAGCTGTGGAACATCTGTCAGAGAAAGTACTGACAGCAGCCATCACAACGGGGTCACCTTCCCACTGTCCCAACCTACTTAATCAGCATCTCCAAAGCCTGCACCTCTGACTATTTGTTAAGCTCCACAGAGGGTTCTGATATGCAACCATGTTTCAGAAACAGTGAGCCTGTTATAGGCTTGCAAGCTATAGTAAACATGCTTTATTAGGCAAAAATATTAAGGCATGGTGTCCACAAATCTAATGAACAAAATACACTGACGAACAAAATAGACCCAGAGGCATGGCTCCATGGATGGTATTCTCCCTCCATGGACCTGGAAACAGCATGCGTGGTGCCCGGTTCAGAGCTTCCTGCCAAACAAACCACAGCACCTCTACAATGCTTCCAAGATCCACCAAGAATTGGACTTCAAAGTATCTTCTCACTAATGGGAAGGTTAGGCAGTCACACACACTCATTCAGTGTCTCTGGGATATGGGAAGCTACAGAGAAGCCTGTGCCCCAAGGTCCACCGGACTGCTCCGAGGGATGGGTATTGACATCACCGGTCTAGATACAGGGCACAGAAACACAGCAAATGTTCAAATCATGGAATCAAGTCCCACATTCCTAAGTGTTCCTGAGTGTTATGACCTATGCAGCCACAGGACCTGGGGAGAGGAAGAAATGACGACCATCGCAGCAGGGCCACCGGGATTGGCGGTGTCACCCGCGCCACTGTGCTGGCTCCCTTAGTCTCTGACCAGGAAGGCACAGACCACGTTCAAATGAGAATTATGTCTCGCATGCAGTCCTTTCCAGAAATCTCCCTCAGTGCCTGCATTTCAGGCCGTTGTCCTTCATTAGGGACAGTTCTGATTCTAGACTGACCTGTGGCACTGACGTCACTGCCTTTAGCCCTTCTTCCTCTGACCCTACTGCTGTCATTCTTTTTTGTTGTAACTCTCATCCGAGGATATTTATCCATTTATTTTCAGATAGAGTGTGAGGGAGAGAGAGAGAGAAACATCAATGTGAGAGGGACACATCAATTGGTTGCCTCCCACATGAACCCAACCAGGGCCAGAGACCAAACTGCACCTGAGGTTTGTGCCCTTGACTGGAATCAAATCCATGACTCTTGGTCTTCAAGCCAATGCTCTAACCACTGAGCGAACCAGCCGGCGCCAACTGCTATCAGTCCTGAAAGACCTTGTCCTTTGCAGGTCAACATCCTGTATTCTCTCTCTCAAACATTAACTAAAACATATCCTTTGGTCCCTTGTGCCAAATTCCAACAGCATCTGTTTAGAGATAACGTTTGCTATCTCTGAAAGGGAAAGCGTGGCATCTCGTGCCATGGGCTCGGCTAGGACTCGAGAACCTCAGGGCAACCCACTTATCCAGGACGGCAATACCCCACTGAGACGGAAGAACAGCCAGGCTCATCTTTCCACCGCGCATCCAAAAGCATGAGACTATGCAGAGCACATCACGGTGCAGAAAGGTGTCCCTCGACAGGGACAGGCCACAATCAATACATGGATCGAATGGAGGGAGAAAGTTCTCCTAGGGCCAGAGAAGATCTTGTCCAGAATAAAAAAATCCATTGTCAAGTTGGGTGGTGTGATGGAATGGTCTCTAAAATGAGGTTCATGGGCCTCACCAGCTGTATCCCCTTAAGCTGTCTGTAGAATCAGGCATGAAGAAATGCACGAAGGAAAGGAAAGGGAGAGAAGAGTGGCGTGGAAGGGTTGTCTAGACGGACGGGGCTGTCGGTCTGGAGGCCTCGCATGCTCGGCATGGCTTCATTCCTTGTGATGCCGAATGGCGTCCTCTACAGTCTAGCTCTTCATAATCGTTGCAGCTAAATGATTCTGGTTTCTATAGCTCAGGTATTTTCCCGGCATTCCTAGTCATCTTTATAAAGCTGAAAATCAGGTATTATTCCTCTTCACTTCACAACAGGGAACAGAGAGGAGGATCAAACCTGTCAGCCGTCCCAGAGAGAGTGGCGCTGAAATCCACGCCCGGTCTCTGCTCCAAAGGCACCCTCCCCACCACGGCACCAAGCACACCCTCCCGCCCGCCACAGCACCGGGCACACCCTCCCCCCAACCCCCCTCCCACCCCGCCATGGCGCCGGGCACACCCTTCTTCCCGCCACGGCACCAAGCACACCCTTCCCACCCACATCTCCACTTCTCAGGATCATGTTCCTTCAGTTCAGGCCTCCCTCCCTCTCCGTCCCCCACGCTCTCCATCTCTGTCTGCATTTGTAACTGACTTTTAAGCTACTAAAGGGCAGTGAGACAGAGGGTCCCACTTCCCACAATGACCCCTCTCAGCCCGAGGGCCTGGACACTGCTTTCCTGGCTCCGTGGGCAGCTGGGGGCTGGAGAGAGGCACAACGTCCAGCGCCTCCTTCTGCTGAGAGTCATCTCGTCTGGAAGGCCAGACCCTTCCAATAACCTAACGATGCCACTGTCATCTCCTCCGTGCCACGATGTGACGAGTGCTGGGGACAACGTCACTGAATGCCTCCCGGCTCGCGCTCTAGGTGAGCATTTTGGAGCAAAGCTGAGTGGAAACACCTCCACGGAGTCTTGCGTGTCCTGTAGACACTGGGGGGCTTTCATCCTTCTTTCCCCAGAGGGGTGGCGGGGTTTCATCCCTGGACCCCCACCAGTAGCCGTGGGAGTGCAAGCAAAAGAGAAGGAAAAGGAACATTTGGATTTGTAAAATAATGTGCATTAGAGGGTCACTGTTTATTTTACAAAAGGGTCCAAGTCAAGGTTTCTTTCGCTCAATCATTTTGAAGTACCAAGGAGAGGTCCGTGGTCTCCGCAGGGAGGTTTTCTTCAGAACACACAGCCACCGCCTCTCCATCCGGCAGCGGTTCTCAACCTCCCTGACGCCGCGACCCTGTAATACAGTTCCTCGTGTTGTGGTGACCCCCAACCATAAAATTATTGTTGTTGCCACTTCATAACTGTAATTTTGCTACTGTTATGTCTTAGGTGACCCCTGTGAAAGGGTCATTTGACCCCAAAAGGTGTCGCGACCCACAGGTTGAGAACCGCTGCCATAAGGTCTTTGCAACTATTGCTCATACGGGTAAGAGTTTCATGTGAGTGGTAACATACAAGAAGCAGTTGGAAACCATAGTCTTTATAACTCGACTATACACTGATAAAGGTACTTTCTGGAAAACAACTCTTCACAGCCTCTTCATAAACCCAGCCAGCGCTGAACACTGCCCCATCCCTCTGCTCTCCACACTCTCCTGCTCGAGCTCAGGGGGGGTCTCTCTGGGCAGAACTGCCCCTCCCCCCCGTTCCACCAGACACCCTCTTCCCCAGACTGACTGTGAGCTCACACATCTCTGCTGTCACACAGCCAGCACAGTGGCCCTGTCTGCCCTCCTTTTCCCCTTTGGTTGCAGACGCATTTCTGTTGCTACATCTTTATAAGAATGTCAATGTGGACATCTGGAAAGGAGGAAAGTAAAATCCTGGGATCACTCTACCATCTTGAACCCTTCTGTAGAGGTTTGAAAAGTTCTGCAGGTGACTTTCATCCTCAATTCCCCTCCACTCCTGTCTGAGAATCACTTTGGAAATCTTGAGTTCATTGGTTCAGTTAATAATGTTATAGGACATTAGCCTACTGGTGGGGTGGCGAGTGGCCGGTGTAAGTTGAGGGCAATGAAATAAGAGACGAATATGAAGTAGGAGACAGTGATAAGGAAAAATAAAATGACATATTTGGAGGGAGTAGTGGGAAAATTTGTGACAGTTTCCCACCCCATCAAAGCACCCCTCCCAGCACCTCCAGTATTTCAATGCGCCTTCTCTACTCCCAACTCCTTTGTGACCCAGAATACGTTTCCTAAGGCTTTTCCCCCATTGGTGTGTCTACTTCCTTAGGTTTACAACACCCTTCTTCTCTCTCAAAGTTGGGAGTTGCTGGGATATAAGAATTATGCCTGCTTACTCCTCTTTATTTTCTTCCTAAGTACTCACAAGCAGTATCTCAATATTTACTGACCAATACTATTTTATTCCCCGATTAAACGTTTACAAAATACCTGCATACTTCCTAATTATAGCACACCATGACGGTATTTGAGAGGATAAACCGATGTACCTGCCTCAAGCGAGCTTCGAGTCTGGTCCTGTGGTTCCCCACAGTGAAAACAATGTATGGTAGAGAGGACTCTTCCTTGAGATTCAGAAGACCTGAATCTAATTCCTCATTCTGATAGTAACTAGCCAGATGACGTTGAGAAAGGTACTTAAGGCTTCTGGTTCTTTGTTTCCTCCTTTACAAAAGAAAGAGATGGGTGTTGCTCAGTGGTGAGCATTGACCCATGCACCAAGAGGTCACCGGTTCGATTCTCGGTCAGGGCACATGCCCAGGTTGTGGGCCCGATCCCCAGTGGGGGGCATGCAGGAGGCGGCCAATCAGTGTTCTCTCTCATCGATGTTTCTATCTCTCTCTCCCTCTCCCTTCCTCTCTCTCTAAAATCAATGAAAGAAAAAAATTTTTTAATAAAGACATTGAACTAGAAGATCCATAGAATCCATACCAGCTTTTCCCGTCATTTCTGAGTGGATCACACACATCACTTGTTTCTTTACTCCCCCATGCCACAGGATTCCTGTGCTAACCCTTTCATTACTGTTGTCCTTCTTCATCATGGTCCCATGTTCTCCTTCCCAAAACAGCGAACATGCTAAGTACAGCCTGAGAAGACTCGAGCCCTCCCATTTCCTGCTGCGGTGTAGCCAAGAGAATTTCCTGAATACACTAGAGTTTCCGTTTTCTTACCCATGAAAATGGAGCTGATGATATCTCCTGTTATTACCTATTGGCACTTGATTGTGAGAATCAAATAAAATCACTTTACATGAGAAAGCATCGCATGCCATTGTGTTGTTATTTGCCAGGGAGAAGACAGGGGGTGCTGGGGAAGCAGCAGCATGTCCCTAAGAAGCAGGCAGCCCCAGGTTCGGGGACTGTGGTGTTGCACCCCATTGAGCGCTTTCCGAAGGGCAGGTGTGTGCTCCTGGCTGCTGTCCTTATGAACCTGTCCCGATACGAGCACTCCTATCTGCTAAGTGCTTCACGACTCCACGTGCCAGGTAACTGACATGTTATCTGAGACTCGGAAAGCTTGGAAGTCTTGCCCATTCAAAGTCCACTTTCTCCACCAACCTATCCTCTGAGCCCTCTCCCAGGCTCCCTGTGAACTACACGGTCTTCACTCAAAACACACATCTTCTGCCTTCCTCCCTCAGGCCTTAATTCGAAGCTCCCCAGCTCGGGGATCCCAAGTCCTCAGCTCAACCTTACTGTTGGATGTTTCCTTGCAGCCTCGTTCTCCACCCAAGCCGTGTGTCCTCACACAGCTCCCACCGTTTCCTCAACCTGCCTCAGTCCTTTGTCCAAGGAGTAATGACAAGGGCATTTGTTTCTCATACTCTGGATGAGAAGTTGCTGTTTGTCAATGTAATGCCCTCTTACTGTAGAGGAAATGAGACTGTGCCTTTCTCAACAGTAAGAATTGCCTTGTTTTTTCTAAAATATATTACCCAACTGTAGTCTTTCTTACCTGCCCTGTCCTCAATACCTCACCTTTTTTTTTTCTTTATTGATTTTAAAGAGGAAAGGAGAGGGAGAGAGAGAGAGAGAGACATCGATGAGAGAGAACATTGATTGGCCGCCTCCTGCATGCCCCCCCTCACCCCGGGATTGGACACACAACCTGGACATGTGCCCTCACTGGGAATTCAACTGATGACCTCTTGGTGCATGGGTCAACACTCAACCAGTGAGCCACACTGGTTGGGCGATACCTCACCTTCATATAAGATGTCCCATAATATTAATCTTGCATGGAAAATTCCATAAAGAATAATAATTGTCCATGCCTAGTATAAGTAAATTAAGTCATGAGGTAAAGAGTGATTTGATATTCACTGCAAAAGAAAAGAGTTATCATAATACCCATAAAAGTGACCATGTCTTTTTGTCTTTGGTGGTTGCTAACAGCTGTGAGACAGATTACTTAAAACATATCCTTGTGTTTAACACACTGTTAGACACTATGAAGAAAAGACATACACACATTGCTAGTCAAACTATAAACACCATCTGCTCAATGAAGATTTGGCAAAAACTATTAAAATTTCTTCCACCCACAATCTGAAATTCCATTTACAGAAATTCAGCCCATTAACATGTCTGCACATGTGGGGAGCAATGTATGTACAGATAAAGGTGTATATTGTAGCATGACATGTAACAGCAAAAAATTAAAGAGTGTTAATATCCACAGGGAGAGGACTGAATAAAACGTGCAATAACCTAAATGTTGATATTATTCAAAATCATGATATGGTGGTTTAAAAATGTAAAAGTCCACAAATTCTTTGCTACTTCTCCCTTCAAGAGGCTGCAACCTCATAAGAGACCTGGGTCAGAACCACCTGCCTAAGCTGTATTCTTAAGCCATAGAAACTGGGAGATAATAAATGTTTATTGTTTTAAGCTGTTACATTGTGGGGTAATTTGTTACTCAGCAATAGATAATAAGCACACAAAGGTAACCATGACTTTTGAATAATATATCATTTAAAAAGTATCTGAAGTCCTTTTGTATCATATTTTCAAATGTAGTCACCTGCTCTGTGGTGCAATAGTAATTACTTTCTAGCTATAGAAGAGAAACATTTCCTTAGCCTTGGGGGCAGGGAAAGCCCTCATCACCTCTTCTGATTGACCTTCCTCCCCAAATTACAGGAATGCAATTTAGGAAAAATCAAGATCAAGAAAAATGGCAAAATGTTAAAAAGTAATTTGATAGGAAGTAGATAGGAAGTAATTTAAATAGATAGGAAGTAATTTAAATAGCTGGCTTTAATTGTCATCAATCTGTGAATATCTATTTCCTATGACAAACACAAATTGTGCAAATTTAATGACAATGACAATAATAGCTCATGATGATTGAGTGACTACGCTAAGGGGTTTTGGAATTTGTCGCATACAATCCTCAAAATAACCCAAGCTAGTTACTGCCACTAGCGGTGACTTCAAAGGAGGGAATTAAGCTTCAGCAAGGTCAAATCACCTGTCTGATGTCACATAGCTGATAAGAAACAAAGTCACAACCTGAACATGGGCCCTGTGACTCCACAGCCAGGACTTCTAACCGTTACTCTATGCTATAACGACCCACATTGTATACCAGCCAAGGTTTTCAGGAGGTGGGACTTTTATCAAATAATGTCTGGGTCGTTTGCCAAGTACATAAATGTGTGTGGTACTAGGCTAAGCACTTGCACACATTATTTCATTTCATCCTCACAACCACCTTACAAGTCAGGAATGCTGTTCTCCCTGCGTTACAAATAAGTTAACTGAGCCTGATCGAGGCTAAGACTGACTGTGTCCAGGCCCCAGAACCAGGCTTCAAACCAAGCAATCTGAATCCAAAGCCAACTCCCACCATGTGATGCACGCAGGAAATCTATATATTCATAAGTAATGAAGGTTTCCATTAAGAGGAGGCAGAATAGGGAGATGCTTATATCCTCCCAAAGAGAACGATGGAGAGAGAAGGCTTATGGAAAGAGAAGGAAATAAAAATTCTGCAACATTTTAGTTTCTGTTGTACCTGGGAGGTTTAGAAGTGGATTTGCAGGGTCTGGCCACAGCCCTGTTTTAAATTCTCTGCAAGACCAAGGAGAATGAGCTGCTTATCACCACATACCCAACAGGTAATCAATGCTATGTCTTCGGAGGAGTGGGAGAGCTCACTGCAGTTTATTTATTCACTCATCTATTATTTATTAAGCTTCTACAATGTGTCAAGCATTCTTCCAGAAACTGGTTATACAACAACAACAAAAAAAAAACAGAGAAAAATTATTGTGCTCTTGTGGGTACACAAAAGAGACAAAAAACCTAATAACTATATAATAGGTTAGATCATGATAAATGCAATGAAGAAATATGAAGTGGGGGTGAGGAGAGATGTGGACGAGGGTTGCAACTTTAACGAGGCTGTGAGGGAAAATCTAACTGGAAAAGTGCAAATTATTATTGTACATGAACTGCGCAGACTCTCACAGTAATTTTTTCCTCTTGTATTAGAACGGTTACATGGATAATTGTCAAGGCTCATTTTCCTGGTACTATTTCTTAGAACTATTTAGGCAAAGTAGATAGATAACCCGGGTGGGGGCCCAGATTCTTGAAATGACCATCAAAATTCATTTGGAGAAACTGGATAATCTACTTTCGTCTATTCTGAATTATACATGATCTGATTCACAAACAATGAGTTAACCCTTTCTTTTAAAAAGCCTTTGATAACACAAGGCAAGAGATCTGAAAAGAGAAGGTTCGTTTTACAGAGACTGAGAATAACTTGGAAAGAGGACCCCCAGCAAGTCGTAGCTAGTCCTCAAAAATCCGGGACAGAATTCACCAGGTTGGTCTGTTGTCTCCAGCTACTTAGAGGACAGGAAAGGAACAAGTACCTAAAAACCTTCTTTTTCCAAGTCTGGTCACATCCAAAGTGCAGAGATCTGAAAGCCAGATCTGATCATACGCAGCTGTGTGACCTTGGAAAAACAGCGTTTGCCCTCTGGGCCTCAGTTTCTCCACCTGTGCCACAAAGGGAATCCTCTCTTGAAGACAGCTGTGACCTAGTGTGACCCCAGCACCAGGGTGAGCAAAGGTTTAGCTTCATCATCCCATTCAGTGGTGACCCGCTGAGCCCATTTTAAATGAAAAGTTTATTTTTCTAAGTCTACCTACACATTAGTAGTCCATGCTCATGGAGCAATTTGTCAAGTTCCTTTATGAGATCATCAAATGTCATTTGTGAGAGAATGCCAGTAAAAAAAAAAACAAGAAAACAAGAAAAACCACTGGCATCTTGTGTTTGAGTGTGAGTGAAGTAATGATGAGCTGTCTTCAAAGTACAGGACAGAATGCCCTTCCGTCTCACTGGGTATCTGATAGCACCTTGGCCTGACCCAGCACAACCAACCGAAGGCCCCGCCCTCTCCCTCCCTCCCTGACCACCACACACACACACACACACACACACACACACACTTACTGACCCAGACACCAGAAAGTTTGGAGACCAGGAGGTCCCTTTGGTTCAGATCCTATATCAGCAACCCCCCTGGGAGCCTATTCTAGTGAATCCCATGCCTTTGACCTTGGCCTCTCTCCCTTTCCCCAAGCGTAACTCTTCCTTCCCACCTCAGTGGCCATTTCAAAGTGCCCACATGTCTAGCTAGACTCTGACAACTAACGTTCAGTTTTATCAGAGAGGGACCAGCAATAACCGGTTGCCTCCCCCCTTCCCCTCAGCTGCTGTTCTACTTTATGCACCTACCAGTCCAGACACTGCCCTTCCCCGTCACACCTCCTTCCACGTGAAATCGTCACGTTCCCCACGGCGCACCGCACACCGCGAGGGCGCACATCCCAGCTTCACACGCACGCCCTCCGGCTCTTCCTAGAGGAACCCTTTATTTGATCAATAAAGGCACAAAAGTCACAGGAATCGTATCGATTTCTCACCTTCCTGGCTATGATGACTTCTCTCATTCCCACTCCTCAATCACAACTCGGCATCCTTTTCTAAGGAACGTCCCCAAATGCTCTAATCTATAGAACGCTCACAGTTTTACTGTTTTCCCTCACTTCCCCCACCTCATCTTCCCGATCAGGAGGAGTTTCTACCAGCTGCCAGCCCCGAATATTAAACCTTTTCCCACACCACACACAAATACACACACACACCACACAGTTAGCTAAAACAGGGCCTGTAGCTCCAGCCTTGGTCCAGAGCAACACACACATACAAGTGAGCACACACACGTGCACACATACACCCTGCAAGAAAAGAGATGAGTGAGTTGAATTTTGTTTTACGTGTGTGTGTGTGTGTGTGTGTGTGTGTGTGTAATTTTATGACTTGGTGTTTATTTTTGTCTGTGTTTAGCAAATTAACAAGGACATGTGGACTAAAGATCAGCGCGAGTGCGCACACACTTGCACACACTTGCACACACATTTGCACACACAGTGAGCACGGTTTGCAAACATACCTCATCACTGCCCACCACTCCCGCTCTCTCTGAAGGACGACCAGGCAATAACAGCAGAGGCGCACAGTCCGCAAACGGTAGCCTCCGCCCTGGTAACTGGGTACTGTGTTCAGTTAGTGGATTTCAGCGGCAAATGACTGCCCAGCTTTCCTTCTTGGGATCAGATTTACTTGTTAATTAGTAATTATGGCCCGCCCCTGGGAAACCATCCTTGAGGGCTTGGAGTGAGTTGTTGCCACCTGACTACCTCAAGTGCTCTGGGCACTGAATGTAATTCAGCAGGAGGACACTCCACGGGCCTGGTAAAGGAACACAGGCTGACTCAGTGTGCAAACAGATGAGGAAGAGAAAACATAAATGATCCTGGCATCCCAGAAGAGCCCCCCTCTCTCTCAGGGACCCCCTAACCTCCCAGGAACCCACTGACACTTAGTCATACAATCACCTGATTTGTGTTTGAAGGAAATCGTTTTGAAAACGTTTCAAAATAGCTGTCTTTTTTCCTTGCCTCGGCTGAGGTGCCTATCAGATTCGCTGCACCTGGAAACCCTTTGGCAGCCTGGTGCAGGGTGACAGAGAGGCCCACTCAGCAGCTAAGCACATGCGGGGGGTACCATTTCGTATTACCCCAAACTCATCAAGTATAGCCCCTCCTTTTACAGAGGGGGAAGCCTGTCCCCGGGTGTTCTGTGAGGTTCTCATGGGTGTCACAACTGAGAGGTCTCAGCCTCAAGTCAAGTGGACCTGAATTCAAAGGCCAGCTCTGCTAACCTGCTGGGGAAGCATAGCCAAGTAAGCCGCAGTTTCCTTACGTACATGAAGATAAAAGTAGTCACCTATCCAGTTACACTGCAAAGATTAAACAGAATAATGCCAGTGAAAGACTTAGCATCCCATAGCAACTACTCCGTGTCAGTTATAATAATAATTATCATTATACATCTGCCACGGCTGTGACTGGAGCCCAGTCCCTGGACCCCCAGCCCGAGGAAACTTCAGCTATGCCAGTCTCTTGTTCTCTCCTAAATCAGAACTCTTCTGCCAGTGGGTACCTATTAATGCCTCAAAAAGAAAAGCCCTCAAGCACCTCCCCTGTGCAAGGCCCTGGGCTGCCTGCTGACACCTGTGACCTGGCCTGGCTCCAGCAGTTAAACATTTGGCCCCTGGGTTTAAAGGGAGAGGTGATTCCAGCCCGACCAAAGAGCAAGGTGTGCAGTGCCCAGAGCAGTTTGCTGTCCTGGAGACACGGCCAGACCTGGGCAGGAGGATGCCAGGAAAACACATGTGTCTGGGAGCCTTGCAGGCTGGGCAAATGTGAGAATCAGCCGTGTGATGACGGAATCTGCCCTCCCCCTTCCTCACTCAGACCTTCCTGACCCCAGGTCTGGATCATGCATCAACTCCTGGGCTGCCCCTCTGCTTCTAGCCCCTGAAAAACAACAATAACCACTTCCAAACATAAGCCAGGTCAACATCTAGTTACAACATGTGTCCTGCATAAAGAGGAATAGCAATAAGAGCTACATTTCTGAAATGCTTACCGTGGCCTGCGCATTCTGTTAAGGGATTCACACACACGATTTCATTTCCGCATTGCCACACTAGCGGGTAGTGACTGTTTCCATCCCACTTTTGCAGGTGAGAAACTCGAAGCACAAAGAGAACGTCTCCCAAGGTGACATGATTAATAAGAGGTGAAACCAGCATGCGAACCCCGGGCGGTCTGGTCAAGCTTGAACTTGAACACAAAGACCAGTGTGAGTAATACCTCGCTCCCCACAGCCAACAGAACGTAAGACCTCAGATGGCCGTGATCCCACAGAAAGACAGAGCTGACAAATGCCACTGGAAAAAGACCATTCACGATGGGGAGGGACAGGAAAGCAAGGCAAAGATCAATGGGAATGAGAAAGGAAGGAGGGCAGGAAAGACATTGTGGGCCAAGGGATCAGCATAAGCAAAGCACGGAGGCGAGGAAGATCAGAACCTGTTTTAGAAACTGCAGCAGAAAGATGCCGCCCGGTAAAACGGGTGTGGGCAAGTCAGTGACTCCACTGGAAAAGCAGAGTTACATTGTGGCGATTCTGACCTGTTACAGGAAGACTTCCTAACAACGGGATCCACGGGAGATAGAAACTGCCCACCCTGCTGTGAGCATGGAAGAGACTTCTGAGTGCTCTGGGGAGGACTTCACATGCTAGAGTAACTCTCTCTTTGAGTCTTCCATCAGAATCTGACTTCTCCCTCCCTACCGTCCAAACAGAACATGTGTGTATCAGGAGTGACACAAACGAATGGAACTCCATTCCCTGAGATCCGCCACAGGTCTTCCCTGAAGCCCAAAGACCAGCAAATCCATTGCCAACACCGAGTGAGGACACCCATCCCTCCCTGTGCCAACCTTCTCTAAGCAACACTTTATTTGGCCTCCTGCTCGAAGACCCAAAATAGCCCTGGTCTATTCTTCAGGGTCAAGCTCACGCTCTTCTTTCTCTCTTTAAGGCCCTCTGTATCATTCTTGACTCTACTATTCCAATATTTTTTTCACTAGTCATCAGTCAACCCGGTTCATGGCTGCTCCTACAGATTGGCTGAAGGGCACCCTTGACCCCTTGTCCCCCGTCTTCCTAGGCAAACCCCTTTCCTAGTACAAAGCCAAGTTGAAGACTCGCTCTGTCATGACATGTCTCCACTCAGTTCGTGTTGATGTTTCTCCTTTTCTGAACTACTGGAAGGATAGTGCATTCCAGAAGATACTGTTCTGTTTCATAGGTGGATTACCCCAGTGCTCAGAAGAGTGCCAGATATTTAAGTGCCTGCTGGCTGGAGGGAGGTTCCCCAACTCTCCCAAAGTCGGACCAGTTGAGGAGCCTATTCTGCCTAAGTGGGCCAAGAAGGGACAGTCTGTGTTATTTCTCCTGGCACTGAATAAAATCCTTAGAAAAAAATAAGACACCCATCTGTCTGTGAGTGGGTGTGACGACTCTGAAAGTATCCCTAGAAGTCTATTAACCTGAAACAGCTGACTTGAACATTGAAATCAAGATAAAGCATTTCTTGCAGAGTGTTTTGCTGCCAGATTTCCAGAAGGTGAGTTAGTAGTGCCCCATGTGGTGTTGTGAAACAGCGCCTGGGGTTTGAAATCACACTCGCCTGAACATCGCCATCAAGGCCTCTGGGCACGTGCTACAGGCCCTGGGCAGTCACAAACATTTCCTGGAGCTAGCTGCTTCCTCTGCGTATTAGAAATGATCATCTGCTCATCACAGTCAGTTTCCCAGTCCTTTCCCAACCTGCCTTTTGCCAACGTCAAACGAAATCCAGTATGCAACGTCATTAGCTTAACTTCTGTTAACAAGTCTTTCTCCAGTTCATCAACTCCCAAAAACAGCCTCACTAGCTTGGGCTGGAGAAGGTAGTCTCTTTCATCCATGGACAACTGATAGATAAGCAGAGAGTATCAGTTCTCCTTACCCTTGAACCTATTCCACCGGCCATTGGAGGAAAGCCAGGCCTAGCCCATCACTTAGTTCTACATGGCTCTTTAGCTTTCTCCCTCTCTCCATCTCTCTCATCTCTCTCTTCTCTCTCTCTCTCTCTCTCTCTCTCTCTCTCTCTCTCTCTCACACACACACACACACAAACACACCACACACACATGCACACACACACACACACACACACACACACACACCAGCTATACTCCTTCCTGTCAAAATCACCTCTAATAGTCTCCAGAGTCTACAAACTTCACATTGTACCTCTTTCTTTTTATTGCAGCCAAGTTGGTTCTCCTTCTTTGGTTCCAAATGTACGCCCTTCACATCAGAGGCTACCTGGAAAGGGAGAAAGGGAGTTTTTTGGGGCAGAAGCAATTTCTCTGCCCAGAACTGTCCAGAGGAAGGATGGAGTCCAAACTACTTATACTGATCATGACAACATTTCCTTCTCTTGTGAAATATTTATGGCTCAGCAGTTGTACACTGCCTTCCATCTTTCCCTGCCTCTTCCCACCACGGACAGAGACACGTGGACACACAGGTGGAATCCAAAGAGTTGTTAGAGATAATGCACTGCCTGGCATTCACATGGTAGTAATAAAACTCAGCATGTATAGAACACCTTGCAGTTTTCAGAGCTTCTTAATCTACGTCAGCTCTTTAATCACAACCCTATGTGACAGAGCAGGTTTTTTTTAATCCCCGTGTATAAACAAGGAAACAGAGACTGAGAAAAATGATTTGCTAAAGGTAACGACAGAGTCAAACCTATACTGATTTAATTTCAATCTAGTAACCCAATGCACATGCAGTCTGAAGTCAGTAAGTCCAGAAAATTTCTTTTTCGGATGAAATATTTACTTATTCATTAAGAAATTCAAAGACTGCCCTGGCCGGTTTGGCTCAGCGGTTAGAGCATCGGCCTGTGGTCTGGAGAGACCCGGGTTCGGTTCCCGCTAAGGGCACGTACCTTGGTTGCAGTTTGTCCCCAGCCCTGGTTGGGTCGTGTGGGTGGCAACCACTCGATGTGTCGCTTTCACATCGATGTTTCTCTCTCTCTCTCTCTCCCTCTCACTCTTTCTGAACAAAATATCGAAAAATGTCCTCGGGTGAGGATAAAAAAAAAAAAAAAAAAAAAAAAGAAATTCAAAGACATACCTCCACTATGTCTCCCAAAGTGGAAACCTTCTGATCCTATCAGTTATCAAATTCTACCATCCTCAGCTCACAGATGGTTACTACTCTTTAAGCCCAACTCTTGTTTTAAAAAATGTTTTGTGTGTGTATGTTTTTACTTTTTCTTTATTTATTTTAGATAGGAAGGGAGAGGGAGAAAGAGATAGAAACATTGGCCACCTCCTATATGCTCCCCACTGGGACCAGGCCCACAACCTGGGCATGGAGCCTGTGACCCCTTGTTGCATGGGTTGACACTCAACCAGTTAGCCACACCGGCCGGGCTTAAGCCCAACTCTTACACTAGAGCTTCCCATCATACCCCCACCATGGTCCCCTCTGCAATGCCCAGAGAACACCTGCCCACTCCTGTAACCCTGACCCACTGGTCACAGAGGACTGGACCAGCACTGGACAGTTTCTCCAGCCTAGTCCAACTGGATTCTCCCTCCCAGAAATTAGAATTTGGGACAAAGAGTCTGAATTGTGTTGCATTGGACGCTAAGTCGGTGGGATCGCGTCACAGTATTGAGAGGCAGGAATTAAAGAATTTTAGTGAAAATGCTTGTTTCCCCAAAAGAGAATGAAATAGACATGTGGAAAGTAGCAGAAATAAGAGAGCTTTCAAACCCAAAGGAGGAAAAGCAGAAAGCCTGCCTGTCCGTACTTTTCCTATTCCTGGGAAGGCCAGGGTACAACTGAATTTCATGTAACTCTTGAAATTCCTGCTTCTTGACCAAAATGTTACTTCTGCTATCACTACCACCACCACTTCTACTAGTAACCACCACCACCACCACCACCATCATCATCACCATCATCATCTTTACTATCAGTTTCTATGAGTTTCTCTACCTAGCAACCAAATGGCCCATGCTCTGATAGGCTCTCATCGTCTCCCTTTGTTCAGTGGAAGTATCTTCACCAAAAATCTCCAACCACTCCAGTAGCACCTGCAAGCAATGCACATCCTCCTGTGATCTTTGTTTTGCTGCCTTTTACAATGACTTGCAATTGTAGGACATTCAAATCCCCATAAAGTCTCTCCAAAGTGTTAGGCACCCCCGTAGAATTGTACATTTTAGGTCAGGACACATGTAACCTGGGGCGATATGGTGGCATAATGAGAGGCACCTAACACATCTTAGGAGTTCGATTTAAACCAAAGATCATTGGAAAAGAGTAAGTGATCGGATCAATATTTTGAATGACAAGAAATGTGGCAGTATAATGTCATCCTGTGCACATTTGCATGATTTCTCAACACAAAACACTAAATTTGACACAAATTTTCCTGTGCTGAGCCCCTGGTAAGTATGCTTCTCCCCGGCCCCCCACCCCAGGGGGGGAAATGTGAAAGGGACACCATGAAAAATGTCTTCAAGCACTGACAATGTCTTGCAGCCATGCATAGGCTGTATCATGGTTGCTCTCTTCTGTGGCTCGGCCTCTCTCCCCAGCATAGCCTCTGTCTGTCCTGCTCTGTGGGTCACCATGCCTGCACTGTGTGACAGAGACCCCTAAAAGGGCCAGTCCTGCACAATGTTCTCTTGCATTTTTACGTTAGAGAAAACAGAACAGGACAGGTTATTGTCCAATGTCCTACAGCTCTATCAGCTTTTACCAAAAACCTCCTCTTCCCTAATTCATGTTAGTGGATACAAAGAAGTGTAAAAGGGGCCCAGGACCCCCTCTAGAGGAATCTTGACCTACAGGTCCCTGCTGAGGAAAGTGATCCTATGGATGACCCTAATCCCAGGATTCCATGTCGGTACCAAAGCTGACTGGACCAGGGATGGCACGGAAGGCAAAGACAGCCAGTCCGTACCTTGGCCTGCATCTTACAAAGCAGCTTGCTTTGTGACCCCTAGGTGACTTGGATTCTCTTTCTGAATGTAGGACACGGGAGATTAGTTAGTCATTGATTAATTAGCAGGATCAATTAGTAGCAACAGCAAAATCTAAAGATAGAGAGAAAGAAGAGTTATGTGAGACCATCTTTAACCCCATTCCCCATGTGAGTACCACTCAGTTCAGCTCCTTTTGACTATTATGAGTGGACAAAATGTGCTTTAAAATACAAGAAGCAGCCCTTGCCAGTTTGGCTCAGCTGTTAGAGCATTGGCCCTCGGACCAAGGAGTTTTGGGTTCAATTTCAGCCCAGGTTGGGTCGTGCAGGAGGCAACCAGTTGATGTGTCTCACATCGATGTTTCTCTCTCTCTCTCTCTCGCTCTCTCTCTCTCTCTCTGTTTCTCCCTCCCACTCTGTCTGAAGACAAATGGAAAAATATCCTCAGGTGAGAATTTAAAAAAACGAAAATACAGGAAGCAGAGACAACCTTCCTTTTTTTTTATTTATTTATTTATTTATATTAATTTTTGTTACAGATGTTTCTCCTTCCCCCCCCTCCACTGATTCCCTCCTCCCCTCCCTCTCTGCCCTCTCCCCAGCTTGGTTGTCCATGTCCATTGTTCATGCATACATGCATGTAAGTTCTGTGGTTTATCTCTCCCCCACCACCCCCTCATCTGGGGATTGTTAGTCTGTACCCCACTTCCACGTCTCTGGGACTACCCCATTCCTCAGACTGTTATGTTCATTATATTCCACAAATAAGTGAGATCATATTGTCTTTCTCTGTTTGGCTTGATTTACTTAGGATGATACTTTCCAGGTCCCTCCATGTCTCAAAGGATAAGAGATCTTTCTTCTTACAGCTGCATACTACTCCATTGTGTATATGTACCACTGCTTTTTTATCCATTCATCAACTGATGGACATTTGGGCTGTTTCCAGATCTTAGCTATTGTAAATAGTGCTGCTACGAACATGGGGGTACATATATTCTTTCTGATTGGTGTTTCAGGCTTCTTAGGGTATATTCCTAGAAGTGGGATCAGTGGGTCAAATAGAAATTCAATTTTTAATTTTTTGAGGTAACACCATATTGTTTTCCATAGTGACTGCACCAGTCTGCATTCCCACCAGCAGTGTACTAGAGTCTCCTTTTCTCCACACCCTCGCCAGCACCTATTGTTTGATGATTTGTTGATGGCGGATATTCTGACAGGTGTGAGGTGATACCTCATTGTTGTTTTAATTTGCATCTCTCTGATAATTAGTGATGTTGAAAAATTCTAGAGGAAACTGTAGGCAACAAAACTTCAGACATCATACGCAGCAGAATTTTCACTGATACATCACCTAAGGCAACAGAAACAAAGGAAAAAATGAACACATGGGACTACATCAAATTAAAAAGCTTCTGCAGAGCAAAAGATATAATCATCAAAATGGAAAGGCAACCCACTGTATGGGAGAGCATAATTACCAATGATATATCAGATAAGGGGTTAATTTTCAATATATATATAAAGTGCTCATACAACTCAACAAAAGGAAAACAAAGAACCTAATTAAAAAGTGGGCAGAGGAACTAAAGAGACACCCCTCCAAACAGGACATACAAATGGCTAAAGACATATGAAGAAATGTACAACCTTCCTTTTGTTTCCTCTCTTGCATTTTCTGTTTCCTGCCTCTTTGTGACAAGCAAGCCTAGACAAGGACAAGGACAAGGCTGACCTTCCCTCCATCCTGCTTCCTGGAGCCACATGCCTAGATGGGACCTTCTTACCAGCAAGTTCTCAGTTAGCGACTGCATCCAGCTTCCAGGAATAGTGGCCCAAACACTGTGACTTGAAGACATAAGGAGATTACCTTTCCCACATAATGAGAAGGCTGGAGCAGAGCTGCTGGTGTGGTTTCAAGTACTCAGACAACGGCGAGGGCTTGGAGATTCTCTCGGTTTTCCCTCCTGGGGGAAGCTTCAGCGTAACATCTGAGTTCAGGCACAGAAAAGGCATGAGGGCTTTCTAACAAATCCATCCGGTAGCTTCTTGCATCTCATTGGCCGCTCTGATCTGAAGGAATAATAAGAAATGTGTTCAGCTTGAGCTGGGAAAACGGACCTACTGAACAGCGCAGAGTTCTGTGGGTAGCGAGAAGGGGAGAGTTGATATTGTGTGGGCAACTCCCAACATCTACCACGACCAGAATGGCAAGCTGGATGGGTAGACTCTGCCTAGGTCCACTGCGTGTCCCAACCCCACTGGTTTGGGAGCTGGTTTAGCTTTTCATAAAATCATACCCTACGCTCCATTTCGCTGCTGATCTTCTGGGTAAGAGGAGAGATTGGCAGACAGGATTGGGGAATTCCTGGACTCTTTTCTCCACATCCTCCCCAACACTGGATTGCCATTGTCTTTTTGATAACAGCCACTCTATCGGGGGTGAGGTGGTATCTCTGGGCAGCTCCCCCTCTGCGCCTCACTTTGAGATACGTACTACACCATGTGCTCTTCCAGTTCCTCTAATAACCTTTGTTTACCAGTGTGTCTTCAGTGCCCATCACAACCTCTGAAATACATTGTTTCTTAATGTTACCTAATATATCCATTTATTAAATAAATAATCCATTTATTTAAGCAAGGCGTGGGAAACATTTAAGCAAGGCGTCCTAAAGGAACAAGGTTTGACCCATCACTAGGAACAGTCTTTGTGTGTCAAGCTAACCAATAGCAATAGAATTTTTTTTTTAAAACAGTCCAAAGAATTCAATTCCAACATCCACAAAATAAACAGCAGCAGAAGTCCAAACACATATATTTTACGCACATATTTTTAACATCTGTTGGCAAAAATCAAGTGACTACAACTTTTTATCACGTCTGATGAGGTTTCTGTTCCTGCCACTGCTCTTAGCTTTGCAATTAATTTAGCTGTTCTGAGCTCCCCAAGTGGACAAATTTCCAAAAAACAGGCAGATGGTAAAGACTATCCACACAGATTTTTTTTTTTTAAATCCTCACCCAAGGATATTTTTCCACTTATTTTCAGACAGAGTGGGAGGGAGGGAGAGAGAGAGAGAGAGAGAGAGAGAGAGAGAGAGAGAGAGAGAGAAACATTGATGTGAGAGAGACACATCGATTGGTTGCCTCCCACACAACCCCAACCAGGGCCAGGGACCAACCACAACCAAGGCACATGCCCCTGACCAAATTTAAACCCACAACTCCTTGGTCCACAGGCCAACGCTCTAACAACTGAGCCAAACTGGCCAGGGCCACACAAATTTTTTTATATAACCCCAAACACCATATATACATAAATTAAATGGAAGGGGGTACCTATGAGGGATTTTTTACTATTGAGTTTTGAAACATCATGGTGGGATTTGACACTCACAAAAAATTACTTATATCAACGATTTTACTGATTCTTGATATAAAAGGTTATAATCCTGATGTAAGTGACTATCACTGTGTTTATATATCTCTGCTTGTGCAACGGAGCAAGTGTTTTCCTCTGGATTCCTTAGGAAATCAAACCACTTTCATAAACACCTTTGGTGCAATACTGCCCCCTGGCGTGCTGAAGAGAAAGGGAAAACAAGCTTGGGTTGGAAGCACAGAACTCTGTCTCAATGTTTGGCCATCTAAAAGAATGAATGACCAATGGACATAGACAACAAAGCTGGGGATGAGGCGGGAAGGGGGGGTGTCAATGGGGGGAAAAGGAGAAATATCTGTAACAAAAACAAATTAATAAAAAATATATATATCTCAGTAAAATTTAACCACTGCTAAGCCATCAAACTTCAGTGTCATAAGACAAGTCAGGACATTCAATTCCTATTTTTGAAAAAAGGTATAAAACTGTATTGGTTAAGTCCAGAAGAGTATATGAAGTTCAATATTGGCACTACTGGTTCAATAACATATAATAGACTTACATATTTTCTGTAAGATATCTTCTGATGAATAATGCAATGAATAACCATAGCCAACGAGCTGGCCACAAATCTGATGAATTAAAAGCAATTTCAATGCTATGTGATTATGTACAATGAAAGACTGTGTAAATATCTATATATAAATAGTTCATAATAACACAGGAGCAAACATTTTTAGTAATTACTGATTTATGTCACATTACTTATAAATAAAAGTAAGGCGCTTTAGTTAAAAGTAAACATGAAGCCCTGGTGGACTTGGCTCAGCAGTTAGAGTGTCAGCCCACAGACCGAAGAGTCGTGGGTTCAACTCTGGTCCAGGGAATGTACCTCAGTTGCGGCTTGGTCCCAGCCCTGGTTGGGGTTGTGAGGAAGACAGCCAGTGGATGTGTCTCTCTCACATCGATGTTTCTCTCTCTCTCTCTCTCTCTCTCTCTCTCTCTCTCTTCCTCCCTCCCCCTTGCTCTAACTAAAGATTTAAAAAGTGGAAAAAAGTATCCTCAAGTGAAGATTAAAAAAAAAAAAAAAAGAACTGGAAGGGTTAAGATATTTGTAAGAGTAAAAAAGCAACACCAGGTCAGGGAGAAATGTTATAAAACAACTTTCAGTCTCCAAATGATCAGCTCTCCAGTCTCTGTTGAGTAACTCACCAGATTTTTTTCCAGAGCTTGCCAAGGTAAACGTGAAATCAGTCCATAGTCCTTGAGGGATTGAGGAGAATTCAAGATGCTGGAAAGACAGAGCTCACCAAGTATTTGGAAACATTTCAAAAGGAAGAAAGCTAGACTTCAGAAATCACAGCCAATATAATATAATAAATAATATATCATATCATATCATATCATATCCTCAGGAATAATCAAATGTCCTACATGTAATCCTTGAGAATGTAGACTACAGATGCTTTATTTGTGAGAATGTCATTCATTTAATATACTTACTGAGTACCTGCTCTATGCTTTCATGAAGCTTACATTTTTTTAGTGGGGGTGGGTTTAGGCAATAAATAATTGAATGTACACAGAAATATACAGCAGGTGAAGTATAATAGGAGGCACCCAAGTTGTGAGTAAGGAATACCATTCATAAGGTGTTCAGGGAAGTTCTCTCTGATAAGGTGACATTTGAGGAGACCTTTTGAGAAGAAAATGAGACACTGGGGCATGTGGAGGGAAATCATTCAGCGGAAATGAATGGTCCAGAGGTGGGCGGGTTCCTGATAGCTAACGGAGCATGAAGGATGAAGCAAGGACCACAGATAACATCTGAGAAGAGACAGAGTGATGATGTACATGGGACCTATGGGCCACTGTAAGGACTTAACTTTTTTCTTTTTATCCTCACCCAAGGACATTTTTGCATTTATCTTCAGACATAGCAGGAGGGAGAGAGGGAGGAAGAGAGAGAAATATCAATGTGAGAGAGACACATTGAGTGGTCGCCACCCACTCGACCCCAACCAGGGCCAAGGACAAACTGCAACCGAGGTACGTGCCCTTAGCGGGAACCGAACCCAGGCCTCTCTGGTCTGCAGGCCGATGCACTAACTGCTGAGCAAAACCAGCCAGGGCAGGACTTAGCTTTTATGATTAGGAAGATGGGAGGCCCTGAAAGGTTTGAACGGAGCAATGGCACGATCTTCGCTGTATTTTCACAGGATCACTATTGTCGCCTTGTGGCAATGGGGTCAGGGAGGGGGCTGGGAAGCAGAGCGAACAATCCAAGCCAGATGTCCCCCTACTCTCTCCCTGCATGACAAGGTGCTGGTCTTGTTCATACCAAGCACAATGCCTGGCGTAACAATGATGCCTGAATGAAATCTCTGACAATGGCAGTCATACCAATCACACACTGGTGCCCCAGAAGGAATCATGCACTTGTCCATGTTAAAAACAAAGTCTCTGCTGACAGTCATTTCGCAGACATGAGTGAAAGCATGTAAATGGAAAGTGACACCATTTCAAACCACAGCTCATCAAGAAATATGTTTTGCCTACTGCTGGTTCCCTTAAAACTCATAAGCAAATCCTCCTGTCTTCTCCACCCATGCAGATCTAGATGGGCATGCAAAACTGGGCTTGGGTATTTGAGACCGTCTTGTTTGCATCGGTGATGCTGGGCCATGGCTCCCTAGGGAGGCTGTTACACAGAAACACCACGGTTTCTTCAAACGCTTCTGCATCACCCAAGAGATACAACCATCATTCTTCAACTCTTACGATGAGCCTTTCTGTACATCCAAGAGATATTCTAAAACAACAACACAACCTCTAAGTTTCCTGCCAGGACTTTCTATGAACTCACTTTGGCATCGATCTAGGACAAGAGCCAAATGCCTTGTGAAAGACAGGTCCTGGCGTAGAGCGTACACTTACTCTTCTCTGCTGGGCGGTATGTGAGTCTTAGGTTGGCCAAGTAAGAAGAGACATCATGTTGACTCTGATTCCCACCATAACGGTGCCCTCTGAAGGCAAGACTGTGTTTCTGTTCCTTTCAGTCCTGGAGTTTGCAGTGGGGATTCTGGTCAATGTCTTCATTTCCTCGGTGAATTTTCGGGACATGGTGAGGAGACAGCCCCTGAGCACCTGTGATCTTGTCCTGCTGAGTCTCAGCCTCACCCGACTTTTCCTGCATGGGCTGCTGTTTCTGGATGCCATCCAGCTCACCCACTTCCAGCGGATGAAAGACCCGCTGAGCGCCAGCTACCAAACCATCCTCATGCTCTGGATGATCACGAACCAAGCCAGCCTCTGGCTCATCACCTGCCTCAGCCTCCTCTACTGCTCCAAGATCGTCCACTTCTCTCAGGCCTTCCTGCTCTGCTTGGCCAGGTGGATCTCCAGGAAGTTCTCCCGGATGCTTCTGAGTACCGTCCTTCTCACCAGTGTCTGCACTGTCATCTGTTCTTGGGACTTCTTCAATAGGTCTCACTTCCCAGTCGCAACGGCGCTCGTCATGAACAACAACACAGAGCTCAATTTGCACTTTGCCAACCTCAACTTGTTTCATTCCTTCCTTTTCTGCAGCCTGGGGTCCATCCCCCCTTTCCTGTGCTTTCTGGTTTCTTCTGGAGTGTTGATTGCCTCGCTGGGGCGCCACATGAGGACAATGAGGGCCAAGACCAGGGACTCTCGTGACCCCAGCCTGGAGGCCCACATCAGAGCTCTCAAATCCCTCATCTCCTTTCTCTGCCTCTTTGTGGTGTCATTTTGCGCTGCCCTCCTCTCGGTACCTTTACTGGTGCTGTGGCACAACAAGCTCGGGGTCATGGTCTGTGTGGGGATAATGGCAGCTTGTCCCTCGGTCCATGCAGCCCTCCTGATCTCAGGCAATGCCAAGCTGAGGAGAGCTGTGGACAGCATCCTACTGTGGGTGCAGAGCCGCCTAAAGGGAAAGGCAGACCACAAGGCAGATCCCAGGACAGCAGATCAATGTTGAATGGACATGAAATGGGTTCTTCATGAACATATCTCTGATTGTTCAGAAGCCTATTGCAAGTCCTTCTGCAAACCGTAACTGAGAGTCTCTCCACTCTACATCAATGGACTCACCCGTAGAAGGATAAAACAATAAAGCTCCACATACAGCCTGGGCGAGTAGAATGACCTTTGTGCCCTAGGTTTGTTTTGATAAAACGAACAAGATAGAAGGGTGAGGTACTCAGTGGAAATGCTTTGTATGCTATAGCTTAGCAGTGCTTGCTATGTGCCAACCCATGAGGAATCAGTCTTCTGGAACAAGAGCTAAATCCCAAGATAACTTGTTTGGCTCTGTCCGTGACTGCTAAACCCATTTCTTACAGCAGGTGTTGGCATGATGTTTGAAAATATTCACCACTGTGGCAATTACAGAATCCTCCTCAAACTCTACAGTTTTCATGGAAACAGAAGATTTGAAAAGACAAACTTGGAAGAACAATTGTGTCACTACTTCTTCTTCAAGAGGTACTTCATTAAAACGCCTACAGGAACCAGAGGATAGGGGTCATTTGTCTGAAAATACGTTGACTCAGAAATGTGTATTCAACTTGCTGTGCAGTGGGGGCGGTGAGGATGGGGGTGGGTGGGGAGGCAGACATTTACTCCGGCCGCCCTGGACACCAGTACCTGTGTGTGCCTCTAGCTCTGCTCCATTGGCTCTTGAAGACACTACTTTGCCTGGTACCAAACACTGGTCAGTCTAGTTGGGGAACCTGCCGAAATAGCCTAGCTCAAAGGTATGTTTGTAACAGTTGAACATTCTCTGTCTGCCCACACAGGAACCTAGCCAGCAAAGCTTTCCTCAAAGCAGACTCTAGAAGGCTCAGTAGAGGAAAAGGTCTTGACAGACTTCACAGGCATAGCAGGACATCCACAGCAGCTCCTCCTTCTGCTAGCTGTGGGCAGTGCTACCGGACTCCTTCCTTGTCTCGGGCACCTGGCCTTGATAAATCCAGTTCCGCCTCTTGGTTTGCCATATGCAGCCTCTCACCACCTCCAATGACTACACATTGCAATTTCATCTTTCCTTGGTGGACACCAACGTTGCCCTACATTTCCCTTAAAGGCAGGGACTCCTACCCTTGGCTGCACAGTAACATCTCCTGGGAAGCTTTGTAAAATCTCAACGCCCAGGTGACATACTAGTTCACTGAAATAGAATCTCTGGGCACCATTGTAAAGCTCCCCAGGTGATTCCAGGGTGCAGCCAATGTTGAGGACCTCTGTTCTAGATGCATTTGTCTAGGCTTGAATGATGTAACCCTTTTAATTCCACATCCCCTTGGAATACTTGGAGGAATATGATCATAAAGGGAAAAAATTAGAGGACACTCATTATGTTTTCCTTCTTTTGCATAAGTTCTCTCTGGATAGGTCTCCATGACATTTTACTGCTCTCCATAGCTTTATGCTTAACATTATGTTTTGATACAATTCCAAATATATAGAAAAGTTGCAAGAATTCTTGTATACCTTTCACCCACATTTACCCATTAGTTACAAGTTGCTCAATTTTTCTCTCCTCTTCCCCCCACCCCATACTGATACCTCTAGTTTCAACCCAATTATATGTGATTTGCTTTAGTCTTCCCTTGTTAAATATTTTAATTTCTTTATTTAATCATGAGAAATAGCTTCCATTTATGCTCAATATATTTGCCTATTTGCTGACAACCAGAATACAGAAAAGTAGTTTCAGAACTGCTATCTTACAACGCTGCAAAGGGCAAAACGACTAACTAAAGTTCAATATTGGTTACAGCACTTTTTAAATCCTTACCCAAGGATATTTTTCCATTTATTTTCAGATAGAGTGAGAGGGAGGAGTAGAAAAAGAAAAAAAAAGAGAGAGAGAAACATCAATTGGCTGCCTCTCCCACGACCCTGACCAGGGTTGGGAAACAAACCACAGTCGAGGTACGTGCCCTTGACAGGAACTGAACCCCAGACTCTCTGGTCTGCTGGCTGATGCTCTAAACACTGAGCCAAATGGGCCAGAGCTGTTTATACCTTTTTTTTTTCATTTTTAGATAAAATTTACATATAGCAAAATGCACAGATGTTAAATGTATGACTTGGTGAGATTTGATAATACATGTATGCATGTAACAAAAACCCCATAGCACAGAAAATTCCAGAATCCCTCTTCTGGTCAATCACTACCTGCCACTAAGGGCGACCACTATTCTGATTTCTTTCCATAGATTAGTTCTGCCTGTTCTTGTAGGGAATCATATAGTAAATACTTTTGTTTTTGCAACCTTCACTCAACATAATGTTTTTGAGGCACATCTTTAACAGTATGTGAGTCACACTTGTTTATCTACTCATTATAATGAATGTTTGCATTGCTTACAGTGTAGGGCTATTATGAAGTTTTTATAAACATTCTTAAATCCATCTTCGTGTGATTTCCTTTGGAACTGTAATAGTTTTCACTGTTATATTTAGGACTATAATTCATTTTTAATTCACTTTTGTATCTAATGTTAAGTAGGGTTGAACTGTATTTTTCCATGTGTCTATCCAGTTATTCCAATACCATTTTTGAAGATTTATCTCCCTTATTGAATTGATTTGACACCTTTGTCAAAAATTATAGGACTATATATTATGAATCTCTTTCTGGCCTCTACATTGTGTTCCATTGATATATTTGTCTCTCTTTTCAACAAAATCTCACTTTCATGATTACTATAGATTAATGGTAAATATTGAAACCAAATAGGGTGAGTCTTCTAAATTTACTTTTTTTCCCCCAAAAAAATTGTTTTTCCTTATCTGAATTCACAAATTTGGGATCAATTTGTGTTTTTTTTTTTTAAAGACCTGTTAAAATTCTAATCCTATTGAATATAGTTGTCAATTTGAGGAGAACTGACTTCTTAAAAATACTCAGTCTGACAATCTATGGATATGATATATCTCTTCATTTATTTACATCTTTAATTTCTCTCAACAGTGCTTTATAGCTTTTAGTGTAGAGTTCTTACATGTCTCTTGGTAAAACTGTCCTAAGAATTTAATACAATATAATGTTATTGATTATGAATTTTTAAATTTTACTTTTCAATTATTTGCTGCTAGTATATAAAATATAATTGAATTTTTGTATATTTACCATGTGTCTTGTTACTTTTCTAAATTAATTTATTAGTTCTAATAGTGGTTTGTAGGTTCTTCAAAATGTTAGACTTAAAACAATTGTGTCATCAACAAATAAAGGCAATTTTACATCTTCCTATCCAATCTTTATGCCCTTTATTTATTTTTATTTGACTTATATCATTGGCTGTGATCTTCAGTAAAAGATTCATTGGAAGTATGCATCCTTGCCTCAGTCCTGAGTTTAGGGGAAGAACATTCACTATTTAATCATTAAATATAATGTTAGCTATATTTATATAATATAGTTGCATACCTAATATAATGTTACTCTCCTGTAGATCTCCTTTGTCAGATTAAGAAAGATTATTTTTATTTCTAGTATGCTGAGAATTTTTATCATTAATGGGGGTTGAATTTTATTAAAACCTTTTTCTGTATTTATTGTGATGATTGTATCTCTTCTTTATTTTGCTAACATAGTGATTTACATTGAATAAATCTTGAATGTTAAATAAATCTTGTATTCCTGGGATAAACCCCTACTTATTCATAATGTATTATTATTTTTATATGTTGGTTTATTTGACTTGCTAATATAAAGAATTTTTGCATCTACGTTCAGGACTACTAACTTCTATTTTTTAAAAAATATATCCTTGTCAAGTTTGGTATCAGGATTATTCTGACCTCATAACAGGAGTGAGAAGTGATTCCATCTTCTGAATTTTCTTTAAGACTTTGCATAAAATTGGTGTTAATCCTTCCCTAAATATGTGATAGCATTAATTAAAGAAGTCATTTGGGCCTAAATTTTCTTATTTGGGAAAGTTTTTTAAATTATTATTATATTTTGCTTAATAGATATAGTACTATTAATATTTTCTATTTGTCCTTGTGTTTATTTTGGTAAGTTGGCATAAATTTAATCATAATATTCCTTTTTTATCATTTTAATGTTTGTAGTATTTGTTTCGCTAGACATGCCTTCATTCCCAATTTTTATAACTTTGTTCTCTTTATAATTCATCACTCTACCTAGAGATTTATCAATTTATTGGTATTTCCAAATGTCTTTTATTTTCTTCTACTTAAATTCCATCATTTATTATTTCCTTCCTTCTACTTTCTTAGATTTATCTCTATTATTTAGCTTCTTAAAGCAGAAAATTAGATAATTAATTTTTTTTATTCTGTTGTAATATAAACATTTTAAACATTAAGTTTCCTGCTAAACTATTTTTGCCATATCCCACAAATTTCAATATCCTGCATTCCCCTAACTTTATTGAGATATATTTGACATATAACAATAGTAAGTTAAGGTGTGCAATGTGATGATTTGATATGCATTATATATTGTAAAATGTTTACCACAACAAATTTAGTTTACACATCCTCTGCCTTACCTTATTGCCATTTTGTTGTTGGTGGTGGTGGTTATGGTAAGAATATTAAATCTCTACTCTCATGGCAACTTTCAAATATATAATACAGTATTATTAATTATAGTCATCCTGCTGTACATTAGATCCCCACAAAGTATTCACCTTATAACTGAGAGTCTGTGCCCTTTGACCAACACCTCTCTATTTCTCCACTTCCCAGCCCCTGGCAACCACCATTATACTCTCTGTTTCTATTAGTCCAGTGATTTTAGAATTCAAATATAAGAGAGATCATACAGTGTTTGTCTTTCTCTATCTGACTTATTTCACTTACCATAACGCTCTCAAGATCCATTCATAGTATCACAAATGTCAGGGTTTCGTTCTTTTTCTTTTATCCTGAATAATATATATCACATTTTCTTTATCCATTTATCTGTTGATGGACACTTAGGTTGATTCCAGTTCTTAGCTATTGTGAATGATGCTGCAATGAACATAGAGGAAGTGTAGACAGTTTTTCTAAATAGTGATTTCATCTTATTCAGATATATACCTAGAAGTGAGGTTTCTTGATCATATGGTAGTTCTAGTTTTAACTTTTTGGAGATCCTCCATGCTGTTTTTCATAGTATCTATACCAATTTACATTCCCATCAATAGTACGCAAAGTTTTCACATCTTCACCAGCATTTGTTATCTCTTGTCTTTTTTAAAACTAGTAATTCTAACAGGTGTGAGATGACATCTTGTTGTGGTTTCAATTTACATTTTCTTAATAATTAATGATGTTGAGAATTTTGTCATAGACTTGTTAGCCATTTGTATGTTTTCTTTGGTGAAATATCTATTCAAGTCCTCTGCCAAATTTTTCATCAGGTTGTGTGTGTGTGTGTGTGTGTGTGTGTGTGTGTGTGTGTGTGTGTGTTTTGTTTTGTTTGTTGTTTTGTTTTGTGGTGTTGTTGCTATAAAGTTGTATGAGTTACTTACAAATTTTGGATATTAACCTTTTATCAGATATATAATTTACCAATATTTTCTCCCAAACTCAAGAATTGAAGCTTCTTGTTGCTAATGGTTATAATAAAACCTTAAAGTGACATGATCATAGTAGTGATTTTATAAAGATTTGTCTGATGGTGTTGTCTAATACTGATTTTCAGAGGAGAAGGCAAATTTGAGCCATTTTCACTCTGACCATGAAGAGAGATTTTGACTTGGATAGAGTGGTGAGAATGAAAAGATATAAAAGAGCTTTTGAAAAACATCAACTAGTGTCTTGATGTGGTGGTTGATATAAAAGGAAGAATCAAGAATGTTTTCAGTGTCTGAGTGTGTTGTAATATAATACAATTACTAACAAAATGAAGAAGTTGAGAGAGGAAGTTGGATTGAGTTTGGGGGAAATGGTAAGTAAATGTGGTTTGGAAATTAATGCAACTGGGTTGACATCATGTCAACTAGTTGGAAAACACCGTCCAATTCTTAAAAATGAAGAACTAAAACTCAGATTAGAGGATAGAACTAGAAATAAACTTGTGATCATAAAAAGAAAATCTGTCCTGAAAGTGAAGGGATGGGAAAAAAATATTCCATGCAAATGGAAACAAACAAACAAAAAAAGCTGGGGTAGCAATACTTGTATCTGACAAAATAGACTTCAAAACAAGGACTATAACAAGAGACAAAGAAGGTCACTACATAATACTAAAAGGATTGATACGAGAGCATATAACCCTGGTAAACATATATGTACCCAATATAGGAGCATGTGATGTATTTTGAAAAACTCTTGGTGAACTTTAAGGGAGAGATCAACAGCAACACAGTCATAGTAGGGGACTGTAACACTCCACTGTCATCACCAGATAGATCTTCCAGACAAAATATCAATAAAGAAACAGTGATCTTAAACAACCCACTAGATAAGATGTATTTAATTAATATTTACAGACCATTTTACCCCAATGTTGCAAAATACACATTCTTCTCGCCCTGGCCGGTTTGGCTCAGCGGTTAGAGCATCGGCCTGTGGTCCTGAGAGACCCGGGTTCGGTTCCCGCTAAGGGCATGTACCTCGGTTGCAGTTTGTCCCCGGCCCTGGTCTGTTGTGCGGGTGGCAGCCACTCGATGTGTCCCTTTCACATCGATGTTTCTCTCTCTCTCTGTTCCTCTCTCTCCCCCACACTCTACCTGAACAAAAGATGAAAAAATGTCCTCGGGTGAGGATAAAAAAAAAAAAAAATACACATTCTTCTTAAGTGCACACGGGACATTCTCAAAGATAGTCCACAAGTTAGGACACAAAATAAGTCTTAACGAATTCAAGAAGACTGAAATTATATCAAGCATCTTCTCTAATCACAATGACATGAAATTAGAAATCAACTATAATAAGAAAAAAAAAACTAAAAAACATTCAAACACATGGAGGCTAAATAACATGTTATTAAACAATGAATGGGTTAACAATGAGATCAAGGAAGAAATAAAACATTACCTGGAAACAAATGAAAATGAACACACAATGACCCAAAATCTATGGGACACAGCAAAAGCAGTCCTGAGAGGAAAGTTCATAGTATTACAGGCCTACCTCAAGAAACCAGAAAAATCTTAAATAAGTAATCTAACCCTACACCTAAAAGAACTAGTAACAAAACAACAAACAAAGCCCAGAGTAAGTAGAAGGAAGAAAATAATAAAGATCAGACTGGAAATAAATGACATAAAGACTAAAAAAAAAAAAAAAAAATACAAAAGAATCAATGAAACTAAGACTTGGTTCTGTGAAAAGATAAACAAGGTTTATAAACCTTTAGCCTGACTCATCAAGAAACAATGATAGAGGACCCAAATAAATAATCAGAAAGAGAAGTAACAACTGACATCACAGAAATACAAAGGACTGTAAGAAAATACTATGAACAACTACATGCCAACAAATTGAACAACCTTGGTAAAATGGACAAATTTCTAGAAACATACAATATTCCAAAACTCAGATAGAAATAGGCCAATAACAACTAATGAAATTGAAGCATTAATCAAAAAACTCCCAGCAAACAAAAGTCCTGGACCAGATGGCTTCACAGGTGAATTTTACTAAAAATTTAAAGAAGAATTAATACCTATCCTCCTCAAACTATTTTAAACAATTCAAGAGGGAAGATTTCCAAGCCTTTTTTACAAGGCCAGCATTATTCTAATTCCAAAACCAGATAAAGACACTACAAAGAAAGAAAATTATAGGCCAATATTCCTGATGAACATAGATGCTAAGATCCTCAAAAAAATATTAGTAAATCAGATCCAACAATACATTTAAAAGAGCATATACCATGACCAAGTGGAATTTATTCCAGGGATGCAAAGTTCGTCCAATATTCACAAATCAATACATGTGATTCATCACATAAACAAAATGGAAGATAAAAATCACATTATAT
Source organism: Molossus molossus (assembly GCF_014108415.1). Taxonomy (NCBI): domain Eukaryota; kingdom Metazoa; phylum Chordata; class Mammalia; order Chiroptera; family Molossidae; genus Molossus; species Molossus molossus. The sequence goes on along the minus strand of NW_023425401.1, from coordinate 103,085,052 downwards.
TAATAGATGCAAAAAAAGCATTTGATAAAATCCAGCACCCATTTCTGATAAAAACACTCAACAAAGTGGGAATAGAGGGATCATACTTCAACATAATAAGGGCCATATATGACAAACCTACAGCCAACATCATACTCAATGGGTAAACACTAAAAGCATTTTCCTTAAGATCAGGAACAAGACAAGGATGTTCACTTTCACTACTCTAATTCAACATAGTATTGGAAGTCTTAGCCACAATAATCAGACAAGAAGAAGAAATAAAAGGCATCCAAATTGGAAAGGAGGAAGTAAAACTGTCATTATTCACAAATGACATGATATTATATATAGAAATCCCTAAAGACAGCACCAAAAAAAACTACCACATCTAATAAATGAATTTGCAAAGTAGCAGGATACAAAATTAATATCCAGAAATCGGTGGCATTTTTATAAACCAATACTGAACTCTCAGAAAGAGAAACTAAGAAAACAACCCCATTTAGGATTATAACAAAAAAATTAAGGTACTTAGGAACAAACTTAAAGAGGTAAAAGACCTGTACTCAGAAAACTACAGGACATTGAAGAAAGAAATAGAGGAAGATTCAAACAAGTGGAAGCATATACTGTGTGCATGGGTTGGAAGAATTAATTAGCAGCATTAAAATGTCTATACTACCCAAAGCAATCTATAGATTCAATGCAAACCCTATTAAAATACCAATGGCATATTTCACAGATCTAGAATAAATATTTCAAAAATTTATATGGAACCAAAAAGCCTCAGCAATCTTGAAAAAAAAAAGAACAACATTGGAGGAATTGCAATACCAGATATCAAAGTATACTGCAAAGCCATTATAATCAAAACAGTCTGGTACTGGCACAAGAACAGGTATATAGATCAATGGAATAGAACAGAGAGCCCAGAAATCAACCCAAGCCTTCATGGTCAATTACTATTTGACAAAGGAGTATACAATGGAGTAAAACCAGTCTCTTCAATAAATGGTGGGAAAATTGGACGGGTACATGCAAAAAAAAAAAAAAAATGAAACTAGACCACCAACTTACTTCATACACAAGAATAAATTCAAAATGAATAAAACACTTAAATGTAACTCATGGAACCATAAAAATTCTAGAAGAAAACACAGGCAATAAAATCTCAGACATCTTGTTCAGCAATATTTTTACCAAAATATGTCCTAGGGCAAGGAAAACAAAGGGGAAAAGGCATCTGCAAAAGAAACTGTCAACAAAATGAAAAGGTACTGTATGGGGGAACATATTTGCCAAGGATACATCTGATAAGGGGTTAGTTTTCAAAATATATAAAGAACTTATACAACTCAACACCAGGAACCAACAACACAATTTAAAAATGGACAAGGGCCTGAGTAGACACTTCTGTAAAGAAAACATACAGATGGCCAAGAGACATATGAAAAAATGCTCAGCATCACTAGTCATCAGAGAGATGCTAATTAAAATTACAATAAGGTATCTCCTTACATCTGCCAGAATGGCTATGTAGCATCAGCAAATCAACAAAAGACAAGTGCTGGTGAGGATGTAGAGAAAAGGGTATTCTAGTACACTGTTGGTAGGAATGCAGACTGGTGCAACCACTGTAGAAAATGGTATTGCGTGTCCTCAAAAAATTAAAAATTGAACTGCCATTTGACTATCGACCCCACTTCTGGGAATATATCCTAAGAATTTCAAAACACCAATCAGAAAGAATATATGCACCCCAATGTTCACAGCAGCATTATTTACAATAACCAAGATCTTGAAACAGCCAAAGTGCCCATCAGTAGGTGAGTGGATAAAAAGGCTGTGGTACATTTACACAATGGAATACTACGCAGCTGTAAAAATGAAGGAATTCTTACCCTTTGCGACAGCATGGAAGGACCTGAAGGGTATTATGCAGTCAGAGAAAGACAAATACCACATAATCTCAATTATATGTGGACTCTAAAGAACAAAATTAACTGATGAACAAAACAGGTCCAGAGGCATGGATGCAGGAAACAGAATGACATATCTCAGAGGGGAAAAGGGTGGGGAGGATAGGAAGAGATTAATCAAAGAATTTATATGTGCCTATGAATAGCTCGTGGACACAGACAATAGTGTGGTGAAGGCCTGGGGTGGGAAGGGGCTGGGTGGAATAGGGCAAAGGGCAGGGGGTGGGGAGGATAGGGAACATCTGTAATACTGTTAACAATAAACAATGAATTGAAAAAATAAAAAATTGCTGAATAGTCACTGTCTTTATATGGCACATGGGCTGGAAGGTGAGTGTCTAGGGCCAGAGAGGGAGCCAAGCAGAACTGTTGGACTAAATGGGACGGGTGTGACAGGAGGGCCTGCTCACTCACATCGGTGACTTCAGATGGATTTCTTTACTTAAAATTATCATTTTGACATCATTTCCAATTTGTAAAAATGTTGCAAGGGAAGTACAAATAGTGTCCAGATACCCTTCACCCAGAACCCCTATTTGTTAAGATTTTACTACATTTTCTTTCCACTGCACTTCAAGCGGATTCAGCTACAGAGAAAGAGTGCATCTGTGTCGAGGTGTTTTGTTTTCCAAATTCTCCTAAAAGTGTTCCCCTGTGTTAGAAGGCCTCTGGCAGGAACCTTCCAATGGAAAAGGTGACACACTTCTTTCCCCTCCTTGCCCCACCCTCTCCCTTTGCCAAGAACACAAAACAGGAAGAAGTGTTTACTTGGGGATGCTGCCAAGACAGAGAGACCGTTTGCAAAGGGAAGTCGCCTGAGCAGAAGGAGCGTACTCTCAGGAGAAGGGGCCTCTGCCCACCAAGCAGAAGACCACCGGGAAGATCCCCACCACATACCAGCCCAGCCTTTCAGGGAGAAAGCAGGTAAGTCTACGCACCTGTCCTCTCTGCACAGATTGTTGGCTCTTTCCCCCCAGCCCAGACCTTCAGGGACACCTGTCCTACCTGTCAACTCCTGACATAGTCTTTTAAAGACTGAGGCTCTGACAGCTGAAGTCAGTATGGCCAAGACCACTAACGGAGGTGCTAGGGAGCAAGAATCATTTTAAGGCCAAGGGTTTTCAAAGTCCAGGAAAGGATTTAGTTCATTAAAGAGAATTTAGGCGTCCATGAAGGAGGACAGGGATGAAGCCGAGCTGAGGGATGGGTGAAGGAGAGGTAGCATGCCAAGTCCAAAGGCTCCCAACCAGAACAAGATCCTATCCATCTCTGGGCCTGTGCTGGGTCTCCTTGTGCCTGTCCATGGCATGCCTGCCTTCCCAGTCCCCCTGCCTAAGGGAGCTCTGAGGAAGACGTTGGCATGTACCCCAGTGGAAAGAAGCCTTGTCCCCAGACACTGATGGGGTCACTGTGCTCTAATCCCACAGGCCTCCTCATCTCATCATCATGAATTGGTGCTTGGTCATCTCTGGGTTTATCATAGTGGTGCTTAAAGTTGTCGGAATGACCTTATTTCTGCTTTATTGTGAGTATTTGAGCAACCTCTTACCTGAGCTCCACGTCGTCTTGTTCTTGGACTCTTCTCAGAAAGCACGGTTAAATGTACAGGAGAAGTGCCCAAGTCTTTCCATGTAAGAGCAACTGACAACACCCTTCTCACTCCCCAAAGCACACAATGGGCCGGGTTCCTCAGCGGACCTTGGAGATGTAGAATTGACTTAGAACCCCACAGGAAGCTTTTGCCCTAGAGTATCAGTTGGGTGATCTGAGCCGAAATACTCAGCAGTGCCTGTTACTGTTGCTAAAATGTGTCCATTCAGCAGCAGTTTATACTAATGTTAGACTGTTGAGCTGCAACATAAAATCATGGGGTTTATGGAGGGAGGAATTTCCTTCTGTGGGCATGGAGACTTATTCATCCAAATGCTTCAGAAGAAACGCCCCCTATCGAGGGATTTTGCAACTGCAGCAAGTGGAATCTTCTCCCGCCCCAGAAACCAGTAGGGAAAGGAAATGAGAAAGAAAATGCACTTAGGAGGCAGTGGTTGGGTAAGAGGTATCTTCCTTCATCTGGAGGTGCAATTCCTATCATGTCAACAAGAAGGAAGAAAATACAAATATGAGCAAGTGAACATGTTTACAATAAACATCTACATGTCTTTGCTGACCTGAGACAGAGAGTCCAATACTTTTCATTAATAGTCATGGTGACCTAGCAGCTCCTGTGGAGATGTTTGTTTGTTATATTCATCCTGCAGTTGGGGCTGAGCCAATAGCTGATTTTCTTTGCAGTTCCACAGATTTTTGGTGAAAATAATGCCAGCTTCAATTCCACAGGGAGCTATGGAACAGGTAATGTGCATGACAATTATCTCCTCTCCACTAGGTCTAATGTGCCCAATTGTCTTTAAAGACCTTTCTCAAGGACTCTTTCCAAGAAAGTCTTTGCCAGGAAGTATCCATAAAGATCTGCTCATTTATAAGATATATACATTCTGGAGACGTACACCTAACATACAACATGGTGACTATAGTTAACAATACTGTATTCTATACTTGAAAGTTGTTAAAAGAGCAGATCTTAAATGTTCTTACTATAAACAAACAAAAAATGTGGCAATTGTGTGAAGGATGTGTTAGCTAACCTTATTGTGGTAATAAATTTTGCAGTATCTATGTGTATCAAATCATCACACTGTACACTTGAATGGTACACAGTGTTATAGGCCAATTATATCTCAAGAAAGCTGGAAGAGAGGAAAAATGGCGGCGTCAGGAAGGGGCAACCGAAAGGCAGCCTGGAGGACCACATAAAGAGGGACACTGACTCAATCCTGGTAGGCTTGCAAGGACGCGAGAGGGGGCCGGGACCCCACGGTCCACAGCTGCCTGGGCTGGGACCAGTGGACGTGGCTGGGACCAGGGGACTCGGCTGGAAGCTGCTGACGCCTCTGCTGCGTCCGACGACCGTGGCTGAGTCCTGCGAACTCGGCTGGGTGCTACGCCCTCGGCTGGTGACGCAGACTCATTCACCCTTGGCTGGGAGCAGCGCCCTCAGGATAAAAGTCCCAGGCGGCTCCACGACGCAGAGTCTAGACAGGGGCTAAATTGGCAGCAGCCACTCACCTTGGGCTCTGGCAGAGGGAATACAGACTGGACTGGAACTGTGTGGGGACACTTGGGAATTGGAGGGTGCTCAGAGCTTTTGCTGAGTGCAGCCACGGAGGACTGTGGTCATCTTACTCCTTCCCAGGGCCCTGGGGAGAGGCGGCGGCCCCTCCCTCAGAGATTCAACCCCACCTTGTGGCCATTGAAATGCTTATTGAGGCACATTAACAACCAGCATCTGCTCCACCCTTGGGAAATCCTCTTACACTGAGCACCTGAGGGAGTTTTTCAGGCAACTCAGAAACCAAGGTTCTTCAGGTGACCTCTACTAATAGCCTCCAGGCAAAAAAAAAAGGTAGAGGATAACTTCCATTCCCTGGGCTAGCAACTCTAACCAGAAAAGTTAAGACTTGACAGTGGTGTTTAACGTGGGTCCTCCCTGCCTCACCCAAACCTAGGAGAGGGAGCCACAAACAGCAGAACACCAACACCCACAGGGAAAATGTGGCAGGGTCCAAAGCCCACTGTGATAGCCAAAATGGTGAAAAACAGAAACAAAAGCCAAATGAAAGAACAAGAGACCTCTACCGAAGATGAGATAAATGAGGTGCAGTTAAGCAAGTTAACAGAACTAGAATTCAGAGCCATGATCTTGAGGAAGCTCAACAGCATGTGTAATGACATAGAGATGCTGAAAATAAGCCAATTGGAAATTAAAAACCACCAAGAAGAGATAAAAAATGACATATCAGAAATGAAAAACACATTGGAAGGTCTAAAAAGCAGAGTAGAGGAAGCTGAGGACCGGATCAGTGAATTAGACAGGGTAGAAAAAATTAACCAAGCAGAAAACCATAAGGAAAAAAATGATTAAAAAACAGGAAGACAGCTTAAGAGAACTGTGGAACAACTGGAAACGTAATAATATTCGCATCATAGGAGTCCCTGAAGAAGAAGAAAATGAGCAAGGGTTAGAGAATATATTCAAAGAAATAGTAACAGAAAACTTTTCTAATTTGGTGAAGGAAGAAGGCATTCAAGTTCAAGAAGCACAGAGAGCCCCAAGTAAGAAGAACCCAAATAGGCCCACACCAAGACACATAGTAATCAAACTGCCAAAAATTAAAGACAAAGAGAGAATCCTAAAAGCAGCAAGAGATAAGCAACAGGTTACCTACAAAGGAAACCCTATAAGGCTCTCAGCTGACTTCTCACAAGAAACACTACAGGCCAGAAGAAAATGGCATGAAGTAATCAAGGTCATGAAAAACAAGGATCTGAATCCAAGACTACTCTACCCAGCAAGGCGATCATTCAAAATAGAAGGTCAAATAAAGAGCTTCCCAGACCAAAAAAAAAAAAGGCTAAGGGAATACATTAGCACCAAACCAGCACTGCAAGAAATGTTAAAAGGACTGCTGTAATTAGCAGGAGAAATGGGAAGAAAAATATAACCACACTAAACAAAATGGCAATAAATAAGTACATATCAATAATCACCTTAAATGTAAATGGATTGAATGCTCCAATAAAAAGACACAGAGCAGTTGATTGGATAAGAAAGCATGACTCATCTATATGTTGTTTACAAGAGACCCACCTCACAACAAAAGACTCACAAAGATTAAAAGTGAAGGGATGGAAAAAAATCTTCCAAGCAAACAGAAAGGAAAAAAAAGCTGGGGTAGCAATACTCATATCTGATAAAATAGATTTTAAAATGAAGGCCATAACTAGAGACAAAGAAGGCGACTACATAATATTGAAAGGATCTATCCAACAGAAAGATATAACCTTGATAAACATATATGCACCCAATATAGGAGCACCAAAATATATTAAAAATCTTCTGGAGGACTTCAAAGGAGAAATAGATAGCAATACAATCATAGCAGGGGACTTCAACACCCCGCTGACATCACTGAATAGATCCTCTAGATAAAAAATTAGCAAGGAAACAGAGACTCTAAATAAAGCACTAGACCAAATGGATTTAATAGATATCTACAGAGAATTACACCCCAAAACTACAGAATTCACATTCTTCTCAAGTGCACATGGGACATTCTCAAAAATAGACCACATGTTAGGGCACAAACTAAGGCTCTACAAGTTCAAGAAGACTGAAATCATATCAAGCATCTTCTCAGATCACAATGGCATGAAACTAGAAATCAATTGCAAGAAGAACATACAAAGACAATTGAACACATGGAAGCTAAATAGCATGTTATTAAACAATGAATGGGTCACCGAGGAGATCAAGGAAGAAATAAAAAACTTCCTGGAAACCAATGAAAATGAACACACAACAACACAAAATCTATGGGATGCAGCGAAAGCAGTTCTAAGAGGGAACTTCATAGAACTACAGGCCTACCTCAAGAAACAAGAAAAATCTCTAATAGACTATCTAACCTCACAACTTAAAGAACTAGAGAGCAAACAAAAAGAAAACCCCAGAGCAAATAGAAGGAAGAAAATAGTAAAGATCAGAGCAGAAATAAATTACACAGAGACCAAAAAAACAATTCAAAGGATCAATGAAACAAAGAGCTGGTTTTCGAAAAGATAAACAAGATTGATGGACCCTTAGCTAGACTGACCAAGAAACAAAGAGAGAGAACCCAAATACACAAAATCAGAAATGAAAGAGGAGAAGTAACAACTGTCACCACAAAGATACAAAAGATCGTTAACGCCCTGGCCAGTTTGGCTCAGCGGTTGGACCCGGGTTCGGTTCCCGCTAAGGGCACATACCTCGGTTGCAGTTTGTCCCCGGCACTGGTTGGTCATGCGGGTGGCAGCCACTCTATGTGTCCCTTCATATCAATGTTTCTCTCTCTCTCTCTCTCTCTCTCTCTCTCTCTCTCTCTCTCTCTCCCTCTCTCTCCCTCCCACTCTATCTGAACAAAAAATGGAAAAATGTCCTTGGGTGAGGATAAAAAAAAAATTGTTAACAACTACTATGAACAGTTATATGGCAACAAATTCGAAAATCTAAGCGAAATGGACAAATTTCTAGAAACACATAGTCTCCAAAAACTGGACCAGGAAGAGATAGAAAACTTGAACAGACCAATAACAACAGAAGAAATTGAAGATGTAATCAAGACTCTCCCAGCAAACAAAAGCCCAGGCCCAGATGGCTTCACGGGGGAGTTTTACCGAACATTCAAAGAAGAACTAATACCCATTTTCCTCAAACTATTTCAAAAAATTCAAGAAGAAGGAAGACTTCCAAACTTGTCTTATGAGACCAGCATAATTCTAATTCCAAAACCAGAAGAAGACACTACAAAGAAAGAAAACTACAGGCCAATATCCCTGATGAATATAGATCCCAAAATCCTAAACAAAATACTAGCAAATCGGATCCAGCAATACACCAAAAAAATTATCCACCATGACCAAGTGGGATTCATCCCAGGGATGCAAGGCTGGTACAATATTCACAAATCAATAAATGTGATACGCCACATAAATAAAATGATTAAAAACCACATGATCATATCAATAGATGCCGAAAAAGGCTTTGACAAAATCTAGCATCCATTTCTGATAAAAAATGCTCAGCTATGTGGGAATAGAGGGATTATATCTAGACATAATAAAGGCCATATATGAAAGACCTACAGCCAATATCATACTCAACGGGCAGAAACTAAAAGCATTTCCCTTAAGAACAGGAACAAGGCAAGGATGCCCACTTTCGCCAGTCTTATTTAAGACTGCCAGTACTGGAAGTCTTAGCCACAGCAATCAGACATGAGGAAAAAATAAAAAGGATCCAAATTGGAAAGGAGGAAGTGAAACTGTCATTATTTGCAGATGACATGATACTATACGTAGAAAACCCCAAAGACTCCATCAAAAATTTACTAGACTTAATAAATGAATTTGGCAAAGTAGCAGGATACAAAATTAACGTCAAGAAATCGATGGCATTCTTATACACCAATGATGAACTCACAAAAAGAGAAGCTAAGAAAACAATCCCATTTACCACTGCAGCAAAAAAAATTAAGATACCTAGGAATAAACTTAACCAAAGAAATAAAGGACCTATTTGCAGAAAACTACAGGTCATTGAAAAAAGAAACAGAGGAAGATATAAAAAAGTGGAAGCACATACCCTGTTCATGGATTGGGAGAATTAACATTATTAAAATGTCCATATTTCCCAAACCAATCTATACATTCAATGCAATCCCCATCAAAATACCAATGGCATACTTCACAGAATTAGAACAAGTACTTCAAAAGTTCATATGGAACCAAAAAAATACCTTGAATAGCCACAGCAATCTTGAAAAGGAAGAACAAAGGTGAAGGGATCACATTACCAGATTTCAGGTTATACTACAAAGCCACCATAATCAAAACAGCATGGTACTGGCACAAGAACAGGCATATAGACCAGTGGAACAGAACAGAGAACCCAGAAATGGACCCAAGGCAATATGCTCAATTAATATTTGACAAAGGTGGCAAGAGCATACAGTTGAGTAAGGACAGCCTCTTTAATAAATGGTGCTGGGAAAATTGGACAGCTACATGCAGAAAAATGAAACTAGGCCATCAACTTACACCCTACACAAGAATAAACTCAAAATGGATAAAAGACTTAAATGTGACTCATATCCATAAAAATCCTAGAAGAAACTGTAGGCAACAAAATTTCAGACATCATACGCAGCAGAATTTTCACTGATACATCACCTAAGGCAATAGAAACAAAGGAGAAAATGAACACATGGGACTACATCAAACTCAAAAGCTTCTGCACAGAGAAAGATACAATCATCAAAACGAAAAGGCTACCCACTGTATGGGAGAGCATAATTGCCAATGATATATCAGATAAGGGGTTAATTTCCAATATATACAGAGTGCTCATACAACTCCACAGAAGGAAGACAAAGAACCCAATTAAAAAATGGGCAGAGGAACTAAATAGACACCTCTCCAAACAGGACATACAAATGGCTAAGAGACATATGAAGGAATGCTCATCATCACTAATCATCAGAGAGATTGCAAATTAAAACAACAATGAGGTATCACCTCACACCTGTCAGAATGGCCGCCATCAACAAATCATCAAACAACAAGTGCTGACAAGAGTGTGGAGAAAAGAAGACTCTAGTACACTGCTGGTGGGAATGCAGACTGGTGCAGCCACTATGGAAAACAATACGGTGTTACCTCAAAAAATTAAAAATTGAACTTCCATTTGACCCAGTGATCCCACTTCTAGGAATATACCCTAAGAAGCCTGAAACACCAATCAGAAAAAAATATATGTACCCCCATGTTCATAGCAGCACTATTTACAATAGCTAAGATCTGGAAACAGCCCAAGTGTCCATCAGTAGACGAATGGATAAAAAAACGGTGGTTCATATACACAATGGAGTACTATGCAGCGGTAAGAAAGAAAGATCTCTTATCCTTTGAGACTACATGGAGGGACCTGGAAAGTATCATCCTAAGTGAAAGAAGCCAAACAGAGAAAGACAAGTATCATATGATCTCATTTATTTGTGGAATATAATGAACATAACAGTCTGAGGAACAGGGCAGTCCCAGAGACGTGGAAGTGGGGTACAGACTGACAATTCCCAGAAGAGGGGGTGGTGGGGGAGAGATAAACCACAGAACTTATATGCATGTATGCATGAACAGTGGACATGGACAACAAACTGGGGACTGGGTGGGGAGGGTGGGGGAGGGAGGAATCAGTGAAGGAAAAAGGAGAAACATCTGTAACAAAAATTAATTAATAAAAAATAAATTAATTTTTAAAAATTAAAAGAAAAGAAAGCTGGAAGAATGAAATAGATGCAGGACAGCCAGAAAAAAATCTTCCAGTTAGTTCCCTTCCTTTTATAGTCAGGAAACCAAGACCAGACCAAGTGAAATGTCTAGTCCTCAGTTCTCCTCCCAGGCCTGAGGACGGTTAGTGTGGACTCATTGTGATAGGATGTGAAAGTCATGGATAAACTCTGGCATGTTGTACACCTAAAGGAATTGTTATAAAGAAATCCATTCCCACACACACACAAAATTGTATTCAGCATCTCTCTGTGCACCGAGCACTATACCAGACCAACCATAGAAGAAGAAAAGGACAGGAGATAGTAATCAAACGTAGAGCTAGGCAGGATAGAGATGGGTGAAGCATGGCTCTCCCGACTAAACCCACCTCCCCTTGAAGCTTTTCCCAGGATCTCCCTCTAATTTCCTCTTAAGACACCTACTACTATGTACATCTTTAGGGGAATGACATTTTCTTATTTGTCTTTGTATCAACCGAGACACCCAGGGCACTGAGTTAGTTACATGGAGGACAGGCTCATGAAATATTTATGGAGTTCTGTTTCGTTAGAATCCCCAAATAGTTTTTGATGAAAACCAGGTTAGTATATATCACAAAGAACCTTTGAACTGGAGACTGAAATCAAAAGTGAGTGCTAACTTGCATGGTTTGTTAATAGAATTGTAAGTAGCTAACGTGGTATCCAGGTAAGCCAAAGTGGTCTGCAACCACAGTGGACAAATAATTGGGCCACTGAGGATGAATTTTCCCTTCTCTGAAGCCGTTGCGCATGCTTGCTCAGACAGCCGGTGCTCCCAGGAAAAAGAGGGCCTCTTGAAGGCCTATCAATCCCCCTGTTTATATTTAAAGAAACATTGGACTCCTCTCTGCCCATAGGAAATCTCTGGGATGTTCACCTATCTTCTTGTCTGCCAATAGCTCTGGTCCTGAAACTTGCTCCAGCTAGGCACGGTCCCCAGAGCCGATGAGTCCTACCCAGAGAGGGGTCTGAACGCTGCCGGTCATGAGTTTTCATTTAGGGTCTGAGGCACCAGAACTGGGGAGAGCACCAAAGACGATGCTGTGCGGAGCCTGGCAGGGACGGGGTCCAAATGGCCCTCTGAGGATAACGCTGTCAACCATGGACCTGAGAAGGGAGTGAGAGGTTTCCTTCTGATACTAAATCCATCCATTCCTCTACCCTTCCCATGTTCTTTCTCTCAGCACTTCACTGCCACCCCCTCCTCAAAAAAAAAAAAAGACCTGAACTAGAACTTGGGGTGTGTGGGGCATGGCAAATAATGATGGTAGTTAGATGGAAAGGTCCAAGAAAGAAAATCTCTGAAAAATTCTAGCACGGAGTGACCAGGAGCCCCTTGTCCACTGCACAGACAAACAGTCACAGAGGCTGAGCGCGGTTCTGACGTGTGTGTGTTGTGTTCACCACGTGCCTAGCTTAAGGTTTTCTTTTCCTTTCAGTCCCGCAGATTTTCGGGAATGGGAACTCCAGCTTCATTCCCACGGAGAGCTATGGAACAGGTAAAGAGCATGGTTATGACCTCCTCTCCACCCCCAGGTTATGTACTGATTTTCTTAAAGACTTTTCCCTTTGCCCCTTTTCTCGTGAAACTATTTTACCCAAAGGGACCCATGAAGACCTTCTAATTCATTCCCTTCATGTTGTAGACAGGGAAACTGAGGCTGCACAGGGTGAAATCTCTTTCTGGGTTGAGGATGATCTGTATGAATATAATTGTTCTAAAGAAACCCATGTTCCACTATCTTATGACTCAGTTCACACCCACAACAGCTAATCTCATCCTCTCTTTTCTTGGATTTCCTTAGTCTGCCCCAGCAGGTGGGATTTTCATCAAGGAAGATGTTTTTTCTTGTCCATCTCTGAAATGTCTTGGAACAAAAGCAGGGACGCTTGTGCGGCAGAAGGATCGACTTTGGCCATTGTCAACACGCCAGAGAAACTGGTGAGGGCGTGAGAAGGGTCCCGGCTGACACGGGCCTTGGTGGGTGGGGTGGGGGGGCAGGTTGACTGACAGGTCGGGGTTGAGGTGAGGGGTGAAGAAGTGGCTGGCTGGGAGCTCAAGCTTCTTGTTCTGAACCTGGAGATGAAGACTTTTTAAATTTATCTTTATTGTTGAAAGTATTACAGATATCCCCGTTTCCCCCCAATGACCCCCTCTGCACCCTGCTCCTGTCCTGCCCCCCAGGCTTTCACCTCACTACTGTCTATGTCCATGGGCTATACATATATGCACGTAAGTTCTTTGGTTAATTTCTTCCCCCCACCCCCAATCTCTCCTTCCTTCTGAGATTCATTAGTCTGTTCCATGCTTTGATGTCTCTGGATCTATTTAGTTTGCAATTTAGTTTGTTCCTTAGTTTCCACATATAAGTGAGATCATGTGATACTTGTCTTTCCTTGACTGGCTTATTTCACTTAGCATAATGCTCTCCAGGTCCCTCCACACTGTCTCAAAGGATAAGATATCCTTCTTTTTTACAGCTGTATAGTATTCCATTGTGTGAATGTACCACAGCTTTTTATCCACTCATCTATTGATGGACACTTGAGCTGTTTCCAGATCTTAGCTATTGTAAATAGTGCTGCTACAAACATAGGGGTGCATATAGTCTTTCTGATTGGTGTTTTGGGATTCTTCGGATATATTCCTAGCAGTGAGATCACTGGGTCAAATGGCAGTTGCATTTTTTATTTTTTGAGGAAACTTTATACTGTTTTCCATAGTGGCTTGTACCAGTCTGCATTCCCACCAGCAGTGTACTACTACGGTTTCCTTTTCTCCACATCCTTGCCAGCACTTGTTGTTTGTTGATGGTAGCCATTCTGGCAGGTGTGAGAAGATATCTCATTTCAGTTTTAATTTGCATCTCTCTGGTGATTAGTGATGCTGAGCACTTTTTCATGTCTCTTGGTCATCTGTATGTCCTCTTTGGAGAAGTGTCCATTTAGGTCCTTTGCCTATTTTTAAATTGGATTGTTTGTCTTCCTTTTTGTTAAGTTGTATGAGTTCTTTATATAGATGGGAGTCTCTTCTTAGAAGCAATGGGGTGTGCTCCTCGAATCTATTTGAGCTAGTGAAATCCACACACAGTGGTTTCTCCCATGAGGCAAAGCAGTAGACTGGTATCCTGGAAATGGGCAAGTACATTTAAAGTGTAGAGAATGACCAAGTGAGCTGATGTGTATAAAAGTTGTTTAAGAACTAAGAATACTTCAAAGATGTGAGCCGTTAATGTATCATCCCAGTTGGCCTCATTAATAAGGAAGATGCTAATAAACAAAATGAGTAAAAAACAAACAATTAGATCATAAAATCATCATTGCAGTATACAATTATGATCATAAAAATAGCTAACACTATGCAAAAAAAATCTTTGTTTCATCATCTCCTTTTATACTCATAACAAATCTGAGGAGGTATTATTATCTGTAATTTATATGTGAGGAAACCAGAGCACAGAAAAGCCATTTAGCCAAGGTCATACCCTACTAAGGGACAGCATGTGAAATTGAGATCTTTCTAACTCCAAAACCCACACTCTCCTCAATTTTAGACCCTAATATATTTTAGTGTATAGTCGCCTTACCTTCATATTCTGAGCATTTGCTGAGAGCTAGACACTGATACATACAATATTCCTGCTTCTCTCCTCTCTATCCTTTCACTCTTCTTCTAAAAAGTCATCCTGTGATTGAGAGAAATCCGTAAGAGGGGCTTCTGTGAATCTTGGAGGAAGATGTCCAACCAAGAGCTAAGAACCCCAGTCGGGAGAGAAAATAGTTTCAATTAGAAAACCAGGAGCAAGAGCGTGGGGAGAAATGAAAAAAGAAGAGGAGAATGAGACAGAAAGTCAGTAGTCTTATTTCCTCTACTCAGCTCTTAAGTTCTGGAGTACCTCCAGCTCCCTCCCTGGCATTCTCCATGCTGACCCCAGGAAGAGCTCATCGGACCGGTGGTTTGCTGATGACGCTCAAGTCTATATTTCTAGCCTAGCCTTCTCCAGAGCAGACCGTATATCCAATTCCCTTTGATGTTTCAAAAGCATCACAAACTCACCATAGTCCAACTGAGTCCATTATATTTCACTCCACCTGCTCCTCCTCTTGAATTCTAATCACTTGTGAGTAATCAGGTCACCCACCATCAAACACTGAAGTTTTCTGGGACTTGACCTTTGCTCTTCTCTGCGAAATTAGTTGCTAATCAAATCCTTTTCTATCTATCCCTCTAGGGAAATAATTCACCTCTCATCTGGATTTCTTCAAAACTCTCCAAAGTCTCTCTTTGCCCCTAGTTTTGATCCTTCTTGGCTCTCCTCCACGGAACTGATACAATAAAATCTCTGAGGCTCTAAACTACCCATGCCATTTGCCAAATTAAAGTAGGTTAAAGTCCAGTTTCTCCAGCATGACATACAGTCCAGCCTCTGCCTTCAGTCAAGGTTTGTGTGCCAACCTGCCTCCCTTCTACGTCTGCACCAACCACACTGAACACCTTGCAGTTCTGCAAATATTCCAGGCTGCCATGCAGTCTGCTGCAGTCTGCTGCTCCCTCTTCCAGAACGTCGAATCCTGACCCATGCCCTTGCCCAGCATATGCTTGACCAACAGCTGTCTTCCCAAATCCATCTCAAGTATCACCTCATCTATCATCTTTCTGGAAAACCCCACAGCCATGTAGAACTGCTCACTTCTCCTTTCTGCCTTTGCTAGATCTAACACGATATTACCTGGGACACCTCACTTGACTGGTTGATGCATCTACTTTCTTTTATTAGACCTCCGGATCTTCCTCATGTTGGTATGATTGAGGTTTTAGAAATGGTGGTGAAATCTACACACCTCTTCCCAGAAACATTACATAGGCACTAGATAGATAGATAGATAGATAGATAGATAGATAGATAGATAGATAGATACGTTCCCCTAGAGAGAACCAAACCTGGGACTTTCTAGTCTACAGGCTGATGCTCCAACTGCTGAGCCAAACCAGGTAGGGCCATAGGTACAATATCTTGAATAAAACTTGAACAGCTTCATAAATCCCCTTGGAAACTATCCATGGCTTCCAGCAAAAGAGTTAAGGGTTAAGAACCCCTGGTTTGGACCATGGGTCATTTTTTTTAACTTATCTTTATTGGTGAATGTATTATAGATGTCCCTCTTTCCAACACCCCGCCTTGATTCCCTCCTCCCCAATCCTGCCCCCTCCCGCTTTCCCCCACTATGGTCTGTGTCTATGGGTGATGCATAGATGCATAGAAGTTCTTTGGTTTCTCTCTTCCCGCCCACCTCCCCCCTTCCTTTTGAGGTTCATCAGTCTGACAACCAATTTGTACTTCTTAATCCCTTCATCTTTTTCACCCAACTCCCCTCCCATCTGGCAACCAACAAAATGTTTTCTGTATCTATGAGTCTGTTTCTGTTCTGCTTGCTCATTTTGTTTGTAGATTCAATCGTTGACAGATATGTATTTATTGCCATTTTATTGTTCATATTTTTTTTATTTTCTTCAAGAAGACCCTTCAACATTTCATATAATACTGGTTTGCAGGTGACGAAATCCTTTAGCTTGTTCT
The DNA here is from genome assembly GCF_014108415.1 of Molossus molossus. NCBI lineage: Eukaryota > Metazoa > Chordata > Mammalia > Chiroptera > Molossidae > Molossus > Molossus molossus. The sequence goes on along the minus strand of NW_023425401.1, from coordinate 103,068,543 downwards.
TGTCTGGGAAACTCTTTCTATGGCCATCGATTCTAATTGATAGCTTTGCAGGATAGAGTAATCTTGGTTGTAGGTTCTTGCTTTTTATCACTTTAAATATTTCTTGCCACTCCCTCCTGGCCTGCAAAGTTTCTTTTGAGAAATTGGCTGACAGCCTTAGGGGAACTCCCTTGTAGGTAACTAACTGCTTTTCTGGGTCAGAACATTTTTTCTTAAAGAGCCAGATAGTATATATTTCATGCTTTTCAGGTCATAAATTCTCTGTCACAGCTACTTAATGCTACCACTGTAAGCAATCATAGACAATATGTTTTTTTAGAAAATGGACCTGGGTGTGTTCTAATCAAATCTTATTTACAAAATTGGGCTACAGTCTCAGTTTGGCCTGCTGGCTATCACTTGCCAACCCCTTCTTCAGATAATAACTTCTTCAGGAGAAATGAATTTTTTCCCATATCCCAGCCTTGTACAATGCCTGGCACGTAATAGACACTCAAATGTTTGTTAAATGAGTAAATTTGGTGATTGATTTTAAAAATTAATAAAGTAGAAAACTAGGATATTTCACGAGAGAAGGACATTGACAAGGGAGGGATAAAGGCCGCAGCCAAGGGGGTGGAGAGAATATCCACGTGGGCTCAGTTCTCCATGATCGCGGGACATATGAGAAAAGTATGGAAGAGGCAGGAGGTCCCATAATTCTGTCTGGAGTTGATTCGTTATTCATCAGTTTCATACAGAAACTAGGATGTGTTGGATTAGTGTCAACTTAGCAAATATTCAATCAACATTGATTATTTCTCATGGAGTTACCTGCTTTAGCAATATATTTTAAATCTCCCTGTCTCTCTTGCCAACAAAGGAATTCATTTGACCAAACCTCATTTGGAATGTAACATTTCTGGCAATGAAAACAAGCCCATGCAGTGAGAATCAAAAAAAATTTTTGTTAAGGTGTATTTGAAAGGACCCCTTTTGGGATGGTATCATGCCCTTCCCCTTCATTCTCTATCACCTAGGAATGTGTTAGAAATCGAAATCCGTGGTGCCCGACTGAAGACCCACTGAACCAGAGCCCAAAGCCTGTGTATGAACAAGATCTCCAAGTGGTCCTGACTCTGTGTAGACCGAGAATTCCTTCTGCAGGGTTCATGTTGAGTGCCAGCGATCACAGCCCCAGAGTCCCCTGCCAGCCCTCGTTTCCAGAATCAGATATAAGCATGGGCCCAATGGCACAGGGAAACGACAGCAAAGAACCTTCTGCTGAATGTTTATTTTATTTTTTTAATTTCTAGGAGTTCCTCCAGCGCATAACTGGAACTGAGAAGTATTTTATTGGCTTACTATACCAGCACGCGGAGAAAAGTTGGCGTTGGATCAACAATTCCGTTTTCAATGGCACGTACGTGAACGCCCCACATTTTTCGTGGGGATCTTTGTTGGCTTCAAGAGTCCAGGCCTGAGAGTTCGTGGGTTTGTCCTGGAATAACACAAAGGCTGGGACTCTTTTTTTCTATTCCTCTCCTTTCTTCCAACCCATCTATTCCCGGAGACACATTTGTTGGGTAACATTTTAAAATTATGGAACATATCAAACATGTCTAAGTAGAGAGAACAGTGTTCACACAACAAATTGTTTTGCTAAAATTAGGATCCAAACAAAGCCACATGCCAGCTGGTTTTTCTCATTAGTCTATTTTAATCCAGAGATCGCATTTTATAACTAAGTTCTGACAAGTTCCCCAGATGTGGTTTCTTTACCTAAAGAAAGATAAGCAGAAGCAACTTGTCTCTGCCTTCAAGCTCTGAACTTGGACTCCCAGAGCTGTCTCCTAGCTATCATTCCACGGACCGAGCACGGGTGGGGAAGGTGGCATTGCCAGGGCACGTCTGAAGAGGCTGAGTCAGACAGAAAGCAAGTCAGTTCCCCAGCCTGCACCCGGGCTTCCCACCGAGGAGAGGACATTCATGGTCATGGCTGACTACAGGCCAGGCGCCTTCCACGTGGCATTCCTGCACTGTTCACAAAGATGCCTAGGAAAAGCTTTTATTAATCCTCATTGAACAGACAGTTGAACAGAGGATGAGAGACTTAGAATTATGTTGAATGGCACCAAGCTGGACATTGATGGAGACACCATAGATCCCACATCCACTTGACTTCAAGACTCTTGACTTTGGCCCTACTGGTATGGTTCAGTGGTTGAGCATTGACCCATGCACCAAGAGGTCACCAGTTCAATTCCCGGTCAGGACACATGCCCAGGTTGTAGGCCTGATCCCCAGTGGGGGGCATGCAGAAGGCAGCCAGTCAATGTTCTCTCTCATCGATGTTTCTATCTCTCTCTCCCTCTCCCTTCCTCTCTCTCTAAAATCAATAAAGAAAAAAAAAAAAACTTATTTTAAAGACTCTTAACCTTTCCATGACATTAGACTCTTTCTGGTCAGACCAAAAGGGTCTGAATGACAGAAAAAGAGGTGGGAGAAGGCCAATGAAGTGTCCCTTCCTAAAGCCACCTGCTGCCCAGGGAAGGAAGAGAAACCTCTCCCTCCTCTCAGGTCTCCTGCTGTGCACATAGTACCTTCAGCACTAAAATATTATTTCTGGGAGGAAATGGAACAGAGGACCCATGAGATGTTTCTGACCAAACACAGAGTGAGTCAGTCCAAGCTCACCAGAGAGTTGACAGGAAGGGGTCAGTTTAGAGGGGGTTTGGGGACCGAAGGGGACTGGAATCAGGAAAAAGCAGGGCTGAAAAGACGGGCCTTAACCACACTGTCTTTTCCCATTCAGCGTTACCAATCAGCTTCAGGATTTCAACTGTGTGACCATCGGCCTGACAAAGACATTTGATGCCGCGTCCTGTGACACTGCTTACCGCTGGATCTGCGAGAAGCGTGCCCAGTGATGGAGTCCTCTGCCTTCCCTGGCAAGAGCAGCAAACACATGATGAAGACAGCCAAAGGAGATGTTGACAACTGGGAGTGACCCAGGAAACACAGAACACCAGATGACTGTGCCAGCGTGCCCTGGGCTACAGGCAGAGCCCCCCATGAGTCCTCAGGGCTAGCATGCTGGCCCCTCCACGTACGCACCTGAGGCAAACCCCCCGCTCTGGCCAGCAATTCCTCAAGACCCCATTTCCTATGGCAGCCACACCTGTGACTCTCTCTGGATGTGAACAGGTCATGTAGTCAGTGACCCCTTCACCCATCTGTAAGCTAGAAGACACCCTGGACTGTTTGGAGGAATGAGCTTCTGTACCCCACTTTGGGGGACTGGATTCTAGCCACCTCTAGGAAGCAGGGTTCGTTTTGTGGAGGCAACTCAGCGGGTATAAAGTGGAGTATGTTTCCACAGAACCAGGCATTTCTCACTGGTCGGCAAGGTTGAGCCGGTTGCCAGGGTCTGTTTGGTCCTGAGAGCACATGACCTTACTCCCAGGGAGAAACTGTGGGCTAAGCAGGTGTGAACATTATTTGGAGGGTAGCAAGGGTGGGAGACGGATAAACTTGGCTTCTGTGACTTCACCTCTGTCCCCAAGAGGCCACTATCCACACGCCCCCACCCCAGGTGGGACAGCACAGGCCTGAATCAAGGCCGGGTTGGGGATGGGCTCCTGGAGCTGAGCTTGGAGCAGAGAGAGCCTTGTTCCGGGGACTGAGGAGGGGTCTGGGTAGGCCAGGCATCTGCTAGGAAATCCCTTTTAAGACAACCCAACAGTCCGGCCAGTGTGGCTCAATGGTTGAGCATCGACCCATGCACAAAGAGGTCACCGGTTCGATTCCCAGTCAGGGCGCATGCTCAGGTTGTGGGCCCGATCCCCGGGGGGGCATGCAGGAGGCGGCCAATCGATGTTCTCTCTCATTGATGTTTCTGTCTCTCTCTCCCTCTCCCTTACTCTCTCTCTAAAAAATCAATAAAAAAAAAAGTTAAAAAGAAAAAAGACAACCCAACAGCCAAGATGACCAAGCTGACTGAATCTCTGTTCTTCAGCAAAGCACTAAGACAGACTCGAGCTAAAACTTTTCTAGGTCTTGGCCTGAATCTTCACATTAACAGATTCTGAATGTCCGACAGTATTTGTTGAGTATATTTTAACAAACTGGGATAGTCTTGTGCCACGGTGGTCACAGCATATTCCTCTTTGCAGTTCTGGAGAGACTCTGCCACCCGGTACAGCCTACTGATCCAAAGATGCCGCAACCTTGGGCTGGTTGGCCTCACACTGAGCCCTGACTGGTCCAGCTGATCAAGAAGTAGAAAAAGGGGAGGGATGCTCAAGGAAACACTGGGACTGGGTGGAGGCAAGGAGTGGATATATGGGCGAAAGGGAACACCAGGGGCAAATGGAAATCATGCAGGAAGAAACAGAGTTCATTTGGCCAGACTGAACGGAAGGCAAGAAAGAGGTAGGAAAATTATGGGGTATCCTGCCTGTCCTCTGTACTCACAAGGTGGCTACAGACCCTCCTCCGTGCATGCAAAAGAGAAAAGAGATGCCTATGGGTTTTCAGTAACAAGAATTAAATCATAGGAAAGACTGCACAAAATTAATGGAAATTACAGTCACCGAAGTAAAATGGTTATCATTTATGTCTCATAACCAAGTACCACAATGATTGTGTCTGTCCCTAGATGAATGTCAAGTTAAACTGTTGTCAGTTTTATTTTTAGTACACCCCCAAGGTCTGTTCTTATATTCCGAGGCTTCATCATTTTGGGGTTCATTAGCATGCCACTTAGTTATAATTATTTTTTAATGAGATAATCCATTAGGTGTTAGAAGTTGCTGGAAGGAGACTGGCAGAAACAGTTCGTGTGGGGTAGAGTGGATGCTGGAGTTCCGTTAGAGTCTGACGGTGTTAGCCAAGAACAGAGCCGCAGCTGAGGAAGGAAGAGCAGCCCGGTTTATGGTAAGGACAAGGAACAGAATTCTAACCATAGGTAAGCCCCAGAACTCAGACAACAGAGAGAAAAGCACAATCACTCTGTTTTGAAAAGGGAGAACGGTGGTTGCCACACTTCCTATACAATGACAGGATAAATTGCAAACTTTTGAGTCCGGAAATGTGGACATGTGATTTCCCTAGGAGACAGACAGTTCACATTTTCCCCAAGATAAGGAGGTACCCTGCGCCAGTTCTAAAAGGGGCCCCGTGGGCTGGGCTGGGGCGCAGGTGGGGAATATACAGGAAATATGTGGACTGTGGTTTAACTTTATTGCTGGGGATGGGGGTGGTCAGAAACCTATAAGAATGGATAAAGGTCACCTTATAAGGTAACAGCAGTTTATTATTCTTTTTTACTATACATTTTTTAATCCTCATCCGAGGACATGTTTATTGATTTTAGAAAGAGGGGAAGGAGATGAGAGAGAAACCTCGATGTGAGAGAGAGACATTGATCAGTTGCCTCCTGCACATATCCCAGCTAGGGCTCGAACCACAACCTAGGTGTGTGCCCTGACCAGGAATTGAACCTGCAGTCTTTTTGGTGTATGGGACAATATCCAACCAACTGAGCCACCCTGCCAGGGCCAATTTTGTTATTTTTTAAAATGAATTACCAAATTTACTTATTTAACAAACATTCGAGTGTCTATCTGCCCATTCTATGTGCCCATCCCTCTACCACAACCCCACAGACAACCACCTATTATTAGTTTCTTATCGTTCTGCTAACAGGCAAGTATAAACACAAACATGCAGCAGGTCCTCATCATTTTGTTATAATGTTGCCAGAGGAGCTTAACACTCGTTTATATCCATCTGCTTATCGTAAAACTGGTTTCATACGACATCATCTTGCCACAGTGCCAAGAACCCCCCGACGGGAAGTGAGACCTGGCTGTGCGTTCATTCCTGCTCCGTCCTTACACAAAAGGCGGAACACTGAATCCAGCGTGGTTAGCTCTTCTCACTGAACGATAAAGCTTGGAGATCATTTCTCATCATTGAAAAACAGAGCTTCTTGATTCTTTTCCCAGCTACGTAACATATCATTGTACAGATCAAACACAGTTTACCTAACCAGCCACCCACGGATATCCCATTCAGCTATCAATATTTTGTTATCCCAGTAATGCCGTAGCAGACAAAACTGTGCTCCTGACATAAGCAACGGAAACCCTGCCTAGGGCCAGAATGGGACCGACTAGAGAAAAGAGCAAGGCTGGGAAATGCGTAAACAAGGCATGAGGACAGCCCAGAGGAGAGCAAGGGCGTCAGGGGAAGAAGAACTAAGAGATGCACTGGAGAACCAGAGCCCAGACGGAGAGGGACAAAGAGGACTCGGGACAGGAAGTGCACAGTAGAGGACAACAAAACGCCCCTCTCTGCACACGCCCTCTGCCCAGGGAGCCAGCTCATCCCTGTCACACCAGCCCCAGCACAACAGGTCCACTGTCCGACCTCCTTTGTGGCAGGCGGCAGGATCTGGGTGCTCTTTGGAGAGAGAATAATACCTCTCTCCCTAGCATTTCCTGAGAAAGTCCACAAGACCTGTGTCTGTATTTAAAACCAACCACCCTGGGATTGCAAAGGTGCCCAGAATGAGTTCATTCTTTCACCAGGCAGAGAAGAAATGAGGCAACAGGACGTTGGGACAGGAAACCAAGAGAATATGTTTGAGTCAGAGAAGGAATAGGGAGCTTTACATGCAGGACACAGAGCACAGGACATATTATGGAAAAAATTATTCAAATTGTGGAATAAAGTAATCATTCAGTTCTTCGGTCAGAGAACATTTTCCCTAGCCTTTCTGTTCAGAAATCTAAATATCGCACATGTTATTTTATATTTGGTTTTTTAAAGTTTTATTGTGAAATGTATCATAACTTGAAAAAGTGTGTGTGAGAATGTGTGTGCGTGTGTGTATACAAGGTGGGGTAAAAGTAGGTTTACAGTTGTGAGTATGCAAAACATGGAGTTTATTCTTGTATTATTATTTACTAATTATATATTATTTTTCATACAAACAACTTTAAACCTGCTTTTGTCCCACCCTATATATATGTGTGTGAATTTTATATTTATATATATAAAATTTATATATATATAAATATATATATAATAAAGTGAATTTTAAGACAATAAAATGAATTTTTTAAGATAATAGAGTGACTTTTCAAGATCACACCAACCACATTAAAAACCACGGCCATGACTTAAAAGATCTTTGTTGCACACAGACTCATTGACGATAAGATACAGCTCAAAGATGAGTATGTACTTTGCAGATTATTCTAGAATCCATAAGCGTTTCCCCGTGTAAATGCCTTAGGGTAAGGCTCCTTCCAGAGAGGGTGACAGCAGCATTTCACACTATCTCGAAAGGCCTCTGTGACCTTGTCATTTCGGAGGGTGAAGATGAACGGGTTCACCAAAGGGGTCACCACAGAAATCACCAGGGAAACGATTCTATTGTACTGGGCTGCCTGCATTTGATTGGGCGTCAGGTAAAGGAACAGGCAGCTGCCATAGCCAATCACGACAAAGGTGAAGTGGGCGGTGCATGTGGAGAAGGCTTTCCTCTGGTCAGTTCACTGGACACCCTGCCTCCAACTCTGCTCTGACCTGCCACCCTGTCTACTTCCCTGACCATAAGGTGCTCAGTTTTACCACCACCCCTCCCATCCAGAATGGCCTTAACAGTCTTCTATGCCTGTTATGCCCGTGCCCTGCAAAATACATTTACATAGTTACAAGGAAGTATTCCTAGCCAATGTCTAGGTGGGCCCAGACATGGTTATTTCTCTCCTTTGTATCCTCTAAGCATAAGCTTCATTTGCATTATAGTCATTTTAAAGTGTTTCTTCAGTTATAATTATCATTTTGGGGGCTGTTAGGAAGTGGGGTCTATCCAGGATATGGCCATAAAGTAAGAACTATTTGAGACAAAGTATTGGGTCTTTCCCTGACTCCTGGAGAGCTGGCTCCTTGGAATGGATTATCCACTTATTTTCATTATTGTGATGATGAAAGCTACCCTCCACCTTTCATTCAATAAAACTTTAAATTTCTCATTTTCTCTAGCTCTGAGATTTTGATGTCTCCGGTCCTCAGATGACAACAGAGTAGTGGGGTCCATCTGTACTGCGTGGGCTCTACACTAGGGTCAGGAGACAAGAAAACAGCTGCTATGGAGGCAACGCCCTCTACATTCCTCAGGCCTCAACTCTGTATTTCCAGCAGCAGAGACAAGACCTGGGCAGTCGGTCCCTCTAACCAAACTGCCACGGTCCAGTCTCATAGAGCAACTTGGAAAATCCCAAACATCTGCTTGTCTGTGATCTTCTATTTTCTCCAGAGCCCTGGGCTAAGGAGAAATGTTAAAGACACCAAAATAGATCTCACTGAATTCCTTAGGGTGTCTGGGCTCCTTCCCTTGACCTTGAGTAAAGACCATGTAGATCTTCACTGAAATGACTTCTCTTCTTGGGCCCTTTCCCACTCTTCCCCTCTAAAGCAATACATGCACAATTTTACTAACTCTCTTAGGCTGTATTTTTCTTTCTACTGATTCTCATCGATATCTCAAATCATATTATACATTTACTTGATTATTAGTGTATCATCAAAATCCCACATTAGAATTAAGTACCTTGAAGGCAAATTCTTTATCTTTCTTGTATCACTACCAGTGACAAGAAGAGTCTGCCAATATCTCTATGAATATATTAAGAACAAATCAATGAATAAATAGCCCTGGCCAGTTTGGCTCAGTGGTTAGAGCATCGGCCTGCGGTCTGGAGAGACCCGGGTTTGGTTCCCGCTAAGGGCATGTACCTCGGTTGCAGTTTGTCCCCGGCCCTGGTTGGGTCGTGCGGGTGGCAGCCACTCAATGTGTCCCTTTCACATTGATGTTTCTCTCTCTCTCTCCTCCCTCTCTATCTGAACAAAATATTGAAAAATGTCCTCGGGTGAGGATAAAAATAAATAAATAAATAAAGATTATCCAACCTGACTACCTTTCCCTCCATTCACTGTTCCCTAAAGCATTGCCCAGGCAACCTGTAGTCTCTCTTCCCAGAGTCCCCTACAAAACGGCAAGCAGACATCAGGAACAGATGAGGAGAAACAAGAGAGCAGGGTGATGGCAGAGACCATGTCTGTCACCAGCACCGGGCATCCTCAGCCTTCTCGCTGTGGAGGAATGATATGATGTAGAGTCACCTACTCTTTAGCTCCCAAGTCCACTCTTCAGATTCTAGGTATTCTTGTTGTAGAAGGTCCTCCATGATGAGCCTCTTCTACTCTATCCTTCGCCAGGAGGAGCCCCTGGAAGACTATCACCTCCAGAGGAGGGGACTAGACTGGAAAGTTCTATGGTCCTTCAGGCATCACTCTACTTAGGGCAGAGCTCTGCCTGGGAAACAGGGGCAACTGCTGCTATCTCCACTCGTGGAAAAGTACACTGTCCCCACAAAGAACTTAGGAAAAGGTCCAAAAATGACAGTGCTCCGTGGAACCCAGCTGGTCTCCTCCTCTCTCTCATTCTCCCTGCCTCCTTCTTTCTCCCCGTGTCTGTCCCCAGTGATAGTTATACACTGAGGAACAATTTGCAAAGGTTCAGAGACACACTAGGGATAGAGTCAAAGAAAAGTTGCATGAACATTCACTCCTCCCTCGGAGGCTAATCAAGTTTTAGAACATGAAAAAGTTTTGTGCAATGGGTCAACCTGACACCTCAACCATGAGTGTCTCAGTGCCCAGACTGCTTTCCTCCTGGGCCTCCCTCATCACTGAACAGTCCAAGCTGCGAATAGCCGGCCCTGTCTTCTGCTCTGCTGCTCCTGGACTCCACCTAGCCCTACAGCACCTAAGCTACCTCAGGCTGATGGTCCCACGAATGGAGCCAAGACACACATCCATAACCTAGAGACTACAACGGACTTCCATCAGAATTTCCCCTTTGGGACGAAGGTTTCATGAAGCCCATCTTTCCCGATGATCACTGCACTGTCTCTATCACATACTCTCTGGCCAGTGTTATGGGAACCTGGTAAGAGAGAAATAGACGGGATCTGACACCTCCTCCAACCTCACATACTGTTCATTCACGCCCCTTCCAGTCTCTCCAACATGCATGCATTCCAATGGTGGCTGCCCAGCACACATTCCCATCTAGGTCTTCAAACATGATGGGTTCACTTCCCTTGAATTGAGGGGTGAAGGTTGAAGAAACAATATTCAGGATTGGCAAAATAAATAAATAAAACTCTACATAAGAGTGGGGATGGGTGGGATACTGAGTAAAAGGGCAAAATTACATTTAAAATGATTACTTTTACACTTTGAAAAACAATTGTCATTTTCATAAAATTACCATAGGTCACACTTTAAAAATCAAGTGGAAAGATATAAAGTAAATGTCCCTCTTCCCATCTGCTTGGTTCTGTTCATCCATCTCCCAGAGGTAAATATTATTATACATTTCTAGTTTGATCATTCAGAAATTTTCTGTGTATATACATGAATATCTCTATATATTCTCTTTAAGTAAATGATATTTTAATAAACATACTGTCCTGCTACTTTCTTCTTTAGATATAAAATATCTTATATATCTGTGTGTATGCATGCTTGTGTAGGTATTAAACCTTTCCATATTAGCAACTATATATCACTCACACTTCTAAGTGATTGCTTAATAAATATTCACTTTCTGAATATACTGATCATTTGCTTAATGAGCAGGCTGATGAACATTTTATTTTCACTTCTATAAATACTGAAGCAATCAATATCTTCACAAGTCTGTAAAGTTGTACAAGTATATCTTTTTAATTATAGTAAATTATTAGCTGTTATCAAATCACCCTCATAAAAGTTGAATCTCTTGAAGTGACACTATATTGGGCCTGACCCACAGCACCTGGAGAGGATGTTTTTATTCTGGTGCTAACTCTGTGCAGATCCCAGAATGACACTAACAATCAGGAGTCAGGGACTACACTGTGAAGTAAGGACCCGCCCAGAGGTCCTCATCCCCACAGGCTCTCCACTGACAGCCGCCCAGAACACCTGTGTCCTAGCATCTGCCCGTGAGCCTCTGAGCAGCTGCGCGGGGTCACATGATGACTATTGGAAAAATGTGAAGCCAGGCTGATGGCAAAGGAGGAATCCAAATAGGACGGACTCTTCCTCTGAGAATCCTTATTGCAGAACCAATGCCCCTAATTTAAGGTATGGTTCGGTTACTCTAGGCATCCTTCTCAGGCCACAGTAGCTCAGGAGACAAGTCAGAAGTAGGATGGAGTATAAACTAGCAAAACCTATTGGGAAAAAAATGTATACTTAGTTTCTTTAAAGCCAAGCATACCCCTGTCTCTATGATCCAGTGATTCTATGTGTAGGTAGTTGCCTAAAATAAATGAAAACATGTGTCCTTACATGTGTCCTCTTTTATGTTCATAGTACCTTTATTCATTATAGCTCATAGTGACAGAAAATCAAAACCCATCAACAAGGGAATGCTATATTCACATGAGGAAATGCCACTCACCAATGAAAACTAACAAACCGCTGATACACGCGAAATGGATGACACTCAGATACATCACAATGAATGAAAAGGTCAAATACGCGTGGGTGCCTGTTGCACATTCCGTCATAATATAGTTAACCAGTCACCATGCTGCACATTAGACCCCTAGAACGTGTTTGTCTTACAACAGGGAGTTCTTACCCTTTGACCAGCATCTTTAAACATTCCCTGTTCCCCAGCCCCTGGCGACCACCAATCTACTTACTCCCTGCTCCTCTGAGTCCAGCTTTGTCAGACCCCACATACAAGTGGAGTCGTACAAGATTTGCCCTTTTCTGGCTGGCATTTTACTTGGCAATGCCCTCAAGGTCCCTCAGTGCTGTCCATGGTGTCACAAACGAGGGGAGTTCCTCTTTTCATGGCTGAATACTATTCCATTTTTCATGAATGGATTCGTGGATTAGATTGATTTACTGGCTGACTTCAGGAGAAGAAATGCCTTCCGTCAGCCCTGCTAGTGATTCTGAGGGGTGCTAGGGACTCCCCTGTGGACACACCTGCCCCACACTTCCGCTGCCCTCCTGAGGCCAGGTCCTTCCGTTGTAAGTCCTTTCGAATCAGCAACACACCAGGCCTGGCTCTGACAGCCTCGCTCCTGCTTTTCCAAGGACAGAGGTAACACTCGAGTCCGTGGTCTCTCCCTGACCTCCGGATTTGGGCTGGTTTTCTGCGCATGCTCATTAGCCTGCCAAAACCACCACTGGCGATGCGTATGGGGGGCGGGGGTGAGTGCTGTGGGTGCGGCACACTGAGCCTGGGGTGCCCTTGTGGCATTGGGGGGAATCTGTAGGCAGGGCATCTTCAGAGGCTGGTGTGCAGGTGTTTTTATCCAGCCAAAGTGACAATGCAGAATGATACTAGAATAAAAATATCCAAACATAAAAAAATAAATAAAGGACCTCTTATGAGTTCTCTCTTAGGAAGATGCTGGGGATTCTGCTCCATCAAAACTTGGAATCGAACCAGGAAAGAAGACAGAGAGAGCACGAGACACAAGGAAAGAAATCATTGTTAGGTTTATGATATCTGTAGGAGCATACGACGGGGAAAAGAGAAGGAAAATGTTCAAGGGAAATGTACAAGTATATCTTTTTAATTATAGTAAATTATTAGCTGTTATCAAATCACCCTCAAAAAAGTTGAATCTCTTGAAGTGACACTATATTGGGCCTATACCCACAGCACCTGGAGAGGATGTTTTTATTCCAGTGTTAATTCAAAACAAGGCAATTATTAAAGAAAGGAAAAACAAATAGAGAATGTAAGCAATACCGGTATAAGTGTATTGTTTATAAATATATACCAGTGGAAGTAGCTGAAGTTGACCATGGCTGCCTCTGATTGTGGATGAGAAGGGAAAAAGACAACAACAGGTCAATGATTCACTATATAAATCATTTAGAATTATTTTTGATAGTTTTTCTTTTTTATTGTGGTAAAAAAAAATGCGTAATAAAATTTACCATTTTAACCATTTTTAAGTGTACAGTTCTGTGGCATTAAGTACATTCGCATTGTTGAACAACCATCACCACCATCCATCTCCAGAACATTTTAATCATCCCAAGCTGAAACTCTGTACCTGTTACTTAATAACTCCCCATGTCCCCTCCCCCACAACCCTGCTGTTCATTGTTTTACTTTCTGTCTCTACTCCAGGTACCTCATATAGGTGGAATCATATACTATTTGTCCTTTTGAGTCTGGCTTGTTTCATTTAGCATGTCTTCAATATTCATCCGTGTTGTAGCATGTGTCCGAATGGTATTGTTTTTCAAGACTGACTGATATTCCATTGTATGCATAGACAACATTTTGTTTATACAGTCATCTGTCATTAGTCTTTCACGTTAGTTCCACTTTTTGACAAATGTGAATGATGCTGCTATGATTGTGGAAAATGTTGCTGTTTTCTTTTATTATGAATTCTTAAAAGATATCAAGAGCAAATGATGTAAGTATGTGGGTGTAAAAGCAACATTCGGGCATGGCATATGAATGGGACAGTCCCCAGGACTGGGTTGACGGCTCTGATTCAGAGTCTATAGGAAGAGCTCACAGCTGCTCACCACCTGTGGTGTACCTGAGTGGGACACCTGCCCTCAGGCACAGTGTTCAAAAGCAATATTGGCTCTTAGGGTAGGAGGCGCGGAGGCTGTGGGTAAAACGGACGAGGACCCTAATCTGCTAGAAAGACCTGACAAAGGTACATGACTTCTCTTAGGAGCTGCAAGGACTACTGTCATGACAATAGAACGTGTAGGAAGTGACAGTAAAGCCCCTGGTACACACTGATGAGAGAATGAGGGGCAGGCCTAATGTCACAGAAGAAAGACAAACAAGCCTAGATTTAAAATGAGACCTAGAGCCCTGGACAGTTTGCTCAGTGGTTACAGCGTCAACCTGCGGTCCAGAGAGACCCAAGTTCGGTTCCCGCTAAGGGCACATACCTTGGTTGCAGTTTGTCCCCAGCCCTGGTTGGGTTGTGCGGGTGGCAACCACTCGATGTGTCCCTTTCACGTCGATGTTTCTCTCTCTCTCTCTCTCCCTCCCACTCTGTCTGAACAAAAAATGGAAAAATGTCCTCGGGTGAGGATTTAAAAAACAAAATGAGACCTAGAGAACGGGTATGAGAGACAGATGAAAGATTGACCTCCTACCACCAAAGAACCCCTACTCAACACAATGGTTAGGCAGAAAATTGACAATCATACATAAATTGAGAGAGTTCTATACTTCGGGGCTTTAACTACAGATTCAGCACCATCCCAAGCAATACCCCAGCAAGCTGTGTTGTAGATAGGTACAGACAGACTCCAAGATGCACATGGAAAGAGAATGGTGATAGAATAGCCAAAACAGTTCTGAAAAACAAGAGTCATTTCTTTATATCATTTACTTATATCACATATCAATCTAACCACCTATATTCATATATTCATCTAAATATGAGTGCATACGGATGTCTCCAACTCGAACCAGTACCCAGCCCTGTTCTGGCCTTCTCTCCTTGCTCATTCGTAACTTTCCCATCCACAGCAGATGACCTGGCTCCCACCACCTGCCGTCCTTTATTTGCCCACCTGTAGTCACATACACAGCAATTTCGAGTTGCTAACTTCTCCACCCTGTGAGAAAGAACTTTCCTGAGAAGAGCTGTATGATTGTGTGTGGTTCCTCTTTCTAACTGAGCCTTATTGGCTCCAGTCAACACTGTTTAACAAAGTTATGTGGGTCACTTCCTTTTGTCCCCCCCCCCCACACACACACACACACACAACCCGTGAGGTCATCTCCTACATTTATTTATTTTTTAATATGTTTTGATTGATTTGAGAGAGAGAAACATCAATGAGAGAGAATCATCTAGATCTTTCTGCACGTCCCCTACTGCAGATCAAGCCTGAAACCCAGGCCTGGGCCGTGACGGAGAATCGAACTGGTGACCTCCTGGTGCATAGGTCAATGCTCAACCACTGAGCCACACCAGCTGGGCTCATCTCCTACATTTACGACATTGGGAAGGCTGTCATGTGCACAGCCTTTTGCCACCTGCTGAGCCACATAAGAGTGGCAGAAATATTGATTGACAAGAGTGGTGTGACAGAAACCAGGCCGGGGAAAGAACACTATGGAGAATGAGGCATGCAAGTGAGGGAGCTCAGTGCAGAGCTGGAAGACAGCTTGGTGAACGTGGTCCTTGTGAGGGAGGGGATGGGGAAACGGACAGAGAAATGTAGCTAAGAGAGAAGGGAGATGAAAAGTGCTATGTTGGGGTTGAACACTGAGACATTCAAGGAAGAGCGACAAGAGGGTGCCTTGTCTGAGCCCCATGAACCTCCCTCAGCCAGCGACACAGCTAAGTCGGCTCTCCCTTTTGACTTTAACCCCAAGAAGGCAGCCCTATGGCCCTCCCACCTTGGGGCTGGCATGACGATGGGAGTGAAGACATGGGAGTAAGAAAACGTCTCTTTCCAAGACCTGCCCTCCAGCCATCAGTGTCCATATGAACATCCCCGCCCTGAGGTGAGCAAGGGGTTGGGGCTGTGGAGTGAGTTCCTGCTCACCCCTGCCAGTCAAGGAAATCTACAGGGAGGCACTGTCGTGGATGGAGCTTGGGCCAGAAACCTCACGAAATGGTTGAAGCCTGAGGCTGGGCTTGGGAGCTTCAGCAGGGAGATCGTGAAAGCACGAGACAATACAGGGAAAGATGACCCCAGCATCAAGAACCAAACATTTAGGTCAGCTGGCAGAAAATGAGGTATCTTTTCCCTTGCTTTTCCGACTCAAAGATCTGAATGTTCTTTAAAAAAAAAATCACACCTATTTTGCATATTTACATTTGTCAAATTTATCTTCTAAGACATTAAACTACAGAAATGTGTATAAATGTATCCACTGCCCTTAAAAGCTAATAAAGTGAACTTACATGTAGGAACCACCCAGTTACAAAATAAAGGATTATTGGGATCTTAAAACATCCCTGTCGATTACAAACTATTGGGTGATGAAAATGATCATTTCAGATTCGAATTCATGCTTTCAGATTACTCAGGTCCATAACGATGAGTCTATGATTGTCCTTCGGACAGAGCTAACCTTTGAGGAGGTGACAGCAGCGTTTCATGACATCCCGGAAGGCCTCTATGAATTTGTCATTCCGGAGGGTGAAGATAAAAGGGTTCAGAAAAGGGGTCACCACTAAAACCAGCACCGATGCTACCCTGTTGTACTGGGCTGCCTGCGTTTGACTGGGTTTCACGTAGAGGAACAAGCAGGTGCCGTAGCCGATCACGACAACGGTGAAGTGGGAGGCGCAGGTGGAGAAGGCTTTCCTCCGGCCGGAGGCTGAGGGGATCTTGAGGATGGTGGAGATGATGTAGGTGTAGGAGACAATTGTAGGGCTCAAAGAACCAATGATAATGAAAACAGCCATTAAAAACAGAATAAACTCTGTGAAAAGGCTGTCATCACAGGATAGTGTGAGCAGTTGCCCTCGGTCACAGTAGAAATGGTCTAGCACGTTGGATTTGCAGAAGGTCAGCTGAAACGTGGCATAGACGGGCCAGATTTGAAAAAGGAACCCAAACAGCCACGACACAGTTACCACCCAGATGCAGGTGTGGCTGCTCATAATGCTGCTGTACCTCAGAGGGTTACAGACGGCCACGTAACGGTCCACAGCCATCGCCCCCAGTAACACCAACTCCGACGACCCCAAAGAAAGGTACAAGTATAGTTGTGCCCCACAGGCAGGCAAAGAAATTGCCTGCATCCCAGAGAGCAGCAACCCCCGGAGCATCAAGGGGACGGCCACGGATGTGGTCAGGATCTCTAGGACAGAGAGGTGGCCCAGGAAGAAATACATGGGGGACTGCAGACGTTTATCCACACAGACAGTCATGATGACGACCGTGTTTCCCATTATTGTCACTGAGTAGAGGAAGAAGAAGATAGCGAAGAGGAGATGATGTAGTTCTTTGGAGCCATAGAAACCAAGGAGATAAAATTCAGTGGCGCTAGAGTAATTCTTCAACATTGAGTCCTGTGCGCTTGCCCTTCGTGAAATCTAGAGAGCAAGAAAGAGAAAGCGTGTTCGTAATTTCAAAGGACTCAAAGATGTTTCCAGGTTGAGAAAACATCCCTTCAGCTCTTAGACACCGCATCCCGGTCAAGTGGGTTCGTCTCCTGCTACTCTCTGTATAAGACGGCTGCTAAGTGTTTTAGGAAGAAATATGTAATATATGAGAGCAGATGTATATGGGCAAGAAGATGAGCAAGAGTCACCAACACTGCGCCCCAGGCATGAAAACCACCCACCCTAGCAAGCACCTTTGTCTCTCTATTCACTAAGCACCTGCCTCCCACTCTGCTCTGACCTGCCGCCCTACTTCCCTGACCATAAGGTGCTCATTTAAACCACCCCCTCCCATCCAGAATGCCCTGCTTCATTCTCCTGTGCCTTTATGGCCATGCCCTGCCAAACTGCTGCATCTCCGCAGTTACCGGGAAGAATTCTTAGCCATCCCACCTAGATTTGATTACTTCCTTCCTGTGTCTCCTCCAAATGTAGGCTCCATTTACCAGATGTTCACTTAACGTTTCCACTTCACTTACCTTTATCATCGGGTCTGCCTGTTGGTAGGGCTGGCTGGCAGGGAGGTGGGGTCTACTCAGGACGCTGTCAAAGAAGTTATTTTGAGACAAAGTATTGAGTCTTTCCCTGACCTCTGGGGCGCTGCCTCCCTGGAGTGGATTATCGACTTCTTTTCCCTAAATGTTATGATAAAAGCCTTTCTTCACCACTCATCTCAGCGAATGTGCCTCCTCCGAGTAGCAAGAGCCTCACCAACTCCCTCTGGCTCTGACATGATGACCCTTCTTGCCACCAGATGACAGAGGGAATCAGGGTCCAGAAGGAGAGACGTACAGGCTGGGACTTTGATCCCCAATTCCCATCTGTCCTGCATGGTCTCCCTCCTGGGACCAGGAAACAAGAAAACAGCTCTGGTTTAGAGGCAACATCCTGTGATTTCACCCGTTTCTCATCTCTAGGAGACAAGGACGAGGCCTCCAAATGGGCAGCCTGCCCTGGTCACCAGCGAGCCATGGTCTGTTTCCCACAGAAAAGCTTGGAAGAGTCCCCAGAGAATATCTGCTCACCCATTTTCTTCAAAGTCCTACAAATAAGGGAAAGTGTCAGAAAACACCAAAATGGCTCTCCTCAGGATCCCCGGGCTCCGTCCCTCAGCACACGCAGGTCACCGGTCGGTTGTCTCTAATCCACGGGCACTTCCACACTCATCCTCTCTGAACAACACAAGCTCGCACTCACACTGGATCCTCTCATGAGGCCGCATTTTCCGCTCTCTGGCTCTCATCAACAGCCGGAATGAAAGTACCTTACGGAGTCTCTGTGTCTTCCTTTCTCAGTCTCGTCTCCAGTGCCAACAACAGAGTCTACTATACTCTTGTCATGCTCAATAAATAAATCAGCGACAAATCGCAAACAAGTCAACAGATGAACAAAGAGCATCCCTCCCTCCCTGCTTCCTCGGCTGTTAGCAGACAGGACTCTTCCCTGCTCACTAAGGCGTGAGCGGGCAGCCGGTGGCCCCCGCCTGGAGACCCCTCCAGGAAGGCAAGCGTGCACAAGGGAGGGCCAGGGAGGACGGGAGGCAGGGCATGGGCGGTGGCAGGCAGCTGTGCTGACACCAGCCCGGAGAAGAGCAGAATCTGCTGTGGAGAAAGGACCTGATGGACAGCCACCTGCTCTGCAGCCCCCTTAGTCCACGCTTCGCGCTCCAGTGTCCCTGTTCCGGACAACAGCAGAGCCCAAACTGCCATCCTGAGCCTCTCCTGCTCTGTCCTTCACCGAGGGGCACCCCTGGAAAACACTCACCTCCAGAGAAGGGGACTGGACTGGACAGTAGTTCTATGGCTGTCCAGGGGTCAGCCCAGGCCACCTCCTGCCTGACCAGTGCTGAGCATGCTCTGTGGGACACAGCAAGCTCTGCTGTCTTCTCTCAGTGACAGAGAAAACTGTCTTCACCCAAAACCCAGGAAAAGTCCGGGGGTGACAGTGCTCTGAGGAGCCCAGTCGTCTCCCTGTCTCTCTCCCTTCTTTCCTTCTCGCTGTCCCTGAGGAGGAGCGCTCCTCACAGAGGAACTGGATTTGCCAGGTTCAGATAAGCCCCAGGGATACAGTCAAGGGCAAGTCAGGGAAACTTTCACTCCTGTCCCCCCACCCCCCGCCCCCCTGGGGCTAATCAGGTTTGAGAACAAGGAAAAGTTTTGTGTCATGGGCAAACTTGGCATCTCCCAGCCAGGAGTTTCTCCGTGCCCCGGCTGCCTTCCTCCCGGACCCCAAATGCTGGGTATCTCCAAGCAGTCCAGGTTGTAAATGGCCTGCACCCTGCTCTCTCTCTGGTGTGACTCCCTGATCCCAATTAGCCCTGCAGAGCCCAATGGAGCCTCAAGCAGAAGATCCCACAGGTGCCACACACCCGAAACCCAGCGGCCACCAAGTCCCCTCTGTCAAAACGTTTCGCGTCTCAAAGCCCGAAGAATCGCATGTTTCTCAGTTATCTCTGCCCTCCCTCTGCCAGAAACACTCTGGGCATAGTGGTGGGAAACCTGGTGAGAGAAATAGAGGGGACCTGCCACACACCAACCTCTCCATCTGCTGAGACCACTGCCCACCCCCGTCTCCAACACGCATGCGTTCCAGCCGCAGCCGCGCGACCGGTTTCCTTCCAGGTGTCCAAAGGCTACCAGGCCCCTTCCCGAGCTGCTGGGAGTGACAGGTGCAGGTGAAGAACCAGCACACAGAACTGACAAAAAATAATAATAATAATATATATATATAATAGTATATAAAAGTGAGGATGGCTGAGGTGCTAGATAAAATAGCAAAATAACATTTAAAATATTTATATATTTTAAAACAACCTCCATTTAATATAAAATTAGCACAGCTCATGGTAAAAGATAAAATGCTAGAATGGAATAGAAATAAAACGCAAATGTCCCTTTCACCAATGCCTGCTTTTCCTGATCCAGCTCCAACAGGTGGACACTATTATGACTTTCTGTCGTGTCCACACAGAAGTGTTCTATGCATACACAACTGTATCTGTCTATCAGCGTTGCTTGTTTTTTAGTAAACACCATCGGGCGACTTTCCTTTTGTAATAGGTATGTCTGTGCCTTAAACCTTCTCATATGAGCACCCATGTATCTTTCACATTTCAAGTGACTGCTAAATAAATATTCACTTTCAAAAAAAAAAACAGCATTTACTTAGTGAGTAGCCTGCTGATAATGAACAGTTTTTCTGGGTTTTCACAGTATAAACGATGCTGCAGTAAACATCTTCATGTGGAAACCTGGGCCTTTGCATTTATCTCTTCCTATTAAATTTATTGGCTGTTGGCAAATCACCCTCCGAAAAGCTGTATGCATTTATAGTCTGTTGAAATGAGATTATATTGGAACCATCCCCATAACCATTCTCAGGAAGTTGCAGAAAATGTTTATTTCAGCGTTAACTCCATGCAGATCCCAGAATGACATTAGCACCTCAGGAGTTGGTGACTACACTGTGAAGTAAGGACCCGCCCAGAGGTCCTCGTCCCCACAGGCTCTGCACTGACAGCCGCCCAGGACACCTCTGTCCTAGCATCTGCCCGTGAGCCTCTGAGCAGCTGCGCGGGGTCATGTGATGACTGTTGGGAAAATGTGAAGCCAGGCTGATGGCACACGAGGAATCCAAAGAGGACGGACTCTCTCGGAGAACCCTTATTGCAGAACCATGTCCCTAGTTCAAGGTATGCTTCGGTTTCTCCCGGCATCCGTCCAGTGTTTCTCAGACCACAGCAGCCCAGGAGACAAGTCAGAAGTAGAACTGGAAAAAAAGTTCGTCAGTTTCTTTAACGCTTAGGATCCAGCAATTCTACTCCCAGGTATTTACCCGTGAAAAATAAAAACGATGTCCTCACAAAGACCTCTGTTAGCGTGTGCCTAGCAGTTCACATCATTCTGGCACCTGACACCCAGTATCTATCAACAAGACGCTCACCGGGCACGGATTCAGTCGCAGTGAATGCCTCGGCTCGCTAAAATCTGTTTGCAACCCCAAAGTCACTATTTACACGCTTTCAAGGTCCTTCAAGGACATGGGCAAGAGTGCTCAGAGCGGTAACAGTTGGAGCCGCGGGGCGCACGTGTTCCCGCCTGAGGCTGAGGAAGGCAGACCTGCCTTCTTGTTTCAGCTCTCAGGGTATCAACACGCGTCTCAGCTGACTCATCAGCGCCCCCGTTTTTGCACTTTTGTGCTTTTTGTTGGTGATTTTGCCATTTAAGGTGGCTCCCAAGCGTGGTGTTGAAACGCTGTCGAGTGTTTCTCAGAGCAAGAAGGCTGGGAGGTCCCCTGAGGGAGGAAATTAGCCCAGACCGTGTTGGGTAAGCTTCTGTCAGTCACGAGCTATTGTGCTCCTGGCTGTGAGTTCAGTGTTCCTGAATGGACAATAGATGTTCAGTAAGGTGTCTACGAACATGTGACAGAGGCTCATCCGGGACCTATCCTGATATTCCTCCCAGGAGCAGTGATTCCGTTTTCTCTAATTGTGTTCCAGCAACTTCATAAGACACAACTACCGCAAGTAATGAATCCCAGCTGTATATCCATAGGAGGAAATACTACTCAGCAATGAAAAGGAACAAACCAGCCCTGGCCAGTTTGGCTCAGCGGTTCGAGCGTCGGCCCACAGAGCAGAGAGACCCAGGTTTGGTTCCCGCGAAGGGCACGTACCTCAGTTGCAGTTTGTCCCCGGCCCCGGTTGGGGTCGTGTGGGTGGCAGCCACTCAATGTGTCTCTTTCACATCAATGTCTCTCTCTCTCTTCCTTCCTCTCTCCCTCCCGCTCTATCTGAAGATAAATGCAAAAGTGTCCTCAGGTGAGGATAAAAAGAAAGAAAAAGAACAAACTGCTGATCCACACCATGTGGCCGAATCGCACTCACATACATCACGCTGATTGAAACAAGCCAGACACCGAATCACGCGTGCTTTCTGACTCCGCCATCTGATGCTCTGGAGTAGGTGACAAGAACAATCACCTGTGTTTTCCAGAAGCTCCAAAGTCACTGCTGGGGTGCTGGGAGGAGACAGACTGGGAAAGATGATGAGGGAACTCTGGCATGTGTGATCTGTTGTACACTGCTGAATTCTACGTGCTAACTTTGATTTCGGGATCTTTGCTTCTGTGTTTAGGAGAGATGCTGGCCTGTAGTTTTCCTTTCTCACAAGGTCTTTGTCAGGTGGCAGCACCAAGGTAATTCTGGCTATCATAGAATGAATGGGGGAAGATGTGCCCTTTTCCTATTTGATGGAAAAAGTTGGTATTGCTTCCTCCGGAAGTGTTTGAAGGTTCGCATTAGTGAGCACATCGAGGGCAGGAATTTTCTTTGTGAGAAAGGTTTCTGTGACAGGTTGTGGCAGCTGACTAATGCTCTCCTCGCACTCACCCCTCAAAAAAAATCCGCACCCTAATTCCCAGAATCTGTGACTGCTACCGTACCTGGCAGAAAGGACTTGGAAGATGTGATTACGGCTCTTGAGATGGGAGATTATCCTGGAATATCTGGAAAGTCTCTACATCTGGTAATATTTCCTGCCGTAAAACCACTGTTTCTAATATTACAGAACACCACCGGGTTTCTTAAGCTTATTATTTGTATGTTATAACTTTTCTATCACTTAATGTCAATGTGTCTTCATATTTCAAATATATTACATGTAGACACCATGAAGTTAGTCTGAAACCTCTGCCTTTTAATTGGAATGTTTAGTTCATTTGCACAGAATGATTATTGACTTTTTAATTTAGGTGTACTATTTTTCTACCTTTTTACTTTCTCCTATCTAGTGTTCTGTTCTTCTAGTCTCCCTTTCCTACTTTTTTTCTGGATTAATTGGTATTTTTAATTCCTTTAATGGCATTTTAGATATATCTTTTGGGATTATTTTAGTGTTTGCTAGTGGGATTATAATATGCACTCGAATGATCACAATCTACTAAGTGTTAACATTGCGACACTTTACAGAAAATGTACGAGCCTTGGAAAAGCACAATTACATTCATGCCGCTATCTGCTTTATGTTGTTATCATATATATTACATGTACAGGTGCTATAATCCCCAAAATACGGAATCATACTTTGCTCTATAGATTCATATGTCTTTCAAAAGAATTATGAAAAAAAACACATCTATTTTATAAACTTAGTTTGTATCTCACAGTCTTATCCTGCAAACACTTCTCTCTGCATTCCCGTATCAAAAAGGATTGAAAAATACCATCTGCTTCACCTCCCCCCTCAATTGGCTTTGTCCTCGTTAACTTCTTTGTTGTTCCTATAGTGCCTTTTAGTATGTCGGGAAAGTAAGTAGAAATAAACGGTCAACAGAGCATTTTAAACAGAACGTCAGGCTACTTATTTCTTCTCTTCCTGCAGCTTGACTGTAACATCCCAGGGGGGGCGTCAGCTGTCTGACTTCCAGGACGCTTGTCCTCCCTGATGCATTGCCCCATCTTCTGGCCTGGGACACAGAGGGTTACCAGGGTACACACACAGTGACCGTGGTCCCATCTGGAGGGAGCTGGAGCTGTGAGCGAGAGAACAAGGGCTGTGTTTTTGTGGTGAGGAATGGGTGAGGGTTGCAGAAAGGGCAGGTTTTGGAGAGGTTCCTCCTGATCGCTCCCCCTGGTGGCTTAGGAGTCATGGAGAGAGACAGATGCAGTCATAGCTCAGGTCACAGAGTCTTGGAAAGTATCCTGTTTTCTTGTTCTCAATCGAGCCTGGCGAAAGGGTCAGGAGTAGGAAAGCAGACAAAGGAACAGTTATAAATTGCCCCCAAATAACACAAGAAACCAAGATAGGTGACTTCCAAAGTCAGTGCCATTGACACTGTCGCTGGAGAAGAAGCATTCCTCACAATATGTAGCAGAGCTATCACAGTGCAGGGCTGCCCTTGACCCAAGGCTGCTGGGGTTGAACTGGGAAGGGAGCAGTGGGGTACACTCATGTTCGTGTGTGTGTGTGTGTGTGTGTGTGTGTGTGTGTGTGTGTGTGTGTTTACACTTGCATGTGTGTGCACATGAGCACATCATAGGAACACAATGTATGAAGGTCAATCTCTAGTTAACATCAGCTGTTTAATCCTTCATTAACATCTTCTCCAAAAGCCACAAGACAGTAGGTGAAGACTTCTCCGGCTTTGAGCATCTGTAAATGTCAGGGGGCACCTCTACATCAGGAAAAATATTTTTCTCCACCTGAAAAGTTTCTTTGCACTACACACAAGGGACTAATTATTTCCTCACTTTGAAAACTTTGTAAGAAATCAAAACAATTATCTCCTCCTTGGATGGCATGCACCTTCCACTAATACGTCAGGGCATATCACTCAGAATTTTCTCTTGAGAGACTCATTTCTTCAGCTCTCCCAACCTCCGAATCATGGCCCTCTCCCTGTCACAGCCCAAGCACCAAAACCTTTTATTCCTATTCTCCTCTTCTCAAGTGGTGAAGCTCTTGACTTCTGGGTTTGGGGGTTGGTTTAGGATAAATGTATCACCTCATCATCACCAGAATCCCACAGGAACAACTCTGTCTCAGATTTAGATAAATATAAAATAAATTTTATTATGGCACTATTAGGCAGATATTTTCTTAACCTTGGGGACTGAAGGACCTTGCTAAAGAGTATTTTAGAAGTATTTGCCATTAATTTCCTAAATATCTTTTCCCTTGGTGACTATTCTTCCAGGTCTTATTGCTGAAGACAGAGCCTAAGAGTTAAAACCTCAGAAATCTTAATTTAAGCTTTATATTAACTTGTTAAGTAAGCTAGACCAAATAATTCAGCTTCCAAAATCTCATTAGAATTGGAAGAAGGGGGATTTAAAATGGAGAGAAACTCTATCCTAGTGAGATCGATCCTTAGATTCCCTTCTATTTCAGGTGTATGTAATGTCACTAGAGAAACTCAAGGATGGTATTTGCATTTGAGGCAAAATGTGAATTGGATAGACCGGTTTGCTGAATGGAATCTGTGGATTCGTTTTACAGTGTCTCCCTTCAAATCCAAAGGTCTGCAGTTCCTTTTCTGACAGATTGATGGTGGGCATAGCAGGGAGACTGCGTTTGTGACCGATTCGCTGCTCCTCTGCAAAGGTGACCCAGAATGGCTTTCGGAGACTCAGTATGTGCATCACTATGCTTCCCATGGTCTTAATTCATCTATATCATGATCCATAAAGGACGTAAGAGGTATAAAGTATCTACTACGGTTCTGATACTGAGAATACAGTGAATGTTGAATAAGCACATCTTCTGACATAACAAGGATGCCATTATCACACGAGAAAATAACACATTACTTCAGTAATATAAAATATAGTCCATATTAAAATTTTCTAAATTTTTCTCAAATATGTTTATAGCTTTTTTAAAACTCAAAGATCCTATCAGGTATTGCATTTGATTGTTTTTGTTTTTTAATTGATCACATTTCCTCTGATCATTTTTAGCTTTTCATTTTTATTTTTTTTATAATTTTTTTCTTTTATTGATTTTTGTGAGAGAGAACATCAATTGGCTGCTTCTTGCACATCCCCCAATGGGGATCAGGCCCACAACCTGGGCATGTGCTCTGACCGGGAATCAACCCGGTGACCTCTTGGTGCATGGGTCAACGTTCAACCACTGAGCCGCACCAGCTGGGCTGTGCCATATTTTCTTGATCCACTTGTCGTCAGTAGACACTTAGGTTGCTTCCATATCTTGGCTGTTGTTAATAATGTTACAATGAACATAGGGGTGCATATATTTTTTATAATTAGTGTTTTAGATTTCTTTTAAATAATTGATGTCTTCTTCCATTTCAATATCTTATAAATTACTAAGTACAAGTCTTTTATCTCCTCAGTTAAATTTATTCCTAGGTATTTTATTCTTTTTGATATAATTGTAAATGTGACTGCTTTCCTAATTTCTCTTTCTAATCATTTATTATTGGTGTATAAAAATGCAACCAATTTCTAAATATTAATTTTGTGTCCTGCTACTGCATTGAATTTATTTATCAGTTCTAATTGTTCTTCTGGTGGAATATTTAGGATTCTCCATAAATATAGTATGTCATTTGCAAATATGACAGTTTTATTTCTTCCTTTTCCCATTTGAATGCCTTTTATTTATTTTTCTTGTCTGATTGTTGTGACCAGGACTTCCAATACCAGGTTAGGTAAAAGTAGACATCTTTGTCTTGTTCCTGATCTTCAAGAAAAAAACTTTAGCTTTTCATCACTGAGTATATTATCTGTGGGTTTGTAATTTTTTTTTTAATCCTCACCCAAGGACATTTTTCCATTTTTTGTTCAGATAGAGTGGGAGGAAGAGAGAGGGAGAGGGAGAGGGAGAGGGAGAGGGAGAGGGAGAGGGAGAGGGAGAGAGAAACATCAATGTGAAAGGGACACATCGAGTGGCTGCCACCCACACGACCAACCAGGGCTGGGTACAAACTGCAACCAAGGTACATGCCCTTAGCGGGAACCAAACCTGGGTCTCTCTGCAGGCCGATGCTCTAACCGCTGAACCAAACTGGCCAGGGCTGGATTTGTCATTTTTTGCCTTTGTTATGTTCAGGTATAGTCCTTCTATTCCCACTTTGCTGAGAGTTTTTATTATAAATGGGTGTTGGTTTTTCTTAAATGCTTTTTCTGCATCTATTGATATGATCATATAATTTTATCCTTAATTTTGTTTATGTGGTGTACTGTGTTAACTGTTTTACAAATATTAGACCAAACTTGCATCCCAGAAGGAAATCGCACATCATCATGGTAGTGTATGATTTTTTTGATGTATTGCTTAATTCGGCTTGCTAATATATTGTTGCATCTATGTTCATCAAGGATATTGGCCTATAATTTTATTTTTACTTTTTTTGTAGTGTCTATCTGGTGTTGGTACCAGAATAATACCAATCACGACAACGGTGAAGTGAGAGGCACACATAGAGAAGGCTTTCCTCCGGCCAAGGCTGAGGGGATCATGAGGATGGTGGAGATGATGTAGGTGTAGGAGACAATTGTAGGGCTCAAAGAACCAACGATAATGAAAATGGCCATTAAAAACAGAATAAACTCTGTGAAAAGGCTGTCATCACAGGATAGGCTGAGCAGTTGCCCTTGGTCACAGTAGAAATGGTCTAGCACGTTGATTTGCAGAAGGTCAGCTGAAACGTGGCATAGACGGGCCAGATCTCAGAAAGGAACCCAAACAGCCACGACACAGTTACCACCCAGATGCAGGTGTGGCTGCTCATAATGCTGCTGTACCTCAGAGGGTTACAGACGGCCACGTAACGGTCCACAGCCATCGCCCCCAGTAACACCAGCTCCGACGACCCCAAAGAAAGGTACAAGTATAGTTGTGCCCCACTGGCAGGCATAGATGTTGCCTGCATCCCAGGGAGCAGCAAGCCCCAGAGCATCAAGGGGACGGCCACGGATGTGGTCAGGATCTCTAGGACAGAGAGGTGGCCCAGGAAGAAATACATGGGGGACTGCAGACATTTATGAACACAGACAGTCATGATGACGACCGTGTTTCCTGTTATTGTCTCTGATCAGAAGAGGAAGAAGGTAGCAGACAAGATACAGCAGAATTGTTGGGAGCCAGGGAAGCCCAAGAGATACAGTCAGTGGAATAGGTGACTTCCCAGCATTTGTTTCTGAGTGCTTGCTCCTTCTGAAATCTAGAGAGCGAAAGAGAGGTTACACTGCGTCTGGTCTCAAAAGGAGCGGAAACAGTTCCAGGTAGAGAAATAATATTATCTTCCTGCTCATGGGCTCCACGGCATGCCTAGAAAGGGGTCGTGTTCTAGTGTTCCTTCCACATGGTCACTGCTGTTTTTTAAGAATATACATTACATATGAAAAGAATAGAACCTGGCCCAGAAATGAGCCCAGTCTCCAATGTGCCATCTCATAGGCTCTGCCCAGCACACACCATCTGCATCTCTCAGTCCACAGGTCATCCTCTCTCACACTGTTCTGAACAGCCACCCATGTCTGCCTCCCTGACTACAATGTGCTCCTTTGTACCACTAACTTCCTTCCATCTGGAATGCCCTAAACAACCTGGTCCTTCCAAGCATATATATTTTATTCTTGCAAGCCCTGTTCCCGTATCACATCCAATAGAAATGTTTTCCTGCCCAATCCCACCCAATCTGGTATGTGTTTACTTTGTATCTTGATGGCCCAGAGACCAGTTGAACTATATCATTGTGAAGCGTTTCCTGACCTCTGTCATCACTGGTATCAGACAGGAGTGGGGATGGAAACTCTCTGAGAGTTCTGTAAGATCTGGAGGGTAAGGGCCAAGTCTTTCTCAGTCTACTGACTGCTCAGCTAGTTCTCTGAGTGAATTACTGCTTTCTTCCTCCTTATTCTTGGGAGGAAAGGTCTACCTTGCTTTTCTCCCCAGTGAATGTGTCTTCTCATAGGAGATGGGCTAATTAGCACATGAGCTTAGTCAGTCTGGCCTCGAAGAGTCTAATACCAACAATCACCAGACTCACAGGAGGAAGGTCTCCAGGAGGGCCTGGGAGGAGGTCCCACCCTCAATCTCTACCTGCCCAACATCGAACTCATGCTGGGACTGGCAGACATGAGGCTGAAGGCCCAGTTTCAACACCACCTGCCTTTGCAAGAGCTCAAAACCCTAGATCTGGGCCCATCCCAAGCCCCATGTATAAGTGTCCATGGTGTCAGTCTAACAGAAGGTGAGGTGAGTTCCCCAGAACCAATGCCCTTTTTACAACCAGATTTTTCCTCCAAAATCATATATATACACTAAAGAGTCAGTTGTCACTAACATAAAATAGACCCAAGGACCTGAGCTCCTTAGGATTTCTGGGACCCAGCCCCCATCTCCTTCAGGTCCTTGCTCAAGGGCCTAAGCTCAGGGAGCCTTTGCTCATCAGCCTCTCTAAGAACACATACCACTCTTCACTCCCCGTCACCTCACCAGGATCTTTTACATTCTCAGCTCTCCGTACCTAAAATTACATTTAGTTTTTGTTATTTTCTGTCTCCCATTTTACAATGTAAGCTCCATGAAAACAGAAACTCTGTCATGCTTATTTACTGTTTCTGATACTTGAATATTTTTGAATGAATGAATGAATGAATGCATGAATGAATGAATGACTCAATCAGTTAAGGAATGAATCTATGAACAAAGTTTATTTAGTCCTGATTAATGGCCAATTTTGGAGCAAACTTTGCTTTCTCTCCCTTCAGTCTTCACAGAAACACCGCCTGAGCCAACATGAGGTTCTCTCTCTCTCTCTCTCTCTCTCTCTCTCTGGATCCCTTATGAAGTGGCCACTGAGTAACAAGGATCAAAAATAGACTTGTTGGGAGAGCTCAGCATTCTGTCTTCAATAACTGCTGCTTGGCCAGGACCACATGACAGGAAGAAGAGAGGAGAGTCCTGACAAAAGCCAGGAGCTGTGTCTGGTCCAGCACTGGTCAGGGAAGCTCTGAATCTGCTCTCTTCTGTGCACGGGGCACTTGGAGATGAGCCCATCTACTCCGCTGCTCCTCTGGCCCACTGTAGGTGTCCTGGGTGAAGACAGCAGCCAAGCCCACAACTTCCCATCCGGACGCTCTCTTACTCTGTCCTTCAAGAGGGCAAATCCTCAAAGACACTCACTTCCAGAGAAAGAGGCTGAACTGGAAAGTTCTATGGCTCTCCTGGAATCAGCCCAGGCCACCTCCTGACTAGTGCTGAGCATGCTCTTTGGGCCAGAGCAAACCTCTGCTTGTCTTCACTCTCAGTGACAGAGAAAACTGTCTTCACACGGGCACTTGGGGGGAAATCCAGTAACAACTGCTGCAGGAAGTCCAGTGTGTCTGACTTTCTCGCTCCTTCTTTTCCACCTCAGTGTCTCCCCAAAGAGAGTTACACACTGAAGAACCCTAGGGATGCAGTCAAGGGAAAGCCAGAAAAACTTTCAGCCCTTCTCCCCTGAGGCTAATCAAATTGTTGAACTCTCTGAAGTTTTTTGTTGGGAAAACTTGACATCTCCCTTATCAGGAGTTTCTTAGCAGCCAAGGTGCCTTCCTCCCAGGCCCCAAGTCCTAGTTACCATAAAACAGTTCAAACCAGCCTCCTGTTCTCTTCTGTGCATCTACCTCATTCCACGTAGCCCTACTGAGCCTAAGATTCCCTGCAAGCAGAAGATACCGCAATGTATTCCCACATACACATAAAAAACCACAGGCCAGGGACAGGCAAGTTACGTGAGTAAAACAGTGTTGTGGGCAGTGGTTCCACAGAAACATCGGAAAACCAGCAAAGGCTGTCAGAACTAACTTTGTCAGAACTCTGGAAAACATTCAAACAGTAAAGCAACAAAGGAAACACGGACTCAGGAACAAGGCAACTTAGAGATGTTAGCAAAGCTCCGTGGTGTTTTTCCATCTCCTTGCCCACTCTCCCCCAGCTTGACGGCAGTCTTGAAAACAGCGATCTGCGTTCCTGGCGTGGGTCCCCATTTCCTGGTTCTAGAGTACTTTGCCTGTCTGTTCTAACCTGTCTGGGGCTACCGGAAGGATTCATACGGGATGCTGATCTTTGTTTAATCTAAGACAGAGCTCAGGGTGGAAAGAGGTGAGCATTGCCCAAGCAGGCTTTGTTTACTAACAACCTGCAGCCACCTGGGGGGAAAGACAGACCATCTAAAGCCTCGGTGGTAAAGTTTCTTTGGGAAATTAGGGAATTTAAAAGCATATACACATACTGGGGAATTAAAAAAAAAAAACTCATACATATGTATAGGGCAAGATGCACACTCAGAAAAAACCTAAGAAGACACCAACCTTTTGCTGTTAAGTAGGATAAACTCAGAGAGATCCACACCAAGGCACAGTATAGTCAGTCAATAGAGAAAGACCAAGAGAATCCTGAAATCAGTGAGAGAGAGGCACGTTGTCACTTATAAGGAATTCTCATCAGATTATCAGCCAATTTTTTACCAAAAATTATGTGGGATGGTGAGGACAATAAGATAGCGTACTTAACGTGCTGGGGGAAAAAAAAACTTTATCCAAAACTTCTGGATCCAGCAAAACTGTCCTTCAAAAATGAGGGATAATGAAGACAATCCTAGATGAACAAAAGCTGAGGGAGTGTTTCCAGTAGACTTGTCCTCGATGAAATGCTGAAGAGTCCTTCAGGTTCACATGAGACCTTGAATCCACATGAGGATATAAAGAGCTCCACTAAAGTAGAGCTAACATAAAAGCTGGGGTTAATATAAAAGCCAGTTTTATTGTATTTGGGTTTTTATAACTCCACTTTATTTCCTACATAATTTTAAAAAATGTATAAAAAATAACCATAAGTATGTTTTTAGTTGTTGAGTTGTCGGAATCCTTTCTGTATTCTGGATAGTAAACCCTTATTAGCTATATGATTTGCAAATATGTTATCCTATTTTGTAGGTTATCTTTTCACTTTCTTGATAATGTTCTTTGATGAACAAACGTCTTTTTAGTTTTTATAAACTCCAATTTATCTATTTTTTCTTTTGTTGCTCATGCTTTTGGTGTCATATCTGAGAAACTATTGATAAATTCAAGGTCGTGAAGATTTATTCCTACGGTTTCTTCTAAAATTGTTATGGTTTTAGCTCTTATATTTAGGTTATGATCCATTTTGATTTAATTTTGATAATGGCATGAGGTAGGGGTCCAGTTTCTTTTTCTATATGTGGAAAACCAGTTCTCCCAGAACCACTTGCAATAGTAATTATTCTTTTCCCCATGAATGTTTTAGAACCCTTGTTGGAAATCAATTGGCCATATAAGTTTATTTATGAACTCTCAGTTCTACTCTATTGGTCTATACATCTATCTATATGCTTGTACTACATTGTTTTGATTATTGAAGCTTTGCAGTAAGTTCTGAAATTAGGAAGTGTTATTTATACATACAAGTAAGAAAATTTTTGAAATGTAGGATAGTAAATATCTAATATTGGAGAATATGAGGTTGAATGACTTACTCAAGGTCACACAGCAATTTAATAGCAAAACAGACTTAATGACCAGGGTCTCCTGATTCCTAGTGTTTATTATTAATACAAAATATTAATATATGGAGGGTTTCTTGTAAATTATAAATTGTCCTGGATGATCTCTTAGAACCTACAAACTTTAAAATGATAAGGTTCAAAGATATTCTTTAGAATTCATTTTATTTTGGCACATAATAGATGTTTAGTAAATTTTGCCTATACATCTCATCCTAGAGTAAGCTCCTAGAGAGGAAAGCTAAATATAAAATTTGAAAAAGAAAAATAGGTCAATCCCTTTTAAATTTGGAAGCACAAAAAGATGTTTCTCACTGTGATACAAAATCCAGAAGCATAAAAGAAATGATAGATTTGACTATATAAAAATATTTTAGCTTAACTTTTGTCTGTCAAAATAACCTTAAGAAAACTCAAACACAAAAACAAATTTAGAGAAAATATTGGTAAACTATATTACAGATAAAAAGCTAACATCCTTAATACATAAAATCCTCTTTAAATCAAGAAAATAGATCAGGGGGATGGGGAGTAGGTGGAGGTGGACAAAGGGGGGGAATTGGGGATGAAAAAGACTTTGCTTTGAGTGATGGGTACACGATGCAGCGAGCAGATAATGTTTTGTTGAGTTGTACACTTGAAATGTGTATGGTTTTATGAACCAATGTCACCCCAATAAATTCAATTAAAAATAAAACAGATCAAAAGTGACTAAAAAAGTAAAAAGTAGAAATAAACACTTCTCAGAAAAGATAAACAAATGGCCCTTACAAGTATAACGTTAACCTTCACTCATTTTAAGAGAAATTCACATTAAAATGACAATGAGATACCATTTCTCATCTATAAGATTGGCAAAATGATTTGTTGGGGAGACTGAGGCAGAACAGAGAAAACTGCTTTCCTGATGACTTTGATGGCAGGTTCAAGGATGCTCACAGAGAAAAGGGGTGGGGCAGGGCTATGTCCGCCTACTACCCTGTGACATGGGGAGACTATCTAACATTCATTCTATTCTGTACAAATAAGAGACTTACACTTTTGGATTATGTCTTGTGATAAAACATACTCAAGAATACACATAAGAGGAAGAGAAGTTGGTGGAGATAAACATGGACATATAAATAAATATATAGCAGCCTATCACTGATGAAAGTTGGCTGAAATACAAGGCTTGGATAGGTGGGATCAATGCACCTCAGGCAGGCATAAAAAAAACTGCAGGCTTCCCCCATGCCCACCCCACCCCCTTCTCCAGCTTGGCCCCTGCAAACCCACTACATGGAGCTGCTGGCTCCCAGAGGAGCCATAGAAGGAAAAGGAAAGGAGGTGAGCTTGGTCTTTGCCCCTGAACTCATCAGGCAGAAAGATCCCTGCACCCTCCTTTAGAAGTAGAGGGGAGAGTAGGGCAAGAGGTCAGGAGTGTTTAATGACAACCTCTCCTAGAAACCAGTGAGATGGGGAGTAAGTGAAACTACCCTAATAATATAACCTGTCACACTCTGTCATACAACCCACCCTTCCAGTTATATCCAGCGAATCTTTTGTGTTTACTTACCCTGTACTGTCCCCATTCTAGACTACTTACTAGTTGCCAAATGCTTACTTACCAAATGCTGTCCCTATCTCCCTGAGTTCAGACTTCTGTCCATGCTGGTTCTTGAAACACACTCCCTTCCCATCTTTGTCCATTAATATTGTACCTGGAGTTTACGGACTGGCTCAAATGATGACTCTTCCAAGCAAACTGTTCTTCCATCCAGATGCGATCTCTTCCCCTTGGGATTTCCCAAGCACTCTGCACCTCCCCGCAACAACTTAGCAGGTCTGGCACCGCACTCTAGTTATTTGTGTACATGTCTTATCCCAGGTGTGTGGCTTCTAGTTCATAGCTCTTGGTTCGGGGACAGGGTTTACCTTAACAGTCTTCACAGAGGCTGGTGCAGTATTGAACACAGTGCAAGTGTTCAGCACGTTTTTGTTAAAAGAGGAATAAAATGTGTGTGTGAAGGAATGAGGAAGTCCCCAGATTCTCATTTCTAGAAAAGATTTGCCAAATGACAACCCAAATGCTCTTTGAGAAATGCAGAAATGGCCCTGGCCAGTTTGGCTCAGCGGTTAGAGCATTGGCTTGCGGTCCAGAGAAATGCAGAAATGTACTGTGATGTTCAAAGAGAGTGATGTGCCTCTTGGGGATGTAATGATCGAGCGATGGTTTCCATGTATTGTGCACCTATCGTGTATCAGATGCTCTGCAGCTTCGGGGTGTCTCATTCAAACAATAGCCCTATTACCAAGGGAGATTCTAACATCCATTCAGATCTTACTATCTACTATGGCCTCTTCTAAGACCTACATACTTATTATGTGATGTATAATCCACAGCTACTCTGTGTGGTACTAGTAGCATGATCTCTATTTTAATAGATAAGCAAAATAAAAAAGAGGTAAGGGAACATACCCAAGGTTCTCATACATTGTAATAAAGCCAGGATACAAACGCCAACAGTGTGACCCCACAGTTTGATTCCTTCATTAGTAGTTATTCTCATCCCCATTTGTGGAAAGACAGAACTGAAGGAAGTTTAGAAGGTTAAAATCTACCCCAGACACACAGTTAATTTAACAGTGAGGCTGGGGTTTGAAAGTAGATCGATATGATTCTACAGCTTCGTGTCAGCCCCTAACATCTACTGCCCTCCCTACAAAGGGACACCCTCTCCTGTCTAACAAACTGAAAAATATTTTGAGTGACGAAGCTTTGGACCTCAATTCAAGAAGACAGGATGGAGCCTAGAGGAAATAATAATCTGGCATATCTATAAATGCACATCTACATATAAATACTATAAAGACCTATAGGTTTTATAGCTATCTTTATGTTATCTAAATGCCTAAGACACAAATGTTGATTTCCCCCATCAAACATAATGCCACAGCAAACTCCTGGCCAATGTTCCAGGTCCTCAGCCATTAACTCCATCTCCAAAGAAAGAAGGAATACAATGAAACATGAATGACGTAATGCATAGATGGATGGGGTAGGTAAGTCCCTTGACGTCCTCCCAACCACTCGATGCCACCAGCAGCAGGTGCGATGGGACGAGGTGCGGGGTGGAGATGGCACAACGAGCATCACTCGAGGTCCTGAGACTTTTGTAGAACCAGCACGATCGGGACTATGTGTGGTCTCTGGACCGGGGCTGGTCCTTGAACGGTTTGCTACTGTGCTGTGAAAAGAAACTCTCGTAAGCCAAAATGTAAATATTTTAAAACAGAGCACAGGCTAGCTGAAGTTCTTGGTAGACCACATTAAAATGGGGATGGGAAAGGAAAGGCTTTACAACCAATCACCTGCAGGATCAGAGTTTAGGAGAAATTGACAGAATAATTAGAAAAGCGATGACACTCTTCAAAAATCAGTAGTGATAAACGGTCCACTCTCACATAGATAGATAGATAGATAGATAGATAGATAGATAGATAGATAGATAGATAGATAATAGGTAGGTAGGTAGGTAGGTAGGTAGACAGATAGACAGACAGATTTGCCCTTTTCTTTTTATACTGGGGTGTGAGATGACATGGAGAGAAGAGAATTCATACCAGAAAGATCACATTCTGAAAATATGAAAAAGAAAATAATGCCCAATAATTGAAGAATTGGTAAGCCAGCAACTCCAAAGCCTGATTCAAGCTAGAACAACAGCCATGTAGAGGAGACAGAGCTGTAAGTTTAAAGCCAGAAGAAAAGCGAGGACAGACGTGGAGGTCAGTTGTTAGGAAGATCTTCCCAGCAAAAAAGCTCAGGCGGCAGCTGGCTCAGCTGGCTGCGGACAGCACCCCATCGGGTGTAGATTAGGATGGAGTGTGTGTCTAACCACGTGTGGTAGGAATTGAGGAGGCAACGAAAGGACGAAACAGGTGGGAATTGTTAAAATCACTAATAGCTGCCCAATTTCTGAAACCCGTGCACATGGAGCATTTCCCGTGTTATCTCTGATCCCCATGAACCGTCTTAAAAGAAAGAATGGTTCCATCTAATGAACAAAATCAACTGATGAACAAAATAGAAACAGAGGCATAGATACATGAACAGACTCACAGCTGTCAGAGGGGAGGCGGAGGGGGGACTGGATGAAAGAAGGTGAAGGGATTGGCCAAAGAACATATAGACATAACTCACAGACACAGAACAGTGTGGTGAAGGCCAGAGGGGAAGGGGTGGGGGGTGGGTGGAGGTGGGCAGAGCGGCAGGGGTGGGGAATGGGGACCTCTGTAATAGTGTCAACAAAAAAAGAAAGAAAGAATGTTTTTTGTTGTGTGAAGCTTTGTAAAAGCAGGTGATTGACATCAACCAGAGAGCAACTTGAACAGACAAATCCGAATATTTCACAGGACAAAACAAAATGTGTTTCCCATTTCAGACACTAAAATGTCTTGAATGCCCAATATTTTACATGAAAATGGACAGGCTTTAGTTTAGAAATCAGTTTAATCTATCGTGGATTAATGAAAAAGAATATGTGGAGAACACATATTTAAAGTGACCAGCAAGTACCTCTGGGGTAGGCTTATGGATGAAAGTGTGTGCTCACGAACACGTGTGTGGTATAGAAAGTGCGCCCAGACCCGCGTTAGAAAACTCCCAGGCATAATCCTCACTACTCTCTTTCCCTTTCAAAAGCATGTGTGGCCTTGGCCGGTTTGGTTCAACAGTTAGAGCATCAACCCAAAGACAGGTAAAGGGCACATACGTAAGTACCTGGGTTGCAGGTTCGATCCCTGGCCCCGGTCAGGGTCGTGCAGGAGGCAACCAGTAGATGTGTTTCTCTCCCATCAATGTTTCTCTCTCCCACCCTCCCTTCCACTCTATCTAAAAATTAATGGAAAAGTATCCTCGGGTGAGGATTAACAAAAAAACAAAAACAAAAAAAAAGTATGTGTGATTCTAAGCAAATAAAAAATCAGTAAACTGGAAGGAAAATGTATTGGGAAAAAAGCCATCGTACCATTTTATGAAACCCTTCTTATTTGTAATATGCATTATTTCTGTAGTTCAAAATACAGAAATCCTTATTCCAAAAATCACACACACACACACACACACACACGATGTTAGAAGAATTGCTAAATCATCTAATCAATTTTCAGCAAATTACTGTTCAACAATGTGGCATGTGGATTATATGTAGCCCAGACAGACTCCTGGTAATTATTACCTCTCATTTCTACTTGTCATTTTTTTGTTGTTGTTCTTAGGATAAAGCAGAGAGTATTTCAGGGGAAGTATTTGAGTTAGTAGGATCCAAAAAGCCTCCTGGGTGACCTCCACTTCTTGAGACAAAGTTCATGTTTTCAATGTTGTAAACACTTGTTCATGAGTTGGGGACAAGCAAACAAGCAGTCAAAGGAACTAGAGCTGTGCCAACATCCAGGATGGTCCCTGCTGTCTTTTGAAACTCCAATCGAGCCTAGGTCCTAGGAAAGCCTGGGACTGAGATGCATACTGTGGTCACCGTGGGTCAGCTGGGATATAAGGTGTCCCTGGAGCTCTAGATCCACTTATTTTGTAGAAATAACGTTCTTGATCCATGGACTGTAGCTGTGGAGGTCAGTGAAGACAATAATGTATCCTGTCAGAATACATCCAGTTGCCCAAGACATAATTCCTCGTAATTCACGGTCACAGATGACCGGTGCAGCTGTGACCACCTGCCGGACAGAGTAGAACAATCAGAACTTCCCTCCTCCCGGGAATTCTTCAGCATCTGGACAAAAAATGGAAGCCACTCTATTTGCCATGCAAAGGAGCCAGGGTCTAAGGAAATCGTCTGAAAGCTTCTCACCCTGCACTAACTACCCCTACCTCCCAGTAATCCCTAGCTAGAAATTTCAAAGCAGTCGCTGGAAAATAGCTTTGAAATCCCAGAATATCGATTTCTCTCATCTCTGACCCAGGGAAGAGGCCAGAGAGTCTTCATTCTTCAGCTCCTTACTCTCTGGGCTCTTAGCCTGACTGTAAATTCCACACCTTCGACAAAGATGAGCAGTAACAGAGACACAAAGATGGGGGTGGGGGCTGAGCATTTAGGCAAATGAGATCAATTACCTGGCACTGCTGTCCATTCCCTTCTATGTTACTCATACAGAACATGTCTTCAAGGAATTTTTTACCCAGTAATTTTTTGCATTTCAAATCTGGAATCCATTGAATCCTCATGCTGTACAGGTTATTGTCTGGGTTTCCTAAGCCCAAGAAATAAAAGAGAGTTTCATTCCTGTTTGCACTTTTAAAAGGAATCCTGCCCCCTCCTCCTCCTTCCGGGCTTATTCTTGGTCAACATAGACTGCGGAGGAAGACCTGATGGAACTCATCATGGATTCAGCACAGCCTCCTGCTCAGGGCATCACCTCTGGCAGATGATCAGTATCAATGGGTAGATGGTGAGAAGACAGCAAGCAAGATCAAATTCAAGCAATACCATCACCAAGCCTGTGACCTTGGACACTTACTTCATCTACCCTGAGTCTCGGTGTTCTCATTTAAAAGATATAAATCCTAAGGAGACATCTACATGATGTATGATGACGACTGAATAATATGTAGAAGGGACTTAGTACTTGGTAAAAAACTAGGGCTCAACAAGTGGTAACTATTGTTGATGTCATAATTATAACAATATCACTCCTGTCAGGCAAAGGGTAAATATGATTTTCAAATTAAGATTCGAAGAAGTTAAATAATGTGTTCATAATTCTATAATAAATGGCAGAACCAATACCCAAGCACACATCCTGAATTGCAGCCCCTGTTGTGTGTACCAACATGTATATACAGGTGACAGCTTGATTTAGGACTTGATTCCCAAAGCCCAAAAGGAGATCACCCTTCTACTTCAGAGAGCCAATACTGTTGCTCTGTTTCTAGCTTTACACGTGCGCTTAGAAATCTGGCACTGGGGCTGTATGTTCCAATTCCTTCCCCTCATTCCTCAGAGATCCTGAAGATGTGAATATCTCCCAGAACACAACTAACTATTCTTTTGGACAGTCACTCACCAAAAACTTCTTGATACTGTAACCAGGTGTGAATCAAGCAATCTTTAATTTCATTTTTCACAAGAGCAGGCAACGGAAGAACCTCAGGGGAGAAGAAGGTGAGAGGCATAGACAACTTGATCAGCATCAGGTCATTTTTAGGAGAAGTGACAGTGAAGTTGGGATGAACAAAGATCTTCTCATAAGGTAGGATCTCCCCAGTGAAGTCTTGAAATTTTCGAGCACCACCAAAAAAGGTGATCTGGAGATCTCTAGAAAATGAAGAGAGAGAATAATGATACTACCACACATCATAAAGCTAATCTGTCTCTCTCTCTCTCTCTCTCTCTCTCTCACACACACACACACACACACACACACACACATGCATGCACAAACACAACTTCCTTCTATAATAACTCATTCAATCTTCTCATCTCTGTCCATTTGGTTTTTTATGCGTAGCTATGACTAGTGGTCATGTAAGTTGTGTACTATATCAATTCAATAGGTCACCATTTCCATAGCCTATAATGTGAATGGTGCCTCCAAAAATTACCCAGTGCAATGGCTGGGCTCTGCTCTTAGCATGATTTCAGAGCAGCTCCAATCCAAGACCAAGAAAGTTGAAAGAAGCAAGCAAGTGGACAGTCAAGGTTTCTGTGAAAGTAGGAGGTTCTATTAGGAAGGCTCCTTTGGGAGTAGGAGGAAACAAGTGTGAGGTTATACAAAGAAAATAAGTTACAGCTTAGAGAGTTGAAATACTTTAAAGTTAGAGAGGATCACCTGAATATACTATGTTCTACATCTCTATCAAAGCTTTGCTGGATCAACAAGGTTTTCTGGTGGTCCTTTAGGAGAACAATAGTAAAAAATCCTAGATCTTCCACTGAGATCCAATTGGGATCCACTCACTATTATGGCTCAAGACACTAATTTCAGAACAGGTCACTTCCCTGAGGCCCCCGAGTCTCTCACTCAGGGGTCTCTCTAATCATAACAGTAAAGTAAGTAGCACATTGATAACTGAGCATCAGGTTTTTTTGTTGAACTCCCAAATGTTAAAATCTGTTTTGTCGCCTAACAACAATACCATTTTTATCTCAGTCTGTTCTTATCATCTTGTTGGGATTTTATAAGATAAAATTAAAGATAAGACAGGAATGGGCCCAATAACTCCATCCTTAAGCCAACCCCATGGACTGACAAGTTTAGAAGGTCTTATCAAAGCAGCATCCTTTAGATAAGCTTTACCTTGGGTCAATTTTATAAGACAATGTACATGATGAGAGCTCTCCTCTGTCTTGTTCTCAGCTCCTGAGAACTGCTGTCCTTATTTTCATCTGCTTGGAGTGAAGGATTTTGCTGAGCCCCAGTTGGGTATGATCTTTGGTCAAGTGGATTGTTGCAGTTCTCATTGGATCATCTCAGTCTGTTTGGTCCTCTGTACCAAACACATGCTCCCTTCATGTTTAAATTCACATGGTATCACTCTAAATGGCATCATTCCCCCAAAGACAGTAAGAAATTGCAGTGGCTACTTTGAGGAACTTTAGACAAGAGCAAGATTGTTCATTTGAGAGATGCTTTAGAACAAAGAAGGAGGGACAAAGCCCTCAAGATCAGATTCTCTCTTGTCTGTCTGAATGAGAGAAAGTGCTGAATGGATCATCGCCTCCATTTTCATACCCTGGGAATAAATAAGAACTGGTGTTTTAATTATACACCACCATGGAACTGCTGGGCCCAACTTACTGTTGAATCAGCTGACAGCGGCTCTCTTGTGTGTCTGTTTGTCAAATTGGCTTTTTCTGCTTGTACGATCACTTTCCTTTCTTGTAGCAGGAAGATCACTCGTGTTTACACTGTTAATTTAATAACTGTATAAAATGGGGCCCCTCTTATATTTTCTTCCTCGATTTTCCTTTTTATCTTCTTTTAAGAAACTACTTCAATTTACCATAAAATACGTTTGTAAATAAATATAGACGTTTATTTACGTTGAAAAGTGTGCATGATAAATTGATGACTCGGGTAAATGACAGTGAGTGAATCTTAAAACAACTCAGTGGTATGAAAAACTAAACTATGGTGGAGGAAACAACAGAACAGTGGCTGTCTCTGCGGGATGTTGATGGAATATAACTGAGAAGGGACATGAAGAGGCCATGAGGATATTGTTTCATTTTAGACTTTATTGCATTAAATAACCCTATCAAAATTTATAAAATTCTTCCCAACTAACATAAAAAGTCAAAGAAATTCTAAATAAATCTGAACAGAGTTTTTTTTGAGGGCTAACTTTATTTTATTTTTTGTTCATTTTTACCTGAGGATATTTTTCCATTGATTTTAGAGGGAGGGAGAAAGAAAGAGAAACATTGATGTGAGAGAGTATCACTGATTGGTTTCCTCCCGCACTCACCACGCCTGGGGCCAGTATGCCAAGTACATGCCCTTGTCTGGGAGTAGAACTTTCAGTCCTTTCGTGCACAGGATGACACTCTAATCACCGAGCACACACTCGCCTGAGGTTGAGGGCTAACTTAGATAGCATTGTACTTAGTTCTTTTTTTTTTTTTTCAATTTTTTTTTTCAATTTTATTTCTCCATTCCAGTTTACATTCAACATTATTTTGTATTAGTTTCAGATGTACAACATAGTGGTTAGATTTAATTATTCTTTTTTTTTAATTTTTTATTTATTTTTTTGTTACGGATATTTCTCCTTTTTTACCCCATTGGCACCCCCCTCCCCACCCCAGCCCCGCCCCGACCCCGGCTTAGTTGTCCATGTCCATTGGTCATGCATACATGCATATAAGTTCTCAATTGAGTTTTTAATAGAACTTGACAAGTCGATTTTAAATTTTACTTACAAGAATACTTAAGTATGCTTGACTTAGAATTAGACAGCTCGTCTACCCTATCAGATGTCACAAATTTATGATAGAGTCATAATTATTAAGACATTGTGGTATTGGTCCATAATAACTAAAACAATGGAACAGCACAGAAAGCCCAGAAACAGACACGCACAGAGGGAACTCCAATAGGTACAGAAGTGGCATTGCAGATGACTGGGAGAAGGAAGAACCACTGGATAAATGATATGTGGATATTTAGTTTACTATGCTATAAAAAAAAGAAAAGTGGGTTCCTACTTCACATAATCCACAAAAATTAATTCCCAATTTTGTATTTAAATATGAAAATCAAAGCTTAAAAATCTGTAGAAGTAAATTTTTAAAAATATATTTTTGATCTTAAGGCCATGAAGAGTTATTTTCAGCTAGGCACAATACCCAAACAAAGATTAATAATTCAAGTGTAAAACTGAATTGTATCCAAGTTAAGACTCTTATTCATCAAAATAACACCGTAAGATAAGATCGAGCCACAAGCTGGAAGAAATTTTAAACATATGTATAACTGACAAAAGAGAAATAATGAGCATTTATAGAAGTCATACAAAGCAATTTTAAAAAAACTCAATACACAAAATGTTCAAAAGATAAAAGAGCATTTCCCAAATGAAACACTGTTAGGAGGAGGAGGAGAAGGAGAAATAAGATGCTAATCACCACTACTAATAAAATTAGGAGCATAATAAGATATTTGACAAAAAAGTTGAACAATACCCAATGTTGGAAGGTTGCTTATCCATTGTTGGAGGATGTGTAAAAGCACATATCTGCATCCTCCATGACCCAGAATTCCACACCTACTTACATAGCCCCTTTTACCCACAGGTGATATGTTCTAGGATTCCCAGTGGAAGACAAACCTCATGTAGTACCAAACCATATACATACTATGTTTTTGTTCCTATATATACATACTTATAATAAAGTTTAATTTATACATTTGGCACAGCAAGAGAATAACAATAATAGAACAATTATAACAATATACTGTAATAATAGTTCTGTGAATGTGCGGTGCCTCTCTTCCTCTCTCTCTCTCTCTCTCTCTCTCTCTCTCTCTCTGTCTGTCTCTCTCTTCCCCACCCCTCCCTCAAAATATCCTACTCCATCCACCCTTCTTCTTGTGGAAAATTTTCACCTTTTCACTTAAAGTAGCACTTCACAGCTGCTCTTTGGCATGTGTGAACTGCCAGCACCACTGCTCTTGTGCTTTGGGCCGTTATTAAGTAAAATAAGGGTGACTTGAACACAAGCACAGCGATACCGTGGCAATGGATCTCATAACCCAAACAGCTAAGTGACTAACAGGTAGGTAGCATGTACAGTGTACACATGCTGGACAAAGGGATGATTCATGCCCTGGACAAGATAAAATATGAGGGCACAAGATTTTATCATGCTACTCAGAACAGGTGCACAATTTAAAACTGATGAATGGCTTCTTTCTGAAAGTTCTCATTTAATATTTTCAAACCGTGGTTGACCACAGGTCACTGAAACCATGAAAAGCAAAACCATGGATAAAGGGGAGGGACTACTGTATATACTCTAGATTTATATACTAAGACGTATACCTGCAGATATAAACCAATATGTGTACACACACATATAAATATTGGAAATATAGGCACAAAAATATTCTTTAAGGTACATACATGATACAAATATGTGTACAGTAACACTGTTCAAAATAATAAAAACTAGAAATAACTCAAATGTCTGTC
Organism: Molossus molossus; assembly: GCF_014108415.1. Lineage (NCBI taxonomy): Eukaryota > Metazoa > Chordata > Mammalia > Chiroptera > Molossidae > Molossus > Molossus molossus. Next base: position 103,024,623 of record NW_023425401.1, on the reverse strand, counting down.
AAGAAAAGAGTAAATAAGTTGTGTGATAGTCACACTGAAATATTATACAACAATAAAAAATGAAATATAGTCACACACCTAACACTGCATGAATCTTAAAAATATTAAGAATAGCCCGGCTGGTGTAGCACAGTGGTTGAGCATTGACCCATGCACCAAAAGGTTGCTGGTTCAATTCCCAGTCAGTGCACATGTCCAGGTTGTGGGCCCAATCCCCAGTGGGGGGCATGCAGGAGGTAGCCAATCGATGTTCTCTCTCATTGATATTTCTATATCTCCCTCACCCTTCCTCTCTCTCTAACATTAATAAAGAAAAAATTAAAATACTAAAAATATTAAGAATGATTTGCAGGATTATGTTTACATATATGTAAGATAGATCGGGACTACTGGTCAAGATGGCGGGTAGGTAAACATGGTATCGCCTCCCCCACAACCACATCAAAATGACAACTAAACTACAACACAACCATCATTTAGAACCACTTGAAATCCAGATGAATGGAAATCCTACAACTACAAAATTAAAGAAACAGCCACACTGAGACTGGTAGGAGGGTAGAGGCACAGACAGGCTGGTCCCACACCCACGTGTGACGGATAAAAATCAGGAGGGACATCTTGGCTGTGAAGGTCCTCCCTGAGGACTGAGGGGTCCCCGTCCCACACCAGGTGCCCAGCTCAGGGTTCCAGTGCCAGGAAGAGAATCCCCATCACTTCTGGCTGGAAAAACCAGCGGAAACTGAGGCTCAGGGAGGCTGAGGCAGCTGGAGCCCCAGGCAGCTTTTCTTAAAGGGCCCACACACGGACTTACTCAGAATTGCTCCCTCTAAGCTCAGAGGGGAGGCAGCTTGAGGAGCACCAGAGACATACAGAGGAAAACTGAGCTGTTTCACCTTAGGTCAAGGGCTGGAGAGGCAGCTTTCACCTGAACAGACATGCTGGCAGAGGCTGATGTTCCTTTGGTGAGCCCTTCCCTGGGACCGCAGACAGCCACCATATCTGGGACTCCAGCAACCTGGCTCACACTGGTAGCCCCACCCTGTGATTCCCTGAGGCCCCGCCCCACCCAACTTTCAGACCCACCCAAGCTGTTTCCAATTGCTTTACCATAGGATTGGCCTGACTTGAATCCTGCTTCAGAGTTTTCTAAAATCTCTCAAACAAGCAGCATCTGGTCTCAGCAAGTCCCATGCCTCTCGTTAAGTGGCTCCAGGCCTGGCACTAGAAGCAGCCAGCCTTGGTTCACAGCTTGGCTTTTCCTGGGCACCTCCAAGCCCAGCACAAGAAGCAGCCATCTGCAGATCACTTTGTAGCTTATGCCAGTGGCCCCAGGTAGAACACAGGCAGTGGCTGACCTTGCCCCAGAGCCAGCACACCCAGTGGACAGCTTCAGACCACATTGAAACACCACCACCCAACCACCTCCACAAGTGACACACTCAGTGAGTGGACTCAGTGGGTACCAGAGCCCTGATGAAGTAAGTCTTGCTCTGTGTGGTGGCCCCTACACAGCTGATCCTCCAAGGTAGTCAGAGGCCAGTGGGCAGTGGGCACAGCCAGTCCTTGCAGCTGATCAGCCTGAGTAAATCCCTCCCACTGATGTGCCAACAGCAACCAAGATTCAATTACAACAGAAGGGTGTACAGTCCACACTAGGAGTGCACCTTGAGGGCCCAGCTGGGGTGATCAGGGAGGCTTTGCCACTGGATCCTACAGGACACCTACAATAATAGCCCACCCTACGAAGCCTAGGAGACATAGCAACTCTACCTAATATAGAAACAATCACAGGGAAGCAGCCAAAATGAGGAGACAAAAAAACATGTCCCAAATGAAAGAAAAGAACAAAACTCCAGGAAAAGAATTAAACAAAATGGAGATAAGCAATATAACAGAAGCAGAGTTCAAAACACTGGTTATAAGGTTGCTCAAGGAACTTGGTGAGACATTCAAGGAACTTAAGGAGACCTCCAAGAAACTTAGTGAGAACATCAACAACATAAAAAAGAACCAGTCAGAAATGAAGGATGCATAATTGTAATAAAGAATAATTTACAGGGAATTAATAGAAGAGTAGGTAAAGCCAAGAAGCAAACCATTGACTTGGCATATAAGGAAGCAAAAAAACACGCAATTACAACAGCAAAAAGATAAAACAATCCAGAAAAATGAGGATAGTGTAAGGAGACTCTGCAACAACTTCAAGAATGCCAACATTTGCATCATAGGGGTGCCAGAAGGAGAAGAGAGAAAACAAGAAAGTGAAAACCTATTTGAAACAATAACGACAGAAAACTTTTCTAACTTGATGAAGGAAACAGACATACAAGTCCAGGAAGCACAGAGTGTCCCAAAGAAGATGAACCCAAAAAGGTCCACACCAAGACACATCATCATCAAAATGCCAAAGGTTAAATACAAAGAGAGAATCTTAAAAGCAGCAAGAGAAAAGCAGTTTGTCACCTACAAAGGAGCTCCCATAAGACTCTTAGCTGATTTCTCAAAAGAAACTTTGCAGGGCAGAAAGGAGTGGTGAGAGATATTTAAGGTGATAAAAAGCAACGACCTACAACCAAGATTACTCTATCCTGCAAAACTATCATTTAAAATCGATGGACATATAAAAAGTTTTCCAGACAAGAAAAAGCTAAAGGAGTTCATCACCACCAAACCGGTATTATACAAAATGTTGAAGGGTCTTCTTGAAGAAGGAGAAGAAGAACAAAAATATGAACAATAAAATGGCAATTAATACATATCTATGAACAATTGAATCTACAAACAAAATGAGCAAGCAGAACAGAAACAGACTCATAGATACAGAGAACTTTTTGTTGCTTGCCATATGGGTGGGGGCTGAGGGGATGGGTGAAAAAGATGAAGAAATTAAGAAGAACAATTCGGTTGTTTGACTGATGAACCTTAAAGGGAAGTGAGGAGAGAGGGCGAGAAGAGATACACCAAAGAACTTCGATGCATATATGCATAACCAATGGACATCGACAATACTGTGAGGAAGGCAGGAGGGGGGCGAGATTAGGGAGGAGGGGGTCAATGGGAAAAAAAGGGGGGACGTCTGTAATACATTCAACAATAAAGATGAGTTTTTTAAAAAAGAAAAAATACATATATGTAAGGTATTATACCACATTATTTTTTCTTCTGGATGTGTTAAACATAAGAACATGGGACATTCCCCAGTCAAGTTTTATCTGAGTAGCTGAGCTCCCCTTAACCATCATAGCCCTACAACTTTCTGACCAGCACAGGTGTTTTAGAATTCCCCAAGAACTGCTGAGGCCAGCCTTGGAGCTTGGGAACAGAGTGGACTGATCTCCATTACTTACGGTAAGAAGCAGTGTGCTGCCGTCACCACCCACCGAGGGGCGATCAGAATCCCCACACAGGGCTGGTAACTAGATTTCAGATATAATAAGTAGGGCACATGCTGTAACCCTTCCATGTCTTCACTGACAAGTGGAACAACACCTGGAACACAGAGAGAAGAGAATTGAGAGATAACCCAGATGATGAAAGAAAACGGGCTAGTTATGGAGATTTTTAAGAGGCCAATATCAGACTATCAATATTTACTATTCATTAATAATCTCATAGTCCCTTCTCGGTGGTACTAGAAAATCATACTATAAATACACTGTATTAAGCACTTCACATACTTTATAACATTTTTTAAATTTTCACAGAAAAAGAACTGTAGGATGGAGAAGTTTTATATTATTTTACAATTAAGAATTTAATACTAGGAAACTTCTTACGGTCATACAAATCATGGATGATGGTTGCTTCAAGGACTCAGGGTTCAATGTGTCTGATTCCAAATCCAATATATGCACTTATTCTCCACCTGACCTCCCTGCTTCTCTCCAGACATCCTTACTCATTTTCAGTATCCTAAAATCTTACTCTTTCTTGGCAATCCCAGTTGGCAGTGCAGCCTTCTCCATAGCACTCTGGCTTTTCTTGCTAGTCAATTTCAGGGATGCTCTAAGACCAGTCATCATGACACCACCAGAAATTAACTAATTAAAATTAAAACTTCAATTCTGGCATGAGAATACAGGGAGAGACACTTTGTACAAATGGGCACCTCAATACAGTACAGTACTTATTCTCTGGAAATGGGCCTGGATTCACATTCTGCCCCTATCATCACTACTAGTATCAACTTCAACAAATTATATAAATCTCTATGTTTTAATTTCCTCATTTGTGCACTGGGATCTTAAACTTCTACCCTAGGCTTATTTTGAGCATTAAATGTGTTAATATATGTAAGTTACTTGCAAGAATGTTTGGGATATAATGAATGTTCAATAATGTTATTTCTTACTAATGCAGTTTTAAAACAGAAAGAAGAATAATTATCTCAGCTTGATAAAAATCAACTACAAAACCCAACAGCTAACATCATACTCAATGGTGAAAAAACAGAATGCTTACCCCTAAGATCTGAAATGAGACAATACTGTCCACCCTCAACACTCTTACTCAAAATAATATTGCACATTCTAGCCACTGCAAGAAGGCAAAAAGAAATAAAAGACTAACCAATCAGAAAGGAAGAAATATAGCCATCCCTATGTGTATGTGACATGATTGTCTTACATAGAAAATTCCAAGGAATCTACAAAAACTCCTAGAATATATGAGTTCAGCAAAGTCACAGGATACAAGATCAGCAAAAATTGATCACACTTCCACATACTACAATGAATATATGGAATCCAAAATTAAAAATGCAATCCCACTTACTATCACTGCAAAGAAAAGTAAATAATTAGGCATATAGTTAACAAAATATGCACAGGGTCTTTATGCTAAAAATTTCAAAATGCTGATAAAACAAAGAACAAGAAAAAGAAATGACATGCTATGTTCATAAACCAAAAAACTCAACAGCATAAAGACAGCAATTCTACCCAAACTAACCTATAGGTTTAATAAAATTCCTATAAGAATTCCAGCAAGATTTATTATATTCAGAGAGAAACTTGTTTAATATTTTATTGGAAAAGTCACAGGCTAACACAATCTTTAAAAAATATAACAGAGGGGAAGAGACCTCTCTCACCAATATTAAGACTTGCTTATCTAGGTACAGTATTCAAGACAATGTGGTATTGGCAGAGAAGCAAACACATAAACTGATGGAACATCACAGAAAATCAGAAAGAAACACATACAAGTATACCCAACTGATTCTGGACAACAGTGCAACATTGGTTGAATAAAGTACAGTATTTTGACAAATATTGCTGCAGCAAATGGACATCCACAGACCAAAAACAAAGACCTCCACCTAAATCACCTTATACAACATTTAACTTTAAATGGATCAGAGCCTTAAATATAAAACTATATAACTTACAGATGAAAAAATAGAGAGAACATGTTCAGGATCTAGAGTAACACACAGAGTTCTTAGACTTGACACCAAAATCAAAACCAATAAAAATAAAGACTTGATCAGTCAAACCCCACCAAAATTAACTTTAGGTTTTCTCCATAAAAGACCCCTCTGACAAGAGTTTAGACAAGTTACATACTGGGGTAAAATATGTGTAAACCTCATACCTGACAAAGGACTGGTATTGAACTATCTACATACTCTCAGACTCAACAGTTAAAAAATAAATCAATAAAAATAAAGTCTAATTAGAGAAAAGGCAAAAACCAAGAACAGACTTTTCACTGAAGAGAATCTATATATGGCAAATGGGCACATGAAAAGATATTCAACATCATTAGTCATTGGGTAAATCAACATTGAAAGTACGAGATAGTATTATACACGTTAACAGAATGGCTAAAAAAATGGTGACACCACCAAATGCTGACAAGGATGTAGAGAAAACAGCTCACTCATACATTGCTGGTGTGAATGTAAAATGGTGCAGCCAATCTGGAAAACAATTTGACAGTTTGGTATGAAACTAAAATTATGATAGGGTCAGAAATTGCATTTTCGGGAATGTATCCCAGACAAAAACTTATTATCACACAAAAATGTAGCAGCTTTATTCAGTGATGTCTTTCAATAGGTGAATAAATATGGTACATCCAAACCACTGAATAATACTTGTGATTTTGTTTAAAAACCATTAATATATATATAACTTGGAATGAGTGAAGTCACATGAATCTTTTTAAGTCATAAATGTGGTCATGTAACTCCCATATTTAAAACTCTTTAAAGGCTTTCTATTACATCCAGGATCACTTCTAAAACCAAAGCTAGAAGACCCTCTATTATCTCACTTTTTTTTTTTTTTTTTTTTTTTTTTTTAAGAAAAAGAGGAAGAGAGAGAGAGAGACATCAATGTGAGAGAGAAACATCAATCAGCTATGCCCCCTGCACATGCCCCTTCTGGGACTGAATCTGCAAACTGGGTATGTGCCCTGACTGGAAATCGAACCTGCCAACCCCTGGTATACCAGATGACACTCCCAACCAATTGAGCTACACCAGCCAGGGCTACTATAAAATCCACTTTCCTTCTCTGCACTCCAGCTATACAGGTTGTCTTTCACTTGAAAATGTCACACCTCATGACCTTCACACTTACTGGTTCCTCTTTGTGAATGAAACAACCTACCCACCCCCTACAGCACTTAACTTGGTTAACTACATTCAGTCTAATATAGAAGTAGGAAGCATTACATATCATTAAAAGATAGACATTATTTTCCTCATGTTTCACATAAAAAAAAAAAATTGAGTTTCAGAAAGTTTAGCATATTTGTCCAAAGCCACTTAACTATTAAGTATAAGGGCATCATTGCCTAATTACAGAACCATAGTAATTTCATAATGGAACTGTTTCCTCATCAATAAAATGAGAACAATAATACTTATCTCACAAAGCTGTAATAAGAATTAAATGAGTTAGTATGTAGAAAACAGGGCAGTGCCCATTATATACGGATATGCTTTTACGATAGTAGCGGTGATTACCACTGTTATTATTTTAGCCCAAAGAACAAAATCTTTTTCCTTCTGAACTTCACAGCAAAATGCCTGATGTCTTGGCTTCTTATTTCTTTATAAATCCCTATGCCCTCTTCCAGGATCCTATCTCCACCTCGCTTCTGGCATGCCCCCATGTTCCTGCCCAAGAAGGTGGTCAGACATCCATAGGAGCTTTAAGTCCATAATAAAAAGGCTTAGTTGGGTACAACAAATGGCCGAGCCTGTACAGAAAATGAGTAGTATATCGCCTACTTCTCAAACTTTCATGTTCCTGATCCACCAGCTCTCCCTCCCCAACAAACTCCACAATCTCACCCCCCAAACAGACTCCTAATCCACCTGGCAGTCACTCACCAATCACCACCAGCAAGGTTAACAGGACACACTTCATGTTGCTGCCTGAATCCTGTCCTGAAGCTAAGGATGTAGTGGAAATTAGCAGGTGCAAAGCAGGGATCGAACTTAGAACCTGCATGGGGATTCCGTGGGAGGAGGTGCAGGGGATCCAACTGGGATGAGGATTGTATAAACGTGTCGTCTAGAGGGCTCTCCTTCTGGTCTTGAGCCTCAGCGTGAAAAAGGAACAGTAGGCTTGGAAATCTTCTCAGTCTAAGTAAAAATCCACCGTGAGGGATGAGGAGTTCCTACGGTTTGAGCTTTAATCACCTCATCTAGGGGTAAGAATTCCAAAGTAGGAGACAAGTAAACCTTCCACGGAGTTGAAATTCATGCCAAGTTCCTTCCCTTCCCTCTCTGTTCTTCTCACCAGTTCCTTCCCCACAGTGTGTGACTTGCACCCCTCCCTTTACATGTCCCATTGACCCCTCTTCATTCTGGGCTACTCAGATGAAGCAGAGCTGTCCCCACCCCTCTGTGTGACATGACTTCCTCCCCTTTACACGCATGTCATACTCAGCCCAGCCCTCCTCAAACATGCCTTACTTTGAATGGATTTATACTGCACAAACACAGACATCATTTGAATAAACGTTCCCAACCAATACCCATACCAGTGGCTCCAGCCAGACCTTTAAGTCTAGTCTCACTACGCTGACCTCTTGGACTTGGTCTACTCATGTTCACCTGCAGATGTCGTCTCTCAACTTTCTCTCTAGCTGCCCTTTTCAAAGTTATGTTTGGTGGCAAAATACAAGAGTATTAGAAAATCAGACAGCAGAATGAAACAATAAAGATGTAGAGTCCTATAAATTTGAGATATTCTGTGGAATGAGGCTGGGGATAGATGTGTCTCCATGTGTACACAGAATTGATAATAACACATAAAGAACTTAATAACTAATTTACAAACATATAGGAAAATGTTGAATATCACACACACACACACACACACACACACACACACACACCATCCGTCTATCTATCCATAAAATTCTAAAGTTACTTTTTCTTTTTTTTTTTTTTTTTTTTTTTTTTTTTTTTTTTTTTTTTTATCCTCACCCGAGGACATTTCTCCATTTTTTGTTCAGGTAGAGCGGGAGGGAGAGAGAGGAATAGAGAGAGAGAGAGAAACATCAATGTGAAAGGGACACATCGAGTGGCTGCCACCCGCACGACCGACCAGGGCCGGGGACAAACTGCAGCCGAGGTACATGCCCTTAGCGGGAACCGAACCCGGGTCTCTCAGGACCGCAGGCCGACGCTCTAACCGCTGAGCCAAACCGGCCAGGGCTAAAGTTACTTTTTCAAAGAGAAGCTTTAAAAGCTATCAGTAACCTAAAATAAATGGGACAGATAAGCTAAAGGAAAAATTCAAGGGCCAAAATAACTTGAAAAATTATTAGTGTTAAACAAGAAAATCCAGCCCGGCTGGTGTGGCTCAGTGGATTGAACATCGCCCCATGGACTGAGAGGTCCCAGTTCGATCCCTGGTCAGGGCATGTGCCCGAGTTGCAGGCTCAATCCCCAGTAGGGGGCGTGCAGGAGGCAGCTGATCCACGTTTCTCTCTCACATCGATATTTCTCTCTCTCTCCCTTTCCACTCTCTAAAAAGGCAATAAGAAAACAGGGGGAAAAATCCACACTTAAATTTGGTAGGCCTTGGGAAAAGTGTGTGGAGTGGGCTGGTGGGAGAGAGGGGATGAGAAGAAAGGGTGACAAAGACAAGATGAGGGTCAAGGGAGGTCCCTAAACCACGCTCGTGGTTTATTTTTTAGGCCATTTGAGAACTCCTGCAGAGTTTTAAAGAAGACTAGTATGATCTCATTTACATTTGAGAAAGAAAAACAGTTCTGAGTCAGAGGGAAAGTGTCAACTTGAGCAACAGCAGATGGCCACACACATTAGTTCACGTGAGACACGTTTATGGAGTAGATGAGGGTGTCGGCAGTGAGCAGGGAAAGATACGGGTGGATTTCAGAGATGCCTCCAAGTAGGATGGACTTTGGGACTGAGTGGTGAGAAAAAGAGACAAATCAAACAAGTGGAAGGTAGATTTATCTCCCCAAATATAAAAATAAGTAAAAGAAGGAATCTGAAAGGCTGGAGGAATAAGGAGGGTAATTTTAACATGCTAAATGGCAGGGGCCTAAGGAAGTTGTCAACAAGGGCTTCCAAGAGGCCTTTGAAGATGCGGGATTGGAGGTCTGGGCTAGAGGTACCAATTTGTAACTCATAGCAGTCCCCGGTGCCAACCTCCCCCAGGAACTCTGTTGTCTTTCCTAGAGAGTGGCCGTGCTTTGCTGCTCATGGCCCTCGCACTCCCAGTCTCCAAGCTCCCTTTCTGGCCCATAGTATTTCCCAACGCTCTGGGCAAAACCACCTCAGAGGAAAGTCGATCTCTTTCTCAACTTTTGACCCATGTCAACCAATCCTATCCCCCACCACAGAAAACCTTCCACACCTCCATGCTGTCTTCGAACCTTGGTATAGTATCTCATGAACCAGCCCTACTCCACAAGGGGTATAGATGGGGTATGTGTGTGTGTGTGTGTGAAAGAGAAAGAGAAAGAGTCCACAGTGCACCTCCATGTTCAGTGTGACATCCAGGAGAGCATGTGCCATGACTATTTTTCATTTCACACCTGAGGGACTTTGTGTGAGGGAATGTACAGTTTTCCAAGGTCCACGAATGCCGGTTGATTACCTGCAGCCTAGAGGAGGTGCTGGAACAGCTGTGTGTATCCAGGAAGACCCAGATTCTACTTCTAGTCTTTCTAGACACGTGTGATTTTGAGAAAATGACTTCAAGTCTTCCTGTTTCGGTCTGCGACCTACAGGTCCGGTGAAAGAAAATGATACCAGCCCAGCTCTGTCTCCTCTTTCCAGGGTTGTTGTGACATTAGCATGAGATAATAAGCTTAAGAAAATGTAAAGGGTGATAGTGATACAATGTATAATTAATTACATCATATTAGACCAATTTAGTGTAAAATCACCACTAAGAATGTCCATAAAGAATTTAGCTCAGGCTTGGCCAGTGTGGCTCAGTGGTTGAGCGTTGACCCATGCACCAAGAGGTCATCAGTTCGATTCCTGGTCAGGGCACATGCCCAGGTTGTGGGCCAAATCCCTAGTGGGGGGCATGCAGGAGGCAACCAATTAATGTTCTCTCTCATTGATGTTTCTATCTCTCTCTCCCTCTCCCTTCCACTCCAAAATTAAAAAAAAAAAAAAATTTAAAGAATTTAGCTCAGGGCATAGATTCAGTAAGCATTCAATGGGTGTTGAATACATATTAAACATTACTGCCAGCATTACTGCTGTTTTTCTTATTAAAGTTTGCTCTCAATTATCCCAAGTTGACTGAGGCGATCTATTCTTGGCTGAGAAATTTTTTCATTTGGTTAAAAACCATTTAGAGGTCCTGCCTTAACTGTCACCAACACACAGTAGATCTTAGATCTGATGTAATCTAGAATTCAAGCCATTCTCTAGAGGGGAAAATAACTGTTCCATAGATGCTTTTGGTTTCCCCATTGCCTTAGCCCATAGCTGTTGATCAGGACGACCAGACCAAGTGGGCGATGATGAGGGAGTGATGAAACAGTGATCAGAGAGAAAGCTGAAGCTGGTGCAACAAAGAAGGGAGGGGCTGAGGGGAAGTATAAGTAATGATTACAGGGTTCAGAGCAAACCTGGGGACACTGTCTTCTTGAGTTAAGGTGAAGAATCCTTTCCCGCACGGTCCTGGCCTTAGAAACTCCATGGGGAATATGAGTCCTGAGCCAAGGTCCCCTTTTCCACTTTTATTCAGATAGACTTTTAGGAACAGCAGAGAGAGAAACCTGAACCCAGAAGTCTAAGGAATTAGGCTCCTTTCTCCTTCCCTGAAGGACCCCAATAGAGGTATAATCCCCCCCTCCGCTGGCGCAGAAGGGCCTCCGTCTGTCTATTTGGAACCTACTTCCTCCCTGCTGTTTAAGCCAAGCGCCTCTTTCCAATCTCACTGTGTGCCCCCACACCAAATCACGTCCACTGCTCCGACCAGGTGTTCCCAAGGAGACGGCTGAGCTGAAAGTTCCATATTCTACATATCACAGGGAAAGATCTGGACTGCTATGAAATTTATCTTCTGTTTGAGTGTCCTTGTTGGTATGTACCCATGACCATCTACTCTATCCTATGAGGCATAGGTTAATGTAGGATGGAGTAAGGCAGAGTGTGCAGAGGGTGCAAAGAAGGAGTCAAGAAAAAGGGTCATGAGCTGAATTAGGGTTCTCCCCTCTTACACCCCACCCAAAGGCTCTCCAGACAGGCTGAGCCCACTCTTCTAGTGCTAAGCTATGGGGTGGTTTATGGTGTACATCTTCCTTGAAGAATGCTCAACAGTGAGTGTCCCCTCACTGGTTATTTTAAAATGCGGGTCTCATTACCCACTGAGTAAGTCCCAGTGTAGAGACAGAGAGCTCATTTTGACATCAAAAGCTTAGAGACCCAGAATACAGGGAATGGAGAAGGTAGGAACAAAATATGAAATGCAAGAGGCCTTCCTCTGCACCCCCTGGCGTCCATAAAGTTCTGATGGCAGAAGGTGCTGGAGGCATTTTCTACCCCTCCATTGACTGCCCAGGTTGCACCACAAATGAGCTGTGTGCGCCTGGACAAGTTCACCTATCTGTGCTTCATTTTCCACAGTCCACATGGGGATATCACGCCCTACATTATAGAGTCATTGTGAAGATTAAGTAAATCCATGCAAAGCACTTGGAACAAGGGCTCAACGCCTTTGATTCTTATTAATACTCCACCTTTTTCCCCTTGGAGTTTCTGACTGTGATCACACAGAAAAGGGTGTGCTGAGATGCAGGTCTAGCTAGGCTTGGGGTGGATTGACAGAAGTACTGAGGGCAGCCAAGACAAGAGCAGTATTTATTTATTTCTGATACTAGAATTAGCCTTCATCCCCTTACTTCTCGAGTTTTTTCCTTAATAATTATTTTATATAAATATTGCATAGTCACATTAGTAAGTTTATAAACATTACAAAGTAAAAAATAAACATCACTCATAGTCTCACCTCTCAACTGACAGACGTAGGCTAGCACTTGGTTTAAATTTGCTCCTAGACTTTATTTTATGTATATGTTTTTGTATTTAAATGGCTTATTTGTTGCTTTTATACTTGTTTTTAGACCATTGAATTACTGGATTCAATTATTTTTAACTTAAAGAAAAGTTAGCAATATTTCCTTTGCTGTTTAATATTTATAAATATTATTTATATAATTTTAAAATGTATAAGATGTTCCAGTTGTATGTGTCCTTTTCCATTTCAATGTCCAACCTTACTGTATTGGACATTTCTGGTTCCAATGTTTAACTGCTATAAATAGTGCTAAAATGAGCATGCTTATTCATAATCTTGGTCTACATCTGATTATTTTAGTAGAATGGATTCTTGGTCACAGGTGATGAACCATGTGGAATTCTTGATACATATTTCTAAATTGTTTTTCAAAAAGTTAGAATCAATTCACATTCCTACGAGCAGTGAATGAGAGTCTCATTGTACTTTCCTTGATTGAATCTTAGCAACATTAAACAAAAATGATTATTATAAACATTAGATCAAATGGTATGTCATTTTAATTTACATTTTTATTAGAAAAAAGTGTCAAACATTTTTGACACTGGCCAATCAATTCCTTCTTTAAAACTGTCCATATGCCTTTTACACTAGGGAATTGTTGCTGGTACTATTTAGGACTATTTAATATATGAAGAATATTGTTTTCTCAGGGGCATTTTTCTCCACTCACTCGTCTGTGCAGAAAGAAGACCATGCTCCCTATCTGGTGTACCTCAAGTCTTACTTCAACCCCTGTGTGGGTGTCCTCATAAAAAAGAACTGGGTGCTGGCCCCCGCTCACTGCTACTTACCGTGAGTGCTGGGCACCCCCTGACACTGCTGCTGTTCAGTCTACCTCAGTGGTCCCCAAACAGAGGCAACCTTCCCTCCAGGGTACCTTTGGCAGAGCCCTGAGGTATTTTTGGTTGTCACATGGAGCTGGGAGTGCGGGGGGGGGGGGGGGTCTCTGCTGTTGGCATCTATCTAGTGAATAGAGCCAGAGCAAGGATGCTGCTAAACATCCTACAATGCACAGGTCAGCCCCCCCAGAACAGAACTACCCAGCCCAGCATGTCCATAGTGCTGCCACCGAAGAACCCTGGTCTAGATATCATGCCTCCTCCGTCTCTCATCCATTTTTTCGAGTTTTATACTGGCAATATGAACACGTTTGATAAGTTAAGGGGCCAGAAGTGAATGTATGCTGTACCCAAATTGGATAAATTGAGGACAATGTTTAAAAAGAACTAACAATGAAGGTATGGTCAAGGGAAATGGGAAAAAACACAAAGAATATAGTTCAGTACTCCCACGGTTAGGACTAGAAAAGTACAGTTACTACCCCTAGATCTAAAGGAGCAAGGAGAGAATGGGTATACATGGGGAGGAGAAAGGGGTTGGGGATAAGAGGGAGAAAGGAATTATTGTATGAAGACACTGCCTCATATGAGCTGTAACCTTTGGTCATGAGACACAGCTAACAGCCAATTAGTGGCAACCCCGCAGGAAGAGAGACAGCAGGATAAATACTCCGACCTCACACCAGTTACTTTCTGGAGCTTCCTGCTGGCCAACACCCGTTGATTTAATCCCGAGTTACAAAGGCACAGGGCAGGGCGAAGAAGGGTTGAGAGTGAAACTGATGAAGCAAACAGGAGCTATCCAACATTCAGATCATCCCGTTCCCTTCTCTCCACCAGAACTGTCCACCTGGAGAGGCTGGAGCTGGTAAGGAGGGAAATGATGTCTCTGTGCCCTGCATAATTTTCCTTTCCTCTACACGAAGGACACTACATGAAAACATAGTAGTTAAAAGCTCCACCACTCACTGTGTGAATGAGGGTGAGCTACTCTTATATGCCTCCATGACTTCATCTGGAAAATGGGGCTTAAAAATAGAACCCACTTCATAAATTTGTTGTGAATGATAAAGGAGGTGACCCAGAGTCCAGATGGAACCCTTGGCCCAGTACCTGGCACACTGTAACATTTGATATCAGCTTTGGTGATGGGGATGAGGATGAGGATGATGATAACGGTGATGATGGTGATGGCGATGACAGTGATTACTTCCAAACCCTCTCCCTCCAGAAATCTGAAAGTGATGCTGGGAAATTTCAGGATCAGAGTCAGAGATGGGACAGAGCAGATTATTAACCCCATCAATATCATCCGCTACTGGAACTACAATGATAGCTACCCCCAGGATGACCTCATGCTCATTAAGCTAGCCAAGTCAGCCACCTTCAGCCACAAAGTCCAGCCCCTTGCCCTCGCCACCAGCAACGTCCAGCCAGGCACCGTCTGTCTGCTTGCAGGTTTGGACTGGAGCCAGGACAATAATGGTGAGTGCACCTCCCACAGCAACTGGGGGTCCTCAGTTATCCGTCCAGAGGAGCTTCCACGTCTGCAGAGCTGGGAAGGCGGGAGAGCAAACTGGGGGGGAGACCAAAGGGAGAGACCACATGAGCTGTCTGGCAAAAAGAGACCCGCTCAGAAGTCCAAAGCCCCTCCTTCGCCGAGCTGTCTGAGGACCCCCTGCCTCCGGAGGGCTTCAGCAGCTGGGTCCACCAGCAATGTGACTGCCAGAGGACTCGGGTCCTGATGTCAGAGGCACGGTTCCCAGGAGAGGCCGTGCCCCTCCTTCCCATACAGGCTCATTTACACGCAGAGGCCCCCTCTGAGAACTTGAGTCAGGTCACCTCCTACTCCTCCGAGCCTGGACACCGAGTAGAAAGAAAACACTTTTTACAGAGATGTGAAGGCTAGGTCAGAATCCTCAGGACTGACTGTCATAATGCCCGGGGTCATTTCTCCCCTCTTCCTCTTCCCTCCTTGTCTGCAGAAACACAAACAGAACCCCCGTGGCAGTCGAGGCTGGTGGCTGGCGGGGCTCAGTGACCACTGTGAACAGGAAGGGCTCTTTCTCTCTGTCTCCCCTCAGGCAGACACCCTGACCTGAGGCAGAACCTGGAGGCCCCTGTGATGTCGGACAAAGAGTGCCAGGAGACGGAGCAAGGGAGAAGCCACAGGAACTCCTTGTGTGTGAAATTTGTCAAAGTGTTCAGCCGAATTTTTGGGGTAACATTTCCTTTATATTCAGCTTTCATGCACGTGCACACGTCTAGTTAATTACTTAATCCTGATGTTTAAACGAATAGAAAGCCCTCATCCTTTCAAATGTTTGGAGACTCTGCCAAGGCTGCAGCAAGCCCCCATTATGTCTTCAGTGACAGGCCCTCCCGACAAATGTCTTGATTCATTCCAGGGCTTCAGCCACACCTGCAGTTAATAAAACTTTTATGCTTATAGGTGCGTGTGAAAATGGCCGTGGCTGACCAACGCAATTCAGACATTTCACAAACTGAAGCTGGCCTCGCCAGTTCCAACAAGGGGGGTTTGACTCCTTATTCATGCCACTCTATGACTTTCTCAAGGTCACACAAGCTAATGACAGCCAAGCGAGATCGATGACACAAGCTGCCGGTCACTCTTTGAGGAGAAGCTCTGACCATCTCTCTCTCTCCCCCTCTCTCCACCCTATTTCTGGTAGGAAGTGGCTGTCGCTACTGTCATCTGCAAAAACAAGCTCCAGGGGATCGAGGTTGGAAACTTCATGGGTGGGGATGTGGGCATCTACACCAACGTTTACAAGTACGTACCCTGGATTGAGAGTGTCACTAAAGACAAATGAGAAGCTACTACTCACGCTGCAGCCCACCAGCTCCACCACGGACTACGCAAGCGTGATTCTCCCCACACGCAAAACACAATGTCCGAAGGGAAATACATGGATGCAGCGCACCAGTAGCCTGTGTTTCCTTATTTGATGGAAAGAACCAGGGGTAAAAAGACTGCACTGGGGTCCTCTACTGCCCTGTAATCCTCAAAACAAACCTTTGAGGTTCTCTTCTATCCCCACATTACAAATGAGAAAATTGGGACTAAAGGAGGTTCTTTACCATTGTCCATAGCTGGCAGCTATCAGATCTCGGACTGGAATCCCAAAAAGTCAGATTCTCAACCCCATGCTCTCAAGCCTCAAAATTACAGGGGAGTTAGTGTGGCATCACAATAGATGTTGTCTTCTATTTTCCTGCCACCTCTCTTATCATTCAAAGGGCTTGAAACTCTCACTTGTGGCTCAGATAACTGGGTGCTGGAATCAGGGCTCCTAAGAATGGTCATGCTTGAACCCACTGATGTGCTGACCGCAGCGTGCAGCAGGGAGAGAGCTAGTGGACGGGTAGAAAGTACAAAAGGGAATTCAGGAAAGAGTCAACGTCCATCAACAAGTCTGAAAGAGGCCTGGCAGCTCCAGAGCAAGGCTAGTACGTCACCTAGATCCAAGAAGCGCATACTCTCACCCGGCTGGTGTGGCTCAGTGAATTGAGCATCGTCCCATGCACTAAGAGGTTACCGGCTCGATTCCTGGTCAGGGCACATGCTGGGTTGAAGGCTCGATCCCCAATAGAGGGCATGCAGCAGGCAGCTAATCGATGTTTCTCTCCCATCAATGTTTCTCTCTCTCCCTCTCCTTTCCTCTCTCTCTAAAAATCAATAAAATATATATTAGAAGCACATACTCTCAGGGCAGCCGCTGCACTCAAGAGGCAGAGATGGCTGAGAAGGTGAAGGATGGGTAGAAATTGGACTTAGCCACAGCGCATGAGATGAACAAGGTCAAGAAAGTGGCTCCTGGCTCTCTAGTTGAGAACTTGGCAAAACACCTGGAGGTGCGAGAGGAATTCTGAGTACTCAGGAGACTGGGACTATGGGAGAAGAACGGGTCAAGTCATTCCCCGCAGGAGACACAGGAAACAACCACATCTTATCCTTGGCCTCTATTTTCTACTCCCAAAGTTCAAATTAGTCTATATACTTTAATGACTTCTGGGTTAGGCATAAAAATACACCCTCCCCCCCCCAAAAAAATGTCCGCACCCTAACCCCAGAACCCATGAATATGGTATTTTACATGGACAATGCAGCTTTGCGGATGGGCTTATGTCTATGAACCTTAAATGGGGGAGATTATCCTGGATTATCTGGGCGGGACGAATGGAATCCCTTCGGCCTTGCAAAATACAAGAGGGGGGTGGAATACTTGGCCAGAGAGAGAGGACAGCAGAGATAGGGGCAGTAGAGACTCAAAGCATGAGACAGACCTGGCCCATCACTGCAGGCTCTGAAGATGAGAGAAGGGAGCTATAAGGCAAGAAGTGTGAACCATCTCCAGAAGCTGGGAAGGACCCTCAGCCACCAACTAGCAAGGAAATGGGGACTTCAGCCCCCTCTGAAACGGCTCTTTCTAAAGTCATCAACGACTTGTCTGTTTCTAAATCCAAAGGTCAGTTCTTAGCGCTCATTTTACTCGACATTCTCAGCATCGCTTGACAGTTTAGTCATTTCCTCTTCCTGAAAAGTTGCTTCGCTTGGCCTCCAGGATCATGATGTTTTCCATCTACCCCACCAGCTATTGATGTCACCACACTTCTCTTCACATCAGAGTTCCCCAAGTTTTCGTCTTAGACTTCTTTTATCTATATACACCCACTTCTCTAGTGACCTATAACCATCTTATGATTTTAAATATCTCCAGTTGGAACGTTTCCCTTGACTTCCTATGTTCAGCTCTCAACACCTCTACTTCGACATCTAATATACATCTCAGACTTCACACGTCCAAAACTGAACTCCAAGTCTTACCCCCGGATCAACATGCTTCACCCGCTATCTTCCCCAGATAAGCTGATGACCCTGCAAGCTACTCAGGCCAAAAAATTGTGGAATCACTTCTGATTCCTCTCTTTTCTCACATCTCATATCCAATCTATAGCCAAATCCTGCCAGTTCTGCCTTCAAAACATTTCAATAGTCCTTAGGTCTTTAATTACTTTAATATGTCTTTGTATAATTCAGTGGTTTTTCATATCATTATAGAGTTAAGCCATTATCAACACTATTTAATTTTAAAACATTTTCATGAACCCCAAGGATCCCTATACACATAAGCAGTCACTACCCATTTTCTCTATCTTTTGTCCCTGAAAACCACTTATCTACTTTCTATTTCTATATATTTTCCTATTGTGGGCCTTTCATATAGTAAATGGAATCATATAATATGTAGTCTTTTGTGACAGTTTCCCTTCAGTTAGCATAATGGTTTCCATGTTTATCTATGTTGTAGTATGTACAAGCACTTCTTCCCTTTTTATGGCTGAATTATATTCTACTGTATGAATGTATACACCATAGTTTGTTTACCCATTCATCAGGTGAGGCACTTCTGGGTTGTCTCCACTTTTTTTTTCTTTATTGAAAAAAAGAGAGAGAGGAAGGAAGAGGGAGAGAGAAACATCAATGAGAGAGAGCATTGATTCACCACCTCCTCCATGTCCCCCACTGGGGATCGGGCCCACAACCTGGGCATGTGCCCTGACCAGGAGTCAAACAGGCGACATCTTGTTGCATGGGTCGACGCTCAACCGCTGAGCCACAGCAGCTGGGCGAGCAGAAAAATATTTTTACACTTATCTTCTTGGTGTTATTTGAAGTTAAGGACAAAACATTTACTGGAATAAAATGTAATGCAAAATCTTGTTCTGTATTCTGTTGGGAAGCACCACTCTGGTGCTTGATCTGCTCAATCTCTCTTCAAGCTCTGTAAACTTTCCTTTGATCTTTCATATCCTTACATTTTTCTATAATGTGCATAAGGGTGAAGGGTATCTCCACCCAACTTAACCATCTTGTTTGGTACCCTGTGAGCCTTTTCAATCTAGGGGGTGTGTGTGTGTGTTTTATCTTTCTTTAACTCAGTGCCATTCTTGGTCATTAATTCTTCAGATACCGTATTCCTCCTTTTCATTTTTACCTCTGCAACTCGTTACACAGATGCTTACCCTGTTATTTCTTTTTCCTTTTTCTTTTTTTGTATTACTTGATTTTATTTTACACTATGTGGTGGGCACAAAGCAATGATCTTAATAAACTTGATGATTAGCTTTACTCAGAAACTTTTTTATAATGCACATTTTAAAAAATTATTCTTGCAAGTTGTTCTGCAACCCAAATACACAGTAGCTGGGAAAACAATGTTTAAAAAACAAAAGTCAGGTTAAAACAACTAGAACAGTCCAGGTTTCATTTGGCTGTGATTTCACAGTTTATTGACTGTATCATCCAGCGTCAGAAATCCGTTCCTTCAGCCGGCTCCATTGCTGGGATTTGAAGAAACACTGTCTCTTCTTGGCTTCATTTCACCCTCTGGATCCACCCAACATTCTCTAATGTCAATCAGGCCTTTTCCTCCGAAGTCCCGAAAGCTGACCTTCTGGTTGTCCCAATCTGAAACGCGTCACCACGACTGCCGCTGGGGCTCTGCCTAGAACATGGCTCTTTCGCTTCGTTCCAGGTTTTCCTGGAGTCACTTGCTTTTTCCTCTTTAACTCTGTGTCAACTTCACTGCCAGAATTGCAGCCAGAAGAGCCTGAAGAAACCAGTCCTTTGATGTAGCTGCTCCATGCCTGCTCCTGAAGAGCCGTGATGGCTGGCTCGGGCCTCTGCCCTGTTACTTCCATGTCGTGTAGCTTTTCTTTGCTTTGACATGTTCCATCTGGCTGCTTCCCTATACCTTCTAAGGGAGTTCTTTGAGCTGACCTTCCGGTTCATTAATTCACCATTAGCTGTATCGATTCTGCTGCTTAACCTGATTGCTGAGTACTTTATTTCATCTAATTTAAAAATACATGCTTCAGCTCGGCCCATGTGGCTCAGTGGATTGAGCGTCACCCCACGAACTGAGAGGTCCCAGTTCAATTCCCGGTCAGGGCACATGCCCGGGTGGCAGGCTCAATCCCCAGTAGGGGGCGTGCAGGAGGCACCCGATCTATATTTCTCTCTTACATCAATGTTTCTCTCTCTCTCTCTCTCTCTCTCTCTCTCTCTCCCTTCCTCTCTCTCTAAAAAATATCAATGAAAACATTTTTTTTAAATATGTTTCAGAAGACAAAAGGGAATCAGACTTGTCCTCTCCCCAGGACCTGTCCACTAGTGCAGGAATGTGACCTAGAATCAGTCAACCTGGTTGTTGGCCAGGATTTGGGGCCTTGGAGCTATGACCCAAAGGGACACATTGGCAGAGGCAGGGCAGCATCCAGGCCTGCTGACAGATGACGTGGGTGGCGGTGCAGTGGTGTGGTTGTGTTCTCAGTTGTTTAAAGTCTCCCAGTTCCCACTGGTTCTTTGAGATAGCCAATTTTCTTCCAACAGACTCATTTTCTCCTTAAGTAGCTTAAAGTTGAACATCAGAGTTGGGTCCCAGGAGACATGCAGGAGACTTGAAACACTAATTTCTTCCTTCTACATAATTCAGATTCTGTAGAGACTGTCATAAGTTATGGTTCAAAAACATAAAGGGGAAAAAAAAATTACTTAGCCCTGACCGGTTTGGCTCAGCGGTTAGAGCGTCGGCCTGCGGACGAGAGTCCCGGGTTCAGTTCCCACTAAGAGCACCTATCTCAGTTGTAGTTTGTCCCTGGCCAGAGTTGGGGTCGTGTGGGTGGCAACCAGTCAATGTGTCTCTCTCACATCAATGTGTGTGTCTCTCTCTCTTCCTCCCTCTCTTCCTCTCACTCTATCTGAAGATAAATGCAAAAATGTCCTCAGGTGAGGGTTAAAAAATTAAAAATATATATATATATATATATTACTTAAAGTTTTTAAATGAATGATTGGTAGAATGACAAATCAATAAAACTCACCAAATTTAGGAGAGGGGAACAGATTTGGGATTAAGTGAGGTAGTTCCTAAACTTTAAAGAAAGGGATTCAGAAGTTACAGTTCAACGTTGATAAACCAAGAGAGGCAAATCTTGTTATTTAGAGTAGTGAAATTAATCACTAGAAGAACTAAGATAAATGGTAAAATATGACTCTATTTGGTCAATGAAACTAATACTAGAGAGTAGAATGGGCAAATCCCGCAGTTCATTTTCTACCTTCATTTTCTACTGCATCATCACGGATCACACCCATGATAGAAAGGATGGCTAGTAATCTGTGCACACACATGCACATACACGTGCACATGGATCCAGCTGCGGCTCTGCAGCTCTGAGCATGCAAACTGTAAAAGATTGAATTACATAGGAATCAGGTCAAGAACACCAATTTGCCTCCAGATTTGTTTTCTTGATTAGAACACAGAGTAGCCTCACACCCCTCATGAGCTAAATCGGGTACAGAAAAGGAAGGAAATCCAATCCCAAGAGGTAACTGGAAAAATGCAAGGGTTTTGTCCCTAAGAAAAGCAAATCATAGAAACTTCTGTCTATCCTGATTTTGGACCATGGCTCCCAGGTATCCCACCAATACCAAACTTGCAAGATTAGTTGCTTATTTCATCTGTTTAAAAATACTCACAGAGTTGAGCATTCCACAGGCTAAAGCTACCATAAATTCTTACAAGTATGAACAAGAGGGACTTACGGTTTATTGGAAATACACAAGACTTAGAGTCCAAACACCTGGGACTGTTTTACCTGCATTCTTACCAGTTGATAGTAGATGATCTTGAGCAAATTATCACTCTAGCCTCAGTCTTGTCATCTGTAAAATGGGCTTAGCATTACTACCTATAGACTTGCTATTAAAGACTAAGCATAGACTTGCTACATATAAGAATGCTTGATCAAATGTAAAGTACACCCCAAAATGTTAGGTACTATTATTATCATTATTACAACAGTTGGTCCCAAAGGACATCTGTATAAACATAGCCATGGCATAATAAAAAATTCATCCTACTGCTAAAATCATAACCAAGGATAGCTCAGTTGGTTAGAGCACCATCCCCATTAGGCCAAGATTCCAGGTTTGATCTCCAGTCAGGGCACATACAAGAATCAATCAATGGGACTTCCGGTCAAGATGGTGGCGTAGGTAAACGCGGTATCGCGTCCTCCCACAACCACATCAAAGTTACAACTAAACTACAGAACAACCATCATTCAAAACCGCCTGAAATCAAGCTGAATGGAAGTCGTACAACTACGGAACTAAGGAAAAAAAAAAAAAGCAGCTACATCCAGACCGGTAGGAGGGGCGGCGGCGCGAGGGGGGGCGGCGGCGCCGCGGCGGCGGCGAGACAGGCTGGTCCCACACCCACGTGTGGCGGATAAAAATCAGGAGGATCCCGTGGCTGGGAAGGTCCTTCCTGAGGACTGAGGGGTCCCCGTCCCACACCAGGTGCCCCGCTCAGGGTTCCAGTGCCAGGAAGAGAATCCCCATCACTTCTGGCTGGAAAAACCAGCGGAAACTGAGGCTCAGGGAAGCTGAAGCGGCTGGAGCCCCAGGCAGCTCCTTAAAGGGCCCGCGCACGGACTTATCGGACTCTCTCCCTCTAAGCTTGGAGGGGAGGCAGCTCGAGGGGCACCAGAGACACACAGGGAAGAACTGAGCTGTTTGGCACTGGAGCGAGAGCTGGAGAGGGGGCTTCCTCGGGGACAAACGTGCTGTCAGAGGCCTTTGTTCCTTTGGTGAGCCCTTCCCGGGGGCGGGCAGCAGACAAAAGCCATATCTGGGACTCCAGCAACCTGGCTCACACTGGTAGCCCCGCCCTGCTGACTCCCTGAGGCCCCGCCCCGCCCCACACAACTTCAACAACCTGTTGCCACTTGCTTAACCATAGGATTGGCCGGTCTTGGATCCTGCTTCAGATTTTTCCTAAATTCTTTCAAACGAGCAGCACCGGGTCTCAGCGAGCCCCATACCTCTCATTAAGTAATACACTGAAACAAACACAGGGAGGCAGCCAAAATGAGGAGACAAAGAAACAGGTCCCAAATGAAAGAACAGAACAAAACCCCAATAAAAGAACTAAGCGAAAGGGAGATAAGCAACCTAACAGATACTGAGTTCAAAATACTGCTTATAAGGATGCTCAATGAACTTAGTGAGAACCTCAGTGAACTTAGGGAGGGCATCAAGAGCATAAAAAAGGACCAGTTAGAAATCATGGATACACAGTTAGAATTAAAGGAGGCATTAACTGAAATAAAGAATAATTTACACAGCTTCAATAATAGAGTATGTAGATCCAAGGAGCAAACCATCGATTTGGAATATAAGGAAGCAAAAAATCCCCAATCAGAAGAGCAAAAAGAAAAAAGAATCCAAAAAAATGAGGATAGAGTAAGGAGCCTCTGGGATAACTTCAAGCGTGCCAACATTCGCATCTTGGGGGTGCCCGAAGGAGAAGAGAGAGAACAAGAAATTGAAAACCTGTTTGAAACAATAATGGCAGAAAACTTTCCTAACTTGGTGAAGGAAACAGACATACAAGTCCAGGAAGCCCAGAGAGTCCCAAACAAGATGAACCCCAAGAGGCCCACACCAAGACACATCATCATCAAAATGCAAAAGGTTCAAGACAAAGAGAGAATATTAAAAGCAGCAAGAGAAAGGCAGCTAGTTACCTACAAGGGAGTCCCCATTAGGCTGTCAGCTGATTTCTCAAAAGAAACTTTGCAGGCCAGAAGGGAGTGGCAAGAAATATTCAGAGTGATGAAAACCAAGAACCTACAACCAAAATTACTCTATCCTGCAAAGCTGTCATTTAGAATCGATGGACATACAAAAACTTTCCCAGACAAGAAAAAGTTAAAGGAGTTCATCACCACCAAACCGTTATTATATGAAATGATGAAGGGTCTTTTTGAAGAAAAAGATAAAATGTATGAACAAACAAAATGGCAATGAATACATATCTATCAACAATGGAATCTACAAACAAAATGAACAGGAAGAACAGAAACATTCTCATAGATACAGAGAACATTTTATTGGTTGCCAGTTGGGAAGGGGGTTGGGGGAATGGGTGAAAAAGGTGAAGGGATTAAGAAGCACAAACTCATTGCTAGACTGACAAACCTCAAAGGGAAAGGGGTTGGGGGGGTGGGAAGAAATAAACCAAAGAACTTATATGCATAACCAATGGACACAGACAATAGTGTGGGAAAAGGTGGGAGGGGGGCGGGAGTGGGGAGGAGGGGGTCAATGGGGGAAAAATGTGGAACATCTGTAATACATTTTACATCCAACAATAAAGATTTGGAAAAAATAAAAAAATAAAAAAAAATAAAAAAAAAAGAATCAATCAATGAATGCATAAATAAGTGGAACAACAAATCGATGTCTCTCTCTCTCTCTCTCAAATCAATCAATTAAAATTAAAATAAAATAAAAAACATAACCAAGGAGAGGCATCTCTCTACTTGAAAAGGATGGATTATCACTCCCAGAAGACCTCACACAAGTCACAGTAACATTGGCGAAGCCAGTTCTTCCCCAGTGACTAACATCCCCATGTGCCTAGCATGGACCTCAGTCCACAGCTTTCAGTAAGAAAAAGACACATTAAAAGAATTGATTAATAAAAGCAGATTAGCATGGTGGGTAACAAGTAAAAAAATGGTTAAGTGTATTAAGTACTGTCCATTAGATTCCAGATCCCCTGGAACTGAATCCAGACCAATGCGTTGAAACAAGGCTGAAACTCACGGCTGAGAAAGCGCACAGAAAGAGGGGTGGCACTCGGGGGAGGGGACGGCAAAGCCAGCTCTTCAGGAAGGCAGCATCATGTCGAAGAACAGCCTGGGACATGGGTCAGGAAGGTAAGTTCTGGTCCCAGCGCTGCCGCAGGCTCTCTGGGAACCTCTGGGCAAGCCATTGCTCTCTCTGGCCTCAGTTTTCTATCATATGAGAGAGGACTTGCAAGACTACTTAGTACAGCAAATCGATCATTTAGAACACACTTAGGTGCCTATTATGGGCTAGAGAGTGTTGTCCGCACCAGGAACCTAGGGGAAAACAAACACAGACACCGTCCTCCTGCTGTGGACTTGACCCTCTGGACGATAGCCATCCAGCTCAAAGCTGTGGCATGCTCAGGCTCTGACTGCAGGCTGCGGGAGGCCAGAGAGGACAGTGAGGGCGCTGAATGACCAGAGGATGCGGCAATGCCCTCTTCCGGGAGCAGTGTTCTTTTTGAGAGCAGAAGCCAGGGTCCCTCACTTCCGTCTTGCTCCACTCCAGGCTTAGACTTTGAAGCTTAATACAGATCATGGCAGCCAACTGACTTCTAGGGTTCAAAGAAACTTCTGGAAATATAAAGATGCTTTGCTTTGTTTTTTAGTTAGATAACTAGACCTCTACCTTCAAGAAATGGGAAAATTATTAGATACATCTTTTTTTAAAAGGTTATCTGAAATGACTTACTGTTAATGGATAGGTGAAATTTCATAAAAAATGCATAATCACTGTATTAAGTGTTCCTAATCTGTTTTATCTAATAGAAAAAATGTAATATATATGTAATTGAAAAAGAAATGAATTATTTACTATATATAAACAGAACACCCCTTTTACCAAACATAAAGCCCCAGCATTGGTTTCTTTTTTCCTATTTTTTCTTTTTTTATTTAAATTTTGTATTGTATACACTATTGCAGGTGTCCCCCATTTCCCCCCCTTTGTCCACTTCCACCCAGCCCCCACCCCCAGCATTGATTTCTACAATATATGAAAATAGCGTACTTTGCATTCCTAAGAGCGTAATAGTACTGATTTTTGTTCTGCATTTCCTGTTGCCCATTTGTGTGAAAGAAGGAAACTTTTTAAAGATGCACGAGTCATACAGAGAGCTAACAAAGAGCGTCTCCAAAGAGGACCCGGCCCTCCTTCTCCGCAGCGCCCAGGCTCAGGACCGGCACGCGCGCACCGCCCTCCGCAGGGTGCTCCGACACGCTTGCTTCACCCTGGGGTTCCCCGCGATCAGTATGACAGAGTGCAGAGAAGGGTAAGCGGCCATCAGCGTCTCCGAGATGAGCACGGTGGTGAGGCTA
The DNA here is from genome assembly GCF_014108415.1 of Molossus molossus. Taxonomy (NCBI): domain Eukaryota; kingdom Metazoa; phylum Chordata; class Mammalia; order Chiroptera; family Molossidae; genus Molossus; species Molossus molossus. The sequence goes on along the minus strand of NW_023425401.1, from coordinate 102,998,192 downwards.
ACCGGGGACGACTTGGCGGTGATGGAGTAGGGGCTGGCCACGACGTAAACCAGGTAAAGCACAAGGAAGCAGACCAAGGACTTCAGGACCCTGATGTGAGCCGTGGCCTGAGCATCATTCCTGCCAGCCGTGTGCACCTTCATCTTCTTATGGTGCCTAAACAGAGAGACGATGAGCGCCCCGGAGGAAATGAGAAACACCGAGAAGGGCAGCCCACTTCCTGCGTTGAGCTGTAATATGTACAGATAGTGGCAGTGCGCGGCGGGGTGCGCCACGCTGCTGTTCCCTGGGGGAGCACTGCAGGGATTGAAGCCCATCTGGGTTACGAGCAGCAGATTGATCAGAAGGCACCCCAGAACGCACCCGGCACTCAGGACATAGGCCCTCTGCTTCAGCCACAGGTAGACCGGGTGTTCAAAGGTGGCAATCTTCTTGCAGTAGAAGAGACTGAGGAATGTGGCAAACCACAGGCTGGCCTGGCTGACCACTACCCAGAGGTCGCCGAGACGGAGGAACCAGTAGCTGCTCTGGAAGATGGAAAACACGATTAAGTCCACCATGATCAAGCACTGCAGCAGAAATCGGCAGCCAGCCAGGCCCAGGACAATGAGGTTGTAGGAGGACCCCTTGAATTTCCTGACCCATCCTACAAAACTCCAGACCACAAGGACTCCATTTCCAACCAGGCCAATGAGAAACTCAGCGACAGCCACCACCATCAGCAGTCCTAAGACGGTGACCTGCATGGTTGGGAAGGAGCCCCTCACGCCGGAGGTCTCAGGAGGTGCTCTGCTTCCCCGCAGGTGAACGTGCCAGGCTCCTGGCTGAGCGTCAGATCCCCTGGGGGTAACACCGCTCTCACAGTCAACGTTCACACCAGAAAACCTGGATTTGGCCTTGCCCTTCTGTAACCTGCCCTCGAACAGAGACTGAACAGTGTGACCAGGAACAAAGAACTCAGTCATGGGCCCTTCTGCATTTGCATTCACACGAATCAGCTCTGAGCCGACTCAGATGTTTGAAACGGTGACACAGACACCTGCTTTCCTTCTCCAGGGTCATCGGCTGACGTCCAGACCCCAGCACATAATGTGACCAAACCTCTCAACAAGAGAGTCCAGTCCAGTCATTCTCGGGTTCTATGCCCGATGTGAGCTCACATGTACCAAAAAGAAATGTTGTTTCCACAGAAAGGACTCAGAACATAGAAGCATGAAAGCTGAGTAGACACATTTAAAACGTAGTTCATTATCAAAGAGAAGTAGAAGTATGAGGAAGAAAACAATCAGAAAGCCAGAACATTATATTTAAGAGCCAAATAATAAAAAATATATAGGTCAGGTAGAGAAGCGATTTGTGTTAGTCAGGGTCTTTGAAGTCACCTGAGCTTTGGGATCAAGTATCCTCGCACATGTGACTCAGCAAGTATCTCACATCAAGGAAGGAGATGAGGAAGAAGATGAACTCAAAGAAGTGGCGGGGGGGGAGGGTGGGAATGACTAGCACGGTTATCAAGAAATAGAGGGAAAAGTCCGGCCGGTGTAGCTCAGTGGTTGAGCCTCGACCCATGCACCAAGCGGTCGCTGGTTTGATTCCCTGTCAGGGCACACGCCCAGGTTGTGGGCCAAATCCCCAGTGGGGGGCATGCAGGAGGCAGCCATTCAATGTTATTTCTCATCGATGTTTCTATCTCTCTCTCTCACTTCCTCTCTCTCTCCAAAAAAGAAGAAATAGAGAGAGGGAAACTGCTCCATTTATTGTCCAGATGCAAACTTCCCTGGGACTGGCCCCACACAGAGGTGTCTGTGGAAGACTAAATTCTAAGACAACTCCCAAGACTTCCACCCCGAATAATCCTCGAGCTGCAATGAGACTGAATTCTACCCACAACCAGTGAGCTTGAAAGAGTACTCTGAGCTTCAGGAAAGAGACAGCCCATCCAACATCTCCAGGGCCGCTTGTGAGACCCTGCAGAGAGGGCCCACTTAGGTCGGCCCAAACTTCCTGATCCACAGAGGCTGTGACATGCCATGGATGTCCTTTCAAGCTGCTAAGTTTGTGTGGCTACACAGGAAATAGAAAGGCAGGGCAGGACAGTATTCAAACCAAGCTAGAAACGACTCTGATGAAGTGAGAACAAGGAACTGGATGGGAAACGAGGAGGGCTTGGCTAGCTCTTTAGGAAGGCAACGTGAGGGTAGGGAGAGAGTTCTGTCCGAGAGGCCAGGAGCTCCAGCGTCTGGTCCCAGCACTGCCGTGGGCGCTCCATGAGGGTGCAGGCTAACCGCTGCCCTCCCTGGACTTCAGCTGGTCTACAAGTAACATAAAGGACTGTGAGACCAGCTCTCCATTCATTCGCATAAGAGTGCTTATTGTGCGCCAGGCAGTGTACCAGGCACAGGAACACAGCAGTGAGCATGCATGGCCCCTGCTCCCAGGGAGCACACCTTGTGCACCATCTCCACCCAGGTGCAAGACCTGGTGCCTGAAAACTCTGGCTGCAGCTAGGGAGACGCAGAGGAGAAAGTCGCACCAGCCACAGGCCAGAAGACCTGGAGACAGCATGGACCTCTCCAAGAGCAGGGTTTCTCATCGTTTATTGTTTGTTTGTTTGATTTCTATTGCATTTGTTGGGGTGACACTGGTTCATTGCAGCATTATTTACAATAGCCAACATCTGGAAGTGGCCCAAGTGCCCATCAGTAGATGAGTGGATAATGAGTGGATAAAAACGCTGTGGTACATTTACACAATGGAATACTACTTGGCCATTAAAACAAAAAGGAAATCTTACCTTTTGCAACACCATGGATGGACCTGGAGGGTGTTATGCTAAGTGAAATAAGCCAGTCAGAGAACGAAAAGGACAGCGTTTCTATGGTGACTTTGACAGCAGACATAACTACCCCTCTCCTCCCTGCCCTGTCCCGCCCTAGGTTGTAGCCAGTGGAATGTCATGCAATGCACAGTGGTCAGCTGACGTATATCCAGAAAGCCCACTCTGGCCTCAAAAAAGTGCAATAAGTATGATGGTTTCTTGACAAACTTCTTTATTACTGGTGTTAAGAAAGGCTACATCACATAGAGAACTGACATAATTAGTTAATTCCAGCACAAAAAACACTTGACTAAAAAATATCTAGCACCCTGGCCAGTCTGGCTCAGCGGTTAGAGTGTCAGCCCGTGGTCCAGAGAGACCCGGGTTCGGTTCCCACTAAGGGCACGTACCTCGGTTGCAGTTAGTCCCCAGCCCTGGTTGGTCATACAGGTGACAGCCACTCGATGTGTCCCTTTCACATCGATGTTTCTCTCTCTCTCTCTCATCCTCTCTCTCTCTCCCACTCTATCTGAACAAAAAATGGAAAAATGTCCTCGGGTGAGGGGAAAAAAAATCTAGCAATTAGTGCACAGGTTTGTGGGGTTTTTTTAATGCACATGACTAAAATAATAGCTATTTTCTACTTCCCCTCATCAGGGGAGCCATAGTGTGTTGCAGAGAAAATTAAATTATCTGCAGTAATTTAGAAAAATGTGATACTTCCCATGCAAAACATGAAAATTCAGTTTTGACTTCTGGAATTTATTAAAATAATGAAGTTTGCATTGCTAGAGAGCAAAAGCTCTGGTTTCTACTCTGTTTTTCATGTTACCCTCTGATTTTATTTTATTTATTTATTTATTTTTTTAATCCTCACCCAAGGACACTTTTCCATATTTTGTTCAGATAGAGCAGGAGGGAGGGAGGGAGGGGAGAGAGAGAGAGAGAGAGAGAGAGAGAGAGAGAGAGAGAGAGACATCGACGTGAAAGGGACACATCGAGTGGCTGCCACCCACACGACCCAACCAGGGCCGGGGACAAACTGCAACCGAGGTACATGCCCTTAGCGGGAACCGAACCCGGGGCTCTCTGGACTGCAGGCCGACGTTCTAACCACTGAGCCAAACCGGCCAGGGCATACCCTCTGATTTTAAATCAGGAAAAAAGTTTTAATTTTACTTGGTCGTCCAGTAAATTCACTTCACTGCTGCAATTATCTGGAGTAGGGGCTGACCAGACCTTGGTCCCACGCGGTGGCCCCTAGGATCTCCCAGCGCAGGCCACCTTCCGCAGAACCCTCGGCCCAGTTGGATTCCTCGGGCCGTTACGATAGAAGGGAGAGAAGTGTGGGCGGCCAGGCGTGTCTCGGAGATGAGATCGTGGTGAGCTCGGAGCGGGAAGAGTTGGACATGATGGGAGAAGGCTGGCCAAGGCACAAAAAGCCAAGTAAAGGAGAAAGAAGTAGCTACAAGATTTCCATTTCAAAGAGTCAGCGATGAAACGTTCACCCAAAAAGTGCCCTCCCCCCACTAAGCTGCAAGGCTAAGGACAGTTCCACCCCCTCATCTACACCTGACGTTTCAGTGACACACACTGTGCGTTCCAGTGCACAGGCCGCCTTTCCAGCGCCTCCTAGCATTGTGCCCACATGGCCACTAGATGGCATCAGGCAGCTCTTCCGTAGCGGCTGTCCACTTGAGCAAATCAATTCCCTTCGTGCGCTGTATGAGTCCAGAAATTCGGAGACCGAGCAGACTAAGCACACTGTTAACAAGCATGCATCGTGGAAACGAAAATGGTAAGGTATATTCAGAGTCTTTCCCGCCTCTTTCCCCACCACCGGATGAGGGTGTGGCGTCTGCTCCCTGGGTCAGTGCGGGACCGGCAGGCGCAGGAATGCATCCCTGGCCTGCTTGCAGCGAGGACCGCGGTCCCCGAGGAAGAACGCCATGAGCTCGAGGAGCACTGCAGGGATGGAGAATGTGAATGGAGTGAAAACAGAGTGAAAGGACTCGGCAGATGACAGGGGAGCTGCTTCCCTAAGTATCAAGATTAGGGAAGGGAGCTGAGCGCTGTAGGCAAGATTTGGGAGACCCGAGGGAGGTTGGGCTTCATTCCCCTTCCCCTGGGAGTGAGCTGGACTGAGAGGCTGCTGAACAAGAGAAGGGAGCTGGAGTCACTGGGCTGTGGAGAAACCTGGCGGACACCACCTTAAGCAAGCCAAGGTCACATGGCCAGTGCTAAGCCACGATGATACCGTTGCCCATGATGAGATGTGATGAGAAGGGCACTGCCCCTCCCCAAAGGCCCATAACTCTAGTCTAACCTGAGAAACATATCAGACAAACCCAGAGAGAGGGACATTTCACTAAATGCCTACACAGTGATCTTTACACTGTCGAGGCTCTGAAAGCCAAGGCGGGGTTGAGAAACATCATGGACCAGATGGACCAAGAATACCTGACGGCTACCTGCAGCCTGTGTCCCTTACTGGATCCTGGAAAAGAAAAAGAACATGTGTGGGAAAACGGGTCAAGTCTGAATGGGGTCGGCGGTTTAGTTAGTAGGTAACGTATCAATGCTAGTTCCTCGCTGTTAACAAACGTGCCAGGTTATGTAAGATAGTAACGCAGAAAAACAGCGAGGGGAACAGGGGGCCTCTCTGGAATCTGCAACTTTTCTGTAAAATAAAAACATTCAAGCTTGATTTTTGAAACGTTATAGGAAACTCAGTTACAGAAAATTGTTTGTATGAAAATTGGGGTTCTGACAAGTTGAGCGCTGTGTTTTCCTGTGTTTTCCTGAGTTTCCTGTGTTTAAAGGAGACTGTAGTTTCCCCCAACATGGTAAGATCATGCTAGGAAGAGTCAGACCACAGGAATGGCGGCCAGGGCTCTGGAGCTCTGCTCATCCACAGCCAAGCGCTCCCGGTTCACGCTGGCACCAGACCTCAGCGAGACACCAACCTCAGGACTACATTGATAAATCCCTGCAAGGCGCGCACTTCGATGTCAGATAGACCCACCTCTGCTTCCTAGCTCACCGCGTGTATCTGAGTCCTTAGACAAGGCAGTTAACCTCTCAGATCTCCAGGTCCCTCTTTTTCTTTTTTTTTTTTTTTAATCCTCATCTGATGATATATTTGCATTTATCTTCAGAGAGAAGAGGGAGAGGGGGAGAAAGAGAAAGAAACATCGATGTGAGGGAGACACATTGATTGGTTGCCACCCACACAACCCCAACTGGGGCCAGGGACAAACTGCAACCAAGGTATGTGCCCTTAGAGGGAATCAAACCCGGGACTCCCCAGTCCTTGGGCCGATGCTCTAACCGCTGAGCAAACCGGCCATGGCTTCAGGTTCCTCTTTATAAACATTATAATAATGTTTCCCTCACAGGGCTATTGTGAAGCTGAAAGGATACAAAATGACCAAGCCTGGTGTCTAGAAAATACCATTGTCTAATTAATGTTACTTTTCTTTCCTTCCTTAGCGATTTCTCTCCATAATCACTCCCTTCAATAAAGTAGGAGAGCTTGGCCGGTGTGGCTCAGTGGTTGAGCATTGACCATGCACCAAGAGGTCACTGGTTCGATTTCCAGTCAGGGCACATGCCCAGGTCGTGGGCCCGATCCCCAGTGGGGGGCATGCAGCAGGCGGCCAATCGGTGTTCTCTCTTGTCGATGTTTCTATCCCTCGCCTTCTCCCTTCCTCTCTTTAAAGTCAATAAGAAAAGGAAATGATAATAATAAAGTAGGAGAGCACCTGAAGTCCAATATAATTCACAGGATACAGACACAGGAAGAACTGAGTCACTGCTTCTAAAGAAAGGGGATCAGCTCTGTGTGAGTCCAGAGCTTCTGGAAAGCAAGAAAAAAGATGGAAGACTAATTACCCAGGCCTTTAGAAACATACACTGAAGGCACAGATAGATTTATGGAGCAGTATCATCATTTCTTCTCCCGAGATGCGGATCATCATTCTGCAGTCACTGCCCAACTGTGAGGGCAGCAACATTGAGACGAATGATTTCCCTGTATTTAAAATAGGTCAGAAATGTTGTCAAACAAATCAAAGGTGGACCTGGGCTTAGGCAGCTCATTTGCAAGCAAGCTGTACACACATGGGGTCATTTCCCGGGCCTCTTGCCCCTTCCGACGGAGGCAGAGTTAGTGGTGTCTTTTCCCTACATGTCCCACAGCCCCAGCCCAGCTGTTCTGACGTGGTGGCACAGCTGGGACTCCCCCAGGAGACAGCCCCCACACCCACCCCACCCAGCTTGGGGAGGATGGTATGCAGCACCTGCCCCTCCCCCACTATGGTCCTTCCCCGTCACTCCCTCTCTCCTCCCCGAACCCCATTAATCCTTTCACTTTCTTGTTGATTTCCATGCCAGGCAAATTCTCACAGTTTCCTTTCACCCTTTTCTCCCAGGGAATAAAGCCAGCCGTGGCCCAGTTACCCACATCCTTGGGCAGTTTTCTCAAATAATTGCTTCCCGCTTGTCCTGAGCAAGGGAGCGTCCCAAAATCTTTCCCCACACCCAGGAGGAATGGGAGGCGGGCACACAAAACCTGGAAAAAACTCCCAACAGACCCCGAAGGCTCCTCGCCTCCCCAGCCCTCTCGGAGAAAACAGGGGCTAGACTGGAAGGTCCCTCTCCAGCTGTGATTCACAAAAAGGGGCATTACTGGGAAACGTACCTGAAATGCCCTTGGTGAGATTCCGTGTCACCCGAAAACTGGCACATCAGGCTCTTAAAATGACCCTCACGCCCAGCCGGTGTGGCTCGGAGGTTGAACGTCGACCCGGGCACCCAGGGCTGAGTCCGTACCCGAGACACCTCAGTCAAACCTCCAAATTGTACCTAACAATGTTGTGTGCTGGTCTCAGCCCATCAATAACCCATACTGTGGCTGAACAGGCCCTCGTGGTTCCTATTGTGACCGCAGGACACCTTCAGCAATAACCATCAGGGAACTCTGAAATAATAAATTTTTTACTTACAGAACCTGGAAATTACACGGCACACTTGAAGCCACACAGCAAAGCCACAAGGAGGGAGGGAGGGAGAGAGCATGGGCCTATGGTTCTGCTTTTATTGGGGCTGAGGGCTGAGGACACAGGGTGTCCAGGGGTCATTCTTTATTGGCAAATATAAAATATAGGAGTGGGAATTTAAAGTGCGGGAAAAGAAGAAAGCACAGGGCCCAAATGACCCATTATTAAAATCAACCAAGGTCTCTAAAACGAAGGCCCTCCATGGGGGAGGCAGCCTGGCTGTTTGTCTAGTTGTGTGATGAGCAGTGTGTTTGTTCACTGAAATGGATGACTGAAATCAAAGCTTAAGTCAGGCTGTTTCCACATCTGTTGTACATAGGCTGCGGTGAATACAGTGATGTATACTTCTTTTCAAATTACTGCTTTTATATTCTTCAGATATATACCCAGAAGAGGGATTGGTGGATCATATGGTAGTTCTATTCTTATTTCTTTTAAGAATGTTCATACTGTTTTCCAAGATATGAAAACAACCGAAAAGTCCATTGGCAGAAGAATGCATAAAGAAGATGCAATACATATAATGGAATACTACGCAGCCATTAAAAAGATGAAATACTGCCATTTGCAACAATATGGATGGACCTTGAGGGTATTATGCTAAATGAAATATGTCAGATGGAAGACAAGTACAAAAATGATATGATTTCGCTCATATGTGGAATATAAAACAAAAAAATAAATGAACAGACAAAACAAAACAAACACAGAGATACAGAAAACAGAGTGGTGGTTGCCAGAGAGCAAGGGGGTGGGGGAGGGTGAAATGGGCAGAGCAGGTCAATTATAGGGTAACAGATGGTAACTAGATGTTTGGTATGAGCACTCTACAGTGTATACAGACAGAGAATTACAATATTGTATACCTGGAACTTACATAATGACAATAACCAAAGTTATCTCAATAAAAAAGGAAAAGAAAAAAAGCTTTAGGGGGACTTCCGGTCAAGATGGGGGGTAGGTAAACGTGGTATCGCGTCCTCCCTCAACCACATCAAAGTTACAACTAAACTACAGAACAACCATCATTCAAAACCGCCTGAAATCAAGCTGAATGGAAGTCCTACAACTACAGAATTAAAGCAGCAGCCACATCCAGACTGGTAGGAGGGGCAGAGGGGCTGGTCCCACACCCACGTGTGGCGGAAAAAAATCAGGAGGACACCTCAGCTAGGAAGGTCCTCCCTGGGGACTGAGGGGTCCCTGTCCCACACCAGGTGCCCCGCTCAGGATACCAGTGCCAGGAAAAGAATCCCCATCACTTCTGGCTGGAAAAACCAGCGGGAACTGAGGCTCAGGGAGGCTGAGGTGGCTGGAGCCCCAGGCAGCTCCTTAAAGGCCCGTGCACGGACTTATCGGACTCTCTCCCTCTAAGCTTGGAGGGGAGGCAGCTCAAGAGGCACCAGAGACATACAGGGAAGAACTGAGCTGTTTGGCATTGGAGCGAGGGCTGGAGAGGGGGCTTTCTCCGGGACAAACGTGCTGCCAGAGGCCTTTGTTCCTTTGGTGAGCCCTTCCCTGGGGCAGCAGACAGTCGCCATATCTGGGACTCCAGCAACCTGGCTCACACTGGTAGCCCTGCCCTGGTGACTCCCTGAGGCCCCACCACACCCAACTTTCAGGCCCACCCAAGCTGTTGCCACTTGCTGAACCATAGGATTGGCCTGTCTTGGATCCTGCTACAGGTTTTTCCTAAATTCTTTCAAACGAGCAGCATCTGGTCTCAGCGAGCCCCATACCTCTCGTTAAGTAATACACAGAAACAAACACAGGGAGGCGGCCAAAATGAGGAGACAAAGAAACAGGTCCCAGATGAAATAACAGAACAAAACCCCAAGAAAATAACTAAGCGGAATGGAGATAAGCAACCTAACAGATTCTGAGTTGAAAATACTGCTTATAAGGATGCTCAATGAACTTAGTGAGAACCTCAGTGAACTTAGGGAGGGCCTCAAGAGCATAAAAAAGGACCAGTCAGAAATCATGGATGCACAGTTAGAATTGAAGGCATTAACTGAAGTAAAGAATAATTTACACAGCTTCAATAATAAAGTACGTAAATCCAAGGAGCAAACCATCAATTTGGAATATAAGGAAGCAAAAAGTGCCCAATCAGAACAGCAGAAAGAAAAAAAAATCCCCAAAAATGAGGATAGTGTAAGGAGCCTCTGGGACAACTTCAAACGTGCCAACATTCGCATCTTGGGGGTGCCAGAAGGAGAAGAGCGAGAACAAGAAATCGAAAACCTGTTTGAAACAATAATGGCAGAAAACTTCCCTAACTTGGTGAAGGAAACAGACATACAAGTCCAGGAAGCACAGAGAGTCCCAAACAAGATAAACCCCAAGAGGCCCACACCAAGACACATCATCATCAAAATGCAAAAGGTTCAAGACAAAGAGAGAATCTTAAAAGCAGCAAGAGAAAGGCAGCTAGTTACCTACAAGGGAGTTCCCATTAGGCTGTCAGCTGATTTCTCAAAAGAAACTTTGCAGGCCAGAAGGGAGTGGCAAGAAATATTCAGAGTGATGAAAAGCAAGAACCTACAACCAAGATTACTCTATCCTGCAAAGCTGTCATTTAGAATCGATGGCCATATAAAGACTTTCCCAGACAAGAAAAAGTTAAAGGAGTTCATCACCACCAAACCGTTATTATATGAAATGATGAAGGGTCTTTTTGAAGAAAAAGCTAAAAAATATGAACAAACAAAATGGCAATGAATACATATCTATCAACAATGGAATCTACAAACAAAATGAACAGGTAGAACAGAAACATTCTCATAGATACAGAGAACATTTTGCTGGTTGCCAGTTGGGAGGGGGGTTGGGGGAATGGGTGAAAAAGGTGAAGGGATTAAAAAGTACAAATTCATTGCTAGACTGACAAACCTCAAAGGGAAAGGGGTTGGGGGTGGTGGGAAGAAATAAACCAAAGAACTTATATGCATAACCAATGGACACAGACAATAGTGTGGGAAAAGGCAGGAGGGGGGCGGGAGTGGGGAGGAGGGGGTCAATGGAGGGAAAATGTGGAACATCTGTAATACATTTTACATTCAACAATAAAGATTTAAAAAAATAAAAATAAAGCTTTAGTCAGCCACTTTATTACAAAAAAAGATAAACAACTGTCAGGGCTTACACTAAAGATGTGAACTACAATGCATTGCTTAATTTGGGGGGGGCTCCCCATTATACCTCAGTAGCCGATAAAACAAGGTGGTGATTTCTATTATCCAGGAATGCAATGCCCACTCAAAATATGTGATAAGTAACACCTCAAACAAGTTCTTTTAAAAAGAGCCTAATTTCAAAATATCAGCCAAAAAATTGCACTCTGGAGTGAAGTACAGGCATGCCAAGGCCTAAGAAGTCAGCCCAGCAATTACAAAAATGAATTCCTCAGACCACTGGGGAAACTGCTAACAGAGAAAAATCTTGCTTTCCAGCCATGAAGTGACCCCAGCCACTAGTGACTGCCAATGTTCCACTGTTTGTTGAAACAAAGAATCTGCTTTGTTTTGCTTTTCAGTGTAGGATGTGTGAGGATGATGAGGACAGAATGTCCTGGGATGTAAAAGGTGGAGATGACCATACACACGGATCTGGTTTCAAAATCCATCCTCACAGAAGAAGAAAGATGAAGGATCAAGGTAGCAACTGAGCAGAGAATGTAGAGGAGAAGGAAATAGACCATCAGCTTCATCGCACCCACGTGGGCTTCGGTCTGGAGGTTCCATAAGCCACCGGAGTTTCTCTGCAACTTCTGTATATGTCTCCCCAACGAGTTCATTAACAAGGAAGCAGAAGTCACGTTAATGATGAACTGGACAAATGAGCTCAAGGTCAAGGAGATCAGCAGAGACAAGACGCCCTTGCTGATGTTAAATTCTGTGCCATTTCCCCCAGTCCCAAGTTCGGGAGTGGGTAACTTCGGACTGAGCACAACACACGGAAGCGTGGTGGAGGCAGAAATCAGCACACAGCCCAGCAGCAGCCTGCGGGTCTCTGGGGAGAGATTTCGTTTCAGCAGGAGAAAAACTGAGCATTGAAAGTTACAGAAACATTCTCATAGATAGAGAACATTTTGTTGGTTGCCAGATGGAAGGGGGGTTGGGGGAATGGGTGAAAAAGGTGAAGGGATTAAGAAGTACAAATTGGTTGCTAAACTGACAAACCTCAAAGGGAAGGGGGTTGGGGGGTGAGAAGAAATAAACCAAAGAACTTATATGCATAACCAATGGATACAGACAACAGTGTGGGAAAGGCGGGAGGGGGGCGGGAGTGGGGAGGAGGGGGTCACTGGGGGAAAAATGAGGAACATCTGAAATACATTCAACAATAAAGATAAAAAAGAAAAGAAAAGGAAGCGAGCCATCTTCACCCAGTACAAGACGTTGAGCAAGGTCACAAACCAGAGACTACTCGCGTCCAGAAACATCCGAACCGACAGAACAAAGTGGATAAGCGGACTGACCGTTCAACATTTGGGGAGACCAGGAAGATGATGTGCAGTAGGGAGAGTCCCAGCACGAGAAATCAGGTGATACCCAAGCTGAACAGGATCCGATCAGAAGAAGACATTCTATGGCTTTGGACCCAAGTCTTATCATTGATTATGACAATCAACAGATTCACAAGAAGTCCTATGGCATTGGAAGCTGCTGAGACAATGGAAGCAAAGAGAAGGAACACGTGGTGCATCTTCACTCAGGGAGGACTCCACGGATGTGGCGTCGACCTGGGAACAGGACAAATGCTGAAATGCACAAGGAGGCACCAGCATCCAGCTGGGAAGGACATGTCCTTCTCTACTTTGCCCCAGTGTGGCCAATGAGCCATTGGTGGTCTGAGAGCCAGCTGCTTTTACTGAGATGCAAATTTCCCCAGGCTTGCATTACTACTTCTTCGCTCGCTCGCACCTGTTTTCGGTGGAAGTGCCTGGTTGCAGCAGCCGGGGTGAGCTTGAGAGTGAGGGAGGAGGTAGGGCAGACTCCAAGGACTCCAGAGCCGCACGACTGAGCTCCCGTCCTGCACGGCTTGTCACCGCCCCACGCGAAGGCAGCTTTCCTCACAGCAAACCCGGGGTGTGTGGGGGATCCCCATGCCTCCCTCTACCCTCCACCCCCCTCCGCCCACCCACGAATGCCAGCCACGTTATTCTTCCTTTACAGATCTGGCTGATGCTTAGATCGCACGGGGCTAATCCCGAGGCATTCAGCTGCCGGTCAAAGCACTCTGGCACCCATACACAGTGATGCTTGACTTACAGCTTTGTTGGCCTCATCGACAGGACGCTCGTTGCCCAATTTCTCTGTAATTTCTCAGGGAGGAAAGGGCACCCTGTGCCTGACTAATGATATTAGGGACCATGAGTGAGGGCAAGGGTGGGGAATCTCTTCTCCTCTCTAGCTGTTCGGTGAAACCAAGGTGCGATCCCACATGGAGGGGACGAAGCCAGCATCACAGTAAAGCACCCACAGCCCTGTCACCGAATCCAAATAGGAATCGATGACAAGAAGGAGCTAAGATATAAAGGTGACCAGGTCTGGAAGAGGGGGGTACGTTCATGAGGTCCTTTAAGACAGGTGACTGGGGCCCTGGCCGGTTTGGCTCAGCGGTTAGAGCATCGGCCTGCGGTCCGGAGAGACCCGGGTTCGGTTCCCGCTAAGGGCATGTACCTCGGTTGCAGTTTGTCCCCGGCCCTGGTTGGTCGTGCGGGTGGCAGCCACTCGATGTGTCCCTTTCACGTCGATGTTTCTCGCTCTCTCTCTCTTCTCTCTCCCTCCCACTCTATCTGTGCAAAAAATGGAAAAATGTCCTCGGGTGAGGATAAAAATAAATAAATAAATAAATAAATAAATAAATAAATAAATAAATAAATAAATAAATAAATAAAAGACAGGTGACTGGGACACAAGCCTGGAAGAATTCCCTGAGCTGCCGCCTGTTGCTTTCTGTACAGAAAAGGACCGACAAAGGCACACCTGGACCAGGTAAACAGGCAAACGGGGAACAAGCAAGGCACTGATTAAAGAGAAGGGTATATCATCACACATCTTTACCGTTGGCTATCTATAAAATAGATCACTGCTTTAAAGTCATTCAAGTTGAACTATTAGAAATACCACGTTGAAATAGAGTGGTGCTAAGAATTAAATGCTCCATTAGAATTAGAATGTGATATTTGAATTAAATGTTCCCCAAAGGGGGTGGGGTGGAAACCCAGTGTTGGGCAGTCATCGACCGTAGCCAAAGCGGGACATACCAAGTTTGAGGCTCTCAGCAGCCAGAGGTGCTATCATTAAGATGTGATCATGTCAGCTAGCATGATCAGAGAGCAAGCTGGTTCTGTCCGGACTTATTTCTGAAAGAGTCAATAAGGGACAAGTGTTAAACCCTCTCTCTCTCTGCAGGAGAATTTGACCTTCAGTTAAACGTAAGTATCTTAGGAAGGTACCCGCTTTGGAGTTCCCTGAATGTGGTGACTCTTCTATGTTGTCTGTCCCTTGGCTTGACCCCAGAAGCTTTGTCTATGAAATTATTGCAAAAGTAATCGGCTCCTTTGGGACATGAAGCTTTTATTTTAGGGCAGCTCCCGTCCTTGCCAAAGGTGGCTCTTGCCTCTTTGCCCTGGACCTGTGTGATGGGCAGCAACAGCCCTGCACAGGGGAGGGCCTGACACTGCCCTGCTGGTGAGCGGGGCCCTGGTCTATCTCCACCAGAGCAGACTGGTGCCGCGGTGGCCCGGAACAGTCTTGTACGTGTGACTATTCAATGGAGCCCAAGAAGACCCCCTGCGGTGCACTGTAGTCATGAGTCCAGACCTTGTTACCTGGCAGATCTGGAGGGAAAGCTTTGGGGCAAATATCAAAGCGAAAGGATGGCTTGGCTTAACTTGATGATGGTTTTGCAGAATGAAACCAGTCACGAACAAATAAGAACTACAAATGTTGAATTGTTGCTCTGGTCTGTTTGGCTCAGTGGTAGAGCATCGGCCGGTGAATCAATGAGTCTCAGATTCTATTCCAGTCAAGGGCACGTACCTTGGTTGCAGTTCGTCCCTGGCCCTGGTCGGGGTCATGTGGGAGGCAACCAGTCGATGTGTCCCTCTCATGTCGATGTTCTCTCTCTCTCCCTCCCACTTTGAGGATAAATAGAAAAATATCCTCGGGTGAGGATTTAAAAAAAATTTTTTTTAATTGCTTTCAAAAGAGTACCAATGTTGCTTAGGAGGAAGGAAAAAAGAAACTGACATTTCCTTGGCTGTTTTTGTTTTTGCTTTTGAGTGCTTACTATGTGTCCAGCGATGCACAGGGCACCGTAAAACTTGGTTAACCCTAAAACAGTTCCAGGAGGAAGATGGTCATCCCTATTTTCAGGGGAAGAAATGAAGATCAGAGAAAGTGACTGCCAGACAGCACGGAAAACCAGGGCTAGGTCAGGAGGTCTTTGTGAGACTGAGCTCTGTCAGCTAGACTAGGCTGCTCCTCACTGGTTTGTTCATGCCCTAAACTGCTATTATCATCCAGGCGCTAACAGGCTGGCAGCTAGGGAAACAGAAAAGAATTACTCACACCCTGTCTTCAAAACACATATAGCTAGAGCATAGCCGGACAGACAGACACACAGAGGGAGAAACTGACAAACAGATAATTCGATCAGTGTATTAGGGGCTACAATGAGGAGAAACAACAGGTGCACTGGGAGTGTCAGGAGGGTCATTTCACCGCGCCTTGGGGTTCAGGACAGGCTCCTGAGGAGACATGAAAATTATGTCTTAAAGATGCAAAGTGGTTATCCAAGCAAAAGGCTAGGGTAGGAGGGAGAAGAATTTTGGAAACAGAGGGAGAGATCTGCTGAACAAGGTGACAAAGAGGATGGTGGGTTCAGGAAACAGGAGGATGGCGGGATGCAAGGAGGAAGAAGTGGTCAGGGATGACACTGGAAAGAGAAATGAGAGTGTAATTACATTCCTCCGTGGTAAGTCATGCTTTTCGACACAAATGATTGTCCTCGTGCTGCATATCCGACACTTTCGAAAACACGCAGGGTAAGTGCTGAACTCCGCTGAGAGAGCCGGAGCGCTTCCTGGAGGAGGCGGTCTCGAAGGGTAAGAACGAAGCTGATGAAGTCTAGGCAAAGGGCGCAGCTTACGCAGAAGGGTCGCAGCTAGAAGACTGTGGCGTATGTGGGGGGTCAGGCAGTTCAAGGCTCCTTTGGAAAAGCAGGGAATGGGAAGATGAAGCCAGATAGGAAAATAAGGGCACAGGACCAGCGGCTTTATGTTCCAAGATAAGAAGTGTGGACTTTATCCAGAGCAATGAAAAGCACTGCGGGACTTGGGGGGGGGGGGGGGATTGCCTTTTCACTGTATGAAGGACACAACCCGAGTAACGTAGAAACGCTCTGCTGGAAAGGGATGGAACTGGGAACGAGAGACTAGTTAGAACCCTACTGCAGTCAGTCTGATGCACCGAAGAATAGAAATTGAGACTGGGGGCCATTTGAGAGAAATGTTTTCCAAGTACAACCAAATGGATCTGGGGACCACATGGATATTGACGACAAATATTGAAGCTGAAGGAGAAGGAAGAATCTGGGACAATTTCCAGAATTCTAGTGCACTTAAACAAACAGAAGTTTTTTCGTGATAAAAAGCACAGGCTTTAAGACTTGCAAGAGATTTTAGGGGGTAGGAAGGAAGAGAAGGTGGACAGAGTATTCAGATTATATTGTAGGTCTGATGCCTATAAAAAAAAAAATGGGGAAGGAAGAAGAATTGGGGAGGGAGGGTCCCAGACTGCAGCGCAGTTCCAGGAAAGGTTCCGTGGAGCTTATGGAGAACCTGTGGAAGAGTCTGGTTCTCGGCGGTGCTCCATCGCTGGCTGAGCGCTGCTCCAGGGATGGGCCTCGGCAGCGGAGCCATCCATCAAGGCCACGCCCCTGCAGAGAACTGGGCGTGTCTTCTGGCTGCCGCAACAGGGGCCAGCGATCCCTTCCTCACAGCTGTTTGGGTGACGCGGAGATGAAATGTGTGTTTCTGTGTCTTCACGACCCACAGGAACTGATCTGGCAGAGTGCTTGGTGCAAAGCGGTAGATGAATGTCTGTGGTGTGAGTGACAAACTAGAACCAAGAGAAGCCAGAACCAAGATGGAGGGAGAAGCGATCTGCTCCTGGACTGTCCGAGCGGCCCTGCAGCAGCTGACCAGAGCCACCCCTCTCGCACAGATCTGCTAGCTGGGCAGTACGAGTCCGTACTTGAGCCACCAGGAATATCTCCTAGTCCTCCCTTTCTGGCTGGAAGTACTGTTTTGGAAACAACCAGATCTCTAGGGTAGACAGCACGTGCCGAGAAACTCCACTTAGGAACTTCTGGAAATATATTTTCCAGGGTTAACCTGGAAATGTTGCTCTGGTCACCTGGACAGTTCCACCAAGTCACAACGACAATATGATGATAGTGGAGTCAAACACAATGTACTCACTCCGCAAACTCAGCTGTGCAGAGAGAAAATAAGAGTCTTAATTTTGTCTCCAAGTAATATGATTGATGTCCTGAGCCCCCTGCCACACACGCATCTACGGGCTGGGGAAAGTGTTTAACGCACTGGGATAATGTGAGCAGCATCTTCAGAAACATGTTCTGTCTGTCTGTCTGTCTGTCTGTCTATCTATCTATCTATCTATCTATCTATCTATTTTGGTACGTGCCCCTAGCAGGAACCGAACCCAGGACTCTCTGGTCCACAGGCCAACGCTCCAACTGCTGAGCCAAACCGGCCAGGGCATGTTCAGTCTCTTTAGATTTAAAAACAAGAATTTCTGCCCTGGCTGGCATGGCTCAGTTGGTTGAGTGTCATCCATGCACCAAGAGAGAAGTCACCGGTTCAATTCCTGGTCAGGGCACATGCCGGGGTGCAGACTCAATCCCCAGTAGAGGGCGTGCAGGAGGCAGCAGATTGATGTTTCTCTCTCTCTAAAATCAATTTTTTTTAAAAAACGTATTTAAAAAAAAATTTAACGCAAAAATCTCTGAGACATCCTCCCCATGCCATACTTCTCTCTTTCGATGAGGTTTCAGGGGTACAGGGAGAGGGGCAAGATTAATTCTACTTCCCAACGGCAGCGAAGTGTCGTGTTCTCTCCCTTGGAGTCCTTGTTTGCAGAAAGAGGTCCCTGTCCCTAGGTTGCTGCCTGCCCTGCCGGCATGCACAGCTGACCGTGCCTGTGCTTTGCTCCTACTGACTGCAGACAGAGCTTTCAGTCCTCTCCGAGGGGGAAATCAGGACCCTCACCGGCCCTACTGCGATCCCTTCTCCCCCCCCTCCCCCTTTCCCTCCGTCCCCTGGGGGCTGGAAGGAGCAGCCCTCCCCTGACTTTGTGTCCTTACATACCCCCAGCAACAAGAAAGTTCGCTGATTCACTGTCGTAAAAGTAGGATGCCATGAGGCACACACTCCAGACAAATCTTGATAGATTAAAATACTAACATCTAGTGTTTGTAGTGCATTTACTATGCTTTAGCCGCTAAAATACTTTACGTGCATTGTCTTAGTTAATCCTCACACCAACACTATCGAGTGTGCCTATTTGATAGTGAAAGAAACTGAAGTCCAATGAGGTTTGGTAACTTACCAAAGAATGTACATCTAATTAGTGGTAGGGGGTCAGGATTTGAACCCCAATGTGTGAGATTCCAGAACTAACACTCTTAGCCACTGCATTACACATATTCTAGTCCAGCAAAATGCGGAAATACCAGAAAATAATAGACACTTGTCAGCCGCAGTTGTTGGAACTGATAAGGGCACTTTTGCTCTCTTAAAAAAGAACTTGTAGGATAGGAGCAAAAAACATTGACTCTCCACTCATCCAAAGTCAAGAAAATCACTAACACAACTTTGAAGATGCTCTAGATAGCCCTGTTCATCAACGGCTGGGAAATATAACAGACACTGTTGACCAAGGTCAAGAGCCCTGGTAAGCACTGAAACTGAGATATTTGGGATGTATTTTTGTTGTTGATGTTTGTCTTTTTCATTTATCATCCTCCTGGACCCAAACTGCAGTTCAATCTCATTCATGTCAAGATCTATGAACTTGACCCAGGAGGTCACTAAAAATGAGCATCCCACGAGACACCGAACACAGGGGCCCCGCATGGAAACTGTCGTAAATTCCTACTGAGTCACACGTTCAAGTCCTCACAATACACCACAGAATACATGTGTTTGGAGGGCACCCGGGGCCATAGGAACACGCTCTAACATATCACTGGACTCCAAGTGCACGGACAATTCTCATGCTCTGACCAAGGAGCCTGGTTTTGGTGGAGGAAAAGCCATGCTTTGGTCTCTGGTGTTGCAAACAACTAGACCTAAGAGCTTCAAGGGGTTTAGCAACCCAAGTTAATTCATTGAAAGCAAAACAAAAGAAACAAGATGGCCCCATCCAGGGTATCGCAAAGCTGGGCCTGGGGCAGGAGTTCGGAAATTCCCCCCGAGACTCAGGGAGGACTGGCACTGTCAGCGGGTTCTCCAGCCATGCTCTGCTCCAGAGGACGGACAGCAGGGGTAACGTCTGTGCTCACTGCCCCACATCTGAATCTGCTAGGTTGGTGTGGGGTTTCACAGAGCCACAGCGGAAACAGACAGGACGGAACCTTCAGAAGCTAGCCAAAGGCACCAAGGACCAAACAACAGCGAACCCCAAATCTCTAGCAAAATGTTATGTTCCATTAAAAGAGAGGGAAATCTACCCAGCTGGTGTGGCTCAGTGGCACCAAGAGGTCACCGGTTGGATTCCCGGTCAGGGCACATGCCCAGGTTGTGGGCCCGATCCCCAGTGGGGGGCATGCAGGAGACGGCCAATTGATGTTCTCTCTCATTGATGTTTCTAATTCTCTCTCCCTCTCCCTTCCTCTTTCTCTAAAATCAATAAAGAAATAAATAAATAAAAAGAGAGGAGCCCTGGCCGGTTTGGCTCAGCGGTTAGAGCGTTGGCCTGCGGTCCAGAGAGACCTGGGTTTGGTTCCCACTAAGGGCACGTACCTCGGTTGCAGTTTGGCCCTGGCCCTGGTTGGTCATGTGGGTGGTAGCCACTGGATATGTCCCTTTCACGTCAAGGTTTCTCTCTCTCTCTCTCTCTCTCTCCCTCCCTCCCTCCTTTCCTCGCACTCTATCTGAACAAAAAATGGGAAAATGCCCTCGGGTGAAGGAAAAAAAAAGAGAGGAAAATCCCACGCTTGAGGCAAGAGGCAGAACCAGGAATTCAGGTACGAGCTGAAGAACCAGAAGGTCGGGGCTAGGCAGAGAAGTTGTCAGAGTGACAGAAAATAGGGACAAGGGACCAAGGCGGGTGCGGATGAACTCAGGAGCAGGGGCTGGCCAGGGTGACGAAGCAGATGCGGTCGAGACAGCATGGGTCTCCATGGCTAAACTGCCCCGTGCTGAGCAGAAGCACAGATTCTGACTAATTACAGAAAGACTCGTTTCAGAATCCTTCTATTTTGGTAAATTAGGAATGCACATGAAATCATTCTTTTAAGTTTCAACAGATGCTTTTTTGAAAGGGAATCATGAGTCGGAATGACGCGCTCCCCCAGCGGCTTCAAGAGGCACGCATCACTTTGAAAGCAAACAGTGCGGACCAGAAGCCTTTTTATTCCTGTAATCTCAGAAATACAAACATGAATCCCAGCACAATCCTAAACTTGACTTCTGGTTACATATGACCAAATGCCAGGTAATGTGGTGATCCTTGGCGCTATGTCAAAATAGAACAAAATAGCAACAATAACAACAGCAATCTTTATTGAGTGGTTTTACTCCGGGGGGGGGGGGGGGGGGCTCAAAGCATTTTTCATGTTGTTAACACATTCATTCCTTCCAGCAACTCTACCAGAAAAATACTATTCCTGTTTTACCAACAAGGAAAGTGAAATCGACAGAGGTTCAGGAACTTCCCAGAAGTCACCTAGTTTATAAGGGGCAGGGGCAGGCTCTCAGGACCCACATTCCACAGCGGCTCCACACCGGGCAGCCCCATTAGCAAAGAAACCCAGATTCAGGACTGCCCTGTGTCCTGAGTATGTTCACAGTTTGAGGATTCTTCATGATCTTAAGCAATGATATTCTCATTGACGTGCCGCCACTGTTCAGTGATAGGAAGTAAATCAATGCTTATGTGATTTTACTAAAATGAAAGTGATTAAACGTATAAAAACTGCTTATGTTATGTTTTCAATAAAACTCTGAAATTTTAAAAGCAGAAACCCACCTTAAGTTGTTTAAGAAAATGCTTGGGCCCTGACCAGTTTGGCTCAGCGGTTAGAGCGTCGGCCTGCGGTCCGGAGAGACCCAGGTTCGGTTCCCGCTAAGGGCATGTACCTCGGTTGCAGTTTGTCCCCGGCCCTGGTTGGTCGTGCGGGTGGCAGCCACTCGATGTGTCCCTTTCACGTCGATGTTTCTCTCTCTCTCTCTCTTCCTCTCTCTCCCTCCCTCTCTATCTGAACAAAAAATGTCCTCGGGTGAGGATAAAAAAAAAAAAGAAAAAGAAAATGCTTGGACTTTTGTCCCATGTAAAAAAAAAAAAAAAAAAGTTTAATTATTTGAACATTTACTTTAGCAAAAATGGCAAAGGAATGCAAGGGGGATGGAAATGGAAGGAAAATGACTTCACCACTGGGAGACCGGACTGGAACCTAGTATCCAAGGGTCCTGACTGTCACTCCACGGCATCTGTCACCACAGTGGGTCTGTGGTATCTTGCTGGAACGGCTGCACAGCTCCTTGTTCATTACAATAAGAGCTTCCCCTGCTGAGCACTTTATACAACACGCTGAGCTACAGTGTTGCCACACATGGTCTGATGAATCTCTAAAACCCTGTGCGGGAATGTCATAGTCCACATTTTATAATGAGGGACGAGAAGATCAGACAGGTGATTGCAGTAACTCACCCAAGGCCAAAAGTCTTGGAAAACGGACAGAACCAGAGGTCAAACCCATGTCTGGGGAGCTGCTGTTTTATTTATAAAAGCATATCAATGTCACTGTACACTTTACATTAAAGCTAGTCATCAGCTCATGACATTGAGCTCATGGTTATTGACATACAACTCCATATACAGTGAGAGTGTTCTTGCTATATGGCCATTTCCCAAAGGCTGTTTACAGTCTCCAAAGCAACCAAGCAAATGAGGAGAGGCCATGAGAAGTGTCCCCGGGTGGGACAGGGGCCACGGGAGGTCAGGAAGAGCCCCGTAGTCTTGAGCCAGGCTGAAGGACCCCCGGCTGCCTCCTGTCCCCCTTGCCGTTCTATGGGGAAAGAGATCCCTTTGGCCCAGGCTTCTTCAGATGACCAGACTCACACCGGAGCAGGTCCAGAAATATATGCTTCAGCTTCATGTTTCCCAGAATGAGAATAAACGAGTGGCTGGCAGGATAAAACATTGTAATTACTTCTCCAATCATATTCGTCATCTCACTTCCTGGTAGGAAATAACTGGATGCCGTAATTAAAAAGGCAAGAAAGTAAAGCACGAAGAGAAAGAGGAAGGAGAGGATCATTTTGATGGCCCGCTTGTGGGCCTCCGTGCTGGGGTCACTGGGGCTGGCTCTGTTCCGCTGCATCCGCCGCGTGTGCCTCCCCAGGGAGAGGATGAGCAGGATGTAGGAGGCCAGAGACACGATTATGGGAGGGAGATACCACAGCAGCCCAAGAACATGGATCAGCTCATATTCATTCATTTGCTTTCTAAAGAGCTTGGTCACATTCCCGGTGGCATCGGCTGCACGGAGAACAGAATAGATCTTAAATTCACGAACCAGAGATACGGCACTGCCACAGGCAAAGAACAGTGCACCCAACAGCATCCATACGACCACCCTGGACACTCTCCACTTGAGCCAGAGGAATGTGGGGTGGGAGAAACTGGCAATTTTCAGGCAGTAGAGGACACCAAGACAGGTAGCAAGCCAGATGCTCAGATGGTTTGTGAATGTCCAGAACAAGTCAATAACCTGCACCACGACCCTATCATCATATAGTTTGAATAGGAACATCTTTATTACACTATCAGCCATGAGAATCCACAGCAGAACAATCCTGGAGAGAGCCAGGTTAGTGATGATGAAGTCAGACAAAGAGATTCTCTTGCTTTTGAACCAGCTGCTGCCATTGACCAACCCAATGAAACCATTCCCCAGCATCCCCAGAATTAACTGAGTGACGGAAAGAAACAGTATCACCCACTTGGCGCGTTCTGACATGCCAGCTATTCGGCAGATCTGACCTCTGTCCTTTCTGTTGGTGTATGATCTCCTCGCTGATTGGCAAGGTCTCCCTGTGAGTCCGCCGCCTCCACCGGCTTCACTGTGCCTGTCTCTCGGCTCTTCCCGGTTGAGTCTGTTGTAGAGCAGTTTACTGAACGCTCTCTGGCTCTTTCAGGTTAGTCCGTCCTCTTCACAGATGACATGGATTGTCACGTCCCATCTATGATCTAAACTTAGCCGCTCTTTGCCAATATGCAAACAGAGTGGTGTCCAGTGTCACCCGGAGAAGGAAGAGATTAGCCACGAAGATGGAGGACAGGGACTGAATTTCAAAGGGAGTGGGGTTCTGAGCCACCCAGAACAGAAGAGTGTGTGTCGCCAAGGAGTCACATAAACAATCAAGAGGGAGGACTCGGGACACACACAGAAAGGACCATTACCAGAACTGCACCATAAGGCGCCACCAGTCACCCTGGAGGGGGGCTCAAGTCCATAAATAGAAAAGTTCGCCTGGCCGGTGTGGCTCAGTGGTCGAGCATCGACCCACGCACCAAGAGGTCACCGGTTTGATTCCTAGTCAGGGCACATGCCCAGGTTGTGGGCCTGATCCCCAGTGGGGGGCATGCAGGAGGTGGCCAGTTGATGTTCTCTCTCATGGATGTTTCTCTCTCTCTCTCCCTCTCCCTTCCTCTCTCAAATCAATAAAGAAAAAAAATACATTTTAAAGAGAAAAAGTTCAGTTGGTGCCACTGCTGTGCCTCTTGGGGTGTGCCTTAGTTGGGGGGCCCCCAAGTCCCTCCCCAATAAGCCACATTATCAGAAACCCTAGCTATCTGAAAAGGTAAATGACAGCAATAAGGGAGTATAGCATATAAGCTATTCAAAATATGAATTTCTCAGAGTGCATGGACACTGTACAGGGTTGGGCAGAGTAAGCCAAGCAGGTCACTGAAACCCAGGTTAGTTTCCAGATTTTCAGACTACGAGAATGTGTGAATAATGAGGTCGGCCAATCAAGCACTTACGAGGTTGTACCTCAGTGCACTGTGCCACTGTGACATTCTTCTGAGTTAACAAAGCTATTGCAATAATCATAACTTACACGTCTTTTTCCATACAAACAACTGTAACCCTACTTTTGCCTACCCCGTACTGACAAGTAGTTAAGCTGACAGATATCACTTTGTCAAGTAAAGGCTTATTTCTCTAAAACAGTGCCTTACAAATTTTTTTTTTTCTTTATTGATTTTAGAGAGAGAGGAAGGGAGAGGGAGAGAGAGAAATAGAAATATCGATGAGAGAGAAACATCAGTTGGTCGCCTCCTGCATGCCCCACACTGGGGATCGAGCTCGAAACCCGGGCATGTGCCCTGACCGGAATCCAACTGGTGACTTCTTGGTGCATGGGTCAGTGCTCAACCAGTGAGCCACACTGGCCAGGGCAACCTCATTTTTTAAGGGGAGGACACTAAGGCTGGGAAATGCTCATGGAGTTAGTAGGCAGCAGAGCAGGGATTCTTACCCAGGTACCTGGGCTTCAACATGCATTGCCTCAACTAAAGACCTCAGAGATCACCTATTGATGACACCTCAACAAACAGAAGGAAAGAAACAGGACCTTGAGCAATAACATTAGGTCAGGGACAAGGTCGTAGATCCCTTTTCTCTTGTATCCCATGGCTTCGTCTGCTCTGGCGCCTGATGACCCCCATAAATTCTCAAATCATGGGATGCAGCTCAAACCAACAGGTGTTTCATGAGACCCATACAACCCTCTGGGTCCCCTATTACACTTTCAACATTACTCCTCATCTGCCACCATGGCAAATTGGAAGAACCCTAGAACAGTGGTTCTCAACCTTCCTGATGCCACCATCCTTTAATACAGTTCCTCATGTTGTGGCGACCCTCAACCATAAAATTATTTTTGTTGCTACTTCATAACTGTAATTTTGCTGTTATATCTTAGGCAACCCCTGTGAAAGGGTCGTTCGACCCCCAGGTTGAGAACCGCTGCCCTAGAAGATCGTAACCTAGGATACTGGCATCCTTGCCCTAGCAACACTTTATGCTAACTAAGTGACAGTAGGCAAATTTCTTGACCTTTCTGAACCTCGGGTTCCAAATAAATCAAATGAGGAGGGACCAGACAGTCAATATAAATTAATGGTTTAAGGGCCTGAGTTCTGGAGTCAGACCTGGATTTGGATCTGAGTGCCACTGTTCATTAGTTCTGTGACCTTAGGTAAGTTAATCTCTCTACACCTCAGTTTGCTCATCTGTAAAACAGGCATAATAATAGTACAGATTTTATAGAGTTGTTACAGTGATTAAACAATACTGTGCCTATAAAACGTATAAAGCAAAAGTGTTCTTTAAGTGTTAGCTATTGTCATCAGCAGCATTAACGGGGTCATCACACTATACATCATCTATACTTGGGGTATTTTAATGGGCACTTCTATTTGTTTAATGTAGAATTTAATACATATAAATTACATGCTACATATATGTGAGTTATACAGCAAAGAAAATAAGCCTCCATAGCCTCCCCACCCAACTTAAGGAGTAAAACCACCATAGTACCACTGCATACCCCCCTATCCGCTTCTGTCCTACCCCTTGAGCCTTGCCTGTTTCCTATGGCAACTCATCTTGAATTTTACAGTTATCATTCCTTCCCTTTTGAATAGTTTTACCATATAGGTGTCTATCCATAAACATATTGCTTATTCCTGTTTGATGTTAACCTTTTTAAAAATAACATGCTGCACCAATATCTCCTGTAACCTACCACTTGACTCATCACGGTTTCTGAAAGTTATCCTGGTTACAGCAATAGCGGCAATCCATTTACACTACTGTGTAATAGTCCACTGTGTGAGCAGACAGGCACCCATCCTCCATTGATGAATCTCTGGGTTGTTTCCAGTTTTGTACTATTATGTGCATTGTTGCCATATATACCCTTGGTCCGGAGTCTTGGGCCACATGGGCACGTTTCCTACAGGGTGTACCTTAAAGGTGGAAGGACTAGGTAAAATCTCAACATTGCAAGTTAATGCCAAAATGTTTTCTCAAAAGGAAGTGCCAATGGACACTTGCCCACCAGAGCATTAAGTTTCCAAACCACGATGTCAAGATCAGTACCTGTTTCCATGGAACCCTGCTTTTTCTCAGTGTTTCCTCCTAACGACTCTAATTTCAGCTCCTAGTTCAAAACTTGTCACTGCAGGTCCCTTTCTTCCTGCAAGCCCGGTGGTATGCACTGAATCGTGTCTCCTCAGAATTCCCAGGTGGAGGTCCCAACCCCCAACGTTGACTGTATGTGGAGGGGACAGTAAGCTAAGTGAGGTCATAAGGGTGGGATCTGGATGGGACAGGACTAGTGTCCTTTACAGAGACATGGAGGAGCCCTCCCTGCCAGCACACAGGTCATGTGAGTGCACAGCACAGTGAGCCACCTACACGCTGGAAACAGGCCTCCCCACAGAAACCGCGATGCCGGCACCTCCTCTCGAACTTGAACCTTCGGATAGTTAGAAAATAAACGTCGTTTCAGCCACCAGGGCCATGGAATTTTGCTGTGGCGGCCGAGCTAAGACCCCAGTGATTGTACTTGGGACCCGGTTATTCTGCCCTGGAAGCCCCTCCCTCCCGTGATCTGGCCTTAAGGCGACCTCCCCTCTTCACCTAAGGTCTCCTTTAATGGGCTGTTAATGAAGGGTCCTCACCAGCAACTACAAGCAAAACTAAACTATTTATTTGATGAAAATCAATGTGCTTATATTCACTCTTTCAGGCTATTGCTGTTTTTGTGTCCATTTTATGTCCCAGTTACCTCCCCAAACTTAAAGTGAGACATAGGTCAAAAGCCTGAAGGACCGTCGGAGCAGAGGTAAGATCACACTTCTACTTATCGGGGAAGGTCACCTAAGAGAAAGCATAAGGCTAAAGAACTGACCATGTATATGGGAATAAAGGTAAAAATGTGGAAATTCCTAAGGACTGGGTTTAACTACAAAGCACAAAGAAGCGGCTTAAACAAGGCGGAGATGTGTGTCTCCCGGAGAAACCCGGCGGTAGACGGCCAGGACCGGCGCGGTGGCTCCACGTCCTCAGACCCCAGCTTCTTCCGTCTTCCATCCTGAAGCTCGTCTCATGGTCCGAGATGGCTAGTGGAGATTCTGTCGTCATGTTCACATTTCAGACCAAAGAAAAAAGCCAGCCCTGGCCAGTTTGGCTCAGCGGTTAGAGCATCGGTCTGCGGTCCGGAGAGACCCGGGTTCGGTTCCCGCTAAGGGCACGTACCTCGGTTGCAGTTTGTCCCCGGCCCTGGTTGGTCGTGCGGGTGGCAGCCACTCGATGTGTCCCTTCACGTCGATGTTTCTCTCTCTCTCTCCCTCCCACTCTATCTGTACAAAAAATGGAAAAATATCCTCGGGTAAGGATAAAAAAAAAAAAGAAAAAAGCCAGATGAGGGTCCGGAGAAGCGCCAAGCATGAGGCTCCAACAGGAGTGAGCTCACTGAGGAACGTTCCAAACTATTTCTGCTGGCACCCTTAGCAACCCTTGACCGCAAGGGAGATTAGGAATGCGGCATTTCAGCTGCACACTCACCCCCAGTAACACATGGAGTCTGTGAATGCAGAAAGGATAATGGGCGTTGGGTAGTATACTTACCACGTTTCTTACGTTCAGTACTGTACGAGGCACTGACATCTTGGGGCCTTGCAGACGGGTTGTAGAAGGGATGCCCCCTCCCAGGTTTAGCTAATTCCTAGAAATGGTAAATGACGTGCCCAGGAGCATGCCTTTGCTATGCAAACCAACCAATCCTGAGTCCACAAGCCCCATTAACCTCCTTTTATCAGGTTTCTACAGTACAGGACACTACTCCTCCAGGGCCTGGTACCAGACAACCAGGGACCACCCACATAGCCCAGAGCCTGCCGAAAATTACCTAAACCATCCAATCCTGAACTTGCTCAGCTCGCCTATCCTCTCATCCATTCTTTCGTTGTGACAAACCACAATGAAAGCTCCAGCCCTCACTCCCCTGCGCTCCTTCCGCCTCCTGACCTACCCCCGTGCTCCCCGTGGGCCCTCCCCTTGGGAACAGCAGGGAAGAAACTTCTCCCTCAGAGAAGTCTGTCCCCTTGTCTGCCGTGGCACCTCACCAGGCCCAAGGCGAACACCTCCCTGGTGCACTGTAAAACGAGCAGGCAACGGCAGGTCTTGCTCAGTTCAGGTTTTCCACAAGAAAGCGGAAGCCAGCAAACATCTGAAAGTCATCTCACTAATCTGCGTACAATGTGTTTGGCAGAAGAAAAAAGCCTCTCGTCTCAACTTCGGTGCTTCCAGACTCACTCACCATCACCCTGCCGAATATAAGCTTGAACTTTTACGTCCAAAGCTAAACACACCGCCCTGGCCAGCGTGGGTGTTGGTTGGAGTGTCGTTTCGATTCCCGGTCAGGGTACATGCCTAGGTTGTGGGTCTGATCCCTGATGGGGCACATACTGGAGGCAACTAATTGGTATTTATTTCTCTCTCTCCCCACCCCCCCTCTAAAATCAATAAAACATATCCTTGGGTGAGGATTAAAAAGATAAACATAAAAACTAAATTCATTATCTTCCTTCTCAAATCTGCTCCCTCACCTATATTCCCTCGTCTCAGAAACAAAGCATTATGATCCACACAGCTGTCCACGCAGAAGCTTCAGAAATGTCTATTAATTGCCTCTTCTCTTACCACATCTATTGTCACTACTGGATTCTGGGCAGGGGTTTGTTCTTAGCACCCCGACCCTGAGCCTAATGGGAGCCTCACACACCTGCTCCACAATGAACGGGTCAATGTGAAGCCCAAATGCCCCTCCTGTCACCTCTCATCCCCTCTACGAGCCTCTCTAGGCTTGTTCAGAAGCTTCCTAACCGCCTCCAGGCCTTCCCCTCCTAATTCTCCACCTGCGCCACTGTTCTTTCGAAAGCACAGTTCTGCGATGTCCTTGTCTTAAACCTTCCGGAGCCCCCTCTGCCGAAGTCCTGCCAAAGTCCTCCCGAAGTACTCAGCAAGCGTTCTAGCCCTTCCTGCTGGCCCTGCCCACTTCTCACGGTTTCATCGTGTGCGGCTTCATTCGCTGGTGTTTGACCTTTGTTCATCCTGTTCCTTCTGCAGAAAACGAACCTAACTACCCTCGTCTGTGCCCCACAAGGGACTTTATTTCGACTGTGTCACCCTTAGCTGCTCCTGCTTGTCCTCCCCACCCAGCCCTCCCCATCCTAGACCCGGGGCCCTTCACGAGGGACTCCTGCTGTGTGCATCCCTACACCCAGGCCTGTAGGGTGCACGGCACTTCGCCGGTGTCCAGGTGACTTGAGTTTAAAAAGATGCCCAGGTTAACTGTAAAAAGCCCTAGAAGATTAAAAACAAACAATAAAACACTTCCCAGGTGGACTATGTGCTCAGTAACCCATGGACGTAGTAACAATATACTAAAGCACCATATGCTAAGTTCATGTGCTCTCAGAAGCATCCATGAGACTCGACGCAATGGGAGAGTGACGCCCCTCATTAAAACAGCTACAGCAGTAGCAGGAGCACTGTGTGTTGAGCACCTGATGCATCACTGCGTGCTAAGCAAGCTCCGGAGGTTATTTACTGCGCCCTTCACGGCAGGCCTATAAACCACGCACTACTGTTATCCCTGTTTTAGTCACAGGAAAACAAAACCACAAGACTCCGAGGCAGGGAACGTTAAGACACTCGCGAGGGGCCACTCGGCTGGTGCGGGAAGCCGGGACTCACGTCCAGGCTTTCTGACTGTACGGCCTTACCTGACACCTTTTCTCCAATGACAGGTGCGGCAGAAGACTAAGAAGTGTCAAGGCCTGCTACTTTAGGGACCAAGACCCTGAGGTCAACAGCACCGGAGAGAGCAAAGGCAGAGACAAAAAAGAGAGATTCGTCACGGTGGCGGCGTGACTCCGACAGCCGGAGAGCCACGCCCACCGTCACTGGCCGTGAGACTGCGCAGGCGCACGCAGCCGTGAGAGGGGCGCAAATGCTGCCGGCGCCTGCGCAGTCTCCTTCTCCAGTGGGCCGGCACTCCGGATCCGTCTCCCGGACAATTCCATCTCTCGGCAGGAAGGCAACAAGGATGGGCAGACACGAGGAACTCACTGTATCCAGCAGAGACGCCGCGGATTAAACATGTAAAGAGAACCCGAGAGACACCAATTGGGACTTATTTCCCTGTAGGGTGTCAGGCTGAAAACCAGAAAGAATAAAGAGGCAGAGGTATTTCTCCCTCACACGTATGCTCCCCTCACCACCTGCATATTCTACTCCCCGTGGGATTCAGACACACCCCGCATAGGGGGCTGGTAGGTTAGCAGTGGGGGTTCGAACACCGGGGGCCACCACCAACCAGGGGGGGGGGAGGGGGGGTGCAGGAACCAGGCAGTGGGCAGAAAGCAAAATGCAAACTTCACATACCCAAGTTCAAGCTCAAGGTTGCCTCTTGTAAGCTGTAAGACTGTAATATGCTGCTCAACCTCTATTTAGGGAAATGGGGTCTCCCACCTTCTCCTTCGGGTCGAAGTGAAATGAGACGAGGACAGAAAGCACGCAACTCGGTGCCTGGCACCTGGCGTCAGCCATTCATGGCGATTCTGATATTTCTCTACGACTCCTCACCTGTGAGCATCTGGCAGTTTCAGCTTGTCTGCTGCTCCCACCCACCTCCAACCCTGTCGGAAGTAAAGTGACCCCGCCCTCATCTCCATGTGCAAAGCTCAGTTCCCTCCAGCTGAGCAACAAGCGTTCCGAACGCCCTGAAATCCCTGTGCTAGGCTGAGCTGGACGGGGGCAAAGGGTCACTTGAGGCAGAGGCACCCTGCCTTACAGAACTGCATGACCTCTGGGGAGCAAAGAGAAATGGCACTGATTTCTCCTGAGCTGCAGAGGCTCGTCTATCAGCTGGTGGGCGATGACGAGGAACCCCCAAACAGCCACAGAAACGTGTCTCTGGTGTTTTTGGACATCTGTGGATTAACTGTCCGGTGGTATGTAAGAAATGGATGACTGGCTGGAAACACTGTGTTGGCAGCGAACAGTGGATCTCATGTGGGTTGGTCTTTAAACTCGGTCTCTCTGGGTTGTGTACACATATTAATGGGAGAAAGAAAAAGAGGGTAGAAAAAACCCCAGAGGTGAGTGAAGTGTCTAAGCATGAGATGCCAAGACGCCAAGGTGGGGAATAGCCATGACAGATTACCTGCTCACCTCCAGGACACCAAGTGCCACTAGCTGAAGGTGAATGAGCACAGCAAGCCTGGCCTGGAGATAATGGAAAGGTTTTATCCCCCCAAATGAAAAGAGCTGTATTTTTTCTTATTAAAAAGTAATACACTTTAAATGCTTAAAAAAAAATTAGGACATACAGAAGTGTACAGAAATAAGGAATATCACACACACACCCACCCCCATCCAGAGATCATCACATATGATGTTTCTTCTTAGAGACTTTTCTAAGCAAAGAATGATATGAATTGCAACTTCTTTTTTCAAAACCGAGGTACCACCACACACGCTGTTTGATGCTGTTTCTCCTACTTTTCTATGTGTCATACTCCTCCACGTACCACGGAATTTCACATCAGAGTCCCAGGGCAGATGTCTGCAGGTACACCCCTGACACAGTAAGGGGAAGGGGAATGCAGACACAACACACAGACCAGAAGGTCCCGTCTAGCACTGCGGTCAGGCTCCACGTCTCCTCAGGCCTAGACCAGGCTGGGAGCAGCGAATGGAGCTGCCTGGGGGAGGGCAGCCTGGGCTCCCACAGCCCGATGGGTGTGGGTCACGGGCCCGCAGTGGTGCCAGGCACATCTGAGGCCCTGCGCTCAGCACCCGACCACAGCTCTGCCCCAGCCTCAGAGCCCTTCAGGTGGTCTCCAGGGGGAGCCTGGAGAAGAGCCCCTTGGCTCACAAGGACCCTGACCCTGTACCCCAGACTCAGAATTCCTTTCAGATGATCAGTAGCGTCCACAGCATAGCATGTGAACTCTGGACCTGTTCAGCCCAGCACGACCTAAGCTGCAGGGAGCGGGAGCAGCGCGCTCAGGCGGAGGGGAGAGGGCGTGCAGCCCAGGACGCAGGCACATAGGCTGGGCTGGAGCAAGCTGGAGCCCGGCCTGGACAGAACGAGCGACTTCTGCAGCCTGAACTGGACAGATGCTCAGCAGCAGCCAAGCTCTGACTGGCAGCAAACCGAGGCAGAGCTGCGGAGGACTGACACAGACCTGAAGTAAAGGGGGCACTGGAAAGCTGTTTGTTCATGTGATCCTTACTCGTAAGTTATCAGGACTCTGCAATTTCCAGAACCTTATAATAAAAGCGACTGTACACAACTCTCTGCATGGGCATGTGCACCAAGAGACCATGGGGAAAAATAAAAAAAGAACGTCAAACCTGAGGCTCTAACCTAGGGAGGCAATGTCAAAGCTGGTCAGGGGACTTCCCCGAGATCTGAATGAGACTAAGAGAACAGAGAACAGCGGCTTAGAAAGACAGAAGAACCAGAGCTCCTTGTCATCACTGGGAGATGAACTAATTCTGTTTTAGGTCTTTACTGCTAGTTCACAGACCAAAGATTGAAGCAGGCAGGATAGTCTTGAAGCCGTTTAGGTTAGAAAACAGCCGCTGCTCAGCAACCCCCTTCAATTCAGGCTAAAACTTAATCTAGTCTCCCACTGGGGGTCATGCCTCTGTCAAGACTTATCCAGTGTCTGTTCTATGCCAAGCACTGGTTAAAGTGCAGGTACACAAACAAAATACGGTCCTTGCCTCGAGTCTGCAGAGTAAACAGATAAGAATCAGTATCACAACAGTGAGAGAGATGCCTGACATACAGTGATGCTCGACAAATACCAAGGGGCTGAGTCGGGGTTTTCCCAAAGGACACTCATCCCTCTGCTGCAGCACAGATGAACCTGACAGGTCACTGCTTTGTATACATGTACACAGAAACCATCCCTAAAAGAATAAACCCTTAGTGAATGTCATTTTAGACAGGCACTACCAAGGTTGATGGCGCAAAAAGGAGAGCGGTGAGCAACAGGAGAAACAAGAAATATTATCACTCATTTTATACAAAAGAATATTTTAATTATTGTCCTTAGATACTATAAAGACTATACATGATTCGGAAATGAGACTGTACCAAACAGTGGTGGAAGAAGAATGGTCCACTCTACGCCTTCTCTTTTGTCTGGTCACTCAGAAATATAATGTTATCTGTAAAGAAGCCAGAGTATAAGTATTATTTTCAGAACTCTTTCTCCATCCCATTTAATCACTCCTCTCTAACACATACATACTTCAATGCTGTTAACTAAAAGGACTTTATACAAATTCTAATATTAAATAACTCTCGCTATGTTCTTGAGGTACATACAATAGGCACGATGGAGCTCAAAGCTGGGCTCGGGCTGTCTGTCAACAATTCAGACCTTGTTAGAAGAGGCGGGATACTTCTTGTCTTCCCTGAAGACAGCTGAGGTTCTCAGCAATGACTTTCTACCAAACAAACTAGCTGTGAACTCCGAAGCTTTCAATGCTCAGACACACGCCATTAAACCGGAAGCACGTTCTCACTCATCGATATTTCCATCTCTCTCTCTCCCTAACTTCTTCTCTCTCTAAAATCAATCAATCAATATTTTAAAAGAGACTTAAATTCTCAGACATCCAGCCTTCAGAACTGTTAACAAAATGAAATTCTGTTGTTTTAAAAAAAGAAATAAGAGACTTAAGACACATGTAAACTATGTAAGATAGTGTTTGGACTTGTATTTATGGAGCAAATAAGGAACTATAAACACTGTGATAACTGGCAAAAAAATATCTTAACAATAATTTCTTAACAGCACTGTAGTTATGCTCTAAAACAAGTCCATATCTTTCAGAAACACCTACTGAAATATGTATAGATGAAATAATATAATGTCTAACTCACGTCAAAATAACCCTGGTGGAGGAAAAGGCCGGAGCGCAGATGAAGTAAGATCAGCCATTAGCTGATAACTGTTGAAGCTAAATGACGGAATTTTGTTTTTTAGTTTTTGCTCCCTTTTCATGTGTGTGACATTTTCAATAATGAAAAAAATTAATTTTTATATGGTATCTTATTTTGGCATATCTCAGGAGTTCCTAAACATTGAGACATTGCTACAATAAAACGTCTTTCATCCCTGTCTACTTATTTATAAAAACAAGGTTTCTCAGTGTTTATATCCATAAAATCAAACAAAAGAACAGAATTAGTTCTTAACAACTGTCTTATTTTAGGACTTTATCCAAGAATGGGGAAGAAAAGACCATCCATCTCATTATAAGAGGCATTTCCAATAAAGTTTTAGTTTTTATATTTATATATTAAAATTGTACTAAAAACAACTATAATAACCCAGTGAAGAAGAAACGCAACATTTAGCACCTTACTGTCAGAGAACTTTTTAAAATATTTTTAAATTTCTATTTAAGTATAAATTTTTGTTACAAATAGAACAGGATGAATAGTAAAAGATTCTTAACTATATAACTTATTACGACACAGTTCAGAGGGGAAAATGCAATGGAAAAGCTAGTTCGGAGAAAAGGGAATCAGCCATGTGCCACTTAATGACAGGGACAGGTTCCAAGGGACGGGCTCCGAGCGGCTCCATCGCCGTGCGATCCCAGGGAGCACTTACACAAACCGAGATGGTCCTGCCCACGGTTTGTACAGTACAGTACAGCTCTCCTAGGCTACACTGTACAGTACAGCCCAGCTCTCCCAGGCTACAAGCCCGCACAGCCTGGTACTGTACTACACTACACAAGATTAAGTCAAATACCAGAAAAAAATGACACAATCAAGAGCTTCCAGGTGTAATATATGTTCTATTTTATAACAAAGTTTTATTTAATAAGTAGAAAGAGTACACTCTGAAATAATGATAAAAAGTGTAAGTACACAAACCAGTAACACAGTCATTTATTATCACCGTCGAGTGTTATGTACTGTAGGTAATTGCATGGGCTGTACTTTTATACAAGTCGCAGTGCAGGTCGGGGACACCAGCATGACCACAAATACGTAAGGCACTGTGCTGTGATGTTACGATGGCTATGACGCCACTGGGCGATGGGAAATTTTCAGCGCCTTTGTAATATTATGCTACCACTGTCACATATGCAGGCCTTTGCTGACCCAAATGTCATTCTGCAGTGCACACCTGTATTGTAACATTTCCAAATGTTGAAGAGCTTCTTCACAGATTTTTAAAAATAATGATTGGTATCAAAATGCTATATTTAGATCCATTAATATATTTCAGAGTAACAGTTTTATACTGAAAAAATGTCCATGTCTATTTAAAGATGTCCAAAAGGGTGTGATTTTCAAAATTCTTGTAGAATTTTCAAAAAAGTTTAAAAATTGTTCTAGGTAATAGCTGCTTGACCTTTAACTCTGTGTATCCATCTTTTCTAAGTTATTTTGTTTAATGAGAACAGGAATTTCAAACAAGAGCGTCATGTTAAGTACCAAAGAGGCTCTGAATAAACCTGCACCACTGTCTAATGGCACTCAGTGAGTGTAGCTCTGTCGTGCCTCACGCTGCCCTGTTCAGGCCACGTCCTTCACGACTCTAGATTCTAACAGCTGCATTTATACTCTACCACACATCACTTATGAACTAAGACTGCGTACAGAGGAGATAAATGAGCTGCCTCTCATTAGCACCAGTATCACAGGCCCAGTCACTTACAACACAACCAAGCTTTTAAGGGGGAAAGAACAGCCCTTATCAGAGCTTCTTACCAGCTATGATTGTTGTTGCTTGTCGCCTCACATTATTTTTATCCATGTATTCGCCGTAGTCTACTTTCCCTTCCACAAAAATTCGAGACCTGCAGTAAGTAAAATTTACAATTTTCAGTCTGGAGATTCTGATGTTTCACAAGAGAGTCAGATCAGGGGCTATAATGAATACACACTAAGGATGAAATATACAGGACCTAATTTTTGCTATCAGTTCTCAAAGGTCAGAATTAAGAGTACGGAAACAGAATGCACACACACACACTTGACTCCTCTTAGTAAAAAGGACAATGTTTTCATCCTTGAACTGACTATGGTTTGTCCATAAGAAAATGTAAAAAAAAGAAAACGTGCAAAATCGTAAGCTAAAACTTTTTAAAAGGCAACCTTAGAACCATAAAAATGAAACGATAATCTAGCAACATCCTTTAAATATCTAGGATTGATTTCCAATGTGTCATTTTTCTTGACCTTTGATTTTGGCCTAA
Source organism: Molossus molossus (assembly GCF_014108415.1). NCBI lineage: Eukaryota > Metazoa > Chordata > Mammalia > Chiroptera > Molossidae > Molossus > Molossus molossus. The sequence continues at coordinate 102,961,667 of NW_023425401.1, read as the reverse complement.
CAGATTTGATTTTCACTTGTTTTTCAAGACCTGACGTTATTCTCGAGAGACTTAGATTATTAAAATGCAGAACAGAGGTTTTCAGCTCAGTATCTCACTGACAGTTAATTACTAAGACTTTTTCTGCACTATCTAGCAGCCTGAGCTGGAAGACAATCATAATACACCAGGTGAAACTGCGTATAGACTTTTCCCATGAAACTTCCTGCATGTGTTTGTATGTACATGCACACATACATACATACATACATAGAGGACAACGGAGATACATATAAAGAAAAGGTATGCAGTTATTGCAAAGAAAATGAAATTGTAGTCACTGCTGAAATTATTTTTCATGAATAATATTAACTGTGAATACAGCTGCTGTTAAACACGCCCTTTTGTCCTGTGGGTTTGGAAAAAGCACTTTGTATTCATAATCAATACAAGCATTTCAAAAAGGGACAATGAAGCCTACACAAAATAGTCAAACACAGAACAACTGATGTGACTATGACCACAATATTCACTGTCAGGCTTCACACACTGATCCTCTGCTCAGGCCGTCGTGAGGACAAGGAGCACGCCGCCCTCAGGACGCCTGGGCAGCGTGGGAACTCCTTAAAGTCTGTGTTGCACTTGCTCACAGGGCACTCGGTACACTCTGGCCTCATCTGCTTCTATTTATGTACACGTCCTATCTTCCCTAAACTTCAAGTTCTTAGAAGGCTAAACCAGGTTTTATACCCCTTTTCTCACATAGCAACACATGCATAGAGTATTAAGCAATGACTAAATATCTCTTGTGTTAATATAGCTTACTCAGGAACGAAGGAATTACATATTCCATGAAAACACTTGTCATCAGGTTTTAAACCACTCAAACTGGAAGACTTCCTGCTTCCACTTACCCCTTTTTCACATACTGATATGCCACATCTCTGAGGCCTGGTCGGAATACTGAAATTCTGTGCCATGTTGTCTTTTGACTGACGTCACCTAAATCACAAGAAAAGGAAACACAATTATAAGTAACAACAGAAAAAATAAATGCCAAAGGACAACAAGCCTGGCAAAACCAACATCCTGGTATTTAAGAGAACAGAACAAAGTCGGAGAAGAATGATCCTTTCTAAAAGTACCTCATCTCTAGTTAGATCATTGAAAGTAGACAATGTCTATTTATTGCTGATAAAATGACCACCCCAGTCTGTCATACTCACCAAGTTGGTATGCTTCATTGTCTCCTGATTTCCACATCTCATTGGTTGCTAGAGAAAATATTGTGACTGGGTTTTTCCCTTCCACCTGTCTCATGACAGGGTCCTGACCCACTCGCCCAAGCAACTGCACACGATTCAGAGCTGAAATGCAATGTATAGATAAAATGAGACGGAGAGAAACGTCTTGAAGAGGAAAATCAGTTGAATGGGGCAAATAATGAGAAACTAGGAGGACAAAAGGGTTGGCAAGAAAGAAGGAACTATTCTTAGAGAGAGTAGCCCACAAAACAAATATTAAGCTCTTTAAATTCTTCTTTAAAATACCTCTAAAAAAACTGTATTTGTTAAAATAACAAATCTGAGATCTTTATATATACAAGGGAATATTTCTGTGAAACAACCGGTTCCACAAACTTTCAGTCCCTCAACCAAACAGCACATAACCTTGGAAAACTCGGATAACCAACTATGACTCAAGGAAATTCTACGGCAGGAAAGCAACAAGAGGGAGTGAGATCTGACCAATCAGGGAAGAAGGGCCCAATTTATACTAGGCCCTGCAGCCTGATGGGGCAAGGCGAAGACTCGAGAAGCAAATGGGAGCCAAAGGCATGATGACTAACAGGTTATAACCCAACCGGTGCACCTCTGCAACACATCCGAGAGAATATTAGCACATTGCTACAAATATCATACTTTAAACTTGGAAATCAGCTACTACTTACATCTTTCAAGAACCAAGCTGCTTACTATTTCAGACTCATGTCTTACAAATTTATGAAGCACCTAGTGGAACAAATGAATAAAATGGCTGTAATTTGTTGAAATTTTCAGGGGAAGGTGAATGCAAACAGAAGACCTACTCACATTCGGTCAGCATCTAGTCAGCCGCTCCTATAGGATACGTTTACAGAAAATAAGAGATGCACTTCCCATGTTCTCCCGTCACACAGTGCCAGAGGGACCACAACAACACCTAAGGGCAGCCAACTACAGAGCCCAAAGGTCCAAAGGAGGCACCAGAGAGCATGCCCAAGACAGTTAACTTGTAGTCTTCCCCTGTTTCTTTCGTGGTAACCTTCCTGATTATGGTGCTTCTGTGACTGCACAGAAAAGGGAAAATCCAATATATGCTGGAAAAACTCATGCTTTCAACAGGCCAAAGAAAAAAAAATCTAAGAGGAACAAATTTGGTTCTTTGATCAAGTACAAAGATAGGATTGTCGAAATCAGTTTGTCAGAGAAAGGTCGTGGCTGCCACATGACAGCAGCACTCAATGATAACAGCTATCCTTTCTCAAGACCAGGGAAGTGTTTTAGTTCTTATCAATTAATCCTTGCAAAACAAACAAACTAAAGTTCAGAGATTCAGTAACTTGCCCACAATCCCACAGGAAGTGGCAAGTCATGCCTAGAACACAGAACCATCTGGTACCAGGGCTGCTGCCATCCCAATGCCCTCTGCTGCCTCCTTAAAGACATTCTGTTCAAGGGCTCCTGCTAAGATAAAAGTACACATCATGGGTTCAGGGAGCTAAACCGTTACATCAGAGAAACCCCATGTGCCAAGTGGTAGCACTAACATAAAAAGCAGATGTCCACCAATCAAATGAATACCCATTCCTGGGGTACTGCTGGCTATTGAATCCTATCACTGTTTTGGGGCCGAAAGTGGGTAAGAAAATAAAGACGTAAGTCAGAACATACCAAGTATCAAACTGCCAACTAGTATCTGTATCACGAGTACTCAGATGAGTTAGGCTGGCTCTTAAGTCATATAGAATATGTTTCATTTTGAGTACACAAAAAGCAAGACCTCACAGAGAAGCAAAAATGGGAAAATAATTTTTTTTTTTTTTTAATTTTATCATCCTCACCCGAGGACATTTTTCCATTCTTTGTTCAGATAGAGTGGGAGGGAGGGAGAGAGAAACATCGATGTGAAAGGGACACATAGAGTGGTCGCCACCCCCACAACCAACCAGGACCGGGAACAAACTGCAACCGAGGTACATGCCCTTAGCGGGAACCGAACCCGGGTCTCTCCGGACCGCAGGCCGATGCTCTAACCGCTGAGCCAAACCGGCCAGGGCGGAAAATAATTTTTTAACTGGGATTTTTTAAATTAAACTTTTAACTCTTTTATATTGGCTTTAAAAGTACCTTAACACTGTAGCACTGAGTAGCAAGACAATAGTAACTTTTCCAAGTTTCACATTTCAACACATCCACATGTAAATGTTAGAAGTATATATAGGTTAGCCCTGGCTGGTTTGGCTCAATGGTTAGAGCGTCAGCCTACGGTCCGGAGAGACCCAGGTTCGGTTCCCGCTACGGGCATGTACCTCGGTTGCAGTTTGTCCCCGGCCCTGGCTGGGTTGTGCAGGTAGCAACCACTCGATGTGTCCCTTTCACGTCGATGTTTCTCTCTCTCTCCCTCCTCGGATGAGGATTTAAAAAACATATATATATATGTATAGGTTAAAATGGGTTCCAAGAATGTAGGGTCAATTCTCCAGTAGAAGAGGGAGATGAGAACAGGCTAAGGAAAAGGGGTAGCTGAGGCTGGCTAGAGTGTCTGGAGAGATGAGAAGTCAGATTAGGTGGAATGAGAAATAATTTTAGACATAGTAAATTGTAATGTTGGGACTTCAGCTTCTCTCCTCTGTATGTAGGGGTGGGTTGGGAGGCAGCTGACAACACAGAACATAGGTGGTCAGAAAAGGAACTACATGTCTTATAGAAAAATGCTGGAACATGGGTTCTGAGTCTTTGGATCAATAAAGACTTTAAATGTTCTCCAACTGATCTAAGTGCAAGTAATATGTTTTAAAGTGATGACTTCCATTATATATACATGATTAACCAGAAAATAATGTTTTGTTTTAATGAACATTATTTACACAAGTAAAATCTGTCCCCAACCCACCGTATCAAATAAGTACACGTAAAGTGGGTGGGCTCTAAGGTCTTTTGCCTCTGCAGTCAAAAGCCCAAAGAAATCCAATCACAGCCCTGGAGGGTTTGGCTCAGCAGTTAGAGGGTCGGCCTCTGGTCCAGAGAGACCTGGGTTCGGTTCCCGCTAAGGGAATGTACCTCAGTTGCAGTTTGGCCCTGGCCCTGGTTGGGTCGTGGGGGTGGCAACAACTTGATGTGTCCCTTTCACATCAATGTTTCTCTCTCTTCCTCTCTCTCCCTCCCTCTCTATCTGAACACAAAATAGAAAAATGTCCTCAGGTGAGGATTAAAGAAAAGAAAAGAAAAAAAAAAGAAATCCAATCACAAAGGCTGATAATAACCCATCTCAGCTCTAACATGGAAAGTGATTACCTGTAATACAGGTCTTCGAAACATTGCTTCTATTTTTCTGTTCCTACAATCTAATCTTCACTCTTTACTTGAAGGGAAAAAAGATACATTATTACTACATCTTATAGCAAGAACACAAATTCACCAATGCCAAATTCATAAATGTGTTCCCGATTTTTATACACTCCATCGTATGATCATAACCCATCAACATTCCTGCACATTTGAGGATTCCCCCCTATAAAAACCTTATACCTGGCCCTGGCCAGTCTGGCTCAGCGGTTGGAGCGTCGGCCTGTGGACCAGAGAGTCCTGGGTTCAGTTCCCGCTGGGGGTACCTACCAAGAAAAAAAAAACCTTGTACCTGTATCTTTTTGATCCCCCTTAACTTCTTCGTCCTCCAACCCCCCCCCCCACACACACACACACACAAAATCTTTATTCTGAGTTATTCCCATTCATTTCCATTCCACTATCTTCTCAAATTTTATTCCAAGGTAAGCTCCCGGAGAGCTGGGATTGTTGTCCGACTTACTCACTGTCATATCCAATCCACCTAAAACAGCTTCTAACACACAGGGAGAGCTCGACAAATATTACAGTGTCGTCAAGGGACTTAAGCCTGAAGCTTGTTGCTGCAAAAATCACTGCCTCCACCCGGGCTGGCAAAGACTAAGGAGACTCCTGGGCTCCCCGGCCTCACTCCCCGGACGGGCGCCCTTTCTCAGCGCGGGGGTCCCAACCAACGACGAAGAGGGGCTGGGAAGGGAAACCGCGAAGTGCTCCCCACGCGTGAAGAGAGAAGGGACAGACAGCGGCAGCAGCACCCTCCGACGCACGCAGGGCTGCACGAACACCCAGCACAGAGCTCACGCGTTCCTCCAGCCTCACCTGACGCTCCAGCCGAACCAAGCCAGGAGGTCACTTCCCGACGCAGCCGCGACGCAAGGCTCGCGAGAGGAAAAAGAAACCGGAAAGGCCGTGGCGTACAAGATGGAAACGCTGCCGGCCGACGCCGCGGGAAACACGCCCCCCTAACGCGTTAGTTCCGGGAGCTTTGTTTCCGGGCAGGAGCGGAGAAGTTAATTAACTCCGCCAAGTGGCGAGAGGGGCTGAATCAAGATTATGAGATGAAATTATGTGCTGAGATTCCCAGCCGGGCCCTGGAGGGGGCGAGGTAGGGGCGCAAGGGTAGCTCCGCCTCTGGAAAACACTAGAAAGCTGTAAGAAAACAAGAAAAAGGAGTGGGGATGGAGCTGAGAGCGCCAAGTAGGAGGCATCAAAAAATTGGCAAAGTAAATATTTCAGTGCAGTGTTTAAAAATAGTCAAAACTGATGCAAAAACTTCTGAACAAAAAATTAAAATTTTAATTTAGATACAAAATCCGAGCCATATTGGATTCCAAGGTACAAGGAAAAAATATGCACCCCTATATTTTTACTTATTTATTTTTTCAAAACACTTATTACTTTTAAAAATATTGAAAAGTCGGTGTATGAAAACTTACAATATTGTTTTAAATTTAAATATTTTATTTACACCGAAAACTATTATAATTTTACTTTCCTGGCTTTAATGGACGTAAACTGGTCAATAATATTTTCAATGCCTACTTATCTTATTTCCACTTGCAAGAATTGCCATGTCTGACACCTTTTTTTGACCAAGTGGCCATCTTCAATAATAATTTTAATTAACTTCAGCTTAGAGATCTTGTCTTTAAAACTCTGATATTTTGTTCATTGTGGATAATTTTTATTAATTTTAATATTCCAAAAATGTTGCATTAAAGTATCATTAATGGCTGGGATTATTTTATTTTATTTTTATTTTTTGGCACCCCTCAAATTTTTTTTGGCACCCCTCAAATTTTGCCTCATTCACCCTAATCTTGGCACTAGTAATGAAGAAGTGCCTGGAGCCACACAGGTTACAGAAAACAGGCTAGAGGGGGTCTCACCCTCATCCTGGCCCTGGCACTGTCCAGCTTTTAGAAAAGGAAGTTACCCTCCAGATCCTTCTAACATGCATATTTTCTCAGGACCCAACTTTAAACCCTTCAGTGCCCATTCTTGCCCTTGAAGGAAAAGATATGAACTTACTAATGGTATTGTCGACATAGAATGTCCAAACCTGTTGAGAATTTTTATGAGTTTATTGAGCCAAACTGATGACATATGCTGGGGAGCAAGATCTCAAATATTCCATAGAATGGCTATTTTGTAGCTTATTTTATACATTAGAATCAAAGGAGAAGACCTAAAGAAGGTGCATGAAATCCACTGATGGTAGATTAAGGTGGGAGAAAAGCATGGGGTTGGCAGGAAATCTCTAGGATTGAATAAAAGGCAAAATGGAGAAACATACTTTTGCATTGGTGGGTATAAGATAGTTCATAACTAACATTTACAGCACATAGAGGTGGTACACGGAGAACAAGATAACAATGAGGGGTCTGTGGTCCACACTCAGGTGGTCTTGTGCTCTGGTGCTGACAGTTGTGTCTTTGAGGCAGAGGAAAAGGAAATTACTCTGTTTCAAAGGTATGTTATCCTAGATTCATAAGAACAAAGGACAGAGCTCGCTTAAAGATTGACCTTTGCCAATGGCCTGGGTTACCCAGTTAGGAATTTGTGATCAGACCATCCTGTGGAGTTTTGGTCCCTGAACTTGTTAGGCCTGCTATGTGCCCCACCCTGGCTTGTCTGGTTTACTGCACAGCTCTCTTTTCGTTCCCAGTATATTTCTACATGCTTAGCTTCATTTTACTTCCACCTCCCCAATATTTAGTTCCTGAAATGCCATTGTTAATTCATAAAGATTTGAGGCTATAAAACAAAAGTTTATATGGGCCCTTAAAGGATTCAAATCCAAACAAGGCAGATTCAGGTAGCAACCCAACTGCACTCTGGAGGGAACAAAGGCAGGCAGGGTTTATAAAGGCAAAATCCATGAAATGTAATTCTTCCACGCAAATGAAGGACAGGACGGCTGGCTAGCTTAACAAGGATTGGTTGGTTCCAGTATGCAAATGAGGGGGGGACTACAAGGAAGGAAAGGAAGGTCTCTAATGTCCAGGTAGCGGCAGTTGTTCCAAGATTTTGTGGCTGGGCCTTGAGATGAGTTTAGCAACTTCATAGCAGCCCTGGGAACTGTGGCACAAGGTGTGCCTCACTTCCTTAATAGCCTCCTGGCTGTTTTAAGTGACTCCCTTAGCAATGTTCATTCTATTTTATTATACTGCCTTAGGCCTTGCACAGGTATTAATCATTCAACATTCCACCAAGTTACTACTGTCCGTGCCCTTCAGTGATTTCCTATTTAAAAACCCTCCTTCCACTTGAGATGTTGTCAAATGAAAAACGAGATTTATCCTTTCTTTCAAAGACTGTGTGTCCCCTTTTAAACTCCTTGTGTGTGTTAATGGTACCAAGATTCTCCCAGACCTGAACTTTGGAGTTATGTTTAAAACCTCTGTGATCACCTACATCTATCCATCCATATCCAATCATTTAGCCCTAAAAGGTCTTTCTTCATGATGCCACTAATCACTCCCTCTTTCTTTGTATTCACAAATACTTTGGGGCAAGAAGTATAGAAAATGTTATGTTTTGTTTTGTTTTTTAAGCAGAAAGCACAATGCAGACTGAAAATAGACTCAATCCTTCCCACATTCAGCAGTGGCTATGCAGCTATGTGCTCTTTTGGTGACTTTGCACTCACATCGAGCCCAGCAAAAAAGGAGGAGAGAACCCAAGGTGCCTTCGGGTGTCACAGCAGGAACATGGTAGAGAAGGGATCATAGACCCTAGTAGTAGTAGTAGTAGTAGTCGATGCCTGAGGAGACAAGTATAACCAAAAAATTCTGGTCTATACATTGCATTCTCTTCATGATATACCTGTCTATAAATCACACATTGCGGTTGTCCTTGCACTGTCCTGCAAAGGACATGACTGGGTTGGCAGAGGCAAGAGATAAATTAACTCAATGTTAAAATCTTGAAGAAAGACTGGCTTTTTATTTTATTTTATTTTTTCCATTTTTTGTTCAGATAGAGTAGGAGAGAGAGAGAGAGAGAAACATTGACGTGAAAGGGACACATCAAGTGGCTGCCACCCGCACGACCAACCAGGGCCGGGGACAAACTGCAACCGAGGTACCTGCCCTTAGCAGGAACTGAGCCTGGGTCTCTCCGGACTACAAGCCGACGCTCTAACCACTGAGCAAAACCGGTCAGGGCAAGACTGGTTTTTAAAACGGCAATGGGCAGAACGGAGCACTAGACCCCACTAATTGCATGGAAAGAATTGCTATTTCAAGACAGAAGGAAAAATGATATGATGGTTTATTCAATTAAAAAATAACTTAAAAATTAAGGGAAAAGAAGAAAGTGAGGCAGGAAAAAAAAACCTTATAAATCATTTACAGGCTACCTTTATTAATATGACATAATTATCAAATGCCCTTATTGACCAACATTATGTTATCTTATAGCCAGACCATTAAGCTTTTGGGCCTGTGCAGCTGGGCCTGGAAACCAGGACCCATTGTACAAACCTACCAAATTCTCTCACCCATCTCCTCTTCCAGTGGTTTCCAACATGCATTTCTCATTCTTTGTGAGTTACATATTACACCCAAGAGTGCTTTACCCACATTTGGCTTTGAACAAGATAAAAACCTTTATTTATAAATCTTCTATTCCTTTAAAAATATATACACAGAAAAGGATAAAATATGATTTTTAAAAAATCGTTGGAAACAAAGCCAAGTTATGATAAAATCAAGGAGAAATTGGTGACACGCAGAAAATCAAAACCAGTCACAACAGGTACAAGAGGGTCAGGGCAAACAGTCTGTGGATGAACAATCTCATCGCATTTCCCTCGTGCCTTCTACCCAGTGTTTCTGTCCTGTAAGTTAAGAGCCAGCTCAGAAATTTCAAGTTATGTATAGTCTTATTTCTCTACCCACCTCAAATAATGGTGAAGCCATTTATCTTCAATAAATACAATGTCAGAGGAGGAGATGGTCTCCGTTCAGAGAAGACAGTAGAAAAAGGAAAGTGAGAATTCTTTTACAAATACCATCGGATAACCTGGGAGACAGGTTAAAATCCAGGTGCATTTTCTTGTAAGTTGTTGCCTCAACTCAGAAGAGAATTGTATGTTTTTCTATATGCAGGGAGAGTCACTGGGATCCTTCGTAGGTAAGTAGCTAGAGCAAAGTCTTAGTCCGTAGGCTGCACGGAGGGCTCATTCCTTCTCTTCCGTCCGTTCAGAAGCCCATGCTTTCCCGTTGTGTCCACCGAACATGAGAAACGAACTATGGACAGGCAGCGTTAGGAGTATAACAATAGAGAAGATTATTGTATCAGAGACCGTTGCTAGCAGAAGGTCTCAGCAGCTGTAGGCTCTTGGCTGTAAATGCTAAATGAAGAGCAGCTTCAACACCTTCAGGCATTCAGGTTGGTGAGTCTTTCCATTTACAACAGGTAGTTTGACGCAGTTGATCTGATCTGATCGTGGGTTGGTGTGAAATGAGTTCCTATGGGGAAGACTTCCCACAGGGGAAGCTTAAAGACTTTGCGCTCTTTCCTCCCACTGGGCGTTTGGTGCTTCTTGATCCTGCGGGGGTCCCCGAGACCTCAGGGTCACTATGGCCTTCCCGGGGGTACTGGGCCTGCTGGGCCTCTCTCAGTTCCCTAGCGGTGAAAGAGGAAAAGCATATGTCACTCCATTCTAAGTCAGAGATATTTATGATGAAAACTAACATATGAAGAGACATGCATTTTTATTTCAGTATGTACAGAAACAAGCCTAAGCTACACACAGAATAAAAAATTCGCTCCTGTGATTGTCTTCAAAAATGGCCGGTGCACATGAGCCGTAATACACCACAGGGTTGGTTTCCTAAATCCTACTGGTTGGGACATAAATGGTCTTCAAAAATTAAGAAGTAGTGGGTGGGGGACAACTCTACAGGCTGCATATGAAAGCAGAGCCCAGGGCTCCTGGGTCAAGTCTGGCCAGCCACCTGTTGTGGTAGATCAAGTCTCATTGGAAAACATAGCCACACCCATTCACTGATACACTGCCTATGGCTGCTTTCCTATTACTACAGCTGCGCAGGTCCGTGCAGCAAAGGTCACATGGCCCCCGGTGTAAAATATGTACTATCTAGCTCTATAGGGAAGTTTGCTAACCCCTGTCCCCATCTCTGTGATGGATGCTCATTACTGGTAATGGCTGATGATGGTCGCCTGTGCCTGCATAGCCAATTTCACAGAATGTACATGCCACACCCAAAGAAAAACTTATATTCCCGTGACTATATGTATATATACATATCTTGTACATGTGTATACATACATATTGTGTGTGTGTGTGTGTGTGTGTGTGTGTGGTTTATTAGCTAGGAATACTGGAACCTAAAACTAGAGCAAAAGGATATTAAGTTGCTTATTAGGAAGAATGACCTGACTAAAAGGTCAGTCTCCACAACTCATTGCCAAGATACCATTCTGGGGCCTTTTCAAGTTAATTGTTCTAAGATGGATTGCATATCCAAAAGAAGTTGGACTTCGAAGCTTATTTTACACGTGGAGCATTTTACATCTTCTTTTATATTTTCAATAGAGCACAGGGTATATAATCATCATTTTAAAATGCCTTCAGAACTCTGCTCACACATCACTGCCTGACCTTTATACTGGCCCACCCCATCTAATTCCCATTTGCTTAATGAAGGAATAGATTAACAAATGAAGGCATACATGAACACAAGCGTACATGAATACGTAATGAGACTGCTTCCTTTGGTTTGGAAAAAATACCTCTTCCTCTGAACATATACCAAGAGAGAATGTCTGCCTGCCCCTGAAATTTAATGGAATTCTAAAACAGGTCTCCTCCCACCTTAACAAGGGTTACCTTACATTGAGAGATCATCCACCAGTTTCTTGAATACCTGTTGCCACTCAGAATCCTATTAAGTTTTCTTTACTAGTTGTATTTCCTTGCATTCTTCACTCTGCTTCTTTTGCATTAACTGAATTTTCCCTCTCTGTCACTGTGCGGTTGGGGGTTTGGAAGAGGGACATTTTGTAACCTTGTGTTAAGCACTCTCAACCTTGTGTTAATGCATTCTCAGAATCCTGGCCCAGGGGCAAATCTGGCCCACTCAGGTGTATTGGGTGCTTCATTTGCATGTGAATAAGGGTTTGTTATTTTTTGGCTCCAAGGTCTCTTCCCATAAAAAGCAAGAGACCAAGCTAGGGTGTATGGTTTGCAGTAATGCCATCTCAAGGAAATAATTTACATAAATCCACTTGTAACCTGGGGGTACCGATCTGCAAATAAATGGGACTGTGTCCAGAGATCTGAAGCATTTGCTCTCTTGCAAAGCTCCCTCTCACTCCAAGCAGCCTGTGCTTATAGTTTCATTGTGCTGCACCGATCCCGGCAGGCCGAGAGACAGCAAGTCACAGAGCCTCCAGCCCCATGCTACAAAGGACCTCATGCTGCTACTCTCTTTGTGGGCAGAGACCTATGCATTATAATGTTGGGTTCCACTGGGATTCAGAGAGAAGATACACCAGTCGTATCATTGTGAGCAGTATACAAATAGGTTCTTTCTCAACTCCAGTATCCAAAATCTACCTTTCTAGTGTGGCTGTCTTCATCCTTTCCAAGTTCAGCTGCCGCTGGAGCTCTTCTGTTCTCCCCAGGGACGGACGGAGGACTCGACTTCTGGCCAGAGCTGCTGCAGAGGGTCTCTTCCTGGGATCAGGGTGGATCATGTTCTGATGATGTAAGGAAATGAAAGCTTCACTGTTTGGAAATCTCCCCTCCCAAAGCCAACTCCAAGCCAGCTTCTGCTGGTGGACTTTGTGAAATTCTGTTTCTCCTTTGGGCCGAGGGAAGAAATAGATGAAAACTTAGCTCCACCTGGGAAAGGATATAATCCCTGTCTGGTAGTATCAGTCATCCATACCTCAGACTTAATCTTTAAGTATCACAGTTTAGAGCTAGTTGGATGATTAACTACTCTAATGCCTTAATTTTAAACAGGAAGAAACTGAGCTACTGAGATGTCATTGAGTACAAGTGACACACAGATTCCTGAATTGCCATTACCTTTCTTCCACTAGCTCAAATAATTGGTGGTATTGTCAATTATTAACCAATAAATCAGCTTATACTTTCTTCTATACACTCAAAATTCAGGGTTTTTTTTTGTTGTTGTTTTTGTTTTTGTTTTTAGTAACAACATCACCATTACTATTGACAATGGTTAAAACCCTGAAATAGGAGCAAAAGGACCAGGTTTGATTTGATTTTGGAGTTAATCAATGATCAGAGGTGGAATACAAATCAAGAAAATGCTGTGAGCCTTGGTTTTCTCAACCGTCCACTCCACAGCGTTGTTCAGAAAGGCCAATGAAAACAATAGAACAGGATTTTTAAACCATAACATAAAAAGTCTCTATGATATTCTCTAAATGTCCCTGAGAAGCGTTCACTCTGTCCTGTGTCTCTGCTGGGCTTCCTGGTCCTGATTCCCATTTCCTTCTATCATTGGCACGACCAATATCTCCAGTTCCCTTTTCCCGCTGACTTGCCATTACATTAAAAAAAAAAAAAAAGATATTTCTATCTTCTCTTCATTTCACAAGAGATATCACCTTGAGTAGATTGTAAAATTCTTCCGAGAGCTCCTGAGGGATGTGTGGAAGGTTACCCTTGCGGATATGATGCCACATGTCACCATTGCTGGGTAATGACTCTGCTCCCGCAGCCACTGCAATTGTTAATCCCAAGGCAAATATGTCTCCTTTGGGGAGATGCTGATAATCCTTCAAAACAGAAGACAGGAAGGCCAGTTTGTCTGTCAAGTGAAGTGAGTCTAGACTAAAATACAACCGGTAAGAAAGGTTCATTTGAGTGCACGTGAGTTTGAACATACACCTTGGGCGAGGTCACATCCTCTGTGGTTGGTAGTCTACTCCTAGGAAGGTAATGGCTAGAGCACAAATCCACCTGGTTAACACTGCTGTGCCAGGCCTGACTCCACAGGCATCCTGGAAGGTGGGCAATCCGCTAAGGGCATTGCATTGACCAGACAGCTATGCTATCAAAAGGATAGTAGCCTGATAAAGATGAGGTGGACCAATAAAGTCTTCCTTTCTACTAGGCAATTCAGTGAGTTTTGGAATTCTAAGAAATAGCAGAAGCAATAAGGGACCTTTACAAAGAACAGTACAAATATTAATTCATAAATGAGCCAGCTTTTCTCATTCTTTTAGGGGGGAAATTTCTCTCCTATTTTGTTTTTTTTGTGTTTTTTTTTTATATATGAATTTTTATTTATTTTTTTTGTTACAGATATTTTACCTTTTTACCCCATTGGCACCCCCCACCCTACCCCCCCTCCACCCTGTCCCCGGCTTAGTTGTCCATGTCCATTGGTCATGCATACATGCATATAAGTTCTGTGGTTTATCTCTTCCCACCCCCCCACCCCCCATCCCCTCTTCTGGATCTCCATTCTGAATAGGAAAGGAGATAATATAAATTTAAATGATAAATATATGCTTTTTTTTTTTCATTTGAAAGTCAGTGGATTATAAAATAGCCTCTGTTTCCCTAATCAATACCTCTTGCAAGATCTCTTTAGCCAGGAAGTGAATATCTCCCTCTTCCACTTTGGGTGTGTTTATTGATGTTGCAAGACCCAAGTCTCCTAAAAAGAGAAAGGGGGGCGGGGGGACTCTTTAAAAGCATGTCCTTCTTAAAGCAGGAATAAATTGAGTCATCAGTATAAATTGAGTCATCAGTATACATTTTATAGGAAAATGGAATACAGGTCAGGGTGTAAGACAGACTCACCAATTTTATATATCACATTAGCAGAGAGAAACCAATCAGCATCATTTTCAATCTCTTCTTGGACTACAGGAGAGTCACTCTGCATCTGATGACAAATGAAGATGTTACCTGCAAAAATACAGAACCGGCTTAAACAATGACTCCCGAGATTTTTCACCCCAAAGGCTCCTTTTAGCATTTGCCCCTACATCCACCCTCCTCCCCTCCTCTTCTGTGTGCCTGTGACCAAGAGTACAAAGTGTCTTTTCTTCCCCGGAGTCTCTCACACTCCTCCTGAACAGCTCAGTGATGGATGATACCTAGTTAAGTGAAACTGACATCAAACCTAACCTCATCCTCTGAAGAGGCTGGTGGCCTCAAAACAAAGAAATGAGGAAAAAACACAGTCTGGTAACAACATTCCCTTGAGTTTCACATTGATGAGGGCCAACACCATTCATTTCTGCCCACCTCAATCTGTGTGAATTAGAAAGACGATAGCACCAGTAAACACTGGATATAGCCGATACGTCGTCAGCCATCATTTATCTATGTAGTAAATTAAATACTTACGTTTATACTTTGATTTCACTACCTGGGAAAGAGTCCTTCCTTTCTCTGTCCCCTGGGCTCGGGGAGAACATGGTGAAGGCTGTTTAACTGAATTGGTTTAGGGGAAACAAATGAAAGAAAAAGATTCTTCTAGCCAGAGGCATCTTTGACACGTGACAGACACAGACGGACTCTGACCAGAGTGGGGGAAGAATGACACCCGGTTGGAGGGGCAGCTGGGGGCCGTACTGACTCGGTTTGATGTCCAGGTGCACCATGTCCGAGTTGTGGATGTACTTAAGCCCAAGGGAGATCTGCAGAAGGATGTCTTTGAGCTGCGGCTCTTCAAAGGGATTGCCAGACTTGATGTTTTCACATATAGCAGCCTGTAAGCTCCCACCTAGGAAAGAAGAACCAAGGGTCACCCCACAGAAGGAGAGGAAAGCATGGTAAATAATAAATTTCTTGTGAATGAACCCAGGCCAGCAAGTCTAGATCGCCCCAGTGTCAAAGCAAAACATAATACTGACTCCCCGCCTGTACCACAGACACCTTAGAAAGAAAAGGTACAAGGCTTTTAAGGAGCAAGAGAAATGCCATACCCCAGATATCCAATATATGGCCCTATTGTCTTGGGTATGCCTCAACTATCTCAAGTTTTACCTAATTATTAACTAGAAGGCTAATCAGCCTTAGTCATATGGCCACTATTGGTACGATGATTAATTTCATGTCAGGATCAATTAGTAAGTATAGGCCATTAGTAAGTTTAATGTAATTGATTCTAAGTTTAATTCCATTAAAAATATATCATGAAATAGGAACATTTAATGATTGCTAACCTAAGGAAAATATAAAACGTCGGTATACACCCAAATCCCATTTGAGTCACAGTATTTGTACCTCAACTACAGACTCCTGATTTATTATTATTCTCAATAGTAAGCAAGGTGTGGGCTCATCTGACTACCTGACCTTGGATGCACCTGTACTAAGGTATTAGGCTTCTGAACCCTTGATTTCATTAATTAGCATTTATTGGTAGCCTCGTCAGTCAAAGTTAAGAGTCCCATGTCTTCCTATTCCATCCTTTAAGTGTATATTAGGACAATAGGATCTTGGACAGTAATGATATTTTTTAGGAAATTCATATTTAAGAGTATACTATGTAAAATTGAATTTAAAGATGGGTCTGTTGTGTTAAAATAATTAAGTTCAGAAGAGAAAGGAATTCAGCCCCTTTTAGAAACACAGAGGGCTAAAGAATGTGTGTGTGTGTGTGTGTGTGTGTGTGTGTGTGTGTGTGTGTGTTTCTGGGAAGCTTCTTGGGAAAGAAGTTATGTAGTACAGATGACATTAACTAGAGAGGAAGGAAGAACAAGTAAAAAATGCGTTGGTGCTTGTTAAAAACAAAGTCACCTCAAGGCTAAGTTTGCAAAGGAGGTGATAAGGTGTGGCAAGGAGGGGAAGGCCGTGGCCAGGCCCCCACGTCCACTCGAACTCTGGGCTCTCTACCAGCCAGGGTGTCCCTGTAGGACAGGACCCGCATTGTACCTTCACTTTCCCAAGGTCTGACACACCATAAATATTTTCTGAACTGAATGTCCATCCTGGCAACCAAGGGAAGAGAAAGACTGAGTCAAGGACCCTTTAAAAGGAGGGAAAGGAAGGAGCATCCTGGGGGTACTTAGAAACCCTTTAATATATTCTTTTAGATGATAAGCAGAAATATTTCTGATCCCATGAAGAGCTACAGGTACTTAGTAAGAGTAACTAGACCAGTGCCAGCAGCCCTTGTAATGACTTAGAAGCTCTGTAGGTAATATTAAAGGTAGCCAAGTATTAATTAACAATAGAAGTTACCGAAAAGTAGCCATGTATACTGTATGCAAAGGTATTTGAATCTCCTCCTTTTGCAACAGCTAAAGCTGATCGTCCATCTCTTAGGTTCTTCAGTAAACGGTATTAATAAGGAAGTATGTGTTTATAGACATAGCAATACTGAATGAACTGTAAACTCCATCCCTCCTAACCTCACCCAACTATACTAGCGCCTTAACTCCACAACCCCAGGTACCACCGGAGGGGGCTGCCGTGATCGCCAGAGCTGTGCCCTAGAAGGGAACCGCCCGCTCTGGGCAGCTCTTCTCGTACCATCTTCATGAGATGAGCTGCTGGATTCCCCCCTTTACATAAAATAAAGGTACTTTCCCCACGTGGCAGAAAGAAACACAAGAAAAATAGATCTACATTTTCCTGTCTGCTCAGGAGGCCTAACAGATACCAAAACAAATAAATAGCAATAAACAGCAAATGCCTTCTAATGATACAATGTAACAAGCAGACCAACCCTTCTATAGAATCTTTTGTTCCCTCATTAGTGGTCTCAGATCTTGCTTGTATGTTGCTGCCTACAGCACAAGCATGGCTTTCTGCTGGTGAGGTGCTCCTTGCTTGGTGGAAAGAATAACCAGTATTCATGGTGTTTCCCAAAGGACACTGACTTCTGATGCCACAACACTGGGACAAACATGAGAAGCACTGTCCTAGAGGAGTGTACTCCATAAAACTTCAGTGACAGAAGGGGTCATGAGAAGATACCGCCTGCCGGGAGAGAGTCGTCATCATCCAGTCCTGGATCTGAGAGAATCCTGGTGCCTGCAGAATCCACCTGCCACTGAGAAGCCTCCAGATTGCTGAGGCTGACCCAGAGGTGGAATGCAGGGGATCTTGGCAAGAGTGGGGGAGGAGAAGGAGGAAACATTTAATTGGTTCAGGGTTCTGAAGGGACTATAGGGGATATCAGAGGACAGCTAGTCTCCAGTAGTTATAATCTAAGCAATCTATAATCTAAGCGATCTGCCCTGGCCAATTTGGCTCAGCGGTAGAGTACTGGCCCAGGCACCAATGACTCCTGGGCTCAATTCCAGCCAAGGGCATATACCTTGGTTGCAGTTTGTCCCTGGCCCTGGTCAGGGTCATGCAGGAGGCAGCTAGTCAATGTGTTCCTCTCATGTCAATGTGCATGTCTCTCTCTCTCTCTTTCCCTTTCTATCTGAAGATAAATAGAAAAATATCCTTGGGTGAGGATTAAAAAATAATAATCTAAGTGATCTATAATCTAAGTGATCTATAATCTAAGTGATCTAAATCATCGAATTTGCCATCTGAGTTAAAACCATAACTCTGAGTGTTCCAAACAGACCGCCGTGATAAGCTGGGGGCACAGGGCATAAGGAAAAGATGAAGTAGGGGATGCGGGGCGGGGGAGGGAGGAGATGGACCGAGACACTGGCTCCTCTGCTGCCGTACAGACACATGGGGCTCCTCCTTTATTTAGGGCCACAGGGCAGAGTCTCAACATGGATTGTCCAGAACCACAAGCAAGACAAGGTAGAAGGGCATACTTTATTTTCCATGATCAGCACACATTTGAAAGGTTCAAAGTAGGTGGATACATTTTGATAAATCCCAGTTACATTTTAATTGGTGGGTTCTAGAGGACCACCACGATGAATAGACAGGATTCCCTACAATCTATCACATCTGGTCCAAATCCATGCCTGGATTTCAGGGCTCTATCGCCTCCCTACACTTGACCTTGCTGATCTCTCCTACTGCAGGGGTTCCCCCGAGCCTCACCATCTCCTCGCTGTCTGCTAGACCAGACCCATTGCCAATGCGATCCTGCCCTTTGCCTGCAGGCTGGTCCCCTCACCGGATGTCTTCCCTCCCCTTCCCTGAACTCTTGTAATCCTTCTGCAGGCTGTCCTTCAAGTCTTACCTCCTATAGGAGATTTCCTGGGCTGCTCTAATCACAACTATTGACTTCTTACTGTATACCAGGTAATGCCACTGTGTTGGCATTGACAGAGGGGTGCTGATTCTCAAGTGACTCCCTTAAGTTATCACAGCAGTGTCTCTGCTCAGTGAGATTAGGGGACATCCCAGTGATACTACAGCCCGTGCACGGCAGAGCTGGGTGTTAGCCCCAGGGCGGCCCTGGCCCCTTCCGCTGCTCCCTGCTGCTCTTGCTCACGTTCACCTTTTCTGGGCACTTTTTACCCTAGTTGTACCGTCTGGCTCTGCACCCGACTGTCTCTTGTGTATTCACTGTAGCAGAGCATGTGGAATAAAGCTCCTTGAAGATAAGGATTCACACCTTACCTCCCTCTACAGTGTTTATTACCCTGGAGCTTACCACAGTGTCAAGCCTGTAGGAGGTGCTCAAACGTTGAAAAAGAATTGAAAGATGATTTGGGATCTCATTTGCTTTTAGAAAACTTGAAATCTTTACATTGCCCCAAATCTGGGGGTTGTTTGTTTGTTTGTTTGTTTGTTTGCTTTATTGTGTCTTTTTAAAAATTTTTTGGTACATGCCCGTAGCGGGAACCGAACCCGGGACTCTCTGGTCCGCAGGCCGACGCTCCAACAGCTGAGACATACCAGCCAGGGCTATTGAATCATTTTTGACCTTTGATATTATCTTTGTTAGTAGCTAAAAGTTATGGAAATAGAGAGGGAGGAAAGGTCATGATAAGAGGAACCTAGGAAGAGACCATGGTTAAGAAAAGGCTCAACCTTTCAATCCCAAGCATAAAGACAGGGTCCATTTTTTTTTTTTTTTTTAATACCAAAGAGACTTAGAAAAGGGGCTTTGAGGTGAGCTTATTGAAGACCAAAACCTACAAAGTTTACAGATAAGGCTACAAAGAAATCAGACTGTAAGGTAACAACAAGGGAAATGCCAAACCATTCTTTTGCAGGGTATGTACGATTTTCTGTTTCTAGTGCTTCACAATGTTATTCACTTACCTACTTGTATACTTATCATTTATACAACGTCGAAGCTTTATCACTAACCTCTGTGCTCAAAAGCCAGGCTGGACACACATACTCAGGACTATATGGTGATTGCTAAAATGATTCAGAAACAGACTGTACTTTTAGAGAAACATGGGTGGGTGTATACGGAGAGGCGGCTGGTTGAGGGAAGAGGGGAGCCGTTACCCAGTGTTACCGGGGCAGAACATGGACCGCTGCTACTCAAATGACGCGAGCTTCTATTCAACATGGTAGCACTATTTCTACTTCACCACTGACCTTTCTGATAAAAAACATTTCCGAGAAGAACCACACATAACTGCCGGGAAGGCAACCCCTTCATCGTGGATTAGAAGCATGTTAAACCGGAAGTCCACTCTGCGACTCAGGTAGCCCAGAACCATAGCTGTACCGGTTACCGGGTGTGCACGGCCCTGAAGGGCCTGGGAGAATGAGCTGCAGTCGCTGGGCTTGAGTTGCAGCTCCCGCCCCATGCCCTTGGTCTGGGGAGACCACTGACGCCCAAAAGGTAAGCAGCAGCAAGAAGCATGAACAATCCCCAGACTCAGGAGTCCACTCGAAAATTCATCAAAAGTTGGCTGTATGGATGCATCACCTCCTCCTCCACAAAGGGTAGGGACTACGCTCGCATCTTTTAGAACACCTAGCAAATGGTAGAAAGGACGGTTTACCCTTCAAACCACTAGGGTAAACGTGCTCCCGCTAGTGGGAAGTGGGAAGGGAGTGCACACATCTGTGCATCAGCTACACACCAGCTTCACAAGAAATATGTAATAGCGTAAACCCGAGATTGCTTTCTAAATCAGCTCATCTCCTCCGGCCCTGTGCTTCTGAGCAAAACCGTAGTGCAGACATGTCAGGTATGACTCTATTTACACCTAGCATCAACTACAAGGAAGGGGCACAGATTTTTTTTCTGAAGACTTCAAAGTTCATCTCCCTTCCTGGCTGGGTAGCTCAGTTGGTTAGAGTGTCGTCCTCATACCCCAAGGTTGCAGGTTTCATCCCCAGTCAGGGCACATACAAGAATCAACCACTGAGTGCATAAGTAAGTGAAACAACAGATGGGTGTTCTCTCTATACATCTAAAATCCATTTTTAAAAATAAGTTTGCCTCCCTCTCTGTAGATATTGGTGCACATACTTACCATTGCAGTATTCGTTCTGAATGATCATGTGATCATCTTCTACCCAAGCAGAGTAGTAACGTACCACATGAGGGTGATGCCCAAGCACTGCGTGAGCGTAAACTTCGTGTAAAGCCAAATTCCTAAGAGGCAGAAAAGCATTGAGAAAAATGAATCAAAGTAATATACATGCAAATGTTTTCAAAGGGCAAGATGTGACATTATTAATGACAGCAGAACACTTCTGAAATTCTCACTGCCTGCTTACTATTTTATCTCTGATTTTCATAACTACACAGTGAGGTAGGGTGGGCCAAGGATAAAGGCTTTAGAAATTTCAGTGACTGGTCCAGAGTCAAGCTGCTGTTGGTAGACCTCAGACCAGAACCATGGTCATCTTGATTCCAAAGTCTGTGGCTTTTTGATTAAACATCACACAAGTAAAAAGGAGGCTTAAGTGATGTTACCTCAATTGCAGACATGCTTTGGGATCTTTATTTTATTGTATCTTAGTCAAAAAATCTCGGTGGGCTTCACAGTACGGCCACCGTGGACTTGATTGTGGATATTGGCATGAGCCCTCTGTCTTCTCTATGAAGGCTAGACAGTCAGAGTCAACATGAAACTCGGCCAATATGAAGTCACGGGGACAGTCTTGGAGAGACAGATTTATTGTGAAACAGGAAATTCAACACAAGCAAAGCAAAATCGAGTATTTGATGAGTTTCCGTATAAAAACGAAGAATTTCAAGATCAAGAATTTCAGACTCAGCATAAGTATTTTATCTCCACAGTTCATAAATAGCATTGGCTGAATCTGAAGATGTTTTTCTTGTGAAAAGGAAGAACAATTATGTCTGGGAATGAAATTTGAATTTCTGTTAATTTTCCTTTGCTTGTAGTCCTTGACACTTGACTGTTGAATTCATTATTAATACAAAGTAGAGACAAGCCAGGGATAACAATAACTTCTTTCTTGGCAATATTTCTGATGACCTAAATAGGCACCAAAAGATCATTCCACAAATCTATTAATTATTAAAGAGAAGTAAGACCAGAAGTAAAAGCCACACACACACACACACACACACACACATCATGACCTGAAATGATTATGGTATATTTCAAGACATAACTCAT
This sequence comes from Molossus molossus, assembly GCF_014108415.1. Lineage (NCBI taxonomy): Eukaryota > Metazoa > Chordata > Mammalia > Chiroptera > Molossidae > Molossus > Molossus molossus. The sequence goes on along the minus strand of NW_023425401.1, from coordinate 102,939,618 downwards.
CTCTGATGTGGAAAACTCAGAAAGGTTATAAATGTGAGACAACATACAATAGAGAGGGTGGGGTGATTTTACAAAGGAGCAAGTGTTCTTAATGACATCAGGGCTATTAAAATATTTTGACAAGTGTCCAAGTCCAAGTTAGTGCTTCTAGTACATCTCAGAGGTACTCACTCATTTGCTAATTCTGCAAAAGATTTCGTGGAGCGTTTTATTGCATAAACACACCCATCCAGCCTCTTGATGCACTTGTAGACGGTCCCGAACTCCCCAACCCCAATCTTTTCCACCTCCATGAATTCTTTCTCATAGCGGGAAGTCATGTTGGTTTCTCGTAGAACACATCTCTGAAATGTTTTAGTACAAAAAGTTAACATAATGATTCCTAACGTATTGTGAGCAATAAAATTGGGGAATATTATAACCTTATATTTCTCTGCGTTTTCAAAATGACGTCTTTGGCAAGCCCATTGGATTCTGTGTCACTTTTTACGGTAGCAAGAACCTCCCCGATTGCTGACTGCCTTCTCCGTACTATTATTTCTTTCTGGCCATACTGTTCCTATCTGTATGTCCCTAGAGGGGGCGCATAGACTCCCAGCCAGAGCTACTGACTTCAGCTGAAGGAGCACCTCAGACCTAAGTAGAGCATGTTAGAAATAACCAGGAAAATAACTTCCCTTTGACACTATAGTCTACAGGTCTCGGAACTCTTGGCTACTAATGTCTTTTTATCTCGAGTGGAACAAACAAGTTGCGTTCAATTTGCTTTCTCGAAAATCAGTCTGGAAAACAAAATTGTCCAATTGATTATTTCAGAAGAGGTGCTCCCCCTACTGGGCCAAGTAGCAGCATCACTGATTGGCTGGCTAGTCAAGAACCACAGGCAAATCACTGAAATTTTTCATGCGTATTCTCATGGGTAGGATGGTTCACAGCAAGTACTCCTCGGAGTTCTTTTAAATACTACTCGAAAAAGTGTGTGTGTGTGTGTGTGTGTGTGTGTGTGTGTGTGTTAGTACAATGCCAAGCACATAGTAAATTCTCAGTACATGGCGGCTCTGATTTCCACACATTCATATGAATCTCAATCCAAGCTAATTTAGTGCCCCAAAGGCATCATTTTCTCAGTGTCTCCATTAACAAGAATTTCTCATCTAACTTTGACTCTTAGAAATCTTGAGTCCTACGAGCTCTTCATTTTCAACACCCAATATCAATCTGTCTTCATCAGCAAGACCTGCACTTTCCATCGCCCACAGCCAGTCTCTCACTGTTTCCTCCATGTCTGGATCTGCTGTAGCCCTCTCTCCATCTCCTCTAACAGTAATAATCATTTTTGCAAATGATTATTTGCAAAATAATGACACACCTGTAGAATCAGACACACCTACTTGTTTCCCACGAGGATTCCAAACTTCTAATCAGAGGCCTCCAGGCCGTCTGCCTTCCTGTCCTCATCTCGGTAAGCCAGCTTACTGTCCACATCACTCCCCAACTGCAACCCCTCCCCTCCCCCTTCTGTACACGGACATGGCCATGTTTTCAGCAGGATAGACATCTTAATGGCAATGTAGTAGTCCACTGATTTTAAACTGTAATTTACTTGTCGTTCTATTATTGGACATTTAGTAGTCCCTTCTCTTTTGGTTTTATTCGTTTATTTATTTTTTGCTCTTATAGTTAAGGCTGCAATAAACATTTTTTGCAATAGTATTTGTAGTATTTTCTCAGGTTAGATGACCAAATGAGGGATACAAGATGAAAGATTGTTAACATTATAAAAGTCAACAGATATTGACATATTGAAGAGCTAAAATTTTACATGTAAACCATTGGCTTCATGCCATTTTTCTCTGTTCTGTTTTTTCTATTTTGGGACCCTAGATATCTTGATTTTTTTCTTTTACATCTCTACCCTATGAGGATAGAATTTCCCCACAGATCTAAGACAGAAGCAGTAAACTTTAATGTAAAAATACTCCAAGGTAATGATTCAGCAGTATACATTGCAGAAAACATCTGGTAAAGTAACAAGTAGCTAGCCCTGGCTGGGTTGCTCAGTTGATTAGAGAATCATCCCAATAATCTAAGGTATCAGGTTTGATCCCTGGTCAAGGCATATACGAGAATCAACCAATGATGCATAAATAAGTAGAAGGACAAAATGATGTTTCTCTTTCCCTTCCTCTATAAAAAATAAATGAGCCCATTTGGCTTAGCAGTTAGAGCATCAGCTAGTGGACCCAGGGGTTGCGGGTTTGATTCCTGGTCAAGGGTGTGTGCCTGGGTTGCAGTCCCCGGCTCCAGGGCCATGCAGGAGGCAACCAACTGATGTGGACACACCGAGGTTTCTCTCTCTCTCTCTTTCTCTCTCTCTCTCTCTTTCTCTCTCTCTCTCTCCCCCCTCCCTCCCTCCCTCCCTCCCCTTCCACTCTAACTAAAAAAAAAAATTAATGGAAAGATATCCTCGGGTGAGGATTAACAAAAATTTAAAAAAAATAATAATAAAATACAAGTAAAATAAAGTAACAAAAATAATAATAAAATATAAGTAAAATGAACAAAAATATAAGTAAAATAAAGTAACAGCTAGCTAATCATGTAGACCCTGATGAAAGTTTAAATAAATTCAGCTACAAAGCACATTTGCTACAAAGTGCTGGGTGTGGGAGTGGAGGGAGGGAGGGAGGGAGGGAGGGAGGGAGGGAGGGAGGGAAGGAAGGAAGGAAGGAAGGAAGGAAGGAAGGAAGGAAGGAAGGAAGGAAAGGGGAGGGGAGAGGGAGGGAGGAGACAGAGGCAGGAGAATGAAATGACCAGGACAGCTGGGCCAAAGAACTGTGCTCACCTTGGCAGGCAGCCCTTGTTGTACCTTGCCTTCCCCTGGATCAGCTTCCTCGCTTAAAAAAAATAATTAAAAAAGTGATATCAGCATATGATTAGCACTTATTGATCCTGGTACTCTGCTGAGCTCTGGGCTGTGAGACCATAGAGTAAGACAATGCCTTCTCTTCTCTGATTTAGATTTGGGCACAGGGAAAAAGAAATTTTCTATATAAGAACCCAGGTGAGGCCAGGAACCAGACATTAAGGGATGCCATAGACAGCACCCAATTCATGATTTCAAGAGTAAAACCCTTTCCCAAAAGAGAGGCCACGTGAGCTAGGATTCCGAGGATGAGTAGGGACCAGGCACAGGAAAGAAGAGGGGTTTGGGGCAAATAGAACAACATCTGCTGAGAACAGGAGGCAGGAAAGCCCACAGAACACAGGTGGAACTGTCAGTGGTCTTCACTGCCACCCGACACAGTCCCCTCCCACACCTGCCTCCCCCACACCTGGCATGTTTGGGGGTCACAGGCAGAGTAGCGCAAGAGGTGAAACCATGAATCCCCAGCTTATAAATCATCCTAAACAGCTAAAGCCAATAGAATCCATGATAACGAAAGTAGGGGTGTTTACTTGGGCTGAGGTCCTATTTACTGTAGATCCCAGAGGCCGTGTTGAGAAAGCCTCGTCCGAGCCTCAGGCTGGTTACTACATCGTCATCGATCCCCACAGAAACAACAGACGGTAACACATTCCGCGCTACGAACTTCAGACCCTTAGCTGTCCATTTACTTTGCTGAGTTCGTATCAGCACCAAAGGCCCGTTTTAGAGGTGGCTCCGGCCATGAAAAGGCAGGCCCCGCGTGATCCACACGGGGGTGCAGCTTGGCTTTTAGCAGCCCTTCCGAAAGCAACACTCCCCTCTCCTCCACCACCTGCAGAGAAGTTCAAACCCTCACCCCAGCAGCTCTCATCACCAGACAAGCTAGCCTGGACGCAGGGATAGGTTCTTTGATGTGTGACCTATGCCTTCCCCAACTGCTAACCGTCTATTGTCCAGAGGGACCCCCTTGAAGGCAATTCCACAGCCCACTGAACTTCCTAATGGAAGTCAGGGGTCTGCTGCTGGCTTCGGCTGTCACTGTTTCTGGAGAAGGGCCTCCCGGGGCTCTTCAGAATGGAAGGATGCTAGGATCTCTGTGGCAGCAGGTTGGAACCAACGCGACATGGGGGGAGAATGGGATCCGTACCAAGGCCAGTTTCATTCTAACGGGGGTCTCGCTCCTAATCTCACGTCGACACCCTCCCTTCCTCTCGACCACAGTGAGATCAGCTCTCAGAAGTCGCAGGCCACGGTCTACTCACAGATCTCCTCGGGTCTTCCTCTTGCCGCTGGATTGAAGGAACTGCTTTCTGTAGGACTCGGGAGTGAAGGGGTTAATGTTAACCAGCGCTGAGGAGGTCATTTCATCTGTGAAGGAACCCGGTGTGAGCCTAAAATGCTTGGAGCCTCGGGAGGGCAGCTTCCCTGTCGAAGAAAGCGCAGGCTGGCTCGGCTGGCCCTGCACGGGGATGACAACAGGCAAATCAGAATGAAGTTGGTAAAAAAAAAAACAACTTTCCCTATCAGCTAGCTAGTTAATATTTGAATCCAAAGACTGTTACTGCGGAAAAGGGCCTCAGAGGTTATCTGGTTCAGTGCAAACTAGTTGCTTCATAACTGGTCCTCTGGTGAAAAGCACGGGATCCCGGTCTACCCCTGGATATTCCGATCATGGCACCAACACAGGCATCGGCTTCGCTCTGCCTTCCCCTGGGAAGTGCCGATAGGCAGCCAGGAAAACCACCGAACCTAGTCCCACCTCCAACTTCGTGAGGTTGACATCGAAGCTTAGACAAGAGAAAGCCCTTGTGTCCTCGGAGTGAGTCCTTTACCTTCCCCTCATTCCTTCATCACAGCGTGTGTCTGGGGCCCACTAAGCAGCAGATTCTGAGCAGAATGCCGTGAGGGTGCAGAGGTGGATTCGCGCTCTTAAGGGATGACGGTCCGTTAGGGAGCAGTTGGTTGATGTTTCAGAAATCATCACTTTGAAGGAAGAAATTTCCAATTCCTCTTAAAATGTAGGCACTGAACGAGAAGAGCTCCATGAACGAGGGTGAAAAGCGGAGCAGGATCCCTCTAAGCCCTGCAGCGTCAAGGTTTTACAGCGGCTGTAACTAACATGCGAATACAAGAGTGTGCAGGACTTACCACCCCGACTAGGTAACAGCGAGAGAACACAGGCCTAAAGCATACCCAGAACTAAACCAAAAGCAGAGGCAGAGGTCAAAGACAGAGAATTCTGATGAGACAGCAGAACACCATTGTGACCTAAATGTCAGGGGTCAGTGGAATACCTGTGTTATTATAGGCCCTCAGGTACACGGGAGACGGGGGCCATGATGTAACCTCATAGTATAAGCATCGCACTGTGAGGCTCATTCTGAAAGAATTCTGCTCTTCTCATAGTCTCTGCCTGTGAGTTCAGTGTAGAGGCAGAAGGTAGATTTCAACACGATTCTCTACATACAAATGGAATTAAAGAATGTGAGGCTACAAGAAATGAATAATGAACTTGTACATACTCCTAAATGATTCAAGCAGAAATAAAGGAAGCTATAAAGCACACACAGTAAGCAAACACTTTTTTAATTGATTTTAAAGAGAGAGAGTGAGAGAGAGAGAGGAACATCGATGTGAGAGAGAAACATAGATCAGTTGTCTCTCATTCCCACCCCAACTAGGGGTTCAACCCGAAACCTGGGTATGTGCCCTGACCAGGAATTGAACCTGCCTCTTTTCAGTGTGCAGGATGGTGCTCCAAACAACTGAGCCACTCTGGCCAGAGCACTAACTTTTTTTTTTTTTTTTCTTTATTGATTTGAGAGAGAGAAGAAGAGAGAGATAGAAACATTGATGAGAGAGAACATTGATCGGCCGCCTCCTGCATGCTCCCCACTGGGGATTGGGCCCACAACCTGGGCATGTGCCCTGACCTGGAATCGAACCCAGGACCTCTTGGTGCATGGGTCAATGCTCAACCACCGAGCCACACCGGCAGGCATAATGGAAAAGAAGATATTGTCAGAGTCGAGTTTTTATAAGGGTTTTATATATGTCTTAGAATTCAAAGGATAAACCACCCTGGGGCTATAGTCGAGAAAGCCATCAATGACAAACTCACTATCTTCCTATAAGTTTGTTATAGGGCTGAGTATTCATTCAAAAGAAGTACAACTGTACAGTATTTCTCAGCTGTCACTGTGATTCAGGCAATGAATTTAGAATGATAGCAAATCACTATTTGAGGAACAGTTTCTTTGTGATGCCGATTATCATATGGAAAGTCAAGCGCATCCATCATCTAGGACGGGGGGGGGGGGGTGCATCCACACCCAGATGGCTGCCCGAGTTGTGGCTGCCACACCTCCAGGACAACGGAACAGGCCTGGACATTGTTCAGATCAAAGGAAGGAAACGTATTCTCCTCAGGGCAGACGACATCAGAATTCATAGTTTGGACACGTAAATACTGATAGATTTTGTGAGCTCTACTTAAAATAGAGGGAAGGATATTCATTATATTAATAAGGATTGCAATGCCAGAATGGCAGAATTATGAGTAATCCTTTTGAAACCTAAAAGAGCATAGTTTGGGACAAGGATTATGAAAGGACCTCCATAAAAGTAAAGCAGATTGAAATTTTCTGGAAAGATGACCAGGTTGAGAGTATAAATATGCTCCCGAGAGTGGAGCTAATTCCACAAGTAACAACAGCTCGATGACAGATGATTAAGAGAAAGGAAGGAAATTTGGGGACTAGCTCCCTGACTTCTGAAGATGGAGTGAGAAGGCATTCCACCCTCCCACGGAGGCTCATCATAGTGTCTTGGGCCTGGGAAAAACTTTGAAGGCCCAGTTGGTGTTAGTGCTCTGATGCTTGAATCCCTTCTACATTCCTACCAGATGGTCAGGTGCTTTACTATGTCCCAAGGAAGCTCTTCTATCTCGATCTGCCTCTCCCCTGCTAGGAAGTCCTATAGTGAGCTGAAGTCATTTTGCATGGTTTCTGGTCCTATCCCTTGGGCAAGGCTGAACGACCCAGCATTTCCTTTCCCATGCTTCCTCGGCCTCTCTCCTCTGACCCTGGTCCACACTATGTTTTTCATAAGGCATGGATTTTCCCAGTTGCATTTCCTGTTTCCCTCCCAAAGGCTGCTCTCTGCCTGTCCCTCGGATCTTGGCCTTATCCAAGATTCCTCACTCGAACCACTTCTCACATTCAGGCTACACGCACGTATCCATACCCAAAGCTTCAGCATCTCCCTAAATGCCGATGGTATCCATCCATATGGACATCTCCAACTTAGATGGTCTTCCTGTACTCTACACCCATGCATCCCATTATTTACATGGCCTCCCTGCTTTTTCCAAACCTGTACCCCCTCTACTGTCACCTGTCTTGACTCATGGTGCCATGTACTCAAACAAGCAGGAGGTCTGGCTGCACCCCGGGTCTTTCTCTCTCTCCTTCCCTCAACTCCTCCGTCAAGTCAGTTACCGATTCACTGCTGTTGTAATTCAGGTCCTTCTCCCTTCTCAGCAGATCCACTGCGAATGCTGCCCTGCCTCCAGGATCTCTCCTGCTCCTTTCCATCCTTCCTACAAGGGTCGTGATTTTTCTAAGACGCCTCTGCTCAAAACCAGTCCATGGCCCTCTCAATACCTCTAGGATAAAACCTTGATCTACCTCCTGCCGCCCAGCTGTGGCCTCACTGCCTGCCTGTTCTCTCGCCTGCAGCCCCGTCACACTGAGTGACATGCAGTCCCCTAAGGGCAGCATGGCCTCCCCTCCCGCCATGATTCAGTAGATGCTTTTCCCTTGGCCTCAGGTTCTCATTCCCTTCCTCTTCGCCCGGTGGACGCCACCTCACTCTTGAGGGCTTCTCTCAAACATGGCTTTCCTGGGAAAGGCTGCTCGGATATCTTGAGTTGATTCCGGATTCTCTCTCAGCATGCAGCACCACGCCTCCAGTCCACCCGATCTGAACTTTATTGTTTCAGTTGTGTGTTTATCTTGATTTTGTGGACACTCTTTGCAGGCAGCAAATGGGTGTGACAGCAGAGGGTCAGCTAGCGTACCAAAGTGTCCACTTTCCAACAAGCGAATGAAGTATATGTCATGTTCTCTTGCCTGTGTACTTCTGCTCGGCACCACCTCCTCTCAGCCCACTCTCTGCCTCCTTTCTGTCAGAACCATACCAACTTCCACTGACCTTCCCATGCTTCCTCCACCTTTGTTTCTTTCCCGATCACCCCAATGAGAAGCAGTCCACCCAGTGAACTCGGACCAATCTTGAAGCACCTATCACGTAGTCTCTGGTGCGTCTCCTCTCTCTGAGACTGTGGCTCATGCTCCCTGCCCACAGGGTGTTCTCAAAAAAAAAAAAAAAAAAAAATCAGTGGATTGATTGGTTGGTGTTGGGACCATTGAATACACTTCAGATGGGCACATGAGCATGTTAGAGTCGTTTGTCCACAGTTCAGACGAGAAGCTGAGTATTTCTCGCAGTCACGCTGCCCATACTCAGCAGGTACTCAGGAGACCTGCAGACAGCCACTGCTACCATCAGAAGCACAGATGTTTCAATGATGATCTTAAGTGCCTCAAGCTGCGCCAGCAGAAAGCAGGACTAATACCAGTCCCGAGGCTCACACCCCATGGCACCAGGTTGTTAGAGGTCACCCAGCCCAGCCCTGGCTCCAATAACATGAAAAATAAAGCAGGGGACCAGTCACAACAAGAGTAAAGGAATATCTAACGACCCGGGACCGTGGCTTCTTTGCAATCCTCAGTTCATACAGAAGCGTCCACAGGCTACCTCTTTGCTCACGTAGAAGAGCCTGGACTTAAGGAGGCCCCGAGGGGAGAGGACTTCCTTCCGGGAAGGGCGGCAGCAAGGAGGTGTGAATATGTTCAAACAGTGAGTGGGAGCATTCTGACACCAGGAAATAGTCGTAAATGATCACATAGAAATAGAGCCAGTTGGTGTCATGGAGAGAACAGACTAAGACCACAAGTTCAGGTGTCTTGTCCTGTCTCCACCATCGGCTGAGCAGAAAGCCAGTCCGTCTCCTGAGGCCCTGATTTTCTCCTGTGTTGGGCGCCTGGGTGGGGCTCTAGATCTCAATGTTCCTTCCCGCCCAGTGTTCTTTACCTGGGAACTTACCCCGCCCGCCACGTGTTTGTGGCCTCCCGCCAAATACATAGTTGCTGGCACCAGTGGTTTTGAGAAGACAGCTGGGAGACATTTAATTCTGTTTTCGGGCAACCTGAAACTCTTCTTCATGTTCGCCAATAACCAGGTGATTGGGGATAAGACAGCCTGGGGCCAATTCTGTCCCACCCGCATGAAGGACCAAGTCCTCTTTATCTGCTGAGCGGAAGGAACCCGGGCCCCCCACTGCCACAGGTACTCACTTTGGGGGTGAAGGGACTCTCACAGTGCAGCTTGCTTCTGTCACTTGGCGGGTCTGGTGTTGCAGGGCACTTGGGAGATTCTGACACCAGAGTCCTCACAACGGGCTCTGGACTCACTCCGTGTTTTTCCGGAGAGGTGTGGCGTTCACGAACTCGAGCGAGGGGTGTCCGGGGAGGTGTAGACCTGGCCTCGGGGTCCTGAGCTTCGGAATGCTCTGGGGTGCAGCTCCCGGCCCCCCAGCCCTCCCGCGCTGCCTCCTGGTGGTCCTTCTCGCTCTCTTCTTCACAGCAGGAGAAGTTTAACTTCTGCTTTAGTTCTCTGTTGATGCTGTTGTCATCCATCTCGGCCAGAGAGGTTACAGCGTGGGCACGGAGGCTGTCCGAGGGAACAGTCACAGACGCAGAGCAGAAGGCAGAAGGTCAGCCGGCAGGGCCTGCAGTCCTTGCCCACTGCTCCCTCCGCCCACGAACCCCACATGGAGACACGCCATTCATTTTCTCCCTTAAGTACCACATGGCATGAGCTCTCAGCTTGTCCTTATTTCCATTCTGATTACAGGCAGCGCCAGCTACTCCGTGAGCAATTAAATCCAACTGACGTGAAAGCTTTTCTGGGTATCACCGGTCCTCTCCCTGAGCCCACGTGCTACCCAATGCTAGTGTGATGGTGGAGTCCGTTCCTTCAGCACGGATTTTAGAGCACCCAGTAGTCAACCTGGGAACAAGCTCATGACTGGCAAGAAATGCTTTTCACTGGTTGACACCTGCCATTCAGAAACCCCACTCTCCCCTCCTCCACTCCCTGCCGTGGCTAAGAGGAGTCATTAGAATTCAGATGCACCTGGATAGAACACTCATCCTTAAACAGCCTGTAAGGTATCTAGGCTGGAGTGCATCTCCCCAGTGGAGGCATGTCTTAGATCCTTTTTGGATACACCTGCCTTGATTCAGGCACCCCACTATGCCCCCGCCCCCCGGCCACCTCCAGGTATTGATAGTTCAAGCTTTTAAGGAAACAGACACATTTTCAAACGGACCAAAAAAAAAAAGCTAGAAAGATTAGTAACACATAGAAGCAGATATGTATCCCTCGAAAATAACAGTTACTTCATTCCCAATGCCTTATTTTATGAAACATGTTTTCTTACTGGTTGGATATCTTTAGAATACATTATTCAATTTCTTCCTCAGAGAGGCCCCCATGGGAAGGGTGAAAACTCTTTGAAGAAAAGGAAGTCACCCGCATCACTTCCTAAGAGGAACCACGTGAAAGGCAATCCACGGAAGGGGGCAATGTCACACACAGGTTCCTCCACAGACGTGAGGAAGTATTTACATGATAAGCGTGGGCCCAAAGAAAGGCGCTGAGGACAAGTTGGATCTTGACCAAAGCAAACTTAATTTTTCTTCTCTTGATCGTCTTTAGCTCCCTTGTGCCTGTTGCCCCTCCTTCATTTTCTCCGTCTCCACCAGTCCATCCCACCCTCTCCTCTCTCATTCCTTTCCCATCACAGACCTGCTTCCCCAGACCTCACTGCAGTCCATTCTCCGCCCAGTAGCCAACGGGATCCTTTTGAAAGGATCCTGCCCTCGGCTCCTCCAGGGCCTCCCACTTCACTCAGAAGACACAGCCAGCCCCACAGGGCCCTAGGACCCCTCCCCCAACCTAACTTCTGCTCCAGACTCCTCCTGTCTCTCCAGATGCCAGTCTTCCCGATGTGCCTCAGGTGTCTCCGCAAAGGGCATTTATCAGGGAGGTCTTCCCAGCAGCCCCAAACAGTCCCATCACTCATCCTCTGGCCCCCTACCCTGAGTCACGTTTCTTCACAGCACTTACAGCGGCATCATCTATTACATATCTAATGGTTCATTTAAAAACTTGTGTCTCAGGTGTCTGGGGGGGAATAAAAGAAAAACAAAACAATAAAAATCTTGCAATAAGAAAAAAAAAAAAAGGACTTGTGTCTCCCCCATCCCACCCCCCACTAGAATCTAAATTCCATGGGGACAGGCACGTCACTCTTACTCGATATTGTTTCCATGACCTGGAACAGGGCCTGACACACAGTAGGTGCTATGACGCAAGGTGCATGCTCTGCATTCTGTGCGCCCTCGTGGTGGGCGCTGCTGCAGGATGAACATCTCTTATGAGCTTTCCACGTTTTAATTCTCAACTCCAGTGCAGATCTCAGAGGCCCGAGAGGCAGCGCTACGTTGATTTCAAATAGCTTAGTAACTTGGAGCACACATTCTATTGTATTAATCCCTACACCAACCTGAGCTCAGCCTCTCGGGTAGTGAGTTACTATCCCTTCCACTTGGGATTCACCAACGAGTGCCTGCAGCCCAGGTGACTTGGGAGAAGTGAAAGGAAATATCAGTGCAGGCGGCGCTGATGTGACAGCTACTGTGGGCTCGGGTACAGAATACATGTTAGGAAGTCGGGAGTGTGAGGCAGATCAGAAACCCCAGGATGTCTCTGGATGGCTTTGGTTCCTCAGTATCTGGCTGTGGGACTTAAGTTCATGGGACCCATAAGGGTGAAACTAGTCCTTAAACCTTTAGGAAGATTGTTTTCCTCATCTCCTCCATTCACATTCTTAATTTCACCCTGTTGCACCTCAGCTGGTCCCAAGATCTGAACTCCTGTCGGGACCGCTCGGATTTGCCCAGATCAACTAATTATGCAGCTCGGCCGTGGAGGCAGAGTAACCCAGTCCTTACCTGGATGGAAGACTGTTCCTGGCAGAGAGAATAAAATGGCTTAGTTATAAAAGTGTGTCGATTCTTCTCCAGTAAATACCTAACTCATGCCATTTAAATGGGGGGGGGTCACTTTTTCCTTTTTTTGAAACTGGGTAAGATGATTTTAAATTTCACAAGGAAAAATAATTGTCAAAGAAATAGCTGAAGATTTAAAAAATAGAGTAGAGAAGACTACCTCTCTCAGTAATAAAACTTTGCATTATACCTGCATATTATTTTATGTACATACAATTAGTGTGGCACTAGTATAAGAATAGACAGGTCAATGGTGAAGAATACATAGATTAGTAAATATCAGTACTTCGATTGTATTTATTTTTTAATAGTTTATTGACTTTTTTTTTTCTTTTAGAGAGAGAGGAAGGGAGAAGGTGAGAGAGAAATATTGATGTGAAAGCATGCAAAATCGATTGGCTGCCTCTGGCATGCCCCCTACCAATGATTGAACCCACAACCCAGGCATGTGCCCTGACGGGAAATCAAACTGGCAACCTTTCAGTGCACGGGATGATGCTCCAACCTACTGAGCAACAGCAGCCAGGGCTAATATTGTACTTTAAAGGGGACGTATAAAACCTGAACGATTTATTTAATAAGTGGTGTAGTAATTATTGGTTAACTAGTTAATAAAAATTTTTAGTCTCACTTCATATCACAATATAAATATTGAATAGCTTAAGAGATTAAATCTGGAAAATCAATCTATAAATAACTAGAAGAAAATAAAAATGAATGTTGATACAATCTCTGGGTGGAATCAACTTTCCAAACGTCAGAGTAGCACAAGGAATCACCCACTCTTCTTCCTGCTGTGAAGAAGAGAGTGAGAAGGACCACCGGGAGGCAGCGCAGGAGGGCTGGGGGGCCGGGAGCGACACCCCAGAGTTTGACTACCTGAAATTTAGAATGTCAGTATTTCATTAAGCAGCTAAGCAGCATTGAAAGCATGCAGTACATTGGAAGCGATATTATGAAAAAAATCACGCTAGGGAAAAGGTGAGTATCCTCAGTGCACACAAACGGACAAGCAAACGAACAAGGGCATCAAGACCCCACAGGACACGTGAGCAAAAGGTGTCATGAACATCAGTGCGCTGAAGAGGGACCACGGCCACCAGCATATATTTGGAACCTATGATTAGATTCAGTCACAAAACATTGTCTTTTTGTTAATCCTTACCCAAGGATATTTTTCCATTGATTTTTTTTTTTTTTTTTTTTTTTTTTGAGAGAGTGGAAGGGAGGGAGGGAGAGTGAGAGAGGGAAACATCAATATGAGAGAGAGACATCGATTGGTTGCCTCCCATCGACCCCAACCGGGGATTGAAACTGCAACTCAGGTGCATGCCTTTGATGGGGAGTCAAACCCAAGACCCTTTGGCCCGTGGGCTGATGCTCTAACCACTGAGCCAAAGTGGCCAGGGCACAAAGCATTATCTTAAAATGTCATGTTCATCTGAAAAATTGGCCAACAATGATTTTAAATGTCAATATCTGACTTGGACAAGAGCGGGATGAAGCTGATGCCCGTGTACACTTGCGAGTCAACAATTTGACAGTACAGCCGAGACCCTTAAGAACATGAGTACCGGTTAGCCCCGGCGCTCACACCTCTGGCAATCTGTCACCGTCAGCAACCTCCATGGCTGACTGCACTTGCCCTGCCTGTCACCCTCACTCTAGCCTTCATTTCTTGCCTGCTCGCTGCCTTCCCTGCCAGGCTGTAAGCCTGATGAGAAGGGGTGGCTGTCTTCACAGCAGGACTTGGCAGAAAATAGGCACCTAGCATTAGTTCAGAGTGAAATTCAGCCAGTGCTTTGGACACAACGGGGGGGGGGGCGCTTGATCATCCAACAATGAGAGGGAGAATGGTTAAGAAAATTTTCAAACATACAATGAAAACCACTAAAATAATGCATACGAAAACTTCGAATCCGATGGCAAAATGGTCGTGTCCTGATGTCAGAAAAATAAAAATACAAAATCAATATGCAGTATGATTTCTACATGTAAATATAGAAAAGAAACAGAACTAAATGTATCATCTATTTTAAGATACACCACTATTTACATGCCACTAAGAATAAAAAATGCCCAAGATGGGGAATCTAATAGGATACACTGTATACAACAGTGACAAATAGCCCTCCCGTGCAGAGAGGGCTGGGCAAGGAAACTTGGTTACCTCCTCTTTGCCATTGGGTGGAGGGAGAGAAAACCTCACCAAGGAACATGAACTATAATCCAGGGACCACCCTAGCTTGCGTTTTAAATTCATACTCCCAGCACGGTTCAAAGAACCTCAAGCGGAGAATTTAACTCAAAATCGTCTTGGGTTGGTAATGCCTCCAGATGGCCAACAAAAGCAAGCCTGAATCTCCCCCCTGAGAACTGGCCTCGGCGGGGCCGGCAGCAGCTGTGACTCACCTGCCAGGGCAGTGTGAACAAGTAAGCATTTTGCATTCTAGAACCGATGAAAGAAGACCAGCAAAATCTGAACAGGGGCCAATTCAGTGGTGAGATTATAGATCAAAAATACTCTTACATAATGTATTCTATGTACACACTAGGTTTTTATATATTGTAGACATGTTTAGATAATGTGGATATATTTTACATAATGTATTTTATACAGTGAAGCGATAGTATTTGGAAAGTCAAGTAATTTTATTTAAACATTTTGACATACAGAGTTCTCAAGGAACTCATTTAAAAAGATAACATTATTTGCCCTGGCCGGTTTGGCTCAGCAGTTAGAGCGTCGACCTGCAGACCAGAGAGACCAGGTTTGGTTACCGCTAAGGGCATGTACCTTGGTTGCCGTTTGTCCCCGGCCCCAGTTGGGGTTGGGTGGATGGCAATAGATATGTCTCTCTCACATTGATGTTTCTCTCTCTCTCTTCCTCCCTCTCTTCCTCCCACTCTATCTGAAGAGAAATGCAAAAATGTCCTCAGGTGAGGATAAAAAAAGTTAAAAAAAAAGAAAACATTATCACCCTGGCCAGTTTGGCTCAGCAGTGAGAGCTTCCCCACTCAGACCAAAGAGTCTTGGGTTCAATTCCAGTCAAGGGCACATACCTCAGTTGTGGTTCGATCCCCAGCCCTGGTTGGGGTCATGTGGGAGGCAATCAATTGATGTGTCTCTCTCTTCTCTCTCCCTCCCTCCCTCCCTCTCTATCTGAAAATCAGTGAAAAAATATTCTTGGGTGAGGATTAAGAAAAAAAAGCTAACATTATTCCAGGATCTCTGGAATGAGTCATTCCTGCTTGCTCTACACACTCACTTCCCACGGGAGCTATTCAAAGAGTTAAATTCAGTGAGTTCCCTTCCTGTCATCTTGTGAAACCCAGTAGACACAGAGAAGACACATCTAATGGTCAGACTGAATTATTAACATTTTTGAGCACCTATCATGTGCAAGCTACTAGGTTAACGCTGGAGGGCCAGTTGTACAGATGTATAAATCTCTACTTTCCTTCACTGTTCAGTTGACAAATACTTGGTGAGCACCCGTCATGCAAGGCCTGGGGATCCGAAGGAAAACACATGAAGACTGGAAGAGGCACTAGGCTTAGGGTTTGGACATTTCGGTCTTCTGCTTAATAGAAAATTGATTGGGATAGGTATTATGAGTTTATCGCCTGGTTTATATACAGCTTGAGGATATTAAACTAGGGGATGCTGGGGGAGGGGGCAGGACTCTACACAAAAGATCAGGAGAGGGAAGTCAGACCTAAAACTGGTGGCTTTGGACATTGATTAAGAGCCCCTGTTTTGTATTTTCGAACATGGTGAGGAGAGAGACTTGTTCAGATACCTAATTCCCCCAACGTTCAGGAAGGTGGTCAGCTCACCCCCTCTCAGAAGGCCCGAGGATTCATGCCAGGTTTTACTCAGAGGGTGATTGTGAAAATTCTTAGCCTATGTGCCAGAGACGCAATGATAATATGATTTAACCCCTCTTCCCAAGGAGGTAATCAACGACTGCCCAAGGCTGCTACTTCCAGGCTAAAACTACGATATACCAATAAAAATTTTATTTATGCAGCATTTCATCCAAAAAGAATAGGAATTGCTTTTATCATTTATAGATTTAGTTCAACCTTTCCCCAAGCCCCAAGGACAAGTGACCATCCGCCACGCTTTGTGGAGACTTAGCCTGAAATGGATGGGGAGCCCAGCCCCCGCCGCCAGGCAGGCTCCAGGAAGGCCAGGGCACTATCCGGCCCATTCCAGGGCACACCCCAGGCTGGGGTTACGGACACACTACACCAGGCCAGGCACCGAAGCTCCCGGCTTCAGGACACCAGGCCCCTTCCCACCAGGCAGCCGGTGCTTTCTCTTCTGCCTCACGTCCCAGCACAGCGCGGGCTTTGGCCACACATCCAGGATTATGTAATGCACATCTGCCACGGTCCATATGACAAGAGGACTTTCAAAAACAATGGTGACATATCCAGATGAACGGTGGCACAGTTATCCCACGAATCCTAGGTGAGAAGGCGCCGTCAGCCAGGCACAGGTGGATGCGCGTCCTGCCACCCCACGGCGAGGCCCGGCTCGCGTGGGCGTCCGCGCGCAGCCCAGGCGCGCAGCCCGGGAAGCCTGCGGGAAGGACGCCCGCGGGGAGGCGGGGCGGGGCGGCGGCAGGTGCGGGCCTGGGCGGCGAGCGCGGGCCGCCGGCCGGAGGGGAGTTCCGCGGCCCGCCCCTGCGCCCGCCCCTCTCGCCCGCGGCTCCTCCTCGCTTCGCCATGGTGGAGCGGGGCGACGCGGCGCCGCTGCTGCGCTGGGCCGAGGGCCCCGCCGTGGCCCCGCCGCAGGCCCCGGAGCTGCAGGCTGGAGGCCGGGGATGGGGCGGCAGTAGGGGCGGCCGGGAGGCCGCGGAGCCGCCGAGGCGGCGGGAGCCCGAGGAGCTGGGCGCCTCCGAGGTGCTGCTGCAGCCTGGGCGCCTGGAGCTGGGCGACGTGGAGGAGGACCAGGTGGTGGCCGTGTTCGTGGTCACCTTCGATCCCCGCTCGGGTGAGAGCCTCTGCGGGAGGGGGCGGGAGAGGGTCCCCCCAGCCACCGGGCTTGGGGCGGCGGGGGAGGGGCTCGCTGCGCGCGCACCCGCATCCACACATCTGCACCCCCACCCGCCGCCGGGCTCCTGCGGAGCCAGCAGGTTGTCCCCAGGAGGTCTGGGCGCGGGGCGCGGGGCTTTGTTCCCTGCACCCTCCGAACCCATGTCCCTTCGTCCGGCTGCTCCTCCGCGGACCGCAGTCCGCGCCCCCTCCCCACTGTCGTGTACGCGCTGCTCCGGTGATGGAGGGTCCTGTGTGTGGCCACGGGCTCGCTGGCTTTGGTTTTCTTGATTGGCTAAAGGGGTGTGGGTGGGTGTGGG
This sequence comes from Molossus molossus, assembly GCF_014108415.1. Lineage (NCBI taxonomy): Eukaryota > Metazoa > Chordata > Mammalia > Chiroptera > Molossidae > Molossus > Molossus molossus. The sequence continues at coordinate 102,922,123 of NW_023425401.1, read as the reverse complement.
TGCGAGTGTTTCCCCCCTTTAAGGGGAGGAACGCCTTCAGGGTAACTACTGAAACTGAGTGTCCTAAGCGTCCCTGCCCTCGGTCCCCACCTGTCCCTGGATGGTAACTTTCCAAGCGGCCAACTTCCCTTTCTCGGACGTATTACTTTGAGGAATTAATGCCGGAGGCATTCAGGGATGGGGTTGAGGAACTAAGCTGGAGAACGATGAAAGAAAAGGGAAGCCTACTCGGTAGGCTCTTGCCGGGGTGTTTGAGGAAGGAAGGGGTTATGCACATAACCTTTGGCCGGCCCGCCCACTCAGGGAGTGTACACCTGAGTGGTGGGAAACCTCAGGGGGGTCAGAGGGGGTGAATGGATGCCCCTGGGAGAGCTGGTCATTATCGGGCGGGAGAGCTGAGGTGCGATTCTGGGGTTTAAGAAAACCCAGATGTGTGTCTGCATCACTCCAGTGGAGCTGCTGGAATGTGGAGTGTGGAGTGAAGGACACACCTCTACTTTTCTGTGGGTTCCCTTCCTGGTCCCCAGCAATGTGTGGACCCCATTCTGAAGAACTTGAAGGGTGCCGTGCAGTGGGAGGAAACGGGGTGAGCACCCTGAGAGGGGGTTGCAGACAGGGCGGATGGTTCCTGCAGTGGAATTAACTTCAGACAGGGATTATTAACTAGCTAGACACAGGAAGTGGCTATTTGGGAAGAGGAGCCCAGGCCTTCCTGACTTTGTTCCTTGGCCCCATCCCAATGGCTTTCTAACTTTTTTGACTGTGACCCACCCTATGCAATTAATTTTATATGACAACAACACACTCAGGCAAAAGTTTCATGAAACAGTACCAACCCCTCCTACATGCAGTGCATACTGATACTTTCTATTCCCTTGGTAAAAAATTTTATGCTATTCACACATTGATTGGCATGTGGTTAGGCCACCCAGATACCAGTAGTTTGAAAAACTCCTCTTTTTTGACCAAAGTAACCCTTACTGCCAGACCAAAACAGATACTTTGTAACTAATAATATTCATTATGCCAGACCCCATTACCTACCAGTAAATATAGCAGGTCCTCCAATAACATTGTTTCCTTCAACTGGTTTCGTTACAATGTTAATGAGAAAGAAAAAAAAGTATTCCAGACCAGGGTAACTGTCTGTGGAGTTTTCATATTCTCTCTATTTCTACACGGGTTTTCTCCAGGGACTCCAATCCTGAAACCCACCCCCAGTCCCAGAGATGTGCACATGAGGTGAATGGCATGTCTCAGTGGTCCCAGGCGGTGAGTGTGGGTGTGTGTGCCCCCTGTGATGGAAGGGCATCTGGTGGCTTCCCACCAGTAACCTGAGCTGCCAGGAGAGACTCCAGCCACCTGCTACCCTTACCTGGAATAAGGGGGTTGGAAAAGAATCATTTTACTTGTTTGTATTAACCTTCCTTAAATGCATATATAGCTAACATTTATTTCAGTGTTTCATATTTGAAGTGTTTGGGGTCTTTATTTAGAAATTTGGTAATATTTTGTGACTAGAAATATGTCATAGGAACTTAACTCTTGTTTATATCAATTAACCGTTGGTAAAATTGGTTTCATTATATGTCGTTTTGCTTTCACGTGTCAGTTTCCAAGACCCAAGGGACAATGTTAAATGAGGACTTACTGTTGTTGATGGGAGGGGGCGTGAAATGCATTCTGGGAAGTGTTAAAGAGTAGCAGAAGCAATGGAACATGAACAGCATCTGATTTAGCAGTGGTGGCTCCGGCAGTGGAGTTTATGGAGAGGAAGGAGAAAAGAATATTCTATATTAACCACAGATGGTGTTGATCACATTGAAAAGCAGAGCCGGGACCCTTGCCCTGCCTTGTCAGTCACAGATGGTGAGCATGGTGTCATGGTTTGTGCGCTGTAGACACAGGTGTGTAAGTGTAATGGTTTTCAGATTAAGGTTATTGTGGAAGAAGGAAATGTAAATGATACCTGGATACTTACTTTACATAGGTAGGCATTTTACTGTAATGGTGTTTCATTTGATTCTAATTACCACTGTTATTTGAGGATCATCTATACGTAGTTTATACATGAGAGCATAATTCTTCTGGATACGGGAGAAGTGAATAATTCTTTTATACATTTAGATGCAAGGTTTGGAAAGCTGGGTTGGGCATCTCGAGAAAAAATCTGAGACAAGGGTAGAGGTGTAAAATATGTTCTTTCCAATGGAATCATGGTTTGAAAATGATGGTTGTTGGATCTACAAATGATGTGAGGACTTAGGGGCTTGCTAGTGTTTATTCTCTCTCTCTCTCTCTCGTCCTCTCTCTCTCTCGTCCTCTCTCTCTCTCTCCCACCCTCACACACACACACACACACACACACACACACACAGTCACACACTCAGCCTTTATCTGGAGCAGGGAGCCCCTGGGATGGCAGTGCTGGCCATCTGGGCTACAAAGCTGCTATTGAAACCGGGCCCAGTTGCTAACTGTGCGAGCTGGTGGGAGAGGTCGCAGCCAGAATATTGCTTTCTCCTGTGTTCAGCCCATTATTTAGAGCCTTGACTTTAAGGGAAAAGGCATTGTCACACTTGGAAATCAGCCCTCTTCCTGTCCATGGAGAGGACATAGCTGTCTCACCATGTGACTGAGGACTTGTGTGTGGGCCTGAGTCAGACAAAGCTTCGAACCTGCAAAGCTTGACACCTGTGAATCTGTCTCATTGGACTGTTTCTTTCTGGGATTCCCTTTGAATGGCTACATTTCCCCCAGAGTTATTTTGTGGGTGGGTGTGGGAGATTTCTATGCTGTGTGTGTTTGTATTGGGGCAGGTTGGGGGGGGGGGGTTGGCTGAGGTTTTTAAGATATTTTTTCCCCTTTTTCTCCTGATTAGGGGTGAATTACTACCTGTTCTTGCCCCAGGCTCTACCAGTGCCTAAATTACATTTCAACACCTATTTCATTTAGTGCATCTGAATGCCCTTATGTTTATGTCAAATGAGTGTACAAAAATCACTCACACCAATTGTAATCTCCATACACTCTCTGTGTTGTCAGTGAAATACAAGCATTTCTTTTAGGCACTGGGATTAGGGCTGGGTGTGGTGTCTGGGGCTTGGCTTGGATGCTGCCCGGGTCATCTAACTTGCGCAAACAGTAAATGGCTCCAGCCTTGGGTGGGAAAGTGACAACGTGGAATGAGAATGGAACATCAGGAGCATCATTTTGAGATGCAAAGAGCAGTCCTGAGAATGGCTGGCTGAAAGAGGCCAAAAGAAGGCCAGTCTGGGAGCCAACAGGAGCGTCTGTTAGGATGATCCCCTCTGCCATGTCCCTTCTCCGCAGCTGCCATCAGACGGCAGTGAAATTCAATTGTGGCTGATTTCACTAATCCCACAGTGGCAGGACCTTTCTCCGGCTGGTGGTGACTCACCTGCTGTGGTTTTCAGAGAGAAGTCAATTTGTGAGCTGTGAATTCTGTTTCTTGAAAGTCTGTGGAGAGAAACGTAGGACTGGGAATTCAATGCCCACCAGGTACTGAGTGCCCATCGTGTGTCAGGAACTATGCTGGGCATTTTCTTTTTCTTTTTTTTATCCTCACACAAGGACATTTTTGTATTTATATTCAGACAGGGAGGGAGGGAGGGAGCGAGAGAGAGAAACATTGACGTGAGAGAGACACATTGAGTGGTTGCCACCCACACCACACCACCCGAGGTTGGGGACAAACTGCAACCGAGGTACGTGTCCTTAGCAGGAACCGAACCCGGGACTCTCTGGTCCGCAGGCCGACGCTCTAACCGCTGAGCCAAACCGGCCAGGGCTATGGTGGGCATTTTCAAGGACCTTGACTCTAATCCTTTCAATGATCTTCTCTGTAATGAGAAAAACTGACAAACAGAATCTAAGTCATCTTATGTCACAGAGCAGAGAGGGACAGAGCCTGGAGGTGATCCGGGCTGACCTGTCTCCAGTGCCTGACCTCCTTCCCACCCCACACTGCCCAGAGTAAAATGAAACCTGTCTGCGACACAGATGGTTTTTTCCACGTAAAACGAACGCACTGGAATTCAGCCCTGGATTGGCACGTGGCTGACTTGAAATCACCAGGATGAATGAGTTTCTTTCTACCCCAAGTTTCTGTATACTGCCTCTCTCTTCCTTTGCTTTGGATATGTCCTCATCCTAGGTGATTTTAAGACTACATATTTAGCCCTGGACGGTTTGGTTCAGCGGTTAGAGGGCTGCCCCATGGACCAGAGAGTCCCGGGTTCGGTTCCCGCTAAGGGCACGTACCTCGGTTGCAGTTGTCCCCAGCCCTGGTTGGGTCGTGTGGGTGGCAGCCAGTAAATGTGTCTCTCTCACCTCGATGTTTCTCTCTCTCTCTTCCTCCCTCTCTCCCTCCCACTCTAAGGATAAATGCAAAAATGTCCTCGGGTGAGGTTTAAAAAAAAAAAGACTGCATATTTAAAACCAGTTAAGATAAAAAACCAAGTGATATGGGCTGTTTAGTTTTCTGGTGGTGGAGCCTGAACCAAATGCTCTTTTCTTTTTTTTTTTTTTTTTTATCCTCACCCGAGGATATTTTTCCATTTTTTGTACAGATAGAGTGGGAGGGAGAGAGAGACAGAAACATCGACGTGAAGGGACACATCGAGTGGCTGCCACCCGCATGACCAACCAGGGCCGGGGACAAACTGCAACCGAAGTACATGCCCTTAGCGGGAACTGAACCCGGGTCTCTCCGGACCGCAGGCCAGCGCTCTAACCACTGAGCCAAACCGGCCAGGGCCCAAATACTCTTTTTGAGGTCTGTCCCGTGTGGCGTTGGGGCCATGAGTGCTCCTGGGTTCTTACTTTATTCCCGAGACAGGCTTCCTCTTGATCTCCCTCTGGACTCGGGGCCTCTGTATTTACCGATGGGAGGAAGCTGATGGGAATAGTACAAATCAAGGCATATGCGGAGGGGAAACCGGTCTGAGGGAGCTGCACCCAGACCTGCGCAGGTGCAGCCACTGGTCATGAAATGAAGACAGCAAGAGGAAATTCTTGATTGGGAAACACAAAAACGCAAGAGAAGGAGGAAGGAAAGTGACGTATTTCCCATTAGAAAGAGATTGTTTTGGTTCAAGATCGTTGCTTTCTCTACTTTAAATATATGAGATGAACTTTCTAACAGGCAGCAGCAACTATTGTCTGTTCTCCCTAAAGAAATGGTGGTTGGTAAAATCCAAATATGCCCGGGGGTGTGGTCGTTGGGCAGCCCTGCCCGGAGACAGGACAGAGTGTCTTGCCTGGCCTAGGAGCTTATACCACCTCAGCTCTGGGAGGCCCTCCCAGGCTGACCTTGGAGGGGCAGGTGTGTCTCCAGCCGGGCTCAGCATGGCCCTCTGGCTTCCCCTGGGCACCTGAGCTGCCAACCCAACAGGCTGTTTGTCCAAGTTCCTTGACACAGGGACTGTTTGCCTTTGCAGGAGCCCAAATCATGTTCCACCAATATTTACCGAATGACTGGCCACGTGTACACAATGCAAAGGAACAAGCTGGTGCGGCCATGTGGACCCCTCCTCAGGACTTCTCTTGCAGTAGAAGCCAGGCAGGGCCTGTAGGTCCCCTCATAGGCCCAGGACAAGAGATGGAAAGAGAGAGACACAGGGGCACGATCAGCCATCATGCATCTCTCTCTGACTGACTACCCCTGGGGTGAGCCCTTCTGTCGATTCCATCCAGGCGCAGGTCCCTGGCTGAGTTCCTGAAGTGCAGTAAGCATATCCGTAAAAGCAAAGGGCTCAGCGTGTGAAGACCGAGCCCGGGACAGGACTGTACAGGTTTTCTAGCGTGAAGTGGCTTGCCGCGAGAATGGCCACATTCACGAAATCATTTTCCTATAAGCAGCTCCATGTTCCGTATACAAACCGGTCTCCAGTTTCTGAGAATAGTGGAGTATTTCTCCTCAAGGGTGTTCCTCTTTCGCCACGATGTCTCTTCATCCCCCTATTTATAACCCATCACTTCAGTTACTTTTGACTTTTGCAAAGGCCCTTGTGTTAACCTTATGTTTTTTTCACCTGTTTATTATTTCAGTATATTCCCCAATTTGTATGTTGAAAGTTTTAACCCTCAGAGAAGCTGGAAGGAAAAGTACAGTGAAAACCTGTATGTGCTTCATGGAGCGTCCTCACTTGTTGACACTTTACCATCGTCGCTTGATCTTCACACAGTCAGTTCTGCCGGAGCATGAGCTGTGCACCCCAAAGACTCCCTGTGCTCTGGACACCCCGCAGGGAGCCACAGGTGTACGGGAAGTGGGGTCAGGGCCACTCCACTCAAAACCGTGTCAGTGGCACATTAAAAACATGATAGGAACTGAACGAAAATGGTAGGACAGCATGACATCTGATCGATCGTTAAATGCACAAATACTCCAAATATGGCACTTGACCTTAAAAAAGGCTGAGATTTGCACTTGAAGGTGGGTGTTGGAGGGACTGAGCTTGTGAGTGATTATGAAATGCTGGAGGAAGAGCGATGCGAAACTTGATAGAAAGTAGTAACACAAGAGGTGATGGGCACAGCTTAGCACACACACCATGAGCCGAGGCAACAGGCAGGCGTTTGAGGTTTGTATGCGGGGGTGCATTCTGTATACTCCTATGTAGGTCGGTCCAGCTGGGTGTCGCTCTCTGCATTTACACTGGGAACTTTGTAATCGAAATCACACATCAGCAAACATGAAATTCCCTGTGATCGGATTGTTCCCTAATGTATCAATTGCCATGGAACAAATTCAGCCAGAGTTATAGCAGAACTGACTATGTATAAATTCACTATTTAAAATTGTTTTGCTGAACTAGTTGAAAATAAGTCGCAGGCATTATAACATTTCATTTCTAAATACTCCAGTAGAAATCTCCTAAGAATAAGGCACAACCACAGTATCACTACCACCCTAGCATAATTAACTTAGGTTAATTTATCTGTTAGCTTTTTAAAAATTAATTTTATTTTTTTGAGAGCTGTTTCAGGCTTATAGAAATACTGAGCAGAAAGTATAGTTTCCCTATTCTGGCATTTCCCGATTATTGAGATTTTACGATATATATTTGTTACAATTTGGTGAACTAATATTGATACATTATTATTAACTGAAGTCCATAGTTTACTTTCGGGTTTATTTTTTGTTGTACTTTCTATGGGTTTTGAAACATGTACAATGTTATGTATCCACCATAACTATCACACAGAATAGTTTTACTGCCTTAAAAATCCCCTGTGTTTCAACTACTCATGTCTTCTTACCCCTGATCATTTTACTATCTCTATAGTTTTTTCTTTTCCAGAGTGTTGTATAGTTAGAATCATATAATATGTAGTCTTGTCAGACTGGCTTCTTTCACTTTGCAATACGCATTTAAGGTTCTTCCATGTTGTTTCATGGCTCCATAGCTCATTTCTTTTTATTGCCAAATAGTATTTTATTGTATGAACGTTCCAGTTTGTTTATCCATTCACATACTGAAGAATATCTTGGGGCAATTATAAATAAAGCTGCTGTAAACGTTCATATGCCAGCTTTTGGGTGGACATAAGTTTTTAACTCATTGGATAAATACAAAGGAGCACAATTGCTGAATCATATTTAAGAATATGTTTAGCCCTGGCCGGTTTGGCTCAGCAGTGAGAGCGTCAGCCTGCGGTCCAGAGAGACCGGGGTTCGGTTCCCGCTAAGGGCACGTATCTCGGTTGCAGTTTGTCCCCGGCCCTGGTTGGGTTGTGCGGGAGGCAGCCACTCGATGTGCCCCTTTCACATCGATGTTTCTCTCTCTCTCTCTCTTCCTCTCTCTCCCTCCCACTGTATCTGAACAAAAATTGAAAAAATGTCCTTGGGTGAGGATTAAAAAAAAAAAAGAATATGTCTCATTTGGGGTTTTTTTGTTTGTTTTGTTTTTTAATTTTTTTTCTTTATTGATTTTAGAGAGAGAGGAAGGAAGAGGGAGAGACAGATGGAAACATCGATGAGAGAGAACTTCAGTTGGCTGCCTCCTACATCCCCCTTACTGGGGATTCGGCCCACAACGGTGCCCTGACCGGGAATCAAACCTGTGACCCCTTGGTGCATGGATCGATGCTCAACCACTGAGCTACACCGGCCAGGCCTAATATGTTTAATTTTGTAGAAGCTGCCACACTGTCTTCCCAAGTGGCTGTACCACCAGCGATGAATGAGCGTTCCCATTGCTCCACATCCTCGCCAGCATTTAGAGTTGCCAGTGTCTTTGATTTTGACCATTCTGATAGGTGTGTAGTGGTATTTTGGTGTTTGAATTTGCATTTCCCTGAGAACGTAGGATGCTAAGCATGTTTTCATATACCCATTTGCCATCATATAACTTCTTCAGTGAACTATCTGTTCATATTTTTTTCACCTGAGGACATTTTTTCCATTTTTTGTTCAGATAGAGGGGGAGGGAGAGCGAGGAAGAGAGAGAGAGAGAAACATCGATGTGAAAGGGGCACATCGAGTGGTTGCCACCCGCATGACCCAGCCAGGGCCGGGGACAAACTGCAACCAAGGTACATGCCCTTAGCGGGAACCGAACCTGGGTCCCTCTGGACCACGGTCGATGCTCTAACCGCTGAGCCAAACAAGCCAGGGCTCTGTTCATATCTTTTGCCCATTTTTTTTTTTATATGAATTTTTATTTATTTTTTTGTTACAGATATTTTACCTTTTTACCCCATTGGCACCCCCTACCCCACCCCACCTCCGCCCCCTCCCCAGCTTAGTTGTCCATGTCCATTGGCCATGCATACATGCATATAAGTTCTGTGGTTTATCTCTTCCCATCCCCCAACCCCCCATCCCCTCTTCTGAGGGATGTCAGTCTGTGCCCTACTTCCATGTGTCTGGGTCTACTGTATTCCTCAGACTGTTATGTTCATTATATTCCGTATATAAGTGAGATCATGTGGTATTTGTCTTTTTCTGCTTGGCTTCTTTCGCTTAGGATAATACTTTCCAGGTCCCTCCATGTCGTCTCAAAGGATAAGAGATCTTTCTTTCTTACAGCTGCGTAGTACTCCATTGTGTATATGTACCACAGTTTTTTTATCCATTCGTCTACTGGTGGACACTTGGGCTGTTTCCAGATCTTAGCTATTGTAAATAGTGCTGCTATGAACATGGGGGTACATATATTCTTCCTGATTGGTGTTTCAGGCTTCTTAGGGTATATTCCCAGCAGTGGGATCACTGGGTCACATGGAAGTTCAATTTTTAATTTTTTGAGGTAGCACCATATTGTTTTCCATAGCGGCTGCACCAGTCTGCATTCCCACCAGCAGTGTATTAGAGTCCCCTTTTCTCCACACCCTCGCCAACACTTGTTGTTTGATGATTTGTTGATGGCGTCTTTTGCCCATTTTTTAATTGGGTTTTTTGTGTTCTTAATATTGAGTTTTAAGATTCCATTGTGTATTTTGGATATAAGCCTTTATCAGATATGTTTTTGCAAATATTTCCTCCCAGTCTGCGGCTTGTCTTTTGCTTTTTTTTTTTAAACAGTGTCTTTCACAGATCAGAAGTTTTTAATTAAAAAAATTTTTTTTTCTTTATTGATTCTAGAGAGAGAAGTGAAAGGGAGAGAGAAGTAGAAGCATCGATGAGAGAGAACATCGATTGGCCGCCTCCTGCATGCCCCCTCGCCCCCCATGGGGATTGGGCCCACAACCTGGGCATGTGTCCTGACTGGGAATCAAACTTGTGACCTCTTGGTGCATGGGTTGATGCTCAACCACTGAACCACACCGGCCAGACAGAAGTTTTTAATTTTAATGATGTACAACTTACCAAATATTTTTTTTTCATAGATTGTGCTTTTGCTGTTTTATCTCGAAACTCATTGCTAAACCCAAGGTCACCTAGATTTTCTCCTACATTATCTTCTAGAAGTTTTATAGTTTTGCATCTTACATGTAGGTATACTAGTCATATTGAGTTAATTTTTGTGAAAGGTGCAAGTCTGTGTCTAGATTCATTCTTTGCATGTGGATGGCTAGTTTTCCAGCACCACTGGTTGAAAAGACTGTCTTTTCTTTATTGTGTTGCCTTTGCTTCATTGGCAAAGATCAGCTGACTCTACTGTGAGTCTGTTTCTGGGCTCTCATTCTGTTCCATTGATCTATTTGTCTAATCTTTGCTAATATTTCACCAATATCACACTCTTTATATATATATTTATATCTAATAACTTAAGAATACACATTTTATATATGGAACATTTATAAAACGTGATATGAGCAAGTCATAGAGAACATATCAGAAAATTAAAAAATAGAACTGGCTTTGGCTACAACACAGTGAAATTAGAAGTTAGTGTAAAAAGATAAATTTTTAAAATTCCCCATGTATTTGAAAATGTAAAAACACACTGCTAAATAATTAATGAAACTTTAAAATACCTAGAACTGAATGATATGAAAACATTACATAGCAATATTTGCGTGATAAAGCAAAGGTGAAGTTTTGAGGAAAATGTATGTACATAAGAAAACTTTAAAAAGAATGAGCTAAGCCCTGGCCAGTTTGGCTCAACGGTTAGAGTGTCAGCCTTCGGTCCAGAGAGACCCGGGTTCGGTTCCCGCTAAGGGCACGTACCTCGGTTGCAGTTTGTCCCCGGCCCTGGTTGGGTCATTTGGGTGGCAACCACTCGATGTGTCCCTTTCATGTCAATGTTTCTCTCAGTCTTGCTCCCTCCCACTCTATCTGAACAAAATATTGAAAAATGTCCTCGGGTGAGGATAAAAAAAAAGAATGAGCTAATTGTCCATTTTATGAAGTTAGAAAATGAAGAGTATAAACTACAAGAAAAAAGGTGAAAAATACATAAAGAAGGATAGATTTTCATGTACACAGTAAAGACGTACTGGGATTTTTTTCAATCACAGTTTACATTCAGTACTGTTTTGTACCAGTTTCAGGTGTACAGCTTAGTGGTCAGTCATATAACCTACAGAGTGCTCCCCTGTTCTCCCAAGCGCCCACCTAGCCCATAAGTAGTCACCACAACATCATTGAATCTATTCCCTACGCTGTACTTGACATCCCTGGGACTATTCTGTGACTATTTGTACTTCCTAATCACCTCACCTTCTTCACCCAGACCCCCAACCTCACGCCTTCTGGCAGCCATCAGTCTGTTCTCTGTGTCCATGAGTCTGTTTCTGTTTTGTTTGTTTGTTTATTCTGTTCTTTAGATTCCACATATAAGTGAAATCATGGTATTTGTCTTTCTCTGCTAAGTCTCTGCTGAGTCTTATTTCACTTAGCATAACACCCTCTAGGTCCATCCATGTTGTCACAAATGGTAAGATTCCATTATTTTTATATGACCAAGTGATAGTGCATTGTTTACATGTACCACCACTTTTTTATCCACTTGTGTATTGATGGGCATTTGGGTTGCTTCCATAACTTGGCTATTGTAAATAACACTGCATGAACACAGGGGTGCATATATTCTTTTGAATTATTATTTTGGGTTTCTTTGGATAAATACTCAGGAATGGAATCACTGGGTCATAAGGCAGTTCCATTTATGTGTGTGTGTGTGTGTGTGTGTGTGTGTTTATTTATTTTTGTTACAGATGTTTCTCCTTTCCCCCCTCAATGATTCCCCCTCCTCCTCCCCGCCTTGTCCCCAGCTTTGTTGTCCATGTCCATTGTTCATGCATACATGCATATAAGTTCTGTGGTTTATCTCTCTCCCACCAACCCCTCTTCTGGGAATTGTCAGTCTGTACCCCACTTCCACGTCTCTGGGACTACCCTATTCCTTAGACTGTTATGTTAAGTGAGATCATGTGATATTTGTCTTTCTCTGGTTGGCTTGTCTCGCTTGGGATAATACTTTCCAGGTCCCTCCATGTCGTCTCAAAGGATAAGAGATTTTTCTTTCTTACAGTTGCATAATATTCCATTGTGTACATGTACTACAGTTTTTTTATCCATTCGTCTACTGATGGACACTTTTGCTGTTTTCAGATCTTAACTATTCTAAATAGTGCTGCTATGAACATGGGGGTACGTGTATTCTTTCTGGTGGGTGTTTCAGGCTTCTTAGGGTGTATTCCTAGAAGTGGGATCACTGGGTCAAATGGCAATTCAATTTTTAAATCTTGAGGTAACACCATAGTGTTTTCCTTAGTGACTGCACCAGTCTGCATTCCCACCAGCAGTGCACTAGAGTCCCCTTTTCTCCACACCCTTGCCAACACTTGTTGTTTGATGATTTGTTGATGGCGGCCATTCTGACAGGTATGAGGTGATACCTCATATTGTTTTAATTTGCATCTCTCTGATGATTAGTGATGTTGAGCATTTCTTCATATGTCTCTTGGCCATTTGTATGTCCTGTTTGGAGAGGTGTCTATTTAGTTCCTCTGCCCATTTTTTAATTGGGTTCTTCATCTTCTTTTTGTTCAGTTGTGTGAGCACTGTATATATTTTGGAAATTAACCCCTTATCTGATGTGTCATTGGCAATAATGCTCTCCCATACAGTGGGTTCCCTTTCCATTTTGATGGTTGTTTCTTTTGCTGTGCAGAAGCTTTTCAGTTTGATGTAGTCCCATGTGTTCATTTTTTCCTTCGTTTCTGTTGCTTTAGGTGATGTGTCAGTGAAAATTCTGCTGCATATTTTTTGCCTACATTTTCTTCTAGGATTTTTATGGATTCATGAGTCACTTTTTTTTTTTTTATCCTCACCCGAGGACATCTTTCAATTTTTTGTTCAGATAGAGTGGGAGGGAGAGAGAGAGAAAAACATCGACGTGAAAGGGACACATCGAGTGGCTGCCACCCGCACAACCCAACCAGGGCCGGGGACAAACTGCAACCGAGGTACGCGCCCTTCGCAAGAACCGAACCCAGGTCTCTCTGGACCGCAGGCTGACGCTCTAACCGCTGAGCCAAACCAGCCAGGGCTCATGAGTCACATTTAAGTCTTATCCATTTTGAGTTTATTCTTGTGTATGGTGTAAGTTGATAGTCTAGTTTCATTTTCTTGCATGTAGCTGTCCAATTTTCCCAACACCATTTATTTATTTTATTTTTTTTAATTTATTTATTTTTAATTAATTTTTATTACAGATGTTTCTCCTTTTTTCCCCACTGATTCCCTCCTCCCCCTCCCTCCCTGCCCTGTCCCCAGTTTGTTGTCCATGTACACTGTTCATGCATACATGCATATAAGTTCTGTGGTTTATCTCTTCTCCACCACCCCCTCTTCTGGAGATTGTCAGTCTGTACCCCACTTCCATGTCTCTGGGACTACCTCATTCCTCAGACTGTTATGTTCATTATATTCCACAAATAAGTGAGATCATATGATACTTGTCTTTCTTTGTTTGGCTTGTTTCACTTAGGATATTTTCCAGGATTCTCCATCTAGTCTCAAAGGATAAGAGATCTTTCTTTCTTACAGCTGCATAGTACTCCATTGTGTATATTTACCACAGCTTTTTTATCCATTTGTCTACTCATGGACACTTGGGCTGTTTCCAGATCTTAGCTATTGTAAATAGTGCTGCTATGAACATGGGGGTACCTATATTCTTTCTGATTGGTGTTTCAGGCTTCTTAGGGTATATTCCTAGAAGTGGGATCACTGGGTCAAATGGCAGTTCAATTTTTAATTTTTTGAGGTAACACCGTATTGTTTTCCATAGTGGCTGCACCAGTCTGCATTCCCACCAGCAGTGAACTCGAGTCCCCTTTTCTCCACACCCTCGCCAACACTTGTTGTTTGATGATTTGTTGATGGCGGCCATTCTGACAGGTGTGAGGTGATACCTCATTGTTGTTTTAATTTGCATCTCTCTGATGATTAGTGATGTTGAGCATTTCTTCATATGTCTCTTAGCCATTTGTATGTCCTGTTTGGAGAGGTGTCTATTTAGTTCCTCTGCCCATTTTTTAATTGGGGTCTTTGTCTGTCTTTTGGTGAGTTGTATGAGCACTCTATATATATTGGAAATTAACCCCTTATCTGATATATCATTGGCAATGATGCTCTCCCATACAGTGGGTAGCCTTTTCATTTTGATGATTATATCTTTCGCTGTGCAGAAGCTTTTGAGTTTGATGTAGTCCCATGTGTTCATTTTCTCCTTTGTTTCTGTTGCCTTAGGTGATGTATCAGTGAAAATTCTGCTGCGTATGATGTCTGAAATTTTGTTGCCTACAGTTTCTTCTAGGATTTTTATGGATTCATGAGTCACATTTAAGTCTTCTATCCATTTTGAGTTTATTCTTGTGTAGGGTGTGAGTTGATGGTCTAGGTTCATTTTTCTGCATGTAGCTGTCCAGTTTTCCCTACACCATTTATTAAAGAGGCTATCTTTACTCCAATGTATGCTCTTGCCACTTTTGTCAAATATTAATTGAGCATAATGTCTTTGGTCAGTTTCTGGGTTCTCTGTTCTGTTCTACTGATCTATATGCCTGTTCTTGTGCCAGTACCAGGCTGTTTTGATTACAGTAGCTTTGTAGTATAACCACATATCCAGTATTGTGATCCTACCTGCTTTGTCCTTCTTTTTCAAGGTTGCTGTGACTATTTGGGGTCTTTTTTTGGTTACATATGAACTTTTGAAGTATTTATTCTAGTTTTGTGAAATATGTCGTTGGTATTTTGATGGGGATTGCATTGAATCTATAGAGTGCTTTGGGTAGTATGGACATTTTAATGATGTTAATTCTTCTTATTCATGAACAAGGTATGTGCTTCCACTTTTTTATATCTTCCTCTATTACCATTTATATATATATTTTTAAAACTGTATTATTTTTTGTCATGACTGCACCAATCTGCATTCCCACCCACAGTGCACGAGTTTTCCCTTTTCACCACACCCTTGCCAACATTTGTTATTTGTTGATTTATTGATGACAGCCATTCTGACAAGGTGTGAGGTGATATCTCATTGTGGTTTTTCTTTTAAATCCTCACCTGAGGATATGTTTGATTTTAGAGATGGAGGAAGGGGGAAGAGAAAGAGAGAGAGAAAGAAAGAGAGAGGGAGAGAGAGAAGAGGGGAGAGGGAGGGGGGAAGAGAAGAGGAAGGGAGACCCATGTGAGAGAGCAACATTGATTGGTTTCCTCCTGTACGACAAGCCCCGGTCAAGAATCGAACCCACCATCTTTTTGGTGTAAGGGACAACCACCAACCAAGTCACAGGGCTGGGGCTCTCACTGTGGTTTTAATTTGCCTTGAGCATCTTTTTATATATCTACTGGCCATCTGTATGTTCTCCTTGGAGAAATGTCTATTCAGATCCTGTGCACCTTTTTTGAGTGGATTGTTTGGAGAATTTTTTGGTGTCAATTTGATTTCTTTGTAAATTTTGGATATTAACCCCTTATCAGATGTATCATTGGCAAATATCTTCTCCCATTTAGTGGATTGTCCTTTTGTCTCATTGATGGTTTCCCTTGCTGTGGGGAAACTTTAGTTTCCTGTCGTCCTCTGTTTACTTTTCCTTCCGTTTCCCTTGTGTACCACACTATCTTGATTACTGTGGTTTTATAGTAAATCTTAGAATTGGTAGTTTTAGTCCTCTGACTGTTTTTCTTAAGTATAATGTTGGCTGTTTTGAGCCTTTTGCCTTTTCATATAAACTTTAGAGTTATTTGTCACTATCCACAAAATAGTTTGTCAACGTTTGGATTGAAATTGCCTTAAATCTATAGCATAAGCAAATGTGAAATTTCCTCTGCTCAAATTCTTCCCTAATAAATCAATTGTATTGACCTAATTCAGTAGGCAGTATATCATTGTCAGAACTAAGTATACTATTTTCCCCCTGAGCTTTTTGGAAGTAAATGCAGACATGATGATTCTTCACTTCTAAATGCTTGTGTATAAGCCCCCTATGAAGAAGGACATTTACCTATATAACCACAATTATTGCCCTGAGGGTAATTAACATTAATTCATCAAAAAAAAAAAAAAAAAATGCCTGTCCTCACTCAATAAAGCTGAGGATTTTTCTCTTTGTCTTTTGCTTTCAATGTCTGTCTTGTGCTAATCATTGTGTTATGTTGGGATATGAAGATGATTAAGCAAAGTTCCTGCCTTTAAGAAGTGCAGTCTCCTGGGGAGGCAGGCATCTAAGACAAGGGTGATGTTAGGCTGGGATGAGGGCCCGGTAGCTCTACCTCCTCCCTTTCACTCCAGGAGTGTGTCAGCAGGAATCCTGTCCCTGGGGGATAGAGAACTGTTCCCAGAGTGGCTCGGGAAGTGGCTCGGGAACCTTCGTTCTCTGATTCGTCGGCCTGAAGGGCCTTTCTCCCAGCCCAGAGGGGCTTGCATCTATCTGGACAAGAAGAATGTAAGGAACAGGACGTCACTCAGGCCATCTGATTCTTTCGGTTTCTGTACAAGGAGGAGTGGCCACCACAGATTAGCAAAGAGGAAGGCCTGAGAACTGTATTAAGTAAGACCTGGGGTCAGCCCAGCTGGTGTGGCTCAGTGGTTGAGCGTTGACCCGTGCACCGAGGTTGCCAGTACTATTCCCGGTCAGGGCACATGCCCAGGTTGTCGGCCCGATCCCCAGTGGGGGGCATGCAGGAGGCAGCTAATTGATGCTCTCTCGTGGATGTTTCTGTCTCTCCCTCTTCCTTCCTATCTGTTTAAAATCAATAAAGAAAAAAAAATTAAAAAAAAAAAAAAGACATGGGTTCAGCCATGAATACCAGAGACCCAAATCAAGAGTGGCTTGATCAAGACAGGAGGTTTTCCTTTAATCATTTGCCAGCCCAATGAGGCACATTTTGGAAACTACGCACCTCACTTCTGTCCAGATCTCATTGGCTAGAATTTACTTATATAGCTGTACTTCGACGCAAAAAGGTACCGAGAAACATAGTTGTCATTCGGAAGGCCATGTGCCAAGCTGAAGACAGGATCTGTTCCCTATGAGAGAGGAATAATGGATACTGGATATGGGGGTCAACTTGCAGCCCTTATTGACTAGCATTTCTTTCTTTTATCCTCATCCGAGGACATTTTCGCATTTATCTTCAGATTGAGTGGGAGGGAGAGAGAGAGAAAGAGAGAAAGAGAAACATCAACGTGACAGACACATCGAGTGGCTGCCATCCACACGACCCCAACCAGGGCTGGGGACAAACTGCAACTGAGGTATGTGCCCTTAGCAGGAACCGAACCCAGGACTCTCTGGTCCGCAGGCCAACGCTCCAATCGCTGAGTCAAACCGGCCAGGGCAGCATTTCTTTAAGAGACATGCCTTCTATAAAATGTCCCACAGATGCCCCTTAAAAATAGGTTTATTGTCCAAATAATTGTGGAAATGTTAAACGCTGTATCCATTCCAAAGAGATTCACAGTGCAGGGTAACATATGAAAGCTCTGAGAAGTTCTGCAGTAATGTGTCCAGTCTTATACACTGGAACGAAGGTTGTTTGGCTTAAATCCCTTTTTAAAAATTTGTTTTACTTTATTTTATTTTTTGCAGAAGCCCCGCCAACCTATGCTTTGGGAAACACTCCTCGGGGAATTATTGATATTTTGTAGTTTGCAGAGATGCGAGCATTTTACAGCAGTTCTAGCATCGAGCATCACAGTCAACAGAAATGTGTGCGTGTGTGTCAGCCAAGGTTGAATCCAAGAGCCCGAGCCCTGGGAGCTCATGCCGGGATTCGCGCAGGGGTCTGCCGTTGCCCAGCGTGGGCTGGTTAGACACGGTGTGGAAGGCTGGCTTTGTGTCTGAGTGGAGCTCGGAGTGCACCGGCTGAGCCGTTATGGAAGAAGGGAGTACAGGCGGGGAGAAAGAGATCAAGGGGGACCCATGGGGCCGGGTGGGAGCCCGGGTCTGTCCGTCACTGCCTCCGGCTTTAACGGTGTGGGTGCCCTGATGAAGCGGACGCCCAGCATGGTGGAACCAAACACACTCCTGGCTGGGGATCCAGGGAAGGTGGGTGCAGCATCAGGAGGCCTGGCTGCCACCCCAGTGTGGGCTGCCGGCTGCTCCTGCACCACCTCCCGCAGGGAAGACAATGTAGCCACTGCCTCACTTCCGCCTTCCCAGCTGGACCGGAAACACCGGGAAGTCCCGCCTCTCGGGTGTAGTCACCAGGTGGTCCACAGCAGTGCCCTTTGTAACAGTGTCCAATGGGAAATCAGCTAACTGTGCACCAACAGCTAAGTAGTCAGCAGTGCTCCACGCATAGGGGGGCAGTGACACGTGAGCTAACGATTGCTCCATGCACCAACATGGATGAATCCTGCAAAAATATATATATTGAGCCAAAGAAAACAGACACAAACTGGGATGGCATTTAGGTCAGTTTCAAAACCAGCAAAGCTAACGTGGAGTGAGAGTCAGGAGAGGGCTAGTGACTTGCGGGGGATCAAGAGGCTTCTGGTGTGTAGCTCACGTTCTGCCTCGGTCTGGGAGCTGGTTCCAGAGGTGTGTGCACATCAGGAAGACTCGGCGAGCTGTATGGTTAGGGTGGCACTTTGTACGGTACTTTTTCGTCCTTACACAGGACAGAGTGTAGGTACATGGAAGTCTTAGCGAGTTACTGAGGACATTTCTTGAGAAGCTATGCATGCTAAGCCCTGACTGCTCTGAGCCTTTTTCTTGGAATGATTTTGTTTCTTTTAACTTGTGTTCTCCCTTCCCCACAGGAAACATGGTGGAATGGTGTTTACCGCAAGATATTGACCTTGAAGGCGTTGAGTTCAAGTCTATGGCCAGTGGGTCCCATAAAATCCAGTCTGATTTCATGTAAGTCCTTCTGAATATAAGTTGTCTCCATACCATTTTCTCTGTACCCAGGGGGTCTTTCAGGAGGTGTGTGCAAGTGCCCTGAAATTCTATAGGTAGGTTTGCATTTATATCATTTTTCTAACAAAAAGGTCCTTACCTTTCATTAGCTTCTCATTGGGTTTCATGACCCAAAAAAGTTAAGAACTTCCACTCTAGAGGTTCTCTCCCTTTCTAGGAAATTATTGGACCTCACTTGAGGTTTGGCTGTAATGAAAGCATGGAGTTTTGGTTTAGTTTCAGGGAACTCAAGATATTTATGTGCTAAAACTTGAAATTCCAGCTTCAGGTAGGGCCAGTATATTGTCCTGTGTAATTAAGATCCCTGGGAGGAGGAGCAAAGGGAAAGAACATAAGGTTAATGAAGTAGGTTTAATCTTCCCCTTGGCCGAAACCATGACGATGCAGGATGAGGAGGGGAAGGAAATTAGGCAGCTCTATTCGTGATACCAGAGCCTCAGGAAGGAAGGAAACCATCAACTGGTTTATGCAAATGAAACAAATGCTGGTTTCAGACCCGCCTGCAGACAAACCTTTGTGCCCTTTCTCCCACCAAGTCCTTAGTGGTCATGCAGGAGGAGAAGGGATATAGTCATGGTGACGGGCAGTTGAGTAGCAGGCCAGCCAGAGATCAGTCCTGGCTCCAGCCGGATGACCCTTGGCGAGCGCCATCATTTCTTTGAGCCTTGGATGTCTCATTTGGGTGGTTGAGCAGCTTAATCGTTCCCCCGAGATTCTAAAGTATTTCTTTTAAGGCTGAGCTTTCTCACGTAGAGCCCTGGATTCAGTTTTTTCTCTTCTTGGGGACTGCATCAGAAATGAAAAAAGCAAAGCAAAACGAAATCCCTCTCTCTGATTTCGACCCACACTGCCTATCTGGTCCACTGTAGCTATTTCCGGAAGGGGCCCTTCTTCGGCCTGGCCTGCTTCGCCAACATGCCCGTGGAGAGCGAGCTGGAGCGCGGAGCGCGCATGAAGTCCGTGGGCATCCTGTCTCCGTCCTACACCCTGCTCTACCGGTACATGCACTTCTTGGAGAGCCAGGTTCGGTACGTTTCTTACACCCAGGTGCGGGCAGGCAGCGGGGGCTGACAGCTGGTGTGTCGATGAGCCCTGGGCCGTCGAGGTTGTGTGCCAGAGCTGGGTTTCACACCTCGGGTGACCGTCTTTTCATTTTAGCCAGTGTCCCAAATAATAATTCCTCACGCTCGAATGAGAGCTGGGGCAGATTTTGCTCTCGGTTTATTTTACTGCTGTCATTCATTCATTTGGCCTCATTCCATACTTTGCTGCCGTGAGCGGGATCTTTGTTTCCCGAAGCCACACTAATAACCTCCTTGCCCCAAGGAGGCAAGCAGACTCTTAATTTTCTTCAAGCCGGATTGTTTATTATTTAGGGTAATGATTTTTATTTGGGGTAAGAGGAAGGGACTATTTAGTAGACAGCAGCAAAACTATGAGTCATGTAACATTTTTTTCATGTAAGGACTCCAATTTCATTTCAGATTTTGAGGGAGAAATCTAGCCCTAATCTTTAAAGCACTGTGAAAATTTTAGTACACGTGCCTCTTTTCTGATATGTTATGTATGTGTGTACTTTAAAAAATATATCATTGGCATCATATATGTATACATACATAGACTTTTATCACTTGTACTTTTAAAATTTGTCATCACTTTGATTTTTTTATGCAACAGTCTTTCTTGGTCATTACCTTTGAAAGAACATGAAATTTGTTATTTGTGGGGGGAAACCACGTTTATTTAAAAATTTATATAAGAGCCCTGGCCGGTTTGGCACAGCGGTTAGAGCGTCAGCCTGCGGTACAGAGAGACCCAGGTTCGGTTCCCGCTAAGGGCATGTGCCTCGGTTGCAGTTTGTCCCCGGCCCTGGTTGGTCATGTGGGTGGCAGCCACTCGATGTGTCCCTTTCACATCGATGTTTCTCTCTGTCTCTCTTCCTCTCTCTCCCTCCCGCTCTATCTGAACAAAAAATGGAAAAATGTCCTCGGTTGAGGATTAAAAAAAAAAAAAAAAAATTTATATGAGAGTGCAAATGAATTTTAAAAATCCCCCCAAATCTTAACACACAGAGAGATATCCTCTCCACATACAGTGAATGCCATTCCAAAATAGAAATAAGTTCACAAAAACAGGATGACTATTTTATGAAGATTTAATTTGATCAAATAGCAGGCTGTTTCCATGAAATATATTTAATTTTACTTGTATCTATTAGGAAAAGAGTAAGTGAAACCAAAGGAATTGTCAAACTTTAAGGGAATGTTTTGTTTTTCCACAACAAAATGCATTCTTTCTTGATCTGTTCCTCCAAAGTTAAGAAAAAAGATGATGAAAACCATGAAGGTGTGGCGTCTTCCTGATTTGTATTGAGAAAGAACATGTACAGGAAAGTGCAGAAGTCGTCATACAGGTGTTACCGGTTTTCAGACTGTGTTTTGAATGTTGACAGAGTCCACTGTCTTACACTCCTTCCCAGCTCCTCGCTCCATCTCAATTTTTATAGATCACACGATCTATGACACGTCGTTCCGGAACCGTAATTCTCACGGTTCTTAAGTCTCAGTTGTGTATTTCCAACCACTTCTAGGACTCCACGTGGCTTCCTCCATTCCTGAGTCCCTGACATGATTTATTTCTTGATTGGTTGGATTTTGGCATCGAGCTCCCCTCCCACCCCGCCCCCCCATCCCAGTGAAAGGATCGTGGGTGCTGCCGTCTGTGAGGTCTCACCTACCTGCACTCTCGGCTGGTTATAAGATTCTTGAGTGTTTGTTTCTTCTTCTCAGGGTGCTCCACAGAATGCTGTGCTGTCTTGTAGTACTGGTTGTTTTGGAGAAGTTGCTTCTGTCCGGATACCTTAGATTCTTTCTTTATCTGTGATGTTCATGAGCATTTTTTTTTTTTTCTGGGATAGTTTGTCTCCTTTGATCTTCAGATATGCCTTTTATTTTTTATTTCAGGAACCTTTCCTTCTATAAAATATTCAACTGTTCCATTCCATTATTTTCTTCTTCAGGTGTACCAGTTATGCATATGTTCTCTCCATAGTATCATTTTGATGATTACTTTAATAGCTTTATACTATTAGAGCTAGCCTGTCATTTACTTGATTATTCCCTAAGGTTGAGAATGTAGCATGTTTTTGATTTTTTTTTTTTTTTTAACTGCTTCTCAACGTAGTGGAGCTGTGGCGAGCACTTTCATACGTATATCTTTTCTCTCTATTTGAAATATTTTTTTTCAATTTTGCGTCTCAGAAGTAATATTATGGAGTAAAAAAGAAAACATTTTTATTGGGATCTTTACACTTTTAAAAAATTATTATTCCTCTTGAAAAAACTTATTTCCCAAATAGGCAGTACATTTTAAAATTATGCAAAGGTATTAATTAGGGTCCTGGTTAAATGGTGTGAACAGAGGCCCCAAGATACAATGTATCAAATAAGACAGAGGTTTTCTCTCCTGGCACAGACTATGGAGGGGCAGGTAGGTGGGCAGGGACGTTCAGGGACCCACACTGCTGCTCTCTTAGTATTCCACCAAGTTCTAGGGGTGCTTTTCTACGTTCTGAGCTGTCCTTCTCAAGTGTCCAAAGCTGCTCCCATTACGATGTCTGCATTCTGACCCACGGGGAACAGGAAAGACCTGGAAGTTGCCTACGTCACTTCCCGTCCCATGGTCACGTTCCCGATCACAAAGACACACCTCACAGCAGAGGAGACTGGGAAAGGTCACCTTTAGGTGGGCAGCCTTGTGACTGAAATTCTGGAGCTTCTGTTACAAACAGGGAAAGGGATTGGATGTTGGGGGGAAATTAGCAACCCTTCCTTCCATTGACCCCCCCTGATATCCATGTGTACTGTTCTTCCCACCCCAGCAGAGACGTCATAGCTCATTCGGTGGGTGCCTCAAGGCTAACACCCAGGGTTTCTGTCCAATATGAGGCAGTCCTATTCCTTAGAGGAGGACACACTTCTCCCCGTGAAACACCTATGAGAGAATAGACTCCACCAGAATACACTCCTGCTTGGGAGAGGGAAGGATGAGAAGTACAAGCCATCGCCAGTCCGTGACAACTGAGTCCACTGAGCTGGGACTGCAGACTTCTGGCCCCGACAGAGCAGGGTGCCCTGTGGCAATCTTTGGTTCTGCTGTCTAAACCCTCATGTCCACCTTCCTCCCTGGCCCCTTCTTGAGGCTGTGTAGCTAGCACTTTCCGCTACTGTAGATTTGGGGCTCTTGTGGCTTCTTTGAGGGTTGAAAAGTCACAGACTTTATAGGCCAGGCATGTGACAGTACAGACCCCTCAAAAACTAGAGAGGCCTCCGGGCAGTTTGCTTCCAGGTATAAGTCAGTATCCACTGTCCAAGGTCTCTCCCAGGTCTTAATTTTTAAGTCAGTAGCCTGTAGATTAGTTACTGGTCTCTGTCCTATCCATCTTTCTCTCATTTTCATGGCAACAGCCTTGAGGCTGGACCCCACGTCTCATCTTTACAAATGGTCTGACTCCTGTGTCTAGCCAAGAATAAACTCGAGAGGCTTTGAAAGAAATTTGTGTCTCCTACCTTTGGGGCATATGTGTAAATGTGTTTGTATAGAAGAAACATGTTTTCTTTGTCAGGTCTTATATTGATAGGCACTTGGTTCTTTCCAGTCGTTTGCCATTTCAAATAACACTGCACTGAAGACACACGAACATGTATCATTTCGCAGGTGAGCAGAACACGTGTACGTTAAATTCCCAGAAAGGCAACCGGTGGTTCTTTGAGTATATGTATTTGTAATGTTAATAGATAGCATCACATTGCTTTCTGGAGAGATTGTACCAGTTTGTATGCCCAACAGTAATTCAGGGGCATGCTGTTTCCTCACAACATTGCCAACCCAAATATAAAAGTTTTGGGGTTTTGGCATTCTGATAGGTAAAACATGGTGCATGAGTAGTTTTAACTTGCATTTTTATTCTTGTTTTTAAAATTTTAATATTTTTTCTTTATTGATTTTAGAGAGAGAGGATGGGAGAGGGAGAGAGAGAGATAGAAACATCGATGAGAGAGAAGATTGATTGGCCACCTCCTGCATGCCCCCCACTGGGGATCAGGCCCACAACCTGGGCATGTGCCCTGACCAGGAATTGAACCAGCGACCTCTAGGTGCATGGGTTGACCCTCAGCCACTGAGCCACACCGGCTGGGCTACATTTTTATTCTTCTAAGTGAGGTTGAGTTTGAGTCATTTGTTTTTTCTGTGAACTGTTCCCAGCCTTTGCTACCTTTATTTATGGTTGTTGGCCTTTAAAAAAAATCATTTCTAGGAGTTCTTTGTATAACGGAGGATTTGTTCTTGGTGACATAAATTGAAAACATTTTTCCACTTTCTCATTTATTGTCTAACGTTACTTTTTTTGTCATGCAGATTCTTTCCTTCCTTGAATGTATTCCTCTTTTTTCTAGGTTCTAGATTTTGAGGTATAACTATAAGGGCTTCCCAGCTTGGTGGATAAAGAGGGCCCAGGGTGACATGACAGAGGAGGCTCACACGAGAGGCTGAGGGACAGAAAGCAGCCCTGTGCCCGGCCGGTGTGGCCCAGTGGATTGAGGGCTGTCCCTGGCTGGGAGGTCTGGTTCGGTTCGATCCCCAGGGTGGGGCGTGCGGGAGGCGGCCAATCGATGTTTCTCTCTCAGGTCCATGTTTCCGTCTCTCTCCCCCTTCCTCTTTCTACAAAATCAATAAAAACATTTAAAAGAAGCAAGCAGCATCGCGAGGCAGCTAACGTCTCGTGCGTGACTGGTGTGTCCCACACGGCACGAGGCCCTTTTCTACTTTATTTCATTTACGTCTCAAAATGATAGCGAGGCGGTGCCCGAGTCTACTGAAATGTCCTCGCTGCACCCTAAGGAAAGAAGCGGATTTGGAGGAGTTCAGTAGCTGGCTGGGACCGCCCAGGGGGTGGCCGCTGTGCCCTGACCTCCGGAGCTCTGAGTCCGAAGTGGAGACGCTCGGACGGTGGAAATCTTCGCGCCGCGTGGTCTGGGGCCGCGTCTGCAGCGGGCAGTGGGGACAGTTTGGGGAGCACACTTTTGTTGTTAGCCCCCCATGTTCCAAGTCAGCCGCAATCAGGGCCCTCCCCTAGCTCAGTGAAGCCAGAGTCTGACTCCTCTTTGTGGCGGAATGCTGGGCATTGCGGGGTGCCGAGGAAACACCAACGGGCTAGAAGGGTGTAAGCGCCTTTTTTCTTAAACTCCTCCCTGTGTCAGTTTCCTGGGGATCTGTAACCAAGTACCCAAAGCTGGTGTCGAGGGCAACAGAAACGTAGTTTCCCGCGGTTCTGGGGGCCAGCGGAGTCAGATCGAGGTGCTGGCTGTTAGTCCCTTCCGAGTCTGGGGGAGACAACACGTCCTGGCCCCTGTCCAGCAGTTCGCTGGTGACCTTGGCCCTCCGTGGCCTGTGTTACTCCTGCTCTCCACCTTCATCTTCAATGGCACCCCCCGTGTGTGTCTGTGCCCAAAAGTCCCCTTTTTATCAGGACACCGGTCACGTTGGATAAGGACTCGCCTTAATCACCCCATTTTAACTTGATTACCTCTATAAAGACTCTATCTCTAAATAAGTTCTCATTCTGAGGTGCTAGGGGTTAGAACTCCAACATTTTGGCGGGGGGAGGTCACAGTTCCAGCCCTAACACCCTCATTAAGCACAGTGCTGACTAGCCCTCACCGGGCTCCTGCGTTCCCCTCGAAGGCAGGGTCCCCGCTGAGTGGCCCGGGGCCTCAGTGCACCTGTCTCGGTTTTGGGGCCCGTCGACAGGGCTGCCCACTGCCAAGCCCCTGCCATCCCGAGCAGAGAAGAGGAAAAGAAGAGGTTCTGAGCTTTTTATTTATGACTTGGTGCAGACATTCTGAGCCCTGAGGGACATCCGATAACAAGTGTTTCCTCTTGTTCAAGACACTGCTTCCTCTTATTCTTTCATAACAACAAAGCCAGTGAGCAAGCACGGTTTTTAAACAAGAAGCGGCTTGAAGCCGGGAAGCCGAGGTCTCCCGAGTCACCCCGTCTCGGGGCCCACCGCGAGCTCTGGGAGGTCCCGCAGTCCCCAGCAGACCCTGCTCGAGAACAATGGGCATTAGTCACAGTCTGTGAGCCCTGCCTGTTTCCCACGAGAAGGGGAATGTGTCCCACGCTGCCGGGGAGCATCAGACCCCCCGCTGGTGCTTTTCCTAAGGATCTCCTGGGCAGCCTCAGAAAAGGGGTCTTTTCAGTTTATTGGGGCCTTTGTCCCTACGTGTTGTAGCCTTTGGGGCCAGGATGGGGTGGGGGAGTGACAGAGCCGAGGTAGCAGCCGGGTCTCGATCTCACCACGCATGTGTGTTTGCAGACACCAGCTGGAGACGCCGGGACATTACTCCCATCTGGCTGCTTTCTATGAAGACAAGAAAGGGGTGCTCCACGCTGGGCCCGGGAGAGGCGGCAGCCTGCCCCCCGTCTACTGGCTGCCTTCCATCCACCGGTACATGTACCCCGAGATGAAGGTGAGGGGCGCCCGACTCTTGCACGTCCCGGACTTGCGTCTTCGTACAGTAGAGCTTAATTATTCTTTTTAATTGATGAGGAGTTTCTGTCTTGGGCTCCTGCTCAAAGTCCGCTTCTGATAGAGGAGGATTGCTGACTCTGGCGTGCGGGCTGACTCTGGTGCGCAGTCGCACTGCTGGGCCAGTGCGGGTGGATCTCCGGGGGGAAGAGGTGGGTTTGGTTCTGTTGATTCGGATATTTCAAACTCGGACATTTGAGCTCACGGTGAAAAGTGAAAACAGGTCTGGTATTTCTTAGTTACAGTAGTTTGGGGATTGCTTTATTGTGCATTTTTTTTCTGAAGTACTTTGTGCTAGAATATATTTGTGTACAGTTAACAAGACACCCAGCCAAGAGTTAGGTGTTGGGAGGGAACAAAGATAACTGTGCACTTGAAGCTCCCCCACCCCCACCCCGTCTCTGTAGGTGGTCACAACATACTCCAGCAGAAACCTCGGGCTCGCTGGTAGAGAAATGATGTCATGCGGTGAAGGGAGGAATCCAGGAAGGCTTCTTGGAGGAGGTGGTCCCTGGAGTGTTTGGCTAGGCAGAAAGGGAGGGGTGCTGCCTTCCATACTGAAAGAAGGCGTGGCCAGCAGTGATTTAAACCAGTGCCTACTTACTACCTCACCGTTTCTATGGGGCAGAAATCAGGCACAGCTTCACTGAGGTCCTCTGCTTCACGGTCTCTGGTTGAGACCCCAGTCAATGTACCAGGCAGGGTGTGAGTCTCACCTGAAGGCTCCCCTGGGGCAGTGTATCCACCTCCGCCCTCATGCAGTGAGCTCCTCGAGGGCTGTTGGACTGAGGGCCTCCATACCTCACTGACCCGGTGACAGGCTCCTGTGTGGAGCACGGAAGGAGCGAGCTGCTGGCTGTCCCGCCAGCAGGCCCTGCGGGTCTTCCTCGCAGTGACCTCAGAATGCAGGACCACCTGGTCACTCAGGCAGCGGGACAGCACAGAGCCAAGCCCTCACCAGCACCTCTGGAGGCTGACAGCTCAGACGGCCAGCCGGCTTCTCAGACACCTCGTTCCGCACAGGAGCCGGGTCCCTGTACATTTGGGGACCTCCCCTGGGACTACTGGCGCATCACTTTGTTTCTTCCAGGAGTGTCTGTGAGCCGGATGTTCTTGCTGAGGGGTGCGGTCACTGCAGAGATACTTGTACTGCTGCTTTGGGAAGTTACATTCAGTTCTGTTTCCTCGGCACCCCACTCCCCCGAGTGGAGCAGTCAGTGATCCCTGAATCAAAGTTCAGGGAGCTGTTGCATGATGGAAATCTAACGTACAGAGGGGCCTTGGAAAGAGGAAAACACCCCTTTATGTGAAAGCAACCATCCTGCCTCTGTTTGGTTGTACTTGGGGTTTGGGGGGCGGTCCGCACACGCCTGTGTCGACTGTTTTCTGAGCGACACTTCCCTTTTCAGATCACGCACCCAGCCGGCTGCATGTCTCAGTTCATTGAGTTCTTCGGGGAGCAGATCCTCGTCCTCTGGAAGCTGGCGCTGCTTCGAAAGCGCATTCTGATCTTCTCTCCCCCTCCTGTGGGCGTCGTGTGCTACCGAGGTAACCACGGGCCGGAGTCGGGGCTCCTCCTGAGTTCCCGGGGTGCTTGCGGGAGGCTTTCCGCCGCTGACCCGTCCAGAAGGGTTTGGGCCACATCGAGGGGGTCCCGGGTTTGAAGCCTGGGAGTGATGAGGTCAGGTTTGCACTTTAGATCCTGGACTCGGTGGCAATGCAGACGCTGGCCCGGGTGACGGACCAGTAGTCTGGTGACAGATAAGAGGCTGCATTCGGCAGATCAGATGGATTCTGGACACAGCGAAGAGAGGAGCTTGACATTTGGTGTGTGGTTGGGTTGTAGGGCTCCGGTGTGAGGTTGTAATGGGGGACGAGACCAGGACGACGGGCGTGGTGAGGCCACCAGAGGGGACCGAGGAGGAGGGGGTGAGAGTTCACTTTGGACACGGCGTGTGCTGCCGGTGGGGCCTTCTCGAACTGTCCCCTGGGCTCCGGCCTGGCTGGGGCAAGGAGGTTGGGCCGATAACGGCAGTGGGTGGCCTCAGGCGGGGAGAGGCCGCGAGGCATGCCGGTGTTGAAGATGCCGGAGCAGGAGGTGAACTATGAAGGCGAAGGTCAGAAGGGAGGAGCCAGGAGGTGGAGGGCGTGTAGGTGAGGGTTTCGGGGGATCCGCAGTGCCACCCTAAGCAAGCCCCAGGCGGTGCAGTCGGAGACTGTCCACTGGACGGGGTAGGACATGGCCAGTGTGGCCTTGAGGACCCCGGTTGTGCTGTGGCACCTGACAGGGTCCCCTCACTCCTCGGACTGCAGGGCCACCCGCTTGCTCAGGCCCAGACAGCACAGAGCTAGCCCTCCGTAGCCCAGACGCCGGCCGGCTTCGCAGGGGGGCTGGGAGGGACAGCCTGTCCCGTGGCATCTGTGTCCCCACAGTGTACTGCTGCTGCTGCCTGGCCAACATCTCCCTGCCCGGCATCGGGGGCTCCGTCCCCGAGTCCAAGCCCTTCTTCTACGTGAACGTGGCTGACATCGCGAGCCTGGAGGTGGAGGTGTCCTACGTGGCCTGTGAGTACGGGGCCGCCGCCTCCTGTCCACAGCCTGCAGCTCCCAGCCCCCCACCCCCACCCCAGGCTCCCGGTGTCCCGGCGGGTCGGGCTGGTGCCGGCCTCTGGGTTCCCAGCTCGCGGCTCGGGTCCCGCAGGCACCACGGAGAAGATTTTCGAGGAGAAGCGGGAGCTGTACGATGTCTACGTGGACAACCAGAACGTGAAGACGCACCACGACCACCTGCAGCCCCTGCTGAAGATCAACAGTGCCGACCGGGAGAAGTACCGGCGGCTCAAGGAGCAGAGGTAGAGCCGGGCCCTGCGCGGACAGCTGTCCCCAGTGGGACCTCAGCTGCGGTCTCTGTCCAGCCCTCCCGTCCGGCCCTGCCCTCAGGGCACACTCTGCCCAGCGGCCGTTGCCAGGGCGATGGGTGGTGAGGAAGCCGCCCCGCAGAGTCCTGGGAGCGTGGCAGTAGGCGTGGGGACTGCTCTCTGAGGACTTGGGGCTCTGGACGCCCGGGGGGGAGACCGGGCATTGCGTGTCCAGCCTCGCTCTGCAGCACAGAAAGCGTCCCTGTGATTTCGTTCTCCTGCGAAACCCATGGCCTCGCTGTCAGCCCTGTTGGATGGGCAACTAGGAAAGACTGTCACTTGCTGCGGTGGCCCAGGGCCACAAGCAGCCCTGGACCCTGGGGGTCTGACCCCTGCCCTGTCGGTTCCTTCCTGGGAGGGGTGGTTCAGACGCCTGCCTGATGGGGTCCTCCCCACGACAGGCAGACGCTGCTGTACACCCAGGAGGTGGAGGGGAACTACAGCCCGTGTGAAGAGGACCTGTTCGTGCTGTAAGTCGCCTGGGCTGGGCTCCGGGGCCTCCCCGAGGGTCCCTTAGCACCAAGCTGCTGCTGTCGATGTAAGAAACGTACACACCTCTAGAGGATGTTCGACTTGATGGGGCCACACCGACTGCGGGGAGGCAGTGTCTCAGATGCTCCGGAGAAGGGCCGTTCGAGCTGATTTTATACGATAGGGTCAAAGGAGAGAGGGAGGGGGTGCATGGCATCCAGACCGGGGTGTGGTCCCAGCCGCACAACAGTGGGAGGAGCTCCCTTCAGGCGAAGACTGACCTCTGCCCAGGGGGCTGTGGCCTGCGGTGGGACCCCCGGCCACGACATCCCGGTTAGAGCTGGAGGTCAGACCATCCCGAGGGGTCATTCGGTCACTGAGCTTGTCCGGCTGCCATGTGCCCCGAGCTGTCACACTTCTTACATGGCCCCCTTCGTTCCCAGTGCCAAGGGCACTTGGAGCTGGGCTCCATGCCGTCAGCCCCGAGATGCTGGCAGCGGGGACCCGGAGGAGTTAAGGAGAGAAGCAAGGGAAGGTCATTAAGAGAAAACGGGGGCGTCCTGGGGTATGTGCACCGCACGGAAGCTGCCTGTCCCCGAGCATCCAGAGATTTCTCTCTCATTGCTTCCTTCGAATAGAGCAGTTCCTTGCACTGAGGATTATGGGATAATCCGAAAATTTAACTTGAACCTAATGAAATCTTTCCCCCGGGTCTGTCGGTGGTCAGGGTGGGAGCCCCGGCCTGCATGCCTGGAGCTTTGACTGCCTTCGTGAGCAGCGGCTGAAATGTCGCTCAGGGAGCGAATTGTAGCCGCGTCCAGTCTGGTCTTCCTGCCCGTGTCCCGGGATGGGGGTGGGCACGGCGCCTGGGGCGAGAACCCTTTCTCGCTTTGACGCCGAGAACTTAACGTTGGCTCTTCAACAAAGGGCAGGTTTGGGGGTCTGAGAAAGTGTGCTGTCTCATGCACACTGATAAAAGTATCTGGGAACTGAGCACAGAGCCAGCCGCCTCCTCACGGTTTGACCCCTTCCCTCGTACCTGCCACCTGGGCGTCCTCAGCTTCCCTGGGCACGAGGCCCCGCTGTGGACCCCGAGGGCCCTGTGGGGCACAGCTGGAAGTCGAGACACCTAATGCCTGGTTCATAGACTTGCGTGGTACCATAAATCACTGACGTTTAGATCATGCTCTGTGCATGATTTTTTAAATGTCATTTTAGAGAGAGGAAGGAGGAGAGAGAAACATTGACGCGAGAGAGGAACATCGATTGGCTTCCTCCTGCACACAGCCTGACTGGGGATCGAACCCACAACCTGGGTATGTGCCCTGACCAGGAATCAAACCCGCCGCCTTTGGGTGTATGGGACACTCTAACCACGGAGCCACCCCAGCCAGGGTGCTCTGTGCATGACTGTAACAAAGTAATCGAAGGGGCCCTGGCCGCTGTGGCTCAGTGGTTACAATGCTGTCCCATGCACCAAGGGTCTCGGGTTCGATTCCTGATCAGGGCACATACCCAGGTTGTGGGTTCAGTCCCTGGTCGGGGCACCTATGGGAGGCAAGTGATCAATGTTTCTCTCTCACTTTGATGTTTTTCACTCTCTCTCCCCCTCTCTATTCCTCTCTCTCCAGAATCAATGAAAACATGTCCTTGGGTAAGGGTTTAGAAAAGTAATCAAAGGGAAAGACACACAGGATGCTGCTGAGCTGTGGCAGCATCGGTGGCTGCAGCTTGGCTGTGTCCCCTTCCCTTCAGCCCGGCCCTGCAGCCCGAGTTCCGCCTTCCGTGGGACACCCGCAGCTGGCACGGCCTGCGGGGTCTCGGGGCCCCCGTCGCCCCTGCCCCGGTGGCCGAGCCAGGGCTGGGAAGGTGCGTCTCAGTCCCACACGCAAGTCTCGACCTCAGAACCGCAGTCGGTTGTTGAAGTCCCGCTACGGCCACGCCGAAGAGGGGCACACAGCCTGAGGCACCCCTCCCGGACGCTGTTTGTAAACCTCTCGTCACTTCTCCACCGGGAAACGGCTCGGAGACTGTGCTAATCATACCGCGATTAATGCCACGGTTCCTTTGCGGATCTTGGTAGCACTTGAATAACCATCCATTTCACTTCGATCCTGTTTTCACTTTTGTAAGAGAGAGGTCTGATTTTGAGACCACTGAAAGGTACAGTCAACTAGATAGTATCGCTCGGTCCCCCGCCTGTGGACCCTCGGTGAGCTTTCTGTCCTCTCTGCCCTCCCTCTCGTGTCTTGTCTCTCGGATGCAGGTTTTTCCTAGAGCAAAACAACCGGATATTCCAGACGTTGCTGGAGGTGTCCGCCAGTCAAGACAAAACTCTGACGGCCGAGCATGCCCGGGGCATGGGCCTGGACCCCCAGGGAGACCGCAGCTTTCTCCTGGACCTGCTGGAGGCCTACGGCATCGACGTCATGCTGGTCATTGACAACCCCTGCTGCCCGTAGGGCGAGGGCGCCGGCCGGTGAGCCGCTGGCGCGCGGGACCTCAGCCCCGCCCCAGAGGGCTCACTGTTTATTGAGTTGACACAGGGCCCTGCTGTTGATACTTTCCAACACGTGCAATGTTTGCGATCGCTGTTCTCCCCTCGCTCCGGAGGCGAGACGAGACGCCGAGGTTGTGCGTCCGGCTTCGGTCGGGGGACGCGGGAACCTACCAGCGGGAATCTCCAGAGCTGCTGCCTGTTCTGGTCTTCTGCGTCCCCGTCCACGTGGATTCTCTCATCTCCTGGTGGAGTCACCTGAGATGTGGCCAAGGCCACATGGCGCCCGGGGTGGGCTCTTCAGGAAGTCTCTGTGGTCAGTGTCCTGTGATGTATTCAAGAGCGAGACCGCCGTCTTCCCAGGGTGGCCTTGGGTGTCCATCTCTGCGGGGCAGGGGCTAGACCAGGTGACCTTCTGTGAGGTGTTTACCGGCTCTGGGAGTCTGGTCTTGGGATCAGATCCAATTTCCTGTCTATTAGGACAAATCTGTGTCTTCCCGTGAGTAAAGTTCTCCAAGTGGGACAGAAGGATGTTTCTGACCCCGAGTGTGAGCTTCTCTAAGGACAGGGTGACAGGGAGAGGTGGCTTATCAGTCGGCAGAAAACAGAATCTTTTCACACTTCATGGTGGCCACTCAATGTAGGAGTCTCTTCCCCAGACTCCGCCCCCTTGGGAGGGGTCGGCACATCCCTGGAGCTCGCGAGCAAATCCATTTTCCACTTCAGTCTCCTTTAAGGGCTAACCATCCTCTTGGCATAATTTGGGTATTTTTAAAGAGTAGCATCGGCTGCTCAAAGACAGAGTTGGGGTGCAGGATGGAGAAGACACTCCTTCCCGGATGAGGCCTCGGGATCCAAGGAGGCTCACCAGGTTCCGGGATCTAGCCAGGGTCTGAGCGGGCTGATGGCACGCTCACGGACCAGTTGTCCTCAGCAGAGGACAGTCCTTGAGCAGTGATCGGGGCCAGAGACCCGTCAGACCTGTCGGAGAGCGTCTGACAGCGTCTTCCCCAGGAAAGTGGTCGGGAGCCCGAGTGTCGGATGGTTTGTGCTTTCCCCTCCGAGGCTGGGTCCTGGCCTTTCTCGAGCTGGGCGTGTGACGGAGGTCAGCTTAGGGGGCAGCTCCTGTGAGCAGAGTCGGGGCCATAATGTAGGCTTTTCACTTGGGAAACTGGGTTACTGGTAGCCAATACTTCTTCCCCTTCCCCGTCCTCCCCGCTGTCACTGGGACAGCCATCGTGTAGCCGTTAACGTACACGGCAGAGAGGGGTAACTTTCAGGTGGGTGGATCCCGTGTCTAATCTCAAGACTGTTTTCACCGTGGCCCCTGACTGCAGAATCCAAGACGACAGAAATCCCCACGCAGAACCGCGAGCGGACGTCGATCCATCCCGGCGGCGCCGTGTCTGTGACAATATAAATAAGTGTGGGCGTTGAGGCGCAGACGGAACAACTGATACATCTCTGTTCGCTGCGGTCCTGTCGGTGGCATGTGTGTCTACAGAAGGGAACATCTGTGTGGGGGCTGAGGCTTCCCCGCCGTTCCCGAGCACCCTTCTAACTGGGCCAAGTCCTGGGGACTGCGGGGGTCCGAAAGGTTCAGGTGTTGTGAGCTGGGGGGTGACCAGAACAGGGTCGCGGTGGAAGGGCAGGTCAGTCTCCCGAGGGCACAGGCAGACCCTCCTTCTGGGAATTGGGGAATGTGTTAGGAGGATCTTTCTCAGCCTCTCTGCGGGTCCGTCCGCATGGGGACACTGCTTCTGTGGGCTCGGAAGTGCCGAGGTGCAGGAATTGGGGTGAAAAGGGGGCTCTTGTCGTTCCCCTTGGATGGTGGGTCAGGGCCCTGGGCTGCGCTGAACCCTGCTGCTGGGGGCAGCTGTCCGTTGGCACGTCCCTGCGTCCACCCTCACGCTCGTGCAGGGGCTGGGGTCGGGTGCCCGGGCGGGGAACACACCCTGAGGCTGTGCTGTCTGAGGTCTGGGGGAGCCTGGGCTCAGCTGACCCAAAGCAGGACGTGTTGTCCCCTCGCGTTCCTTCCCCGCGCTACAGCTCCCTCCGCGTGTGACCAGCATGCGCCCCGGCTCTGTGGCTACCTTTGTCCCGGTTTGTCATCTCAGTATTTCTTGCCTTGGTTGAGATGTGGATGGAGGTCGCCTGTGGAAGGCTTGCTGCGTACCGGGCTCCCGCCCCCCGCCTTCTCCCCAGGGCCTCAGCGGGCAGCCCAGCATCGCCGGCCGCCGGTTTTCTAGAAGGGGAATGAGCTTGGGAGGTACCAGGCAGGAATCCCTGCGCGGTGACCACAGAAGCCGGAAGCCCCCTGGGGTTGGCTTTCTGTCACTGCTGAAGTACTAAGAAACCATCCGCTTCAGTTTGCAAGATGTTGGTGAACATCCTTCCGGGTCCTGCCTTCTGGGTCTGTAAGCTCTGCGTGGGCAGGGATGAGCACTGTGACCCCTGACCTTCTGGACAGGTTAGAAATCTCACCTGGGGTGTGGGACCTTCACCGAGGGGCGTGGCTACATCCCCCTGGGCAACTTGCAGGCTGATGTAGTGGGCCCTGTGCCAGCCTGGGAACAGGGCTGACCTGGGGCACCTGGTGCGCTGTCCTCCTGAGACCGAGTTAGAAGGAATCCCGGGAGCAGGAGTCCTGTGAGGCCCAGAATCCAGACGTGGGTTTGCTGGTGTTGAAGTGGATTTTTCAGGTTTTCAGGCTCAGCAGAGGGTGGTCTTTGGCCTCTGTGACCATGTCCAGTTGTCCTCCAGCTTAGGACTCTTTCTTTGGAAGGAGTCAGAAAGGGCCGGGCTTATCTCCTATAAGTTACAACCTATGGGCCCAGGCATTTGTGGAGAATCAGCTTTGGCCAGGCCTGGTGTAGGTGTGTACCAGCTGGGGCTGGACGTCCTGTCAGTCACAGGTGCCGTGAACTAGCAGGCGCGTGCCCCCCACACCCACCATCCACACAGCATCTCTCCTTGCACTGGGCTGGGGAAGGGGAGCTGAATTCATCGTGTGTCGGTGCAGATAATTCAGCACAGGAATTTGCATCTGAACCTGACCTTGTTTAGTCCCCCGTGAAAGTCGTGACGGGAAATTCGAGTGTAGCACAGGGCGCAGAGCATTCTAAGTCCCCCACGGGAAGACTCATTGGTCAGGGTAACCACCTGTGATATTTTAGCTGGAAGATAAAGGCAAAGCTCAATTAAATCGTGGCTGAGCCGCTGTTTCTCCTGCTGGTGGTGTCGAGGGCGCACTGGCTGTTTGTCTTGATACAATGAAAGCTCTGCAGACACAATAAAAGAGGAGATTATTCACCTTTACACGAGGCCTTCAGGGAACCTTTTGCAAAGGGCAGTAACAAATCAACCTTTTAACGGTGGCATAGGAACCTTCCAGGAAGAGGCTGGGACCTCGGGGACCCTTTCTTGGGTGCTTTTGGCGTTTTGTGAAACCGCGTGGCCCAGGGAACGGATCGAGACGCTTTCTTGTCCCAGAGCAGCTCAGCCTTGCCAGTAAAGGAGCAGGGTGAAGTCAGTGTTCCTTCTGACAGTGAACTTGCTTGTGTGACAACAGTTCTAAACAGCAAGGTAATCGGGGACCAGCATGCATGCACATCTTTATGTCCAGTAGGTCCCTCCCCAGTGAGCTGAGGGTCTGAGGAAAGTCCAGTCCCCACCCGTCCCCCGCCCTGCTCTACCTAGTGCGGAGACGACCCCATCTAGCAGACCCAGAGGCCCCTGTCCACAGACCCAGCCTGTCCCCTCACTTCAGGAAACCCCGTTTCTGATTCAGGTAGGGGACGAGAAGGAGTTAAGGGGCCCCTTTTACTCCCAAGTCATGGGTTTTTAACATTCCATTGCGTTGCTAATATACCTTTGTTCCCAGGAGCCACTGGACCACGGAGTGTTAGGGGAAAAGGCTGACTGTGAATTAAGTTAGTTGTTCTTGTAAGAAACGGAAGTTTATTTTTGTATCGACATTGCAGTGTGATGAGGTGAGTGTGCAGAGGTTGAAAGGGAAGGACACGTCATGACTGAAGACTGTGAAATCCAGCAGCACCCTTTAGGAGACAGTCCCAGGAAGGACGACAGAGTCCCCAACCCTGAAGTAAAACTGTCTTAGGCGTTGGGTGTGATCATGCCCACGAGGCCTCAGGACGGGCGGGGTGGGAGACGGAGGGGTCACGGCACTTTAACTCCTGTTTGAAGCTGGGAGATGGGCAGGCGGGTGAAGCCGCACATCAGGGCATCAGAAGGAAGCAGACTTCCCTCCAGCTCTGCTCCCCTTCCCTGGGTTTACTCGAGAAGCTCCGCCGAGCGGGCTCCCGGAGGCGACAGGATCTAATCCAGAAACTGGATTTAATCATCAGAGTGGGAGGTCAGTGGGAACCCTCGGCCTTCTGAGACACCTGGGGATGCAGGGGCTGGGCTAGGGTGTTACAAATGGGCCAGAGATGATCCAAAAAGAAATCCACACAGAGGTCACCGAGTTCGCTGATGGCTAATTCGACATTCGAGTGAGAATGTCCCCCGGGCAAATTAAGCAAAGGAAAAATGTAAACAGATGTTCGAAGGCGGCATCAGGAAAAGAGGTTCCGTCCAGCGTGCACGGAGACCAGGGTGCGGGAAGGTGTGGCTTCTGGGCTTGCGAACAGACAGGGTCGAGGGGTCATTCAGGGTACAGAGCAGAGGAAAATGCAATTAACGTATTCACCCCAAGTTGTTGGCTAAACTTTTCGTGGGTCTGGGACAGAAACCTTTTCTGAAAAAGAAGTAGTCGTAGCTTTGGGGAAAAAAAGTTTTCTTATTTTTCCAAGTTAGGGAGAGCATAGCATCCTTGTCGCCTTAAATGTCAAGCCCCTATTTTGATGAACACCCCAGTATAAGAGTCATAGCAATAAGAGAAACCGAATCTATTTTTGTTTGCAGTCTTTACCTCATATTACAATATCAGTAAGTCAGTTGAGCAGGTTTACCCTGAGTACTAGTCGTGCTTGTAGATATGTGTTCTTGCTCTGTTTTCTACGGTGATCATTTTAAAGACCTGAAGCAAGCTGGGGTTCTCCTGAATTTCAGAGTGCTTCTTGAATTGATTTTGTTCTGTGGTACAAATAACCAGTTCATCTGTGTATGTCGTATCTGTATATATCTGAACCGAGTTGTGTGCAGAGAGCTTGATATAACTATATTTACAGAAAATACTTTTTACAATTAAAATGCACATTTTAACACGAACACGTGTGCTGCAGTCCTTCACCTTGTCCAGGGCGTGTGCAGGAAGGAGTGGCGGCCTGGCGCATGAGAGCCCGCGGGCCACACGGGGACCGAGAGCTGGGGCCTGTCCTCCTGGAGGCCCAGCTCTGGACGAGCACTGTCCCGGTGGTGGGAGCCAAGGCCGGGCTAACGGGCCGTCCAGAAGGGCCAGGACCGCACGCCCTCGGCCCATCAGACGACTTCCATGGAAGGAGCTCGCAGAGACCAAAGCCCTTTGGTTTCGTGTCTCCTCCCACCACAGGTTACTTTAAGACGTTCTACTGTGTTACACATATGATTGAGATGCGTACATATCATGTGTGCATGTAGACACTACAGTTCTATTTTATTCGTCACCTTAAGGCAGTGTAGTCAGTGGCTACTGACCTTGTTGTCGATGTGTTCAGAGCCGGGCTCCTGCCAAGCTGCGTGGCCATGACTGACCGCCTTCCCAGGGCTGCTGTGAGGGCAGAATAAGCACTTGCTTATGCAAAGCACCGGACACGCAGTAACTGTAATCGTGCGTGAGATCGGCACGAGTTAAGCAAAAGGCTTTGTAGTTAACTATTGAATAGAAATAATCTTAGCTGGTGAGTGAAGTTAGTCTGACAGGTTTGTCCTAAACGGGAGGCGGTCGGCTTGGCCGACACGGGTGACCCTCTCGCAGCAGCTGCGTGGACACTGGGAGGACGAGGCGGTGGATGGTAAGGAAACCATATTCTCCCGGGGTCTAGTTTAAGTCGGGAAAACTGAACCAGGGCATTTCATACTTAGTGAATGCAGCATAGCCTGGATGAAGAAC
The DNA here is from genome assembly GCF_014108415.1 of Molossus molossus. Classification (NCBI taxonomy): domain Eukaryota; kingdom Metazoa; phylum Chordata; class Mammalia; order Chiroptera; family Molossidae; genus Molossus; species Molossus molossus. Next base: position 102,883,733 of record NW_023425401.1, on the reverse strand, counting down.
CCTTCCCCAGTGCTCTGCTCCACCGTGTCAGCGGAAGGCTCAGAAGCACTCGCGCACCTGCTGGCAGCCTGTCAAGGACGAGGGAAGCCAGGTTCCGGGCTGGTCCTCTCTACTTGGTTCTAGAATCAGGACGTGCTCCAGCTCGTGTGGAAACTGCCCCCCCCCCCAGCATCTGCTCTCCCACCGTGGGCTGGGGCGTGCTGCCCCTCACCCTGCACGCCTGGACCCACCTGTACTGTGCTGCTGGCAGGAGTCAGCCCTCAGCGCCTCTCAGGACAGGTGAGCCTGGTTTTTCGTGCTCTTCACACATGGGCTGCCGGAGCTGTGTCTGCCTGCAGGGGGCGCACGGAGCCGCTGCAGCGGAGGCCTGCCGCCCCCCACGCCGTCCCGTCCTCACAAAGGTACGTGTCCCGTCCATCTGACTCAGGTGCTTGCCCTCCAGAGTACTGACCTCAGGGGCACCTAACGGGAAAATGGCGACGGTGGGATCCAAGGTAAATGCTGACAGCAGGTCAGGGCGTGTCTGGTTCTCTGCTTTCAACGCCCCAGAGGAAGATCTGATCAAGCTGTTGCCAGGTCACTGATTTTTGACACGTAACAATGTCGTGCAGCGCTTAGAGCCCCTCTGGAGTAAGAAAGGACTGTTGTAAGCACATAAATAACTAGACGAGATACAGCTATAAAAATGGAACAATGAATGTAGTGTTGGGTCCTATCTTAGCGATAAATAACGTGTTCTTAGATAAATGACATAATTAGGATTAAGAGCGTTCTAATAAGTTAATTTTTAATGATCAAAACCTTATAATATTGTTTTTCATTAACTGTCTATCAATAATTATAACATTTATTCTGTACTGAGTCAACAAAGAACTAAAATAAGTCAAACATAAAAATGGATTGCATTATGATAGCATTCTTTGCTGAAAATAAGTATGGAAATATATAGACAAGGAGAAAAACCAATTTCAAGTTTTCAACTACTGAAGAACATATTCATCCATTTATAAAAAAATAAACAAGTATGTATAAAAGTGTGAAGTAACAGTTTATTTTAAAATATCAATATTTACAGGACAGCAGAAAGTACATACTTTGGCAACTCTAACTTCCCATGAAAAATTTTAGAAGTCAACTTAAAAGCGGGACGGGATACTGATGTTCGAAAGTACCTGCGGGAAGTGCACGGCTTTATGACGCTGTCGGGGGAGGCTGGGGGACCACCTGCGGAGGCTTTTCAGGAAAAACTCTGGATGGAGTTATTTAGGTTTGGGGTTGGACCCCAGGTAAATCAATTTTCAACATGCATGGTTGTCATGCAAACTAACATTTAAACACTACTTTAAAAAAATGAGTATTTTACAGTATTTTGGCCAGAAGAAAACACCGACACTTTTGGATTGAGGATCGACCTGAAACAAGCTAAGTGAGACTCAGAGCTCACCAAGCAGCAGCACCCGTGGGGAGGCCAGGACATGGAGGCGGGAAGCCCTCGGCGCCCAAAGGACAGACAGGCGTGGAGGAGCCGGGGACATGGAGGCCCCCAAAAGACAGGCATGGAAGAGCGAGTGGAGGAGCCGGGGGCACGGAGGCCCCCAAAGGACGGACAGGCATGGAAGAGCGAGTGGAGGAGCCCGGGACCTGGAGGCCTCCTGTGGGTGCATCTGGGGGAGAGCAAGGCCCAGCCCCCTGGCAGCCGCTGCTTGAGAACGTCCTTGCACTGCCCTGGGAGGGCGCCATGGTCTCCGAGTCAAAGCCTGGCTAATGGACAGTGGGCACAGCACTGAGGAGGGCAGAGGTGCTGGACTTGCATGGAAATGCCCCTGGGTCCTCCGACAACATGGGGACAGTGAGGCATCTGGTCCCTTCTAGTGGCCCCGGTGCAGTCCTGGGGCGCTGGTCCCTGGCTGCTCACTGGGCCGAGCGCGGCAGCAGCTGCTCCCTCTTCCGGGGGTCACAGAAGAACTGCAGCTTCCGGGGCAGCAGCTTCACCTGCACGGGCATCGCCTCGTACTCCTCGTTGTCGATGCTGAAGGAGCCCCCTGTGCCCTGCGGAGAAGAGGGGTGCAGACGGCTCACACCACGCCGGGGAGCCTGCATCACAACACGTGAGTGGGTCGTGCCTCCTCTGAGGGTTTATCCAACGTTCTTTGTGATCGGAAATATTTCAGCGCCTACAACGGGCATCGTGCTGGCTCCGGAAACATCTCCAGCCCACCACTCATGAGAAAGAGGTTTTATTATTATTATTTTGGCCTCTATCTCCTACCAAAGTATTTTGAGATTTGAGGAGCAGGGTTATAATTTTCAAATAGATATTAAAAGACAGGGGTCCTGCCACATCTTTGAGGGAGGACTTCGTAAATATGTCGTCACACGTGCTCCTCCGCCCCGGCTTTCTGGAACGAGCAGTGAGAACCCCCTCCCCCCCCAGGAAAGCCACGACGTCACTGGATGGTTTTCTAGGGTCCAGCGAGCGCCACTGCAGAGACCACAGCCCTTCCGTGGCGCAGGCACTTAGCGCGACATTTCCGCGCTGAAGACGGCGGCGCAGAGCCGGCTGGGCAACCTCACCGCGCAGGTGGGATGGCCCACTTCCCCCTGCACAGGGTGTCTCCTAGGCTCCGCCTTTCACAGTGCGGACACCTAGTGCCACTCCGAAGACTGCTTCCGGGCCCTTCACGACAGGTGTGAAGGCAGAATCCACTCAACGTTTGAGAATCTTGAGTGTGATAATATAGTAACTGCATCATTTACATATTGGGGGGAAGCTCAGGACCCCGAAAGGTCACGTTAGAGAACCTTGGCTTAAACACAGATTCTTTCAGGTCTCCTGGCACGACTCAGCCTGGCAGTGCTCAGCGGGTCCCGGCAGCCTGGGGGGCTGTGATGGGAGAGGAGGGAGGGAAGAAGGGAGCGGGCCGGCCAGCTGCTCACCTCGGGGAGAAGCAGGGAGCACGCGCTGGCCTGGAGATACTCGGTGCCCTCGGCGCGCAGCTTGGGGTCCCGCACCTTCTTACTCCTGTCGGAAGGAAGAGCGAGCTTGGAGCGCGCTGGCCTGCAGCCGAGGACTCGCCCCCCACTGAACGCCGTGGGGCTCGGGGAGTAATTCCTCCCACGACACCTCTTGCTGAGCAGGTGGACTGAGGAGGACCACTCGCTGCAGAGAGCTGTGCATGGTGTTAAGACTAATTTTAAATAGTCCACATGTACCCAATTCTTGGACTGTTAAAAACCCCAAATTAAAAATGAGAATAAAATTAAATTTTTTAGGAAAAGTACTTCTTTTGTTATTTGGTACTTCTTGTGAGTCAACTCTTGAAGGAGATATTTCTTTAATGTAGATGATCCACCAGTCTGACACTAAGCTGTCTGCTGAGGGTCCCTGTTAACTGCCTACTGAGCACAGCCCTGCTTTACCCGCACCAAATGGCTTTGGAGCACATGAGCAGAATCACTACCCACACACCGTCCACCCTTCACGGCTAGTCATGGGAAGGAGAAAGCAAAAGCTAATCAAGCAAAGCAGTCCCTTCTTTTTCATTAACTGACAGTAGTCATTCTTGGCCAGTTTTCTAGAGCAGCTTCCCGATGCCCTGTGCAGGCCCCCAGGGGAGGCAGACCCCACCTGACTCCACTTCCTGCAGAGACCAGGAGGCCGTGGTGCTGCTGCCGCCAGCACACAGTGGGGACCCCATGAGGGACTGAGGCACTAGAAGCGGTCTGTCTGTGGATGTCACATTATAAAGGAGATTGAGGCGTTGCCCACTGGTCACACTCAGTGTAGACAGTGTGGCTTCTGCACACTGCGGAGGAAGGGACACGCGCTTCCTTGTGCCTTTTACTACAGACACAGCAAGCAAAGCACAGGCTGCAGAAGCAGCTAGACAACATCAGAAGAATTTGCACCAAAGGCAAAAACACTTCCTCTCTCTCCCATATTTTTTTTGGAGGCAACCAAAATTTTGGTGGCCTTATTTTGACAAGGCTGAAAAAAAAAAAAAGCCACAAATTAATGAAAGACATCATGTGGCGGGTACAGATGAGGCTGCCATGGAGGACCCCCCCCCCCCCCCCCCCCCCGCGGCAGACACGTCTGACCCTCCAACAGGCACGAGGGGGAGCTCTGAGCCAGAGCACAGAGCACAGGGAGCGACTAGCAGTCGGCATGGTAACAGGTGCTGCTCAGATGCTTTGGAGACGGGGAGGCCTGGAGCATTCTTCATCAATAAACTGGCCGTGGTAGGGCTCAACAAACCAGACAGAACGTTTTTGTGGGGGAGGGGAAACCTGAAAATGTCCCAAACTCAATACCTTTCAGGTTTTCACGAATCCCTGAGAAGAGGACAGGCTGATACTGTGAAGTGTGTCACAGTGAACAAGGCTCTCCCCAGACAGAGGTGACTGCTCCTGTCCACACAGGGAAAGGGACTCGGAGAAGTAAGGGTTTGTCCAAAACAGGAGGCCAGAAAGTGGCTGAATCCAGCCATTCTGAACCTGAAATTCAGATACTGTGCCACACTCGGTTTTTATTTCAGCTAAAGGTAGACTACTCCCACCCTCTGATCGTCCCAGAGTGCACAGGAGGGCCACACGGAGGAGGGGATGCTACCTGTCAACCCGAATGCAACAATGCTGTGCCTGCCAAACAAGACAACTCCTCCTCCCAGAGACTTCACGGCGCTCCAAGTGCGACACGCCGCGGATTCATCTCACTTCCTCCAACCAGGCCACCCACCCTGGGGCTGGGACGCCTCCGTCCACCCACCCTGGGGCTGGGACATCTCCGTCCACTTACCCTATGGTTATGAAGTCCCCTTTGCTGACACTGTCGGGTTCAATGCAGATGTTCATGAAGTCTTCTGTGCTCTAAAAGGTGAGGAAGACACATTAATATTCTGACTTCTGGCCAGTGCAGCATTGGCACCATGAAGCCCTGGGGGCTCATACTTTGAAGCTGTGTATTATGCAGGGGACTGACTTTTAGTAATTTACTCCTGAAAATATTTTTGGTCCTTTTTTTTCTTTTTACATTAAGACCTTTATTGAGGTATAAGTTACATTCATAACAATCCACCTCCAGTTTCTTACTACATATAAATAAAAACTCAGGCTTGGAGGTCTGTGAAGTTCTGCCACTAACGATCACAGCTGCTCGAGTCCCTGGGGTTCCCTCCCTGCAGGCCAAGCTTCCAGCCCGCTGCCGCAGAAGTCTCACTAGACACCAGCACCACGCACACCTGCAGCGGCCACCTGGTGCGGGTGCCCGAGGCTCGCTCCTTAGGTGCCGTGTGTGCCGATTCGGTGCGACCAGAGCTCAGCGGGCATCCGTGTGCGCCGTGGCGATGCGGAAGACCTTTGGCCGCGGGCGCTCTGGGAGAGCTGAGCTACAGGGAAGTGGCCGCAAGAACAGACTTAGTTCTAATCTCACTCCCCAGCTGACTACCACTCAGCAGTTAGCAGTCGCACCCGGTCCTCTGGAATCCAGTCCCATCCCTTCTGTGTCTGCCTCAAATAGAAGTTTCTGTGTGGAAAGGTTCAGAGTCTGTGGCCCCGGGTGACCCACGGGCCTCTGCGAGCTGACAGCCGGCTTCGCCGAAGGGGAACGGCCGGCCGAAGCGCAGCGTCATCTCTGCGCCGGGAGCCACGGCACAGAAGACGGCTCTACGCTCAGCTTCACTTAGACCGACTCGCTGCCTGAGCTCTGGGTGTGTGGGTTACATCAGTGAACCACAAACACCCAGCAGTGTCTGCCTACGAAGAACTGACATCTACCAGGGAGATGAGGGGATAAGCAAACAAAAAGCAACCATGATAAAAGAAACAGTAGAGCATGTTAGAGGCATGTTAGAGTATATCACTATAAAAATACTATACACTATAAAGTATACTAGAAAACAAGTAAATTCGAGTCTATATGAAAAACGAGAGGACTAGATCAAGGAGCAGGTGACACTGGTGGCAATGGCGATGTTTCTACAGAGGGTCCGGGTGGGCCCAGGAGAGGGTGGCCTCAGAGCAGACCCCTGGAGGAGGTGAGGGAATGGGCGTGAGATCCCAGGCAGTGCTTCTCAGACTTGAGCAAGTATCACTTGGAGGACTAGTTAAAACTCAGACTCTGGCCCATGCTCAGAGTTGATGGGTCAGTAGATCCAGGTGAGGCACGATGCTTTTTGTTTCTAACAAAGTTCCTGAGTGAGGCTGCTGTTGCTGACCTAAGGCACACATTTAGAGGACCACCGGTCTGGGCCAGAGCGAGCTACCCCAAGGTGAAGCATGCTTGACAGGTGCAAGGACCGGGAGGAAGCTGGGGGGCGTGGGTGAGGGGTGTGGGGGTGATGGGGATGGTGGGGATGATGGGGATGGTGGGGATGACGGGGCGGTGGGGATGAGGCCAGAGGAGGTGGGATAGAGCAGCAGGGCCTTGGAGACCATTCCAAGGAACTGGCCGTCAGGCTGCATGAAATGCAAGCCACTGGGAGGTTCTAAGTAGAGAAAACAGATCTGACTTCATTTGAATGACATCTCGCAGGCTACCGTGTTCCGAGTAGCATACAGGGGAGAAGAAGGAGGGGGAGACCACGCAAACCCCAGAGCATGGCTCGGACAGGCGGCGGTGGAGGTCCGGCGCAGTGTGGCAGTACTGAGAAGGTGACGCCACCAGCACGTCCTCCAAGATCAGACGTGAGGGGGCAGCGCAGCCAGAGCGGCTCCAAGATGTGTGGCCGAACAAGGGAAGCCTGGAGTTACAAGCAGCCGCGCTGGGGGAAAGCGAACAAGCAGGGTGCCAGGCGCTCGGTTCTGGACGTGCTGAGATTGGCGCGTACGGCAGACACCGAAGGGGACAAGCGGACAGTTATACATACAAGTCCAGGCTGCTCTTCTGCACACAGTGCAGAAACCATGTGCTGTGCTACATGGACAGCTTAGACGAGATGCTGGAAAGGTACCTGATAAAACTAAGTATCCACTCATGATAACATAAACTCTTAGCAAACCAGAAACAGGAGGGAACTTCCTTAATCTTATAAAAGGTATCTACAAAAAACCCCAAAACAAACCCCATCAAACAGAACGAAGCAATGAAACTTTGCTCTCTCCTCAGGACAACGACAGCAGCGCTCCTATCACTATCGCTATTTCTCTTCCACACTGTGCAGAAGTCTGGCTAGTGTCGTAGGTAAGATCAGAGGTTAGACGGCTAAGTATTTGAAAAGAACAAACATGCACTATTTGCAGCTGATATGATTGAACTGATAGAAAAGCCAAAGGAATCCATAAACTTAATATATTAAGAATTTAGTTTGCTGATTCAGTATCAATATAAAAAAATCAATTAAAAGTTCTTCTAAATCAGATAGTTAAAAAAGGAAATTTTAGGAAATACTATTTACAGTAACATCCAAAACTAAGATAACCAGGCATATATATACAGCAAAAGACAAAATGTTATAGAGAAAATGATAAAACTTTATTGAAAGACATTAAAAATCTACCCAATGGAATACTACTCGGCCATTAAAAAGGAGGAAATCTTACCCTTTGCGACAGTAGGGATGGATCTGGAGAACATTATGCTAAGTGAAATAAGCCATCAGAGAAAGACACACACCATATGATCCCACTCATATGTGGATGTAATGAACAATATAACAAAGCAGAAACAGACTCGTAGATAGAGAGCAGACTGACAGCTGTCAGAGGGGAGGGAGGTTTGGGGGCTGGGTGGAAAAGGCGATGGCATTAAACAAAAACCAAAACAAAACAACTCCTGGACAACAGCATGATGGCGACCAGAGGGAGGGGTGGGGAGGCAGAAGAGGGTCAAGGGGATAAAATGGAGACAGAAGGAGACTTGACTTGGGGAGGGAGACACAATACAATATACAGATGATGTATTATAGAATTATACACCTGCAACCTATATAATTTTATTAAGCAATGTCATCCCAATAAATTCAATAAAAAAGAAAAAACAAACAAAAGTCTCAGTAAATATAGAGCTATGCACCATTCAATAGGAGAATCAATACTGTCGAAATGTCATTTCCCCTCAAACTGATCCACAGGCTCAGGGTAATTCTGATCAATGTACCAGACTTTTTTTGTGGAACTTAATAAAATAAACATTCCAAAGGGTTTATAGAGGTCCAAGAGTCAAGAATAGCCAGGAGACTCTTCAAAAATAAGAAAAAATGGACTTAAAAACAATGAAAATTAAGAGAAGCACAGAACTGGAACTACAGAGAAGCAGACCTGAACAGAGAAAGCACACGTCTCCCTGTCCACAGACCCTTGATGTCTGCCAGGATCCCTGCGATGGTGCTGGGTCGGGGGAGCGGTGTTTCAATAGGTGGTCCTTGGACACCAGCTTTCTACATGGAAAGAAGATAAAACTGGGCCTTACCTCTATCCTCCACAAAATGCATTTACAGGTGGAAGTATCTCTTTTTAAAACAAAAATGGAATCATTTGATATGAAGCGTTCACGCTGGATTCCCACTGAACATGATCATCTCCCCGTGCCAGTAAACGTACAACGTTCTAAATAAGGCCGAAACGTATTGAATCGGTCCCGATTAGCTTGTTTCAAATGTTTTGCTGTTATAAACACAGTAAACACCACTGCACAAGAAACCCTAATTTCCACGCACTCCACACCCCTAAAGCCTCTTTGAGACTCTGATTATATGTCTTTAAATGATAAATGAACATTCTAAGCTATGACTTGGCAGCTTCATTGTCTTTGAATATTTTATTGCACTTGCTTTTATTTTTGCAAAGAGGTGTGGAAACAGAAAATGGATGTGCTGCTCCTTGGGATAAGCAGCACAGTGCCATACACTTTTGTAATTGCCACGGAGACGAGAAGCACTCAGCCTGCCATGTGGCTAATAGAGAGCCACGACCACACCCTCAGTGAACGCGGCCGCTCACTGGTATTCCATCACGGAGAAAACGACATGAGCCACGACCACACCCTCACTGAACGCGGCCGCTCACTGGTACTCCATCACGGAGAAAACGACATGAGCCACGACCACACCCTCACTGAACGCGGCCGCTCACTGGTACTCCATCACGGAGAAAACGACATGAGCCACGACCACACCCTCACTGAACGCGGCCGCTCACTGGTACTCCATCACGGAGAAAACGACATGAGCCACGACCACACCCTCAGTGAACGCGGCCGCTCACTGGTACTCCATCAGGGAGAAAACGACATGTCGAAGAGCATGAACAAAATGCTGGAAATACTGTCACCTGAGGTGGGATTGGGTGTAAAGGACATGCATAATCAGAAATCTTATCTTTCTCTTTGAAATTCCTCTAGAACAGAATCTGTTTTCTTTAAACCATGATACATTCACTTTCACCAATGTTTCCAGAAGTCCATAATGTAAGAAATCAGGGACTGTCCACACTACGGATTAATCTGATGACTTCTGTAGGATAAATTCTAGAAATAGACTTAATAGGTCCCAAGGTATGATTATATTTTATTTTATTATTATTTTTATCCTCACCTGAGGTCATTTTTCCATTTTTTGTTCAGATAGAGTGGGAGGGAGAGAGATGGAGAGAGAGAGAGAAAAACATCGACGTGAAAGGGACACATCGAGTGGCTGCCACCCACACCACCCAACCAGGGCTGGGGACAAACTGCAACCGAGGTACATGCACTTAGCAGGAACCGAACCTGGGTCTCTCCGGACCGCAGGCTGACGCTCTAACCGCTGAGGCAAACCGGCCAGGGCTCAAGGTATGATTATATTTTAGATGCTTCAGATATACAGCCAAGACACCATCAAGAAGGGGTGCTCCGATCTACATGCCAGCTCAAATAGCGAGCCTGCCCACACCAACACTGGACACCAGCATGCCTGTTAATCTGTGACAGTTCAGTAGTTCCTGTTTCAATGTGCACTTCTCTGACGTTGAGACGTGTTCTGTTTTCTTACCTATGAAATACAGGCAAAAGTTATAGCTACCTAATAATCTAGACATGATGGTTACACGAGCTGATATGGAAAATCCTTAGGACAGGGCATAGCACATAGTATATATTCAGTATATATGAGGTTTTTTGGATTTTTTTCCATCTTTCTTTCTTTTGTGAATTTCTATTCTTGCCCTTTGCCTGTTGTTTATATGAATCCTTTGCCCGTTTCTGACTGATCTATCCTAAGGAGTTTGCCATAAAGGAAAGCTATTAACTCCTGGTTATCATGTTCTATCACTTACCCCAATTTGTCATTAAACATTTTGTCTGTCATTTCTTTTTTAGTTATACATAGACAATGCATCAATATGCTGTTTGCCTCAGGGTCCATGCTTAGAAAGAGGCCTTTGTCCTCAAGTTTATATTGATAATCACTTAGATTTCACTCTAGTTCTATTTGTTTACATTTACTTCTTAATTTAGGAGGTAAAGGGAGTTATGTCACAGAATGAACATGCATTACTTTTACAGTTAGAACACCACTCAGTGCTCTGAGTATTGACTTGGAATCCACATTCCAGTGCATGCATCTCACATGTTCACCAATATGTGCAATTCCATGTGCCAGTTCCCAGAAGTACCAGGGCAACGTGAGCGCGCAACTGATTTGCACAAAACCTGATCATCATAATCAGTCTAGAGCCCAGGTAACGTCCTGCTGGCGTTCTCGTCACTATAAACTCCCAGGCCTCCTCGGCGCAGGGGTCAGCCACCTTCCTGTGCCTGGCCCGTGAGTGCGCAGGCCTCGAGGCCACAGTCTCCGGCACGGCTCCTCGTTCTGCCTCCGCGGCACGGGAGCGGCTCGGACCGCATGAATGCGGACGACACGGCGTGTTCCAGACACTTGGCTTATGGATTTGAACTTGAATTTCATCTACTTTTCAGGTATCACCAACTAGCCATTCTTTTCCCTTCCAACCATTTAGAAATGAACAATCACGTCTTAGCTTGTGGGCTGGACGGAAACAGGCGGCAGCCCGCTTGCCGACCTCTGCTTCGTTTCCGCGCCCAGTGCGCCGTCCGCAGCAGCGGCCACGGCAGTGTCGTAGTCGGTGCCTTCCGGCACATGGCCACCAGCCGCATACGGCGACTGAGCGCTGGAAACATGGCCCCTATGACTGCAGGCATGAGTTTTCAATGTTACTTAATTCTAATTCATTTACGTTTCAATTGCCAGTGTGGCTAGTGGCTGCCATACCGGGCAGTGCCTATCAATAGACTGGACTCCACAGGTCAGCATCCAGGTGTGTGTACATATACATGTGTACATATACATAAATAGGTATGTATATATAGTTTTTCTCCTGGGGACCTACACCTACATATTTAGTCACAAAAATAATGGATATTTACTCAAGCAAAAGTTCCATGATTTTTAATCCTGTGACGAATGGGAGCAGGCCAGCTGTCCGCTCTAGAGGCCCGTGGCCCTCGTCCCAGCAAGCAGAGCCCAGAGCACGTGATCGAGCCCTAGGCTTTGGGCCACTTCGCTCGGCTGTCGCTTCTCACTGCTGCTGTTCCAAAAGGCGCGCACACCCTCTTTCCCGGTCCCTCCTGCCGACCCGCACAGGGTGGAAATACAAACACTGTCTCGGCGGAAGAGTGTGTCGCCTTTGTCACTTCTCCCAGAGGCCAACTGCTTTTCTAATAAAGCACACTTACCGCCAGGTCGAGCTCACTGTTCCGTGTCGTGATGGACAGTTCGATGGTGGACAGCTGCACGTCCCTCCAGACCTCGGGGCTCACCTCGCGGGGAAGGGCTGCACAGATGCATTAGACACAGGTCACTTTCTCCCATTTACCTTCCACCACCCGCCACCCACGGCCAGCTGCTCGGCTGGCCTCCCAGCCCATCTGCTGACCGCCCCTCTTTCTCCACTGCATACTTCTTACACCCAGGATAGGGCCAGCCTCAATGCAGTCTCTGCGCCTGAAACATCCCCACCAACACAGCCAGAAGTACATCAAGGTCTGTGACAGAAAGGGGGCCACCAGGGTGTCCCACGCATGGGACACTGCTAGCGTGGGCCCTGCTCTGTGCGCTCAGAAGGCTTCCCCCCAGTGATCCTCGAGAGGCGTCTGCTCTCGGTGCGCCCGACCCTGATTTGGGGTCTGCTCGCAGTCCTGCACCGAGCAGGGTCTCAACCTTCACCTGCCCGCTGCTCACCGTCCTGCGGCTGTGCCCAGTAGGACGCGAGCCTTCGCAGGATTCTCCGGTACAGAGAGGGCCGCGGAGGGGCCTCCTCTGCCCCACTGGGAGGTCTCTCTGTAGGTCCCGTGTACGAGATGGAGGCTTGATGAGTCTGGGGCCACTCCTTTCAAAATGGAGAGAAAAACATCTGTTGTGAACACAGAGTTCCAGCCTCTGGGGGCTCCTCTCTGCAGAGGTCAGTTAGTGTTCTACCCGTAACTGCTAGAAAGCCGGCCGATGTCCCATCTGAGCACGGCACCCTCGAGCTCCCTCTGCCTCCGAAGGCCTGCCTCGAAAACCACGCGCTGAGCCCGTGGCTGCTGCCTCCACTGAGCTCTGCAAGGGCAGAGGACTCAGGGGACGCACGCCACTGCTCGTGCTTGTCCGAACCCCCGGTGAGTGAGCAGAGGTGAGCCCGCGGACTGATCTCTGGCGGGGACACTGCTGGTGACCGAAAGGAAAATGACGGAAGTCAGCTTGGTCAGATACCTCCTCACTTCTCATCAACACGGAGGCCGGAGGTCAGCCCAGCCTCGCTGCCCAGCTCAGGGCCTCTCGCTCCTGCTTCAGAGATCACCCTTCTCACACTCCGGGGTTTGTCTTCTAGTGTCACCGTGTCACCGCGTCCACAGGAATGGAAACACAGCCTCGCCCTCAGCCCTTGGCGTCACCTCGAATTCGCCACAGACACTCGTTTCCATAGCCCATGCCGGTCCTTCCTGCCTCCCCGAACTATCCCTCTCGAACACCGACAACGCTGACATCCCTACTCTGTGATGGCCCCGTATTCTAGTCATCTGGCCGATTCTTGTGTGCCCAACATGTCTCTTAGGGCAAACTAACCCTCTGTTCTCAAGTTTCCAGGGGTGAATTACAGAAAAGTAATCATTCTGACTTTCCTCACTCCACCTCTTACTCAACTACTAAAACCATCCTCTTTTCCCATCGCTCTTGGCCCCTCGTGCCTTTTGTCTTCCACGTGTGCCCCGAGAGCCCTCGTGCCGGGGCAGCCTTGTCCCCGGGCTTCGTCCTTCGCCTCAGGCTCCGTCTCTGGAGGGGAAGTCGCTGCGGAGCACCGACACGGAGACCACCCAGACAGCTGACCTGTGTCACACCCGTTCTCGGTCTCAAGTTCTCAGTGCCTCTCAATAATCCTTCTAAACCCCCTATTTCATGTTCCTTCATATTCCCCATACCACCACCACCACCACCTCGTTTTCAGCAGGTCCCCTGCCTTCCCACCTTCAGCGAAGACCCCCGGACCTCTCCCTAACTTAGTTTCCGGGAGCACCCCTTCAGTCTCCCGTCTCCGGGGAGAGGTGTCCCACCCCGTCCAAGGCTAACCCAGTACTTGGGATCCCACACCCTCTACTTCCTCTCGGACTTTGCCAGCTCAGCCACGCGACCCCTCCTTTCGTCCACCTCTCCCCTTCTTCTCTCTGTTGCTTCAGGGTAGAGACGTGGATAGCTCTCCAGTTAAAAAACAACTCCTTGACCCCGTTTTCTCACTAGCTTTTGCCTTTTCTACCTCCTTCCCTTCAAAGTCAGGCTCTGGAAGGAGCGGCCTACCCGTCTCCACCTCCTTACCGCCCCGTGGTCCTCAGCCTCTCAGCGTGGCTTCAGCCCTCCACTTAGCCCACAAACCTTCAGAGCCGCCGGAGTCAGAGTACCCGCTGGTCTCCAGTCGGACTCTGCCGTCGCTGCCTGGGGTCGCCCTTCCTCCCCGAGATTCTCTCTTCATCGGCGTCTCAGCACGCTCCCCTCCACTTCCTCCTAGAACCTCGCAGGCTTCTTCTCTGCTCCTAAGGGCCATTCCTGGCCATCTGTTCTCGCCATGGCAACTTCACCAAACCCAGAGCTTTAAAGCTATTCATACGCTTAAGACATTGAAATTAGTTCTTCAGCCCAGATCTCTGCTGAATTCCAGACCTAGGTCACAACTGTACCCCCCCCCCCGGTCTGTACCACGGGTCTGCTGAACCCCATAGATGCCCAAATGAAACTCTCACCTTTGTTCACAAACCTGACCTTAAGCCAGTATTATCAACATCAGAGGAAAGCCCTGGTTACCAAACTGGTCCCTCAAACCAGAAATCTGGGAATCCTGGACTCCTCCCAACCTTTGCGGTTCCTCCTCCGTGTCCCCGGAGCCCACCCCATGTGCCAGTGCTCACCGCCACCCATCTCCTGACGCCCTTGCCGTCAGCTCCCCACGCCTGTCTCTTGTCCATGCTGCTGCCCAACAACTTTTTTTTTTTTATCCTCACCCAAGGACATTTTTTGCATTTATCTTCAGATAGAGTGGGAGGGAGAAGGGGAGAGAGACAGAGAAACATCGACGTGAAAGGGACACATCGACTGGTTGCCATCCATACAACCTCAACTGGGGCCGGGGACAAACTGCAAACTGTAACCAAACTGCTACATGCCCTTAGCAGGAACCGAACTCGGCACCCTCTGGTCCGCGGGCCGACGCTCTAACCACTGAGCCAAACTGGCCAGGGCAGCCCAACAACTCTAAAACGCAGACCTGGTCAGGTCACTCCCTGCTGAAGACTCTATGCGTCCCCAGTGCTTTGACAGATGCCAGAGCCCCCCTGCCACAAGCTGCCCCCACCTATCCTTCGAAGTCCCCTTCCGGCCATTCCACTGCCACAGTGGAAGACTGGGTCACTCCACTGTGACATCACATATCCCGGCTCCTGCCCCGAGGATGCCCTTTAGCTCCTGCCCCGCGAGGACCGCTGACCTCAGAGGAGCCCCTCTGCTCCCCCTTGTCCTCCACGCGTCTCATCACACTCGCCAGACCCACTTACTTGGACTTCACTCCCAGCACATGGGCACTTTCCAAGGGCACAAACCTGTCTTTGGACTTTGTATTCCAGGCACACGGCAGGCTGGCCACACGACAGACCGTTTGCTAGCGAGATGGCGGAAGCAGTGTGCCTCTCCCGGTCCTACAACTTACACGTGTTGTTCCTCGATCCCTTCCCAACTGCATGCACCACTCTGCCAGGGATGATGCCCTCGAGCTACGGCAATAATGCCTTTTACTCACTGGAACTCACTTAGAAGGTAAAGGGAGCAATGTTTTGCAATGGACACATACTACTTGTATAATTAGAAAGCCACGTGATAATCTGCATACACGCATAAGAACCAAACGTTTCACTTTATTCGAATGTCATCTGCCAGTCCTCAGATGAGTCAGCCAAGCTGTGAGTATACTACTTCGATTTGCATAAAAGCTGAACACAGTATGTAGTCCGCAGACAAGGATGATGTCTATCAGCATTTCCATGAACACACATTGTCCAGCTTTTCTCTGCGCATACAGCCTACCCACACCACCCTCTGGACCTTCCTCTGCAGATGGGGATGCTCTGCACCTGGCCCGCCCACAGTAACCACGACCCGACTTGGCGAGCACAGGCTGCATGGTAAGGCATATTCTGATACAAATCTCCAATTCATTTCTAGACACTAACACAGACACGCAAATGACTGAGGAGATACAGGTCATTCTCTTCTGGTTTGTCTGGCCAGAGGGAGTGAATGAACAGGCAAAGGGAAGCGGAACTTTAAAAAGAAATGAACTATGGGCTTGGTATCGGAGAGAAGGAGCTGGTACATGAGGAATGCTTTCTGCATTTGTATGTAAGTAAATGTCCCCCATTTTAGTACTGGAGCATGTCATATACATCTGTAGCAAGAAATTTTAAAAAAATCCAAAACACACATCATGGAGTAACAGCAACATAACTCGGGGAAGAGTTCTACATTGTAAAATGCACTTACCTGAAGCGTGCTGAAAAAGTGAGCTGCTTTGGTTTTTAGGGGCCCCAGATACCAGTACCTGAGAAAGATCAAGATAAAAATCTAATTAGAATATTAAAGGACCGATCAATGTGATAGAAATTACAACTGCACTATGAGTGTCCGCTCTGGAGGCTTGGGGATTATGGTTTGGCAGAAGAGTATTACTAGGTTTTTCATCTGCATTCCAACGCCATGTCAAACAGTACGCGATGAGTTACACAGCAGGTGGAGCCTTGCGGTTCACGAGGGATTATTATCGGTCTCCTTGAACCTCTGAATTCGTCTGTCGCTGTCGTGCACACTTACCCGCGGCACACAGTTGCGTACACATCCAAAGAGCACCGAGTAGAGGATGACAAGCCACGAGGAGAGGCAGTGCTGGTGACCTAACGTGTGACCCAAGCCACACCTTCCCACTCGCACACACACACAGTGGAATGTGCGCAGCAGCGTAACTTCTCATCACTGCTGCTGTGCGGTTTTAAAGGGCCACGGGAAAATCTGGGGGTGAAGAGGGTCTACTCCTATTGCTTAATACATAAAAGCTGCGGAAGAGGCA
Organism: Molossus molossus; assembly: GCF_014108415.1. Taxonomy (NCBI): domain Eukaryota; kingdom Metazoa; phylum Chordata; class Mammalia; order Chiroptera; family Molossidae; genus Molossus; species Molossus molossus. Next base: position 102,867,158 of record NW_023425401.1, on the reverse strand, counting down.
ACGGTGCCTACTTGGAATTGGAAAAGTGGTAAAAAGTAGATTGCGCTCTTCAAATGTATCTGTCACCAACTGGCCCATCTTAACTGCTCCCTATTGATTCTGATCGATACACATTTATTTAGCACTTATGGAGGAAACCAAAGAAAAAGAGAGTATATAATTCCTGCCTTTGAGGGCTTATAATTCAAGAAAATATGGTTCAAAAGGTAACAGAAAACAGTGAACGACTACATAAACTGATCGCTCCTCGCTGGCGAGGAGAGCCGAGAAGGGACAGATCGTCGAGGCCCAGCAGCACTGGAACAGCCGCTCGTCGACGAGGCACGAGCACACGGGCGGCGTGGACTGAGGCGGCACTGGGTTCAGACACATGACGGAGGGAAAGGGCTCACTCCAGGCAGGAGGAGTGGCCAGGGCACAGAGGGCACCGAGGCGACAGCCAGAGCCAAGGCTCGTACAGACACGTAACTGCAGGCAGGGGTGGTGCTGGGCCAAGCTGGGCCTCGGATGCCCAGTGAGGAGTCTAGATGTCACCCAGCGAGCACTGTGGAGCTATTCTCATTATTCTTCAGCTCAATACTGTGAGGCTACTAACGAAGACCTTGTCACTGATTTTTTAAAATATTTTTTCTTTATTGATTTTAGAGAGGAAGGGAGGAAGAGGCGGGGGGGGGAGAGAGAGAAACATTGATGAAAGAGAACATTGATTGGCTGCCTCCTGCATGCCCCCCACTGGGAATCTGGCCCACAACCTGGGCATGCGCCCTGACCGGGAATCGAACCTGCGACCTCCTGGTGCGTGGGTCGATGCTCAACCACTGAGCCACCCCGGGCGGGTGGATCATCTGATCTTTTTCCAGCTAATGTGATGATCTGCTTCACTTCCCAGGTAGCCAGACAGGCACGCCCACGGGCACTTGATGTCTGGATGTCCACAGTTCCTTTCCTCCCACCAAGGGCAAGTGTTGACACTAGGCGGGCCGCCTTCTGATGGCCAGAAAGTCACTGCCTCTCTAGTTTCTTCACACACACACCCCGCTTCTCCAGAATGGTCCTCGTGGAGGTATGAGATAGCCCGAATTTTAAGGTCCCTTGTTCACAGATCAATCAGAACAGGGGCCAGTGTGAGGGGCAGTCCCAGAGGGGCCACCTGTGCTGGTGCTTAGCTGTTGATCAGCACATCTTAGAAAGCAAGTCGTCCTCACCAGACTCTGTCCAGGAAAACGGAGCAGTTCCTCTCGGGGAGCTGCTGGTATTATTTGACATTGCACATCACGCACAGGGTAACTTGTGGAATCAAGATAATCCCAGCAGACTTGCAAATAGAAAGATGTGAAATATTAAATAACGTGGAGTGTAAAACAATACAGTGACTTCTCTCTATTGAATTCCCCCGTCAGGACTTCATTAGTGGGAATGAAGTGACCAGTGAGAGAAATCTGCAGAGACATGGTGGCGGGAACGCCTATGAAGTGCGAGATGAAAGCTGCGTGCGCCCGGCCACTGTGGCTCAGCGGTTGAGCGTGAACCACGCACCAAGAGGTTGCTGGTTCGATTCCTGGTCAGGTTACATGCCAGTTGTGGGCCTGATCCCCAGTAGGGGGCATGCAGGAGGCAGCCAGTCGATGTTCTCTCTCATCAATGTTTCTATCTCTCTCTCTCTCTTCCTCTCTAATATCAATAAGGAAAAATTAAATTTAAAAAAAAAACTGTGTGTGAGATCGATCATAATTCATTTAACCTATAAAAAACTGTAAGCCTGATTTTTAAACATGGCCGAAAGCCACACCCACCAGGTGTGGAGTGAGCCTCACACAGCGGCCCAGCCTCAGGAGCCCTGGGCCTGCAGGAGCCCCGCCCAGACAGAGCATGACCACTGCTCACCCAGCTGAGTTTCTCGAGGAATTCTCCGAAAACAAGTCCACTCCCCGAAGAGCCGGGACGGCCCTGGCCTCAGCAGGCCTGTCCCTCCACCTCCCGACACCCCGGGCTGCCCCGGTCCATCCCCGGGGCCAGCGTGGGGCCTCGGTCCGCTCGGCCTTCCACAGCAGCTCTCGGGGACCGTGGCACCAGATAAGCAGGGTGCAGGGTGACAGGCAGTCCAGTGCCCGTTCGTCCAGCTTGAGCCTGGAATAGTCTATCTAGAAAAAATATCCTCACCACCAAGCTAGGGTGGAGGACACTGGAACCCCCCCCCCCCCCACCTTTCTGCACAAGACGCAAGCCTTGGTCCCTCTCAATCATACATAAGGCAGCCTCCACACCCACCACATCTATTCCGAGAGGGTCACTGCACACTGACACCTCAAAGACAGGGACAGAAGGAAGAGTTTCTGAAAAATCATCACAATCCACACAGTCATCCTTTACTTGCTAACTTTGACGCCAGCGTCTCGGAAGGACCCCCACCGCAGGCCGGTCACTGCGAACACGGGTTGTTCCTTTTCACCCTGGAAGGAAATTACATTTAATGTCAATGAATGATGGCAAGAACCTAGAACTATCTACTGGTAAGTACCCAGCAAATGGTCACGGCCAGTTTTCATCAAACCAAATTCTAAAAGGATGTTCACAGAGTCAGAAATCAACTCTGAGTGTTCAGTAAAAGTACCTGAGTAAACCATAGTCTAAGTGGAGCTGATTTTTATATATTTACCCTCCTAAGTTGGCTGGCCAGGGAACATAGCAACGCCAGAGCTGGCTTTCACGCAGGAAGCCAAGCTCTCAGCCGGCACGAGAGAGGGCAAAGGAGAGGCCAACGCCCGCCGCCCCCTCCACCCAGGCGGTCTCGGGTTGGCAGGCTCTGAGCGTCCGCCTGAAAGGAAGAACTAGGAGGATTCCATGGACCTTTCTGGTTGCCTTAAAGTCAAGTGCTATGCCCCACAGACGTCCGCACGGGAAAACGCCCTCTAACCCTCCCGGGACAGCGCCACGGGGATGCCACCTGGCAGCAGTGGCCGTCAGCCACACAGTCTAGATTCTATTTCTGTCCCCAGTACATTCAGTCACATGACCAGAGGTCTTTTTTTTTTTAATTTTGTCAAATAAGGTACTAATAATATACACCTTGCCTTCCTCGTTGAGTTGGAGGTCCAAAGGAGATGTGAACGCACACTGAACAGAGCAAAAAGCTAATGAGAGCCTCCAAGGACCTGTCTCTTTATCTCTGGAGACTCCGCAGTTGCATGTTTAGTTGGGATGGGTTCCGTCTTTGAAAGAAGAGGAACGTGGTAGTGGGCTTCAGCTACACGGAACGCTCCCCCAACTGCTGAAACAATTTCCGGGAGCGAGGACACACAAGACGACAAGTCCCATTTAGCAGGGCCTCGGAAACCACAGCAGAGGCTGCTGTGCTGTCTTCTGTGAGTTGGTTTTAAAAGATTGCTCCTTCCTGGGCTGTACTCAGAGCCTGTGGTTAATCTGACCCAGTTTCATCAACTCATAAAATCAGCATATTTGAGAGGAAAACATAAAGGAGACAAGAGACATTTAAGAATTTCCAGTTATCCCTGGCTGGTACGGCTGAGTTGGTTGCTTGAGTGTCGTCTTGAGCACCAAAAGGTTGCCAGTTTGATTCCCATTCGGGACATAACCAGGTTGTGGGTTTGATCTCAGGTCAGGGCACGTCTGAGAGGCAACCAGTTGATGTCTCTGTCTCTCTCTCTGTCTCTCTCTCCCCCCCTCCCTCTCCTTTCTTCTCTCTCTGAAACCAATAAAATAAAATTTAAAAAAAGGATTTCCAGTTAATTCCTAGTTACTCTGGAATGTATTACTTTTAACATATATGTAAGAAGCAATAAATCACTTGGTTATTATGATATATCTGGATTCACCTTCTTGGGTGATAACATTTGAAAGTATCTTCACAGATGCCGACCTGTAGGAACTTCGCTAGGTTAGAATTTCAGCACAGTCCTTTCATTTTGTGAGAACAATTCAGCTTTAATTATATACCAAAGACTCAAGTGCAGCTTAAATCATGTTTATCATGACCAATGCGCTCATGGTGGAGGGTCCCGATGTCACTGCATGAGGAACAAGAGGCTGCAAGCTCATGGGTTGGCCGACTGTGAGTACACTTACAGTCAATGCTATACACCCAGCAGCAACATTTCAGAATGGAAGTTATATTAAGGCATATTTTCCCCTTTGAAATTATTAAGTAATCTGTGATACTATGTGGGTATTTATTTCTCAACAACCTTTGATTGTTTGTTAATCCTCACACGGATATTTTTTCCATTGATTTTTAGAGAGAGTGGAAGGGAGGGGGAAGGAGGAGAAAGAGAAACATCAATGTGAGAGATACATTGATTGGTTGCCTCCTGTACGCACCCTGACCAAGGCCAGGAATTGAACTTGCAACCCTCTGGAGCACAGGCCAACGCTCTAACCACTGCACCATCTCTACCTTTTATCTAATAGTTTTAGCAGCCATTGAGGGTCTCTGCCTGAATCAACGATTTCTCTGGTGATTATCAAGCAGTAATTCTCTCCCTCTGTCATTCCTTCTGCATTTACTGACTGGCAATTCTCCTGTAATACCCTGTGGACTCATGGAGTCTCCATTTTTACCTAATGTATTATATTCCATTAGCACTGTTCTCTTTGATGTTCCAACTGTCCCCAAACAGCCCAGCAGGATTCCATCAGGCTGGTCCCTACGCCTCGGTGTTGCCCCTCAGGCTTTGAGCACTTCTCTGCCCTGTCCTGGCCCCGCCTCTGAAAGCCAGCCCTCCGGGTCCTGGTAACGCATCTTACAGAACAGACTTAGACACCAAAATCTGGGTGCCAGGTATGCTGGTTGCTGCTGGGTGTCACTGGTTCTAAGCAATATATTTGCAGAGCCAGCAAATATATAAACAATTCATGAGTTCCTCTACAAATCAATCAGAAAGTGTTAAACAACCCAACAGAAAAATGGGAAGTTCTGCCCTGGCCGGTTTGGCTCAGCGGTTAGAGCCTTGGCCTGCGGTCCAGAGACCTGGATTCGGTTCCCGCTAAGGGCACATACGTCGGTTGCGGTTTGTCCCCGGCCCTGGTTGGGTCGTGTGGGTGGCAACCACTCGATGTGTCCCTTTCACATCGATGTTTCTCTCTCTCTCTCTCCCTCCCACTCTATCTGAACAAAAAATGGGGGGAAAAAATGTCCTCGGGTGAGGATAAAAAAAAAGAGAAAAATGGGAAGTTCTGCTCCCATCTAGGATGTAGGAAGTTACGAAGAACAGTGTTCCCACCCTAAAAATGAGAACAATCTACAAAATCACAATACTTCTTATGCCTATCAGAGGGCTGCAGTTATAAGACAACCAGGTAACCTGAATTCCAAGGAAAGATGAACCCTTGCAAAGGACAGATGGGACAAGAGAAGGATTTCACCTTTGGCAGAACATGGGAGACAGAGGCCACCACGCAGACAGGTAAGATGAAATCAGGCCTGTCCTAGTGCTTTATATCTAGTAGTTCTTTTAATGCTCAAAACAGCCATATGAGGCAGAGAAACACTGAGGTCCCAAGTTAATCCACAGAGGAACTAAAAATAGTGACATAACTATATTGGGAGGAGATAGAGAGCAATTTTCATGCATAACAAAGAGGCTAAGAGATAAGGTCTAAAACTGATAAATCAAAAACTAATATCATATACTTAAAGTGCTGAACTGGACACTTAATAACGGTTATAATGGTAAATTTTATGTATACTTTTAACAACTTTTAAGAGCATTATAAGCATATTTATTGGTGGTGACTAGAATAAACAGGTAAAATAATTTTTCTCTGGGAAGTTATGCTTGGAGTAGGAAAGCATCTCATTTTCTCATCTGGACTGCTACCTTGTTTTCTTCATGGGTGTTACTTTGTTCATATTTTCACACTCAAGAAAGGACTGTACCTTGATCTGCAAGACATCAAGTGGGACTGTCTCCCCTTTCACAATGGCAAGTGCAGCATCAGTAATATGTCTAAAAGATAACAAGAAGGAAATGGTCATGTGTGGAAAATAAGCAACACCTCCCCCCACCGCACACACACTTTCTCTCTCCTCTCCCTCTCCCTCTCCCTCCCCTGCCCATGGTATTAATAACTGGCTCAGGAAACAAAGACATAGTCCTTCAAAATACTCTGAGAAAACGGAACAAAGGAGTATAAAAGAACGACTGACACAAATATAGCGGAAGGCTCTGATATAGATCAGAGCGAAGGCTTTGCAAAGAGAAGTTTATACAAGGTACCAATCATTTATTTACTTACTAGTTATTGAGTCTCCACAATATGCCTGATCCTGATCAGTGGAAATATGATACTACTTAAAGAAGTAATAATAGAACATGTCTCATTCATTTTGAGAAATTCAAGCACTTCACAAAGCCATACCCCGTATTACTCTAACAACCACCCAAGGGCAAGTAAAGGGCAGGGATCGTTCGCGTTATCTTAGAAAAATGTAATCCAGAACCCAAGACATACTCCTCTTATTTTTCAAGATTACTAGGATGTACTTCAATTTAATTGCTGGTTCTTTTGTTTAAAGACACAATACTGTTCCCATTTACATTCTGATAGTCAGTTGAAAATCTATAGGTAAAAATGTGTGCACTCTAAGCATCTGTTCATGGCACGAAACTAAGCCAGGCTTAGAAACAGTTCAGGGGGGATTTTGTGTGTGTGTGTGTGTGTGTGTCATTTCTTTATTCAAATTAAAGTCCAAATAAGATCTCTGCACTGCAGTTAGTTTCTGTCTCAAGTCTCTCCTAACCTATAGCTCCCTGTGCTTTTCTCTTCCCTGCTGTTAAAGAAACGGGCTGTCTCCCTGAGTTTCTGAGGGTTTGGGTTTTACTGATTCCATCCCCATGGTGTTAAAATGTGTCTCCATTCCCTGGACTTCCTGAAAATGGAAAATCTGTATCAGAGTCAGCTTTGAGTTTTGGGCAAAAAATACTCTATAGGTGGGGGTATTTCCATCAGCAAGTACATAAAATCTGGTTGTCCCTCTTTTTGTGATGACAGAAAACAATAATCATTGGCTGAATTTATTAACAGAGTTGCAAAGTGGTGATCTTTTAATTCTATTTACCCTCTAATTAAATTGGTGTACAAAGAGAAACTTTGCCTCATCAACAGTGTCGGTGCCCTGAAATATAGGGTCAATAAGAAAATCAGCATAAATACTTGTGTTGTTTTTTACTTTACCAATCTTCAAAATCAGCTGATTCCCAATTATCCTCTAAAAGTGATCAATGAATTTTTCATTTTTATTTTTCTTAGTATCTTTATAAAACTCATGAATGAATTGAAAAATATTTGATATGCTCAATAGATTACGGCCTTACTGACATTCAGACTGTCCCAAAAGGATGACTTGCAGCGGTGGGTACGGGCCAACTGATAACTAGAGCAAAGGAGGAGAAACAGTGCCCCCAGGCGCCGTGTCCCTTCGAACCAAGTGCAGGAGAAGCTAACAGCTCCTCCCTCATGCTTCATCATGCGAGTAGGTTTAAGTTTCAAAGGACTAGTTTAGCCCTGGCCGGTTTGGCTCAGCGGTTAGAGCGTCAGCCTGTGGTCCACAGAGACCCGGGTTCGGTTCCCGCTAAGGGCATGTACCTTGGCTGCAGTTTGTCCCTGGCCCTGGTTGGGTCGTGTGGGTGGCAGCCACTCGATGTGTCCCTTTCACATCGATGTTTCTCTCTCTTCCTCTCTCTCCTTCCCGCTTTGTCTGAGTGAAAAATGGAAAAATGTCCTCAGGTGAGGATTAAAAACAAACAAACAAACAAACAAAAAAAAAGGACTAGTTTAATACGTTAACTTGTTAAAAGTCAGATTTATTGAAATATAATTTATACACGGTAAATTTCTTCCTTTTAGGTATACTACTCTACAATTTTGACAAATGCCTTCAGTCACGTAACCATCACCAGGGCCAAGGTTCATAACACTTCCAACATCCCAGAAGGTGCCCTCATGGCCCCTGTGGCCACTCTGCACACACACCCGCCTCACCACCCATCAGCTCCTGGAAATGACCATATTTTCTGTACCTATAGTTTTGCTTTTTCCAAAATGTCATACAAATTGAATTTAAAACTATGGATCTTTTCCAGTTCAGTTTTTTAAAACTCTTAGCATGAGCCTGCGATTCATTCATGTTGTTCAACTCATGGACAGGTTGTTTCTTTCCCAGAGTACCATTCCATCATACAGACGCACCACAGCCAGCTGGCGGACATTGGCACTGCTCCCAGGTTTGGCAGTTACACACAAAGCTACTATGAGCATTCACATACAGGTTTTTGTATAGACATGTCTTCGTGTCTTTGGGGTAAATACCAAGAAGTGTGTGATTGCTGCTCATAAGTGGCATTCCGTCAGAAAGTATCAAACTGTTCTGCACAGTGGTGATACACACCATTCTGCACTCCCACCAGCACTGGAGTTTCAGTTGCTCCACATATTTGTCAGTGCGTGAGAACATCGGATTTTTGTTTGGTTTGGTTAAGCCATTCTGATAGATGCACAGTAGCATGTCAGAGTGGATTTAATTTGCATTTCCGTAACAGCTAATAATGAATATTTTTTTCATAGGCTTATTTGCCATCCCTGTCTGTTCATTGATGAGTCTGGTCAAGTATTTTGCCATTCTATTAGGCTGCTGGTTTTCTTATCATTGGGTTGTGAGTGCTCTTTGTATATTCTGGATACTGGTCCTTTATCAAATATGTCTTGCAAATATTTTCTCCCAATCTGTGGCTTGCTTTTTCATTTTCTTAACAGTGCTTTTCAAAGAATAGATGTTTTCAATTTACCTGAGGTCCAAATTATCTTTTTTTTTTTTTCTTTTATGGTTTCTGCATTTTGTGTCCTAAGAAATCAATGCCTAACCCAAGGTCACAAGGATTTTCCTCTAGAGTTTTTACATGTTTAGCTTTTACATATAGTCCATGATCCATTTCATGTTACTTTGTATGTGTAGTATGAGGTATGAATTATGGTTCATTTTCTTACATGAGGTTGTCTATTCCAGCACCTTTTGTTGGAAAAACAAAACTGTCCTTTCTCCATTGAATTGCCTTGGGGCCTTTGTTGAAAAATCACATTTCCACATATGTTGGGCCTAACTCTGGACACTTGCTGCTGCTGAGCTCTGTGTTTCCTCCTTTGCCAGCACCATGCTGCCTTCGTTACTGGAGCTTTAGACTCAGTCTTGAAATCGGACAGGGTTAAGTCCTCAAACTTCTGTATTCTTTTTCAAAGCTATTCTATCTATTCTAGCTCTCTATTTTGCCATATAAAGTTTAGATTCAACTTGCCAATTCCTACAAAAAGTCTTCGGGAACTCTGATTGGGATTGTGCAGAATTTGTAGGTCTATTCAGAGAACCGACAGCTAAATGTGGAGCTTTGAAACCCATGGACACAGATCTCTCTCCGTTCAGCTCGGTCTCAGCTCCTCTCCAATGTTTGCAGTTTTCATCATATAAATCTTATACCTATTTTGTCAGACTTATCTCTAAGCATTTCATGTTTTTCTAAAAATTTAGCAATGGTGGTATTCTACTGCCTTTATTCATTATATATTTAAAATAGAGTAATTATTATTAGTACTAAAGTAAAAAATGTAGTGTATCTAGAGTTTAAGTACAGGTGTAAGACATAAGTTATTTATAAATTATTTTAGGTTCCATTTTTAAAAAGAATAGTTTCTCTCTCAGTATGGCTCCTCCTAATTTATTCTGCTCTGTACAGCTCTGATTAATCATGAGAATTTGGTAGGAAAGTCACCTTTCCATGGCAACTGACTAGAACACCTATAAAATGTTCTTTCTTTTCCTTCTTTCTTTTTTTAAATACTTTCTAGGTGAAACAGTTTGCAAGAGAATTTAATTGTAGAGTCTAGACTCAGTAATTGCATAGTCATCCTATTATTTACTGTTTTCCATCCTAATTTTCAATAATACGCATAAAATCTTCAATGTATTGGGTAGTTTGCTATGCATAATTACTTATTTACCTAACTAGTCATTTTCATTTTTTTAAACAATCTTCTAAAATAAGTACTATTATTGTACATTTGACAAAATGGGGGAGGAAAGTGAGGTTCAGAGAGATTAAATAAAATTCCCAAGACAACAGAGCAAGCAGGTGGCAGAACAAAATCTGGCTTCAGGCCTCACTCCGAAGGTGTGTTCTCTGCACCTTGTGAGGCTGCTCTGCACACACCAAATGCAGAACCAGGGATTCCCAAAGGGCAGGCCCACATCTAATTATCTGTGCCCTACAGACCCCCCCATCAGTATGGTTGATGGGGGAAAGGGCATGGAACAGGAATAGATCAGTTGTTTACTGATTATTCACCTTACTAACTATAGGTAAGAGGTTTTCTTACAGATCCTGGGAAACTGAAACGTGTTGCAAGAAGAAAAACAGGGCTGTAAAAAGATAAGATGCCTTGGAGCCCAGGTGGGTCCATTTCTCAGAAAAGAAATACCTTTTCAGAACAGACCAAGGACAGGACATGCTTTGACTTGGTTGTGCCTGGACCCTGACCCCTCCTGGAGTTTGCCTCAGGAATGCTGACCATTCTCCGGCTCCAGGAACAGGCAGAGCTGTTTTTAACATCATAGAAAATGAACTACCTTGTTATTGGACTTCAAGATCCTAGAAGGAGACACATGGACCACAGATCCTGCGGCCCTTATCCTGCCCCTTGCACGTAGCCCTTCTTCGTTAACCCCAAATAAACAGCCAACTAATAGGAGACGTTAGAGCAGAATTTTCAGGATGACCTGCTGCTCTCTCCATACTGCCGACATTGCTGGAATAAACGCTCATACATGATTCAACCCTGTCTCTGCTTAATTTGGCTCAAGTAGTGACAGGCATCCTCAGACTCATTTTGTGTCTGGTTTCATGGTCAGGCTTAAAATGTAAACACCTAAGTCAAGAATTGAATGGATGTTGCCAACAAAATTAGGTACAACTTCAGATACTTCAAAACCCAAAAATATACACGTTAACGCAAATGCTTAAATTCTGGGTTCCTTATTAAGCAAGCTGGAACGTAAGGAATAACCTATTTTACTTTCTCATATTTCTCTATCAAAACGCCTTTACCCCATTTTTTCCCTTCTAATACAGAAACTATCTGTGAAGTAGGTAACAGTTTAGAAAATGAGATTCAGTTTAGGAAAAAGCAAGGCACACGAAGATAGCAGAAAGGATCCCTAAGCACTGTACTTACTCTGTGTAGTAGTTAGTACATTGAGAAGGTTAGGAAGAGCTTTTTTTATTTTTTTAAGTTTATATTTTACTGTTGACATTACTACAGATATCTGCATCCTCCCCCCACAGCACCCCTCCACCCAGCCCCGCCCCACCCCAGGCTTTCACCACAGCACCATCCATGTCCTTGGGCTATGCATATATATGCATATAAATTATTTGGTTAATCTCCTCCCATCTCCCCACCCCCTTGCCCCTCTGAGATCTGCCGTCCGGTCCATGCATACATGCCTCTGGTCCTATTTTGTTCATTGGACTCCACATATATGTGAGATCCTGGGATATTTGTTTGAGAGATTGACCTTAAAAACAAATGTTACAACTAAAAAAAAAAAAAACCTTATAATAATTTTTTTTTCAAAACTGCTTGGCAGAAGACAGCTACAATGTAACCTACATGTATCCTTCTCCAGCAACAACTGCAGGCTCTGGGCAGATCAGCACCGGGCACACAACTTATTTCTTTATGCTAATTCACCTGCAGCATTCCAACCTGAGATTCCTTTTCTTCCATACTAACTGTGGTACAACAAATCTTGACAGCAGTACAAAGAGCAAAGCCTGTTCTTTCCAGTAGCCTCAGGCATCTGCCATGTTCAGAGGTGGGCACAGTTCTGAACCCAGGGCAGAATGACTTAATTACCTAAGAGCCCTGGGGCACACTCTCAATTAAGTTTTCTCAATCTTTAAATTAGAACTAGAAGCAGCGGCATTAGCTTAACTACAGGGGGAAATCAGCTCCCCCAAAACGGAAGGCATGAAGACCTTGAGGGTGGTCACGCAGAGCACACATTGGCTTTTGGACAGGCAAGGAGTTCTCCAAGGGACATGTTCTCCCTCTGATCCCTGGCACATTTGGGAATGTTGGCTCCGCAGTTCAAATAATCAGTATTGATACAAAGGGAAAGACTAGCTCTCTAGTAACCAAGACTCAAACCAGACAGGACTTATCCTGGATAAGCAAAACTCAGTAATTCACTGCCAGGTCTACCGCCTCTCAGACACTCTAAACCGGGAATAAAAAGGATGGCAAACTGGAATGGGCTCAGGATGGTGGGTGAGGAGCTACCACCCCTTTGAGATTAAAGCATGAAATACAAGCCATGTTTCAATGAAAATCTGATATACATCTACGTTTATGCCTAGTGCTTCATATACAGACCCAGGCTTTTATAAAGATATATATGTGTGTGTGTGTGTGTGTATGTATATATGTGTGTGTGTTTGTGTGTGTGTGTATGTATATATATGTGTGTGTGTATGTATATATATGTCAAAAGAGATGATTCATACAACAGCAAAAATAAAGCTACAAAACCAGCCTAATCAAAATCCCAAAGAAAAAATTGACAGAAGAAAATCACCTGAGTATTAGTACTGTTATTGATTCTAAAGGGTAACCGCAGAAAATAGCGTAAGATTTTAATGAGGTCATTCGACATCTACCTGTTGCCCTCCCCCCAGGTGTCACAGGTTTCACTTTAACGATAGGGCAGCTGGCGATGGGAGTCTGGAGCCGATCTGCTGAGATTACATTATTAACCACTGTCAAATTCAAGACTCAGATTCAATATTCCCATCTACTTGGAGATGAGAGCCTTGTTTACATACTGCTTTGGAGAGAAACGAACAATAACAACAATTTGCCAACTCCGGAGGACACCGTCAGACTCACAGCGATGTAATTTAGACACCCGGACCCCACTGCTCCCCGGCTGCCTGTCCATGCCTCCCACTTAGGCATTCCCTGAAGGATGGGACTCTGTGTCGTGGTTTCAGCTACTTATGTTATCAAGATAATGAAGCCAAGGCTACTGGATCCATTTGCACAAGGGACTTGCTATTTGTCATCGATTTGTCATTGTGTATATTTAAAGCAAACAAATGATTAGTGCAAATCTGTTTTCACTAGAGAATCTCACAACATGAAAGCATGAAAACAGTTTGAATCAGGGGGGCCATCTTTATAATTGACAGAGGACGTGAGTGTCCACCTCCGTGCCTGCCCTGGAGACTGCATGTTCGATCACCAGAGCCCCACAAGCCACAGGGAAACTTCCCAGTGAGCTGAAAGGTCAGTCTCCGATCTAGGTCCTCTCAGTGATTGAGGTTTCAGGTCCCACGTGTGAATCTGCCATTCCCAGGCCCACTCAGCCACAGATGCCACCATCCCACATTGACAACCTACTGGACTTTGTTTCCACTGTCGGCAAAGAGGGTCTGACTCAAACTACTGGTCTGTCCCAGGGGGATGAATCCGATGGGAATCTTACTGAAGGTAGCCTGGGGAGAAAGAGGACAGTTTTTTTGTTATGGTCAGAAAACCAGGCTGAACAGAGAGGCACAGACATGTCTACTATGACAAGTAACTGGAAGTGACCCCGGCCCACCACCCTGCCTCCCTTCCCACCCCGGGACCAGCAACCAGGCAATACTTAGTGAGCAGTTCCTACAAGGAGGCAGTCCATGGAAACAACATGACTTTGCATTTGAAAGATACATTTTGGTTCAAGGAGGGTCTACAAGATATTAGACGAATGCACAATTGTGACAGAGGCTGTATTATGTTGTCACACTATTTGAAAAAGTTGCAGATAAAACTCAACTAAAAATATCTAACACGTACAGTAGCTGACGAGACGAACATGCTTTGTAAACCATCTCAAGTATAACGGAAGTGAAGAGAATACGCGGGTTTTGAGTAGCTAAAGGTTCCTAAAGACTGTTTCCAGAACAATCTATTATTACCCAATGGATGGGCGAGGGTCTTCTTTCTTGTCATTTGCTAAATATTTTAAACTACTGTAGAAAAATGTTTTAAAAAATGTCACAAACACTCATACATCCATGACGCAGATTTACAAATATTACACTTGTCCATATTTGCTTCAGATGTCTTAAGAAAAGAAATGATACAGATACGCTGAGGTAGGTGCCCATGCTCCCCTCCCCCTCGGCTCCCAGAGGACGCTGTGATCCCGGGCCCGATGCGCCCCTCCCCCAGCACTCTCCACTCCATTAACAGGGCGTGTTTGCTACATTTTAACACTCTGCAGAAATGCATAACATACTTTGGCAACCTGCCTGTTTTACTTACTATTTTTCCGATTTCACCATGAAATATCTATATCGCAATTTACTTACAAAGAAATCCTTTAAAAAAAGATTGTCTAAAAAAAAAACCGTGTATTTTGGACACCTCCTGGCGAAAGGAAGCTCTGTGTTCCCGAAGCAGAAAGTCCGCCGGGGCTGATAGTGCCCGAGGACCCCGGCAGCCTGCGTCTTTCTAACACCCAAGGACACACAGCTTGTGCTGACTTACAATATAAAATGGGGAAAAAGGTAAAAGGAAGTCGAGAGACATAAAAAGAACAGGAACATAAAAGCTAAAATGCAGTGATTCTTCTTAAAAGCTCACCTCATCTGCTCTTCGAAGAACTCCAGTAATAACCTGCAAATGTTAAAAAAAAAGTCATGAACATGTATTTCCTTCATCATAAAAGAACTGGATTCAGTTTTCACGGGCCACAAACTTGTTCTTGGTTTCTTCCTAGAAACTACATCAAAAGCTGAATTGGCTCTTGAAACACAGTATTCCCCAGTAGGATCAGAGCTAAATAACTGTTACTGTTGACCAAAGGCCCATAGGACAAGATTAGATAAAATAATGATAAAATCTCCACATTAGCAAAACTATAGTTTAAGTTCTAGAGGACGGGTACAGATGTGCTGCTCAAAGTAATTGTACAGAAGACCCTCGTCTGCTACAATGAAGCACATGTGTAGGAAAAAACCCACTCAGAGAAGACTGCTCTCCAAAATGTTTCTTACTGATAACGGTCAAGACAAAGAGGAGAGTATTCTCCCTATGAAAACATATTTTTTATTTGAATGTCTACATAATTTATTTTTTAATTTATTTTATTGTTGAAAGGATATTTCAAAATATAGTATGTATGTATGTCTTGTAAAAACTGAAAAATACCCAAAGTAAAAATATACTTCCTCGTAAACCCATCATGCAGAAGAACCATCACTAATCAGTGTCTATATTTTGGTACATTTCCCTCTGATTCCTTTTTCATTGGGGCACAATTTTATGACTGGATGATCCCAGATACAGGATTTGGTATCTTTCTTAGGAATGTTTTGTAAAGTACAGGCTGATGCCCAGGGCTCCCTTCACCTCTGGCCTCCCTGCATTTCAGGGTTAAACCGGCCATCAGCAGGTCTACTTCCTTCTTTGTTGGCAGGCTATCAGTATTCACACTTCATTAAAAACCTGTAAACACAGCCCTGGCCGGTTTGGTCGGCCCTGGGACCAGAGAGTCCTGGGTTCCTTTCCCACTAAGGGCACGTACCTCGATTGCAGTTTGTCCCTGACCCCAATTGGGGCCGTGTGGGTGGCAACCACTTGATGTGTCTCTCTCACATCAATGTTTCTCTCTCTCTCTTCCTCCCTCTCTCCCTCCAGCTCTATCTGAAGAGAAATGCAAAAAGTGTCCCCGAGTGAGGATTAAAAAAAAAACCTCATAAAAACAATCACAAGATCATCTGCACCATCTTTTATAAAAGAAGCTATTAAGGCTCACAGAACTGCTGAGTCAAACACAGGGTGGTCTCCTGCTTCCTGAACAGGGATGAAAGCACCAATGGGGGAAGGCGGTGGACTGGACACAGGATGGAAGGACCGAGTGGCAGGGCTGCCCGCATGGGCCCTGGGGTGTCCGATACCCAGTGCAGGTTCTAGTCCACTGCTGGGAAGGACCGAGAGGCAGGGCTGCCCGCATGGGCCCTGGGGTGTCCGATACCCAGTGCAGGTTCTAGCCCACTGCTGGGAAGGACCGAGAGGCAGGGCTGCCCGCATGGGCCCTGTGGTGTCCGATACCCAGTGCAGGTTCTAGTCCCACTGCTGGGAAGGACCGAGAGGCAGGGCTGCCCGCATGGGCCCTGTGGTGTCCGATACCCAGTGCAGGTTCTAGCCCACTGCTGGGAAGGACCGAGAGGCAGGGCTGCCCGCATGGGCCCTGTGGTGTCCGATACCCAGTGCAGGTTCTAGTCCACTGCTGGGAAGGACCGAGAGGCAGGGCTGCCCGCATGGGCCCTGTGGTGTCCGATACCCAGTGCAGGTTCTAGCCACTGCTGGGAAGGACCGAGTGGCAGGGCTGCCCGCATGGGCCCTGCGGTGTCCGATACCCAGTGCAGGTTCTAGTCCACTGCTGGGAAGGACCGAGAGGCAGGGCTGCCCGCATGGGCCCTGTGGTGTCCGATACCCAGTGCAGGTTCTAGCCCACTGCTGGGAAGGACCGAGAGGCAGGGCTGCCCGCATGGGCCCTGCGGTGTCCGATACCCAGTGCAGGTTCTAGTCCACTGCTGGGAAGGACCGAGAGGCAGGGCTGCCCGCATGGGCCCTGTGGTGTCCGATACCCAGTGCAGGTTCTAGCCCACTGCTGGGAAGGACCGAGAGGCAGGGCTGCCCGCATGGGCCCTGCGGTGTCCGATACCCAGTGCAGGTTCTAGCCCACTGCTGGGAAGGACCGAGAGGCAGGGCTGCCCGCATGGGCCCTGCGGTGTCCGATACCCAGTGCAGGTTCTAGTCCACTGCTGGGAAGGACCGAGTGGCAGGGCTGCCCGCATGGGCCCTGCGGTGTCCGATACCCAGTGCAGGTTCTAGTCCACTGCTGGGAAGGACCGAGTGGCAGGGCTGCCCGCATGGGCCCTGCGGTGTCCGATACCCAGTGCAGGTTCTAGTCCACTGCTGGGAAGGACCGAGAGGCAGGGCTGCCCGCATGGGTCTTGCGGTGTCCGATACCCAGTGCAGGTTCTAGTCCACTCCTGGGAAGGACCGAGTGGCAGGGCTGCCCGCGTGGGCCCTGCGGTGTCTGATACCCAGTGCAGGTTCTAGTCCACTCCTGGGAAGGACCGAGTGGCAGGGCTGCCCGCGTGGGCCCTGCGGTGTCCGATACCCAGTGCAGGTTCTAGCCCACTCCTGGGAAGGACCGAGTGGCAGGGCTGCCCGCATGGGCCCTGCGGTGTCTGATACCCAGTGCAGGTTCTAGTCCACTGCTGGGAAGAGCACTTCGGGGTGCACGCCTCCCGTCCTCACTGGACCTCAGTACGCACCAGGGTGTGGAACCGCAGAGTGAAGGCGATGCGCCCCTCTGAACGGGAGGCCTCTGCCTCTCAGTGTGCGGTCAGGGGACCATCGTGATGGGAATGAACTGAGAATGGACCGATGCCTTTTTGTTTCTTTTGTATCCTCACCTGAGGACTTTTTTGCATTTATCTTCAGATAGAGCAAGAGGGAGAAAAGGAGGAAGAGAGAGAGAAAAACATCAACGTGAGAGAGACACATCAACTGGTTGCCACCCACAGGACCCCAACCGGGGCCGGGGACAAACTGCAACTGAGGTGCGCGCCCTCAGCAGGAACTGAACCCGGGCTCTAACCACTGAGCAAACCGGCCAGCGCCCGATACCTTTTTTAAGGGAATCTTTAATTGTTTACTTTATCAGAAATATTCCTCATCATTGAAACTATGATTCCCATAACAAACAGTGTTCAAAATATAAAAAGCTCATACCCACCACCATTTTGTTTCATGTTTTATTCAATTTTAGCAGACTAAAAAAAAAAGTGTGAAAAATTTGTACTTGTTTCAGAAACAATCCTAAAACATGGATTCCAAAGAGATGATTTCCTCACATTATAAGCACGTCACACCACTGCTCTCAGATCAACCTGTCTCCCCATACCTCCTGCAGAGTCCCGTCTCCGCCGGCCACGATGATCACGTCCGTGTTCTCCAGCAGCTCCAGCAGTTTCTTGGCTTGGCCCTCATAGTCCGTCTGCAACACAAAGGAAGCCTCTGGTGAACTGATCGTCCTGGGGCCACTGGTGAAAGCTTTAAAAATACAGGTTATTTTTTTTTCAAGTTTTACATTAAATCTTTTCATAAATTCTATACAATTGATAGACATGGAACACTAAACGACCAACAAAGCAACTCCATATGGTTTTTCTAGTTTCATACTGCAGAGCCGGAAGGGGCCTCAGAAACCATCCAGTCAGTTCCTTGCTTGATTTGTCTCAATTAACTGTGAGCTGCTCAGAGGACTGGCCCAGGCCAGAGCAGAGTCCGGGACATCACCTCCCGGTGCCTTTCATCTGAAAGCACAAAGTCAAGTGCAAAGGCAAATAAGGAGGCCCAAATGGGACGAGAAGAGCACAGATTTGGGAGCCCGAGAGACCTGGATTAAGACTCTGCTACTTTTTAGCTGAATGGCCGGAACCGCCTGGGGTCGTAATTTCCTTATCAATGAAAGGATGTGTGCTGGGGGAGGGGATAATCACAGCTTCCCCATAACACTGTTGTAAAGAAACTAGCAAGGGCACTGCTCATAATTGGTACTGTACTAAATCAAAGAAGGCTATCATTGTACACAGGAATATGGTACATAAAGTACAGGTATGATTCAAATTAGTCAAGACATACCTAGGCATCACCATTTTTATTGATAATATTTCATCTCAGATACATATGCAGATTAAATGGATCATCTAAACCACCACCTCTAAAACCAAACATGAAAAATTTTTTTTAAATCCTCACCCAAGGATATTTTTCTATTTATCTTCAGATAGAATGGGAAGGAAGGAAAGGGAGAGAGAGAGAGACATCAATGTGTGAGGGACACATCAACTGGTTGCCTCCTGCATGACCCTGACCAGGGCCAGGAACAAACCACAACCAAGGTACGTGCCCTTAGCTGGAATGGAACCTGTGACTCATTGGTCCACGGGCTGACGCTCTAACCACTGAACCAAAACGGCCAGGGCCTAAACATGAAATTTTAACAGACAAAATGCAACTAATGGTAACGTAAAGAACTACTTCCTCCAATTGACATTATACTAGACACGCTAATGGGCAAAAATGAGAGATTTGGATTCCAAATAGGCTAAAGCACCTGAGCCAATAAGTCACAGTGAACACAAAGGAAAAACCAAGTCCATAAACTAACACCATTAATTTTATGATGAATGGTCCTACTTTTATTCTAAAAGTTGGAATGCCTGCTTTTATAATTATATATTTTCAAAAATTTCATTAAAAATATGCCAATCTGGCCAGCCAGTGTGGCTCAGTGGTTGAGCATTGTCCCATACTGAGAGGTCCTGGTTCGAATCCCGGTCAGGGCACATGCCCGGGTTGCAGCCTCGATCCCCAGTGGGGGTCGTACAGGAAGCAGCTGATTGATGTTTCTCTCTCACATCAATGTTTCTATCTCTTTCTCCCTTCCTCTCTCTCTAAAAAAATCAATAAAACACATTTTTTTAAATAAATAAAAATATGCCAATCCTAATTAAAAGGATGGTTTGTGAGCACCCCAAAATGGGTGCTCATTGGGAATGCGCCAATGACGGCTAAGAATGAAGCGTTTCAGACTGATTCTCGTCTTTGACAGGTTACTAGATCAGTAGACCGCAAATCTAAAGACATACTGGTTTCCGGCAAGGCACCTGCAAGCTCTTGGATAATATCCTCAGGGACAAGGTGGGAAAATATGGAAATAATATGTAAGAATACAGTTACATTAGCTACCAATTAATGTCATGTCTAGGCTCAAAGTGATAGGATCAGTGAGGTGACATCAAAGTGTAGGGAGATTCTTTGTGACATTTCTTTAGGGTTCTCCCTTCAGCCTGTTTCTATATAATACTTCATCAACAATGGACATACACGGTAATTTACTGAATATGAAAGCAATACAATGCTGAAGATGTTGCCCCCTTTCCTTCTCCAACCTCATCCTCTCTCCGGGTCTCCCTAGCTCACTCCGCTCCAACCACAATGGCCTCCTTCCTGTCTCTCACACACCCAAGTGCACATTTGCCTTGACCACGCAGTCTGCTCGGCCTGGATTCTTTCCCTCTGAGCAGCTGCAGACCTCACTCATTTCCATCAGGTCTCTGTTCAAAGGTCCTTTTTTTTTTTCTTTATTGACTTTGAGAGAGAGAGGAAGGGAGAGGGAGCGAGAGACAGAAACATCGATGAAAGAGAACATGGATCAGCCGCCTCCTGAATGCCCCACACTGGGGATCAGGCCCACAACCTGAGCATGTGCCCTGACTGGGAATCAAACCAGTGACCTCTTGGTGCATGGGTTGACGCTCAACCACTGAGCCACACTGGCCGGGCTCAAAGGTCATCTTATCCGCTGGGCTTCCCTTGGCATCTGAACTACACTAACATCCCCATTACCCTTGTCCCTTTACCCTGCTTGCTTTTTCTCCTTGGCATTCATCACCACTGGACAAATCATGAGTTTGTGTTTCTTTTCTGCATCCCTTCCTTTCACACTTGAAACGGAAACTCTGAGAACAGACAGGAAAAGCTGATTTTGTTCTGACTGTATCCCCAACACTTAGGCAGGGCTTACCTCATAGTAGGCACTCAATAAATGTTTGTACAAAAAATTAATAAATGTGAATAAGTACATGGAGGGAAGAACCAAAGTGCATAAAGATTGTGACAGATTTAACAGACCACAATTTAAAAGGTTACATTACCAGGGCTAACATTTTTGAAGCCCTGACTGGTCTCAAGATGAAAATTCCCAATGCACCAAGAGGAAGGATTAAAAAATGGTACAATGATGCAAAAAAAATGAATCAACACACTAACCTTACACCTTTCACAGAAATTAACTCAAAATGGGTCATAAACTTAAATGTAAAATTTTAAAAACTATGAAACTTCTAGAAAATAACATAGGAGAGGACCTAGATGGTCCTTGGTTTGGCAACCAATTTTTAGATACATCAACTGAAAGCAAGATCCATGGGAGAAAAATTGACAAGTTGGACTTTATTAAAATTAAAAACTTCTACTCTGCGAAAAACATTGTTGAGACAAAAGACAGCTTTACAAGACAGTATAACAGAAAATATTTGCAATACACATCTGATAAAGGACTTGTATTCACAACATACAAAGAACTCTAGAACTCAACAATAAGAATAGAAACAAGAAACAACCTAATTAAAAGAGCAAAGACCTGAACAAGCACCACACCAAAGAAGATGCACGGATGAAAAATATGCAAATGAAAACATGGTGGGGGAAGAAAGGGGAGGACATCTGTAATACTTTCAACAATAAAGATAAAAACAAACAAATAAGATGGTCAGTAAACCTACTTTTGCCCATTCCTGTACATACCCATTAGAATGGCTAAAACCCAAAACACTGACAACACCAAATGTTGACAAGGATGTGGAGCAACAGGAAATTTCATTCATTGCTGGAGGGAATTCAGAAATGCAAAATGGTACAGCTACTTTATACTTTGAAAGGCAGTTTGGCACTTACTTTTTTTTTTCTTTTGAATTTTTTTAAGAGGTTATTGGAGTCAAACTGATGACTTGCAAGATCCTAAATGCTCCCTTGAAGTTTCTTACAAAGCTAAGTATACTCTTACCATATGACCAAGCAAGTGCACTCTCGAGCATTTACCCAAGTGAGTTGAAAACTTAAGTCCACATAAAAATCTATATGCACATGTTTATAGAAGCTTTGTTCATAATTGCCAAAATTGGAAGCAATCAAGGTGTCCTTCAGCAGGTAAAAGGATAAACAAACTGTTGTACCTCTATACAATAAAATATTATTCAGTGATAAATAGAAATGAGCTATCAAGCCATGAAAAGACACACCGGTGAGGAGCCAGGGTAGATCAGCAAGAAAATAGCTCTGAACACAGACTGCTAACCAAGATACATAAAAAGGAAAATAGCTGTCAAGGCAGTTTGTTATATAGCAATAGATAACTAGTATAGACATAAATTGAAATATACCAACAATTACAATAAATGTTCATGGATTACATGGTCCAGAAAATGATCAATTTCTAAAATATCCTGTTTTTACACCTTTAAAAATGATGCATTTAAAATATAAGGATACAAAAGGCTGAAAGTACAGAGATGTAAAATTACACCAGGCAAAAACTAACCAAAGTAAGCCAGTACAGTTACTACTGATAATAAATAGGACCATATAAAAGGCAGGATTAGTGCTGAAGAGAGTCACTCTGTGACAAGGTCAAAGGGCAAGAAAAGCCATTTGAAACTTCAGTGAACCTACTAACAGTCTCAAAATATAAAAAGGGCCCTGGTTGGTTTGGCTCAGCAGTTAGGGCAATGGTCCGAGGACCAAAGGCTCCATGTTTCCCTCTCCTTCCCTCTCTTCCATTCTATCTAAAAAAGCAATGGAAAAATTAACAAAAAATATATACATAAAAAGCAAAAATGAACAAAACTATGTAGTAAAATAGATAAATCCACAATTATAGTGGAGATTCCTAACACCTCTCTCTCTAAATCATGTGCAGTTAAAACAGAAGAAAAAGTCAGTAAGGACACAGATGTGAGCCACACAACAGATACGACTTATCGGACATACACAGGACATGATCTCTAATAACTGATACAAATTCTTCTCAGGCATATGAGACTTTTTTTTAAAACAAACCACATGCCAGGACGTGAAACAAGTCTCAATACATTTTAAAATACTGGAATTTTATAGACTATACTCTTTGACCAAAATACAACAAAATCAGAAATCATTAACATAAAGATTTGAAAATTTAGAAATTTGAAACATGCCTACACAATTCATAGGCCAAACAAAAATCATGAAGAAAATTAGAAAACACCTAGAAATAAAAATGTTATACATTAAAACTTCTAGGATGCGGCTGAAGAAGTAAACGTACTTTAAATGCATATAGCAGGACAGAAGGGTAAAACCTAGTGAAATAAACATCCACATTAAAATGTCAGAAAAGAGCAGCAGAAAAACGATCCACAGTAGCATGAAGAAAACAATAAAGACAAACCGGAAATGAATGAAACAAGAGACATGAGAGGACTGAGAAGCCAAAAGATGGTTCTCGGCAAGGATTGAATTGGTGCACCTCACAAGACGATTGAGAGAGAGAAAAGGTGACAAATAAACTATAGTAAGCATATTAAGCATGAAAATGAGATAGTACAGATGTTACAGAAATCTAAAAGTTAAAAAGAGGATATTATAAACAACTTGATTCCAATTCATTTGAAAACATGATGGAATGAACAAATTTCTTGAAAAATTTATCGTACCAAAATTAGTTCAGGAAGAAATAGATCTTGAGTACTTCTAGAGCTATTCGAGAAATTTAATATATATTACAAAAAAAAAACACAACCTCAAAGAAAGCTCCAGGCCCAGATGGCTTTACTTGTGAGTTCGACCAAACATCCCAGGAACAAATAATATTAGTCGTAAGTAACCATTCTATGATCTCTGATACATACAGTATGCATTACAGGTACCTACTAAATAAATGTTAGTTTTCCCCCTTCCTCCATTCTAAAGGCAGACAATGGAAACACCAAGTCTCAGACAAGCTAGAGAAGAGAGTTCAACATTACATGGTAACTTGGACCCTTGGCCTTTAATCTCTGCTTTAATGAAAGTGTATAATGTTAAAAATAGGTTACCCATAGACTCACAAGCACGGTAAGTGATTTTCATCCAATACGCACACCTACGTACACACTGCACACATATCACTTAAGAGTAAACGAAGTGGAATCTTGAAGCATCTTCTGAGAAACACAATCTCCTTGAACTTTTGTCACCTCTTCTTCTTACCTAAAGCTGCAAATTTTGAAGCTTTACCATTTAAAATTCCTCACCAGAGGAAAAAACATTTACCTGTCTGTGCAACTAGAAAGAAATTAAATTAATTACTCAAACTTCCAGGGTTTAAAAAAGAAAAAAGAATTCTCACAGTTATAATAATTTTCATCTTCCAATAAACAAGAATTCCATGTCCCATTTTCACAAGAAAGGGATCAAGGTTATGCCTCCACCTAATCTTATTCTGAAAATGAAAAGTCGACGATGCTTTAAAAAAACAAAATTGCTGATTAATGATCAGAACAAGTACACAACATTGGCTTCTCTGCTCTCGTCTTAAGGTAAGTGATTTCTGCGAACAAGTCACAAGAAGAGGCTGTGTGAAGGGAGTAACATGGGTGGTCGACACTCTGGAGAGGTCTCACCTTAACGACAGTCACGTCCATGCCAGATAAGTGTAAAATCGGGGCAGCATTTCTTTCAAACAGAGTTCTTGCTTTGCTGTAGACAAAGGAAAAAAGACAAATATTTAACATGAGTTCTCTAGAGGAGGAACAAAATGTTCAACCACCTTTCTCCAGTGTAAAACAAGAAATAGACCAGGGAACACGGGTTCCCTCTATCCATTCAAGTAAAGGAAGTTTAACGAGAAATGAGTTTCTAAGGATAGAAACAGACTCTCTCACTCGGGCCTCCAGGAGTTTACACCATGTCTAATACAGTAGCTCCTATCCATTTGGGATACTTCAGTTCATGGTCCAGCCCCAATGTACATGAGATGGCTCCACTCAGGAAGCAATATTTGATTCACTCAACAAGTATTTATTGAGCACCTACTATGTGTAGACAGGTGTAGGGGCTGGAGATACCACATGACAAAGCAGACAAAAATACTTGTAACTTAAGTATAACACAGTAAGTCTTCAAGGAACATATTTACCTTCCAGTGGTGGAAGGAAGAGAAGGTCTTTACTGTAACATTTTTCATATGGTCCAAGGGAACAAACGGAAGCAACCAGAATATTGCTTCATTCTAATGCAACGGACACAACCTTTGCAACGATTTCAAATACTATCTCCATTTCTTAAGTTTTCAACTTGCAGTGAAATCCCTAGAGAAAGAACAAACTTCTTTTCTATGAGAGCCAAATGTCTGCTCGGACAGAGAAGAGTTAGAAGTTACCTAACTATAAGATAATCAGCAGCTTGTCCTAAACTTCCAGGTACAGTCATGCCCTTCTCAGTGTACACACAGTCGCCCACTCCTGTGTACACACCTCTCTTGGGAACTCTCACACTGCACGATGGGTACTGATTTGCAAGACCATCTTCGGGACTCAACTTGAAGCCTTGCAAAAACAGACACCAAACCTTACGAGTCCCTGAATCCCCTGGCCTCCACCAGTATGTCTGGCACAGGAAGAACATATTTAAGTAGCTAATGAATTAATGCACAATTAATGAATGAATAAACCCACCCCAAATGTAGTCCCGTGCATTCTGAGGAAAAGGAAATGACATGACTGAGATGTCTTATAACAAGAGAAACAGTTACAAAGCCCTCAGAAGAGTCTGTGTTTTAGAAGTACCATACACATCGTCCCAGTACTGACTCTTGTCCAGTTCAGGTCAGAATTCAAGAAAGCCTAGGAATCACGGGATGCTGTAGTTGCAGAAAGTCCCCAGTGGCACAGTCTCAAAGTTGAACAGGTATTAAACATACCAATCAGTTGACCTGCTTTTTACCCAAATATCTTCAATTAGCACATCAGAAATAAACTAGTACATTCAAAACAGTCAACTAGCCAAACATCTAACTGTTACATCCACATAACTCAGCTCTCTTTCAAAAAAATGATTTTTTTTTATCAGTGATGCATGCTTTGACTTTCTTGAGAATTATTTTTTTAATATTTTCACTGATTTTTAGAGAGAGAGGAAGGGAGCGGGAGAGCGAAGAGAAACATCAATGTGAGAGCGGAACATGGGTCAGCCGCCTCCTGCACGCCCCCCACTGGGGATGGAGCCCACAACCTGGGCATGTGCCCTGACGAGGACTCAAACCAGCAACGTTTTGGTGCGAGAGACGATGCCCAAACAACGACACCACACCAGCCAGGGCGAGAATGTTTTATAATAGGAAGAGATGCAAAAGTAGCCGGTGAGGAACAAACCAAACTCAACATCCTCTACACTACAGAGAAGAACCACCAACGCAGACAGAACACAAAACATTTCCTATCATGTTTTAAATGGAAATTGAGAAGCTTGGATAAATATTCACAGGAACCATTCAGGAGAAGATCTCAAACCAAGGGCCTAACTGAGCAGGTAATAAGCAAATAAAACAAATGTCCCCTACCTTTTCCACTGCTCCGAATGCTTAACAGAATGAACTAGAGACTAAATGGAAGTCGGTCCTGCCCACTCACCACTCCAGGCCTTCGCCGGACAACAGGGCTGAGGGAGCGGCACCGTGAACACTCTCCTTCCTGGGTGCTTCCATTACTAGACCGGTAAGAAAGGATCCACTGGAGAGGAGCGGATGGATCTCTGAGAGGCACAACTCTGGAGCAGTCTCAATCGGCTACTTTAATCACGTACAGAAAATCTGAGCTCCTTTAAGCCAGCTTAAGAAATAAGGTTTGAACATTTGGGTTTTATTCACGCTTTTATGTGAATAAAGGGTACAGAAAACTTCTGAAATAAAAGTGAAGAATTCTTTTTCCTTCTAATGTTCCATTTAAAAGATTGAATAACAGGTGTTACTAGCAAGGAATGCATTATTTATTACGTAATTAAGGGTGAGATAGCACTGGAGATAAAAATGTTATATACTTGTAGCAATTTCCAGGTTCATGCTCACACAAAAAAGAATTACTCCTTAATGTATTATTTATTAATGCTAAACACAGTCATCTTATTTCTTAAAGCTCTTATGTAGTTTTAGACCAGTACTGCATAGTGAAACAGCTACATAATAAATTACAAATGACGTGTCAGGGCAGAGTCAAGATGACAAAAATAGTGCATTTTTGGTGAAAGTTTTTTAAAAGGATGTTGGGAAAAGTAAAATAAAAAGAGACGGTGGAGTTTCAGAGCGGCTGCCGCCTAGAACGGCGCAGGGATTCGCCTCGCTAACGGGCAATGACTTTAGAAAAGTCAGCCTTTCCTTAGCCTCCCCCTTACACATAGTATACTTTCAAAAAAAGAATCCAGTTTTAAAAATGCAAATGCATTTACGTGTAAAAATGTAAACAAGCCTACATTTTAAAGAACGTAAGTATCTCTTAGAAGCAGCCCCTCAGAGTAACCGATTATAGCGCTATTGAAACTAGATTGCCATGTATTTTTCTTCATCAGAATTAGCCAGTTGCTCGCTCACCAGGTTTCCAAAGGGACAGGACCTGGAACCGTCCAAGCAGGCTGCAGGAGAGGGACAAGCACTTTCGGGAAGGGCGGGAGAGCAAAGCAGAGAATTTGTGCACCTGGCCTACAGGTCACTAACAACAATAACAGCAGCTTATATTTCTTTGATCCCGTGCTTACTAAGAAATGGAACTATGCCAAGCACTTCAAAGGGATCCTTTCATTTAATCTTAAAGGCACCTATTGTACATGGTCATTTGATAAGGTATGGGCTATTACTTCTCCCGTGTTACAAATGAGTCAACGGAGCATTTAAGTCGAGTTGCTCCTGCTGTATCACAGAGCAGAAAAAGTTTACAGACCTGATCCTTCAAATTCTGAAGCCCACAGAGTGGTGCGCTGGCTTCTGCCACAGACCACCACTGACTACTTAGTTATCTTGGTATTTTGATCATGTTCATAGGACCTGTTCAATTGCTGGTATTATTTAGTAATGCTTTTAAACAAGAATGATCAATAGGCATTAGGATGGTGTGTTTATGAGGGAAGGAAGTGGTTTTAATGAAGCCAGGCAGATAGGATTCAATTAAGCAGAGTAATGGAGCCAATTTAAATAATCTGTAGGTAAATATCTTAAACTGCTGAATTAAAAAGAAATAAGGCATGACTTGTCCTTCTGTGAAGCCACTTTCTGTCCCAAGAAATTACTAGAGAAGCTTGTTTCAGAACTTGAAAGCCTTTCCTCTGAGATCTGGAACAAGGCAAGGATGCCCACTATCACCACCTCTATTCAGCACAGCATTGAAGTCCTAGCCACAGCAATCAGACAAGACAAAGAATTAAAAGTCATCCAAAATGCAAAGAAAGAAGTAAAACTCTCATCATTTGCAGGTGACATGATACTACATATAGAAAGCCCCAAAGACTCCACCCCAAAACTCTTAGACTAATAAATGGCTTAAGTAAAATTGTAGGACACAGAATCAGTATACAGAAATCTATTGCATTTCTGCACCAATAATGAATGGACAGAAGAAAACAAACCTATTTACAATTGCATCAAAAAGCATAAAATACCTAGGAATGAATTTAACCAAAGAGGTCAAAGACCTATACTCTAAAAACTATAAGAAGTTGGAGAAAGAAATTAAACAAAAGATACAAATAAATGGAAGGATATACCTTGCTCATCAATTGGAAGAATTAATATTGTTAAAATGTCCTTACTATCTAAAGTAATATACAAATTTGATGCAATCCCTACTCAAATACCAATGACACTCTCCTCAGAATTAGAACTAATCCCAAAATTCATATGGAACCATAAAAGATCCCAAATAGCCACAGAAATCCTGAGAAAGAAAACAATGGGAGGCATCATGCTTCCTGATATCAAACTATACTACAAAGTGACCAAATAGTATGGTACAGGCAGAAACATAGACACACAGACCAAAATAACAGCACTGAGAGCCCAGAAATAAACCCACACATATATGGGCAACTAATTTTCAACAAAGGAGCCAAAAATACAATGGAGAAAGAAGAAAAGCCTCTGGTGCTGAGCCCTGGCCAGTTTGGCTCAGTGGTTAGAGCGTTGGCCTGCGGTCCAGAGAGACCTGGGTTCGGTTCCCTCTAAGGGCACGTACCTCAGTTGCGGTTTGTCCCTGGCCCTGGTTGGGTCGTCTGGGAGGCAGCCACTCGATGTGTCCCTTTAACGTTGATGTTTCTCTCTTCTCTTCCTCTCTCTCCTTCCCACTCTATCTGAACAAAAAATAGAAAAATGTCCTCGGATGAGTATTAAAAAAAAGAAATGGTGCTGGGAAAATTGGAAAGCCACATGCAAAACAATGAAACTAGACTGCTACCGGACACCATACGCAAAAATTCACTCAAAATGGATGAAAGACTTGAATATAACACCTGAAACAATAAAATACATAGAAAGAAACATAGAAACTAAACTTATGGAGCTTGGTCTCACTTGGCCTTAGAGGGTTTTTTATGAATTTCACCCCAAAGGCAAGGGAAGTAAAAACCAAAATAAAGGAGGGGGACGACATCAAACTAAAAGCTTCCGCGCAGCAAAAGAAACCATCAACAAAACAAAAAGAGCAACCGATCAAAAGTTAGACAATATTTGCAAATGATACCAATGACAAGGGACTAATATTAATATCCAAAATACAAAAAGAACTCATATAATTTAACAAAAACAAAACAAAACAATCCAAATTTAAAAAGTGCCGAGGAGCCCTGGCCGGGTGGCTCAGTTGGTTGGAGCATTGCCCTGTACACCAAAAGGCTGCAGGTTCAATTTCTGGTCAGGGCACATACCTAGGTTGTGGGTTCGATCCCGGTCTCAGTGAACACAGGAGGCAACCGATCAGTGGTCTCTCTCACACTGATGTTTCTCTCTAAAGCCAATAAAAAATATCTTCGGGTGAGGATTAAAAAAAAAAAAAAAAGGCAGAGGACCTGAACAGATACTTTTCCCAAGAAGACATACAGATAGATGGCCAACAGATCAATAAAAAGTCAACTTCACTCGC
The DNA here is from genome assembly GCF_014108415.1 of Molossus molossus. Taxonomy (NCBI): domain Eukaryota; kingdom Metazoa; phylum Chordata; class Mammalia; order Chiroptera; family Molossidae; genus Molossus; species Molossus molossus. The sequence goes on along the minus strand of NW_023425401.1, from coordinate 102,837,267 downwards.
TATCAGTGAAATGTAAATCAGAACAATAATGAGATACCAGCTCACACCTGTTAGAAGGGTTATCATCAAGAATACAAGAAATAACAAGTGTTGGAGAGGATGTGGACAAAAAAGAACCCTCATACACTGCTGGTGGGAATGTAAATTTATACAGCCACCGTGGAACACAGTATGAGGTTCCTCAAAAAATCAACCATTTGACTCAGCAATCCCTCTTCTGGGTATCTGCCTGACGAATTTGAAAACATTTATTCCTAAAGATATTATGTACCCATATGTTCACCGCGGCATTACTGACGAGGGCCAAGACATGGAAACAACCTAAGTGTCCTTCGACAGATGATTAGATAAAGAAGGTGGGTACATATACACCATGAAATACTACTCAGCCACAAAAATTATGAAATACAGCCATCTTCAACAACACAGATGGATCCTGAGAGCATCATGCTAAGTAAAATAAGTCAGGTGCTAAAGGATGAGAACCATATGCTTTCACTCATATGTGGGATATAAAACAGAAAGCAACAAACAAACAAAACAAATAAACAAACTCATTGACCCAGACAACAGTGTGGTGGTTACCGAAGGGGAAGGAGAGGGGGAGAATGAAGAGGGTAAGGATAAAGAAGGTTAAATATATGGTGATGGAAAGAAACTAGACTTTGGGTGGTGAGCACACAATGCAATATACAGATGATAAATATATTATAGAATTGTATGCCTGAAACTTGTATGTTATTAACCAATGTTACCCCCATAAACTTAATTTTTTAAAATATGTTTTTATTGACTTCAGAGAGAGAAGCATTAATTGGCTGCCTCCTATATGCCTCCTAATGGGGATGGAACCTGAAATCTGGGCACGTGCCTGACTGGGAATCGAACTGGCAACCTCCTGGTGAAGGGATGACGTCCAACCAACTGAGCCACACCGTCGGGCAATAAATTTAATTTTTTTTAAAAAGGCTGTGGCCCGGCTGGTGTGGCTCAGTGGCTGAACGTCAACCCATGCACACAGAGGTAGCCAGTTCGATTCCCAGTCAGGGACACAGGTTGTGGGCCCGATCCCAGTTGGGGGCATGCAGGAGGTGGCCAATCAATGTTCTCTCTCATCGCTGTTTCTATCTCCCTTTCCTTCTCCCTTCCTCTCTCTCTCTAAAAATCAATACAAAAAAAAAAGGCTCTGGCCTTGGCTAATTTGGCTCAGCAGCTGGAGTGTCAGCCCTCGGACCAAGGGGTTGTGGGTTCAGTTCCAGTCAAGGGCACATGCCTCAGTTGCGGTTCAGTCCCCAGCTCTGGTTGGGGTCATGCGAGAGGCAACCGATTGGTGTGACTCTTTCACATCAATGTTTCTCTCTCTCTCTCCCTCCCTCCCACTCTATCTGAAAATCAGTGGAAAGGTGTCCTCTGATGAGGATTTAAAACAAAAAGGCCCTGGCCAGTTTGGCTCAGCAGTTATAGTGTCAGTCCATGGACCAAAGAGTCACGGGTTCGATTCTCGGTCAAGGGCCCATACCTCAGTTGCGAGTTCGATTCCCAGCCTAGGTTGGGGTCATGTGGGAGGCAATCAATCTCTCTCTCTCTCCCTCCCTCTCACTCTATCTAAAAAAACAAAAACAAAAAAATCAATAGAGAAATATCCTTGGGTGAGGATTAAAAAGGAAAAAACGCACAGAGAGTTCCTGCGAACCCCTTGGCCCACCACACACACAGCCTACCCCACTTTGAACACCACACACAAGTGTGGGACATTTGTTACAATAAATGAACATGACACATGATTATCATCCAAGATACTAAGTATCCTTCACACCTTAATTCCCACAATTCCTTCACATGACCCTTCTGTCCAGCAGACCAGTTCACTGACAGTCCTGTGACATAGCAAGAGACCGTCTCTAAGCCCCTGTCCCGTGGACCATGTCCTCAGCCAAGAAGATGGAGCGCTCTGCCGCTGCTGAGCTCCAGCCCCGGCTCAGGGTCACTCCTTCAAGAAAGACTGTTTCGGACCTTGCAAGCCCACTGCGCTCTCTGCCACCTCTGAACATCTCGTGACAGAGAGGGTCTAGTCATTCACGTCACAGCAGCAGCAGTTTTCCCACCAGGGCTACTGCCGAGCAGAGAAGACCGTTTTCTGAGTGTTGATTCTGTGAACTTCAATTAGACAAGTTTGTGAAGCAACAGTTAGCATTACAGCTGCATCTCATTCACCGTTATTTCTCCACTAAACACATCTTATCGCTAGAAGAGGACTGAACCCAGTCCTTCCAGTCCCAGACAGTCCAACCAGCTGCCCCACATCCGTGATCCCCCCTATAAAATCGGAATATGTGACAATCGCCAACTGGACACGTCACCGGCCACCCACCCTCGGCAGGCTGCGGGGTTGAGGAAGACGGTCGCCTTCTTCACTTGGGCATTGGGAGGAATGAGCTGATTGCCAAACACCTGAAAAGGAAGAGAAGAGTTGTAAGTCGATGTCTTTTCCTTCCGTTAGTGGTCACATAGATTCTTTCATTCCACAGAATTCACTTCCAGAAGATATATCTACTCTAGGGGGGAAATGTTGTTTCATGATTTCATATTGACAAAAACACCATAAACAACATGGAAGTGTACCATCATTTAATAAGCTGAATTTTGTATTGTAGTGAACAAACCCTGCTATACCTACTAGAGGTAACTTTCCTTTTCTCCGTAGGATATAACGAGGGTTATAACAAACAAGACGAGTAAGTCTATGAACGGGAATTTTAATCCATTTGTCTATAGTTTTCAGAGTATAATCTTTTACTACTTCAACTTATGACTAAAGCTTATTTATGAAGAATCTTTGTGTTACCAATTAATCCTACCTTTGTGTGTGTATGTGTATGTGTGTTTATATATATATATATATATACATAAATAAATAAAATAAACCTAATACTCTTTTTTTTATCCTTACCCGAGGACATTTTTCGATATTTTGTTCAGATAGAGTGAGAGGGAGGGAGGGAGGGAGGGAGGGAGGGAGGGAGGGAGAGAGAGAAACATCGATGTGAAAGGGACACATCGAATGGTTGCCACCCACATGACCCAACCAGGGCTGGAGACAAACTGCAACCGAGGTACGTGCCCTTAGTGGGAACTGAACCTGGGTCTCTCCAGACTGCAGGCCAACGCTCTAACCGCTGAGCCAAACTGGCCAGGGCAAACCTAATACTTTTATCCGCCTCCTTCTCTTTATACCTTGTATGATAACTAAATAGCATCAACTGTCACAGGAAAAGAAACATAATCAACGCTGACTGAGCACCTGGTATTTGCCACTGTCACACACATTATTCTGAGTTCAGAAACCTCAGAGGTCATCATATTCTCACTTTAATAGATTAGAAAAACAAGGTCAGAAAGATGAAGTCAAAGTCACATTGTTAATAAGCTGCAGTCTAGAATTTACACCTGTCTGACTCCAAACCCAACCTCTTACCAGCTCTAAAGAGCAGACCCGGGACGAGGCAGAATGAAGGCGCTTGGAGGCCTCGGCTGGGGACAGCGGGGCTGCTGCCATCGTGTCTGGGTGGACAGATCGACAGAGCAAACTCGAGTAGGAAAGCAGCACAAAGGGCAGAACCCCAAGTCCCAGGCGGTGGAGGCGGCTCTAAGCCAAGAAGGCAGAACTCAGGTAGAGAAGTACAAAGCACACACGGGAAGAAATGACAGTTGATGACGAGGCTTTACTCACTTCGCCTACTCTGATCCACCTCCACCCTGAGACTCCACTGGAGGTCCTTTCTCACCACTGTCTATTTCTTGCTTTAAAAAAATAAACTTTTTCTGAATACCTCAGAAAGACATACTGTTTCTTTGCTTAGAAAAAAAGAAAATCTGGTACTACAGTTTCTACTGTTTTCACTCTTACTGAATTAGCCCTCAATATTTTGCTGCCAAATCTCCAAATATTGTCATTTGTTCTTGTTCTATCCACACCGTTTCCGGAATGTGGCCAGAAAGCGCACGTCGAACCCGGTGCTCGTGCCGACCCCTTCCCGGAGCCAGGTCGACCGCTCCTCGTCCTGGTTTCTAGCCTCCAGAACTCATGCCACTCACCGCACAGGTTTACAGCCGGCTGAGGAGTTAATGCGAGACTACAGGGAGCGAAGTTTATAGGAGATTTATACAAATCATATTCTTTCAAGAACCGAGACTGTAAGGGAAGGACGCACACAGGAAGAGGAGCCAGAGGAGGCATAAGAATGAACTCGCTTATATGCGACAGAAGGAGCTGGGCACGTGTCAGGAAAGGGAGAATGAGAACTCGGGGGAGGTGAGCAGATGAACGGGGAGATAAAGAACTCAGTCTCTGATAGAAAGAGGAGGCGGAATGCAGGACAGAGGTGGAGGCATCCGCCTAAAGAAAGGGAAGATCCTACGGCCATCCTCCTTCAGGAGGGAAAGAAAGGGTCCCCTCCGAAGAGTCCTTCAGTTGCTAACGGAAAATTATGGGGCCACCTTGACTTTAATATCAAGTTTCTTTGAGTTGATTTCCAAATCAACTTAGAGCCATCTGAGATAAAACAAGTAAAAAAGGAATCAAATTCTGCACACAGATTTAGAACAGTCGGGTCATGGCAAAGAGTGGAGTTTACTGCCAGCACCTGTAGTCACTGGTGCCGTCCGGCACGGACACATTTCAGGGACAAACAGCGGGCTGCCCACCCGTCCCCCACTGCATGCACCACACCTCGACTTCCTGTTCCTTTTTTGGTACTTCTGACATAAAAAACTTAAATGACACATAACAAAAAGGCAACTCAGCCATGGAAATTCACCTGCAAGGTATAATGGACAAATTTGGAGAGGAGAAAAGGACAGAAATATGGTCTTGAACGTAAAAGGATCTGCAATTGCACAGCAACGAACAGCGAGATGCGTGCACAGCCAAAGGCACCCTCTACCGCGGGCTGGATGACAATGCACGTGGTACGAGTCAGCTGGGCTGAGACAGGCTTCAAACATATGAACCGCCAGTTTCAAGATCTGATTTTGAGAGGTAACACCAGTTCTGCACTGAGCTCCTTGGTGGTGGTTCGCATCAGGGATGAGGCAGGGTTGAGCCCCGTCCCCGAGGACAACTGCGGACAGGAACTCATTCCCAGCGCTCCAACCCATGTGCTCTTAGGACTAACGCAGAAGTAAACAAGTCTAAAGAGGTGGGCGTTAGAACTGCTCTTCGCCAGATGGTTAACTTCCTCCAGTTCCGTTCAGAGTTGGCCCTCGGCCTGATTCGTCCCCTGACAGTGGGACAAAATGGCCAGACCTCACCGATGCAGGCCTGCACAAGGCCCCAGAACAGCCGGAGTTTCTGCACAACAGAGATAAGGTGGTTTTCATTCACAGTAAATGGTATTACCTGGGCTTCTTGACAGGCTGCTCTCCTTAGTAGGTTATCACTATCAAAGTAAACAAAAGAGAATGCACGTTAGCTTTAATGATGTCAAAATGCAAACAAAATTTGTTTTGTTTTTTAAATATATACAACTCTTCCCTACAAAATAACCAAGTGAAAGTTTCCTAAAGACCTATAACAAATTATGAGCATGTTTGCAAAATACTTTCTCTGAATGAAATACTGCGCGATATTTCCACATAATGGCAGACAGAATAGTGCCCCCAAAGTGCCCACATCCTGAGCCCAGAACCCGAGAGTATGCTACTTTACAGATGTGATTAGTTGCTGCACCGGGAGACGGGCAGATTACCATGGACTGTGACGGTGTGCCTATTCAACCACAAGGGTCCCTAAAAGCAGAGAAACTTTCCTGGCTGTGATGAGCGACAAATCTGACGAGGGTTGAACGGTCAGAGAGAGGCAACCCGGCGGCTTTGAAGACGAAGTCGGGAACGTGGGCACCCCCTAGAAGCTGGAAAGGCACAGAAATGGGTTCCCGCCCAGAGCCTCCAGACGGGGTGCAGTTCTTGCCAACGCCCTGCTTTGAGCCCAGGGAGCCCTGCACTGGACTCTTAACCCACAGAACTGTAAGATGATAAATGCGTGTTGCGTTAAATCACTAAGTGTGCAGTACACGTTAGGGCAACCACAGAAAGCAATGCCCCTACCCTACCCTCTCCTCATCCAGTGGAAGTTACGCGGTCGTTCGCCAGAAATAAATATGATCTTTAGCTACTTCTGCTACTGCTTTAACTAACTCTCTTCTATACACACACACACACACACACACACACACACACACACACACACACATATATAAAAGTCAGACATTCACTTACATTATAAATGGAAAATTGTGGCAGTTGGCAAAATTTGGGCTTGCAAAAATAGAAGCATCCTGTCAAAATATGTTCACCTATTTAATAAAAATGTCTCTAAAATGTGTTTGTTGTTTAGACCATGAGAGCATGTTAAATGGCTGACTGCCGCGCTGGTTGGGTGGCTCAGTTAGCTGGAGCATCGTCCCATACACCAAAAAGGTTGCAGGTTCGATCCCCTGTCGGGGCACATCCAGGAGGCAAGGACTGTTTCTCTTTCACATTGATATTTCTTTCGCTCTCTCTCCCTTCCTCTCTCTCTAAAATTACTATTTAAAAAACAAAACAAAACAAAAAAACATATCCTCAGGTGAGGACTTTTTAAAATAATAAATTACAAAACACTGGCTGCCCCAGGGCTCCAGAGCCTTCTCCCCGTGAGAGACATTGCTAATGCACGTGGCTGGCACTGCTAAGGTAACTGTTGTTAATCGGGTTGAAGTTAAGAAAACTAGTACCCAGAAAGGATGACCAATACATAAGTTATAGAGAAGAATTAAGAGGAGAAATGGGCATTTCCCTTAAATCCTCTTTCTAGACCTTTGTCGTAACATGGAAGTCCTTGAATGTTGCATTTTGACAGTAATTCAAACCAAATTTTGGTACTTAAGGTTGAGCTAAAAGAAACTGAAATCAGCCCTGGCCGGTCTGGCTCAGCAGTCAGAGTGTCGGCCCTCAGACCAATGAGTCACGGGTTCAATTCCGGTCAAGGGCACGTACCTCGGTTACAGTTCATCCCTGGCACTGGTCAGGTCATGCAGGAGGCAGCTAGTTGATGTCTGTCTGTCTGTCTGTCTGTCTCTCTCTCTCTCACATCGATGTTTCTCTCTCGCCCTTCCTCCCACTCTAGCTGAAGATAAATAGAAAAAATATATTCAGGTGAGGATTAAAAAAAAAAGAAAGAAACTGAAATCAACAAGTGTTTGCTTGTCGCCCCCGGCGCCAAAGGCTGCTGGATGACTCTCTCCCACGGCCAGGCTGCAGAACCGCCCACAGGGATCACGGAGCAGCCAGCTCCAGTCTGAAAACGCTAGCCAAGGGGAAGTATCAGCGCTGCCGGTCCCACCTCAGATCAGTGTGCCGTCCAGACCCCAACGCCCCGGCCCTCAGAGTGCACACTGCGCTCCATCCGGTGCTCCGGGCACAGCCCCCCGTCAAGCCCAGCTCAGAGGGCATCGTACCGCCAGGCTCCACCCCACTGCTCCACGACCACCCAGTGCTCTCTCCTGCCTGCCACAGTCACCAACATGCATGCACCCCTCCCCCGCCACCGCCCCCTTCCTTCACGGCTCTTAGGGACTCATTCTAATGCTGACAAATGCATATACCTGCATACATAAATGTATACACACACAAGATGAGGTAAATTCAGGGTACAAACTAGTAAAAGATTTAAAAATAATTAACATGTTCACAACCCTTTAGAGCTGCCTCAACAGCTCACATTCATAACCTTCTATACAATGCCGAGGTAAAAGATTTAAAAATAATTAACATGTTCACAACCCTTTAGAGCTGCCTCAACAGCTCACACTCATAACCTTCTATACAATGCCGAGGTAAAAGATTTAAAAATAATGAACATGTTCACGACCCTTCAGAGCTGCCTCAACAGCTCACACTCATAACCTTCTATACAATGCCGAGGTAAAGTTCCGGACCCTCCGCAACCGCTGGTCACAGAAGACAACTAGGTTCCGTGCGGTGACTGGGCATTGTGACCAGCTGCCCCTGGACTGGACTCCCCAGTCCAGCTTCCCCATGCCCTGAGGCCCCACTCCAGCCTTGCCCGACTGCTCCCACCACCTGCTTCAATGTTTTCTCTAGTGCCAGGGCCAACCTGTGCCTCCAATCTCTTCCCCTAGGCTGATATCCGGAGGACCGCGCTGTGCCCGTCTCTGGGCCTCTGTGCGAGCTGAGCACACCTGTTCTGCAGCCCTGTCCTCGCCCCGGCCGCCCTCTCCTTCACGAGGGCCAGGCTCCGAAGGCACCAGCCCCCCTGCGTGGCAGCGGAGACCCCCTTCCGCACCCTTCCCGCCACACTGACTCCTGTGCCCCAAACACGTACCAGGGCTAGCACCTCGGATCATTTTTCCCTACATCCTTTTTCGCTAGATGGTTAACTGTGATTGAGAATATTATTAAAGATGTCTCTCCTGAGCTTTCCATTACTGCTTGATTTTATCAGAGTGCTATTCAAAAGTCAAAAGATTTTTTGGAAGTTCATTTCTTGAATTTTCACGTGTCAAATGGACGAGGCTGTCAGCACTACCTGTGAGAAAGTGAGCATATGTCTCAGTTTAGACATTCATGAGGAAACCTCACTGTAGTCATACTTCCATTAAATATCAAACATGGTGTTGACCATCCTGGTCTTACTCTGGAAACCAAGCTTTTTCTAAAACTGAAAACATAATCTCAAAGAAAAAGATTTCTCCCACTGAGACAGTCCAACGGACTAGAGCAAGCTCTGCAAACTATTTCAGAAGAGAAATTCCAAGTGTGTCAGTAGCAGCAGCACTGTTGGAACAAAAGACAAAGTCAGTGAAAATTCACAGAGCACCTACTACGTACTAGGTACCAGGGCAGGTGGTTTCCTAGACCCTGAATCTTTGCAACAACCTGGCAAGGCTGGCACTGCAGTCTCGCTCGGACAGAGGAGGGAGCCGAGGCTCGGAGAAGGAAGGGACCTGCCCAGGGGGCGACGTCACCGAGCGGCAAAGCGAAACTGGAGCCCATGCCAACCCGACTGGACGACAGATGCCCGACTGACTGCCTTTTCTTCGCAATGTCCTTCATACAAAATGGGAAATACTCGTTTGGATGTATATTGCACAGCACATTTATATTAATCACATGACTTCCTAGTCTCATTTAATTTGACTTGTAGATTTACTTTCATTTAATATCTGTAAGTTTGGGTACAATAAATCTGTCCCAAATAATTGGTGAAACAAACTCACGGAACACCAAGGGCCAGGTAAGTACAATGAACATGATTTGGTCCCACCCTGGGAAGCTTTGGATCAAGTGACGAAGAACAACTTTCGATAAACACTGGTGGTATAGTAAAGACGTGCTGGATCAGTAATACGCCAGGCTCTGTGCGAGGTGTCTGGGATATACCGGTGAACACGCCAACATCTCCCATCTTCATGCGATTCACTGCTGAGAAGGGAAGACAGACAATTCAACGGGCGAGCACCCCGCGATGTGACTTCTGTCTGCCCCAGGAGAGGGGCCCCTTGCTAAGGGTAGCTAGCTAGTCTTAAGGGCATTATAAGGCTTTCACAGGACGTGACACGGAAGGCGAGATGCAGGGAGAAAGCAGCCAGGCAAAAACAGGAAGGGGCGTCTAAGCAAAGGAGGCCGCAGACGCAGAGCCCAAGTGTGAGGACAGGACCAGTTCAGGAGCCGAGGTGGTGGGGGCAGCGGCGCGCAGTGGCCACGGGAGGGGCAGCGGGACAGGAGGTGTCAGGAGTCACACACAGGTGGACCACCAGGGGCCTTGCAAGCTGTTTAAGGGATTTGGATTTTATCCTAAGAAGCCGCTGAAAGGTTTTAAGATGAGAACTGATGCCACTAGCTTTACACGTAGAAGGATCATTCTGCTTGCAGTGTGAGACACTGGTCAAGGGAGATGATCCAGGGAGAGCAGGGCGTGCTCTGGAGGACTGGTCAGTGACGATGGCACCGACAGCGGGAAGCAGGATCCTGCCAGGGGACAGAGTGAAGAGGACAGACTCGGCACATGTTTAAGAGGTACAACTAAGAGCTGGCTTGTGGGGACAAAAGGAAAGGGAGGGGTCAGAGACAGAGCCGAGTTCCCGCCTGGAACCACCCGACGGAAGGTGGCGCTATTCAGAGATGAAATGCAGGAGGAGGTAGGTACAGGCTCAGGAGGAAGAAGCTGACTCAGCTCTGGATCTGTTGATCTGAGACAGTGAGGAGACTTCGGGTGGAGGTGTCCGGGGGACAATGGGAAACACAATCGAGAACTGCAGTCTGTCATCTTGACCGAAGATATTCACGGTCGTAGGAGGAATGAGAGTGGATAAGACTGTATGAGCAGTAGAAGCAGCAGAAAGAGACGTCCTGGGCATTGGGACATTTGACAGAAACACCAACCGAACCCTAAGTAAACTGACACCGCACCTCATCTGAAAGCCAGAGGACAAATGCAGTGGCACCGGAGGAGAAGGTCAAGCACCACTTCCTAGTCTCCCATCTTCCCTTGATGCCGTCTCTCCTCTCAACAAGCTGCAAGTTTGCTTTTCCTATAAGACCATGTACCCCTCCCTGGACTGATCCCTTTATCTCTCTGCCTTTACAAACTAGAAGGCAAGACACATTCCACCACATTCTTACCACACCACACACAACACTGATTGTCTCAGCTTTCTTCCTTAACCGGAACTGTCCTGAAGTCATGGATCGGGTCATTCCCCATTTCTCCGCCACAGCACAGACTCTTGTAGATAGAAGGTACTCAGTAAATACCCATTTAATACATAAGTGGTAAATGTTTGAACAGGAGACTGACTCACTGAGTCCCCGAAGACCTGCTCAGTACTCAAATGCAGGCTTCCTTTGACAGACAGAAATGAGAAGCTTCTGGATTATAAAATGAAAAGACCTGCTGATGTCAGGGGGCCCGAGGCGTCAAAGCACACGGCCGTTCCTGCTACCTCGGGGAATGAGACGCTCTCAATCTATTCTGAGCCATAAATGTTTTCTTTATCACTTTAGGACTGCAAAATAAGATAAGTTGTTATTTCAGTAACAACTTTACATGGAGAGAAAAGGCACACTGATCCATCCTATTTCCCTAAAAACAGTATTTCCTGCTCCAGTCCAGAGGCGAATTGTACAATGTCTACCACCAGCTTTCCCCTTGGTAGAAGCAAACACAGTTTTTGCTTTACACAAAACACATTTCAAGTTCTGATGCTTACAGCAACTACTTCAACTTATCCAGGCTTCCCAGAGCAATTGATCATTGCATTGCCGTGGGCGGTGCCCACTGGCTGCCCACGGAACATGGGCACAGGGTGAAAACGGAAGCAAAGGTGAAAATGAACCCGAGAAGGGATTCTCGTGTGCAGATGGGGACAGCTTTTCCAAATTATACCCCCGCCACTTCCCATATGCCCGCCCCACCCCCACAGATGATGATTTTGGCAGTGCGCCCCTGCACACAGGAGAAAATGCTGAGCAGGTCTGCCCAAGAGAAAGATGTGTCCAACAGGAGGGCATGCCACCTGCTGGGGAAGAATGCTGGATCTCTGGACCTAGCGCGTTTGCGTGGAGAGGAGAAAATGGCAGTGAGAGGTAAGAAACTAAGAGAACAGTAAAAATGCCCATAAGGATTTTAGGGCTTTCTGGTCTGGACTTTCTACCAATCAAAGAACGACAGCATGTATCTCCTCGTTCTCCAGGCCTCCCCATCACATGCCACCTGCGACTTAAGAATGTGCATCTTCTGTCCTGTCCCAAGCACAATGAGTAGAGAACTTCCCTAATGTCATGAAAGTATGAAGGGTCCGGATGAAATCCTATTGATTGCCATACAGTGACTGGTGGCCACTGCATTTCAGTACCCCTTAGAGTGCATGAAAGAGGAGAGAACACGGGAGCTCCAAAGGTGATCACTGGCATTAAAACTCCATCATCTCTGTTGCTGATGGTGAAAGTTTGGCAAAAGAAAAACAAACAATGTCTACCTTCAAATGCGAAGGATATGTGTATGGCATCACTTCCTTCTGCACAAGTAAAAAGTACCACACCCTTGTGTTCAGGAATTTTGAAGTCAAATGATGCCTCTGAACGGATTTCTTTAGTTGGTGGTATATTTAGCAATGCAAAAATCAACATTTTAAATAATAATATAAAGCAAGCCGAAGCATTTTCCCAAGAGTGAATTCGCTAAATAGGAAGGAAGGGAGGGAGGGAGGGAGTCATGTCCATAGTTAACAAGAATGAATGATTCAGCATTGAAACGAAAAATCTGGTAGAAAGAGCTCTGAGGAATGAGCCAGTACAAAAGGAGTTTCAGTATCTCGGGTCTCAGCACAGCCCATCCTCTCAGAGGGCCTTTGCCAAGATAGGTTTTACCCTGTTAAGTACATAAGACATGTGATTCCCCGATACATACATCTACCCGTTTAACCACGGCTTCCCAAATGTTCACAGCAACGCTCGGGTCTCCAGAGCCTGCATTCCCATCCTTGTTATCTCCGTGTAGAAGTGTGAGATAAATGCCTGTATCAAAGGTATCAAGTCCAAATTGTTTCCTAAACACCTAAAATGTTAAGGTTTCAAGAGTCCTTAGAGATTATCTAGCTCAATGTTTCAACCTCAACACGCACGCCCTGATCCCCATCAACCAAATGATATGACAATCCCATTCGTAACTACATCAGTGATTCTCATTTGGGCAAAGACAGACACACGCACACACGCACACACGCACGCGCGCAGTCCCACCAGCGTCTCTGAGCCCCAGTGAGTCTGGTGGTTCTGTGCAACAGGCCCATCTCCTTTGTGTACCTGGGAAATAACTAATCCATACAGTCTGAGAAAACCTCCAACCTGGGGTTCGTCCACCGTTAGACAGAAGTTACTAAAAGACAACACTAGAAGTTAAGTCTCCTGATTCTCTCAATCTTCTGCTTCTAGTCTCTTCTCTAAGGGGATTCCCACATGATAAAAATACAACCAATAAAACTCTGTCCACTGTCTAATCACGTACACAGGCCACGCCACCACCTACGGTAGCTCGGTTCATGAGTTATCACTACGGTGATGTACTTTTCTCTTTCCTGCAAGTGGGCTTCGGAAAAAGCCCAACTAAATCTAACCCCACTCCCTCTTCATTGATTCAAGAACACTTACTAGCCAAAGACTCGCTCTCCCCTCAATGAGAAAGCTCCAGTTACAATAATAGTTAAAAATATAATAATAGCTACAGTGAAGCTCCAATCTGTTGCCTTTGCCTTCTTACCCTCTGAAATTCGGAAATCCAAAACACACCTTCGTCCAATCTTATTCGTTCCCAGCCATTTTCGCCTACACAGGGTGGGGCAAAATAGGTTTACTGTTGTTCATATGGAAAATAATGATATATGGGAAATAATAATAAACTCTGTGGTTCACGTACTCACAACTGTAAGTCGTGCACATCAATGGAACGAGCCACTCCTGTAGAGACTTCAAGTACCGCCTAATTTCTTGGGTTTTCTCCATACAGTGTGTTCCCCTTCCAATTCAGGATAGGAAATTACTTAATGAAAAATGGCATCTCCCGAAGGGTCCTCTCACATAACTCAGCTCATTATTTTGGTCTGTTCTGTAAAATTTTCATCAACCAAAGAGATGGAAATGGATTCTGGTTAGCCCCTCATTCTGCTGAGAAAAATGAAAGTGGAGGAAGGAAAGCCTGTATCTTCACATATGCTTTTTCTCCTCCTTGTAATGTAACTATTCTATTTTCCCCCTCCTATTGTAGCCTCAGCTTGCCACAAAGTATCCATTTCTGTTCCTGCTCCAACATCCTAGTATCCACAGGAGCCAAGTGAGTTGGCGGAGTTCCGTGAACCATCTTGGCGGCTGCTAGGGCTACGCTGGAGCCCAGATGGCACCACCATCGGGTAAGACTCTGGCTGCCACTAAAGGGCCTCGTTCTCTGAGCTGCTACCCCCAGCCACACGTAATTCTCTGAAGTAGTCCCCTGACATTGTTGGGGTTCATTTAGTTCTACTTCCTGCTCTTTTTTCCACCCATCCATTCTTATACCCAACCCTTCAATTTAAACATTCTATGCCAGATACTTTTCTTCCATTTGCTCTATAACATTAACTTTACTAGGCAAGCAAAACTCTAATTCTGTTTTATTGACCACTATACATTTGCATACACAACCTAGATACATATTGAATGTCAGTTATACACAAGGTGCTCAAACCTAGAGAGAGTGTGACAGCTATTCGAGGAGACGAGCTGTCCCCCACCCAGCAAGTGGTTCTGTATAAACAGTGTGCATTGAGTGGTATTTACTTCGGGCTCCAGGATACAGGCAGACCTGGACAACTCTGGACCTATAAACTCACATTATATTGTCAGTATCTGTGCTGCTCCAGGGCGTGAAATATTTGAGATGTCAGTTATTACCTAGAGAGGGCTTAGTTTTAGCATCAGCTATGATTATTCTGTCTGCAGTGCTGGGAGCAGCGAAAACCACCGATATAAATATCACTGAAAATTATGTAAAACCAACAAACCAAACTATAGCTTAAATATATCTCCTGTCCTTCCATCTCAGTCCCCCACCACACCAATAAACATGAGGAAAAAAACAAAATAAATGCTACAGATTTTTTTAAAAAGGGAAAAAAAGGAATATAATGAAATTATATTGCCCTAAAAAAATAAAATAAAAAAGTCTTCCTGATTCCCAATCAAATCTGGGCTGATAGGCTTATTATTTAATTACCCATAAATGAGCTTCTTTAAATAGCACCTATTAATACCCCAAATTTCAGCATCCGCCTGCACAGAGTAAGAGAGAGACTTGAATCTTGAAACATCTAAAAAGAGAAACAAACTGCATTCTTAAAATTGCAACAAAATCTGAAATGAAGAGAAGCCAGAGGGAGGGGAGCCCTCACTGCCCTCTGCCAGGGCGAATCAGCCAGCCCCGGGCCCCTGACTGCCGAGGCGGGGGGTGGGGGGCTTCTCCAAACCGACGTCAATGAAAACATGTTTCACCTGAAATCCCAGAGAGACTGACAAAGCCCAAGACATCACTGAAACGTGATCTGTACCCGAGAAAAACTCCAGGTCCAGTGAGGGTGGCTCACTCGTGATTTCCCCCTGGAATCTAGCATCCCCTGGATGTCCTGCCAGGGTCTCACACTCAACAGATAGGAAAGGGGACAGAAAACCACCCCTTAAACCAATTCTCCTGGCAACTTTCCTCTTTTAAAAAAAAAATATATATATGTTTTTATTAATTTTTTTAAAGAGAAAAGAAGGGGGGGGGCATTGATGTGACAGCGAAACATTGAGAGGCTGCCTCCCACACACACCCTGACCAGGGATTGGTCCTGCAACCTGGGTAAGTGCCCTGGCCGGGAATTGAACCAGCAACCCTTCAGTGAGGGATGATGCTCAACCAACTGAGCCACACTAGCCAGGGCAACTTTCCTCTTTCTGTAGAGCCAATCCTTAGTCCTAAATCAAAAACATGATTTTCCTACCTACCTTCCTCTCCTTCACCCAAACACCCACTTAGTCATCTAGTAATAACAACAGCTAGCATTTATCGGAAGTAACTATTAGCAAGGCACAGTAGCAGGCACTTGACATGCATCCCTTACTCCTTACAACTAACCGGCTAAAAGATCTCATTATCCCCTCTAACTCTAAGAAACTGAGGCACAGAGGTTAAGTTGATTAAGTAACTTATTAAGGTCACATAGCCAATAAATAGCAAACCGAGGCCCAACAGCAATCTATCTGCCTGCGGTGCCCACGCTCGGGCGCTACTCACACCATCACAGCCTCACACCTGCCCATTTATTTTCCTACTCCTAATGCCTCTACTCTGGTTCTGGCCTTGCTTACCTTGCTTACCTCCCATGTCAACTACAGACACCCTCACAATTTTACACTTGCTACTGGGAAAAAAATGCAGCTCTGTAGTAAAGTCAAATTCTTTGCCAATCTCCAAAGATACACTAGGCCATTTCCACTTCCTGTCTACGTTCAAGTCATTAACATCGCCAAGAACACTGTCCTACTCACTCTGCAAGGCCCGATTCAAAGGACATCTTTGTTATGAAACCTGCTCTAAGGAGGGAAGAGCCAGAAGAGAAAAAGAAGTGCTATTTCTGACACAGTGCTTTCTGTGAGCCAGGCCCATGAGGATCCTGCATGACCACCCGGTGAGGTGGGCACTGCTATGATCCCCAGGTTATGAACAGAGAATAGATGCACAGGGAGGTTAAGAATTTATCCAGGGATGCACAGCTGGTAAGGGTCAAGTTGACATTGAAATCCATTCACTCGCCCTGGCTGGTTTGGCTCTGTGGTTAGAGCATCGGCCCACGGACCAGAGAGTCCCGGGTTCAGTTCCCGTTAAGGGCACGTACCTCAGTTGCCCTCACTTGCAGTTTGTCCCCAGCTCTGGTTGGGGTCATGTAGGTGGCAACCAGTCGATGTGTCTCTCACATCGATGTTTCTCTCTCTCTCTTCCTCCCTCTCTCCGTCCCATTCTATCTGAAGATAAATGCAAAAATGTCCTCAGGTGAGGATTAAAAAAAATCCATTCACTCAGCTGCTCCCCTTCTTTACCGAGATGCTCTGGTGAATTCCCAGGAGCCAACCTTCTTAACTGGGGATTAGGCTGACCCCATCTGAATCCACAGCTCATTCTCAGCATCCCCAAAAGCAGGACAACCAGACACATGTACCTCCTGATGTGACGCAGCATGAAATCCACACGTGCCTCCCAGGCGTTCTGACCAGGACCATTAAACCCGGGTCTCATCTGCCTCCAAAGCAGGGCTCCTCACACTGCAGCGTGCGTTCAAACCCCGTGGGGCTCTGGTGCAGGCAGATTCCGAATCAGCAGGTCTGGACTGGGGCCTGAGAGTCTGCATTTCTAAGAAACCCCCAGAAATAACCTGTGCTGCGGGACCACCGCGTACGCTTTGAGCAGCAAAGCCTAGATCTGGACCTGATCCCTAGTGTGCACGACAGGAACAAAGGAAACAACTCGTGGCCAGGATGAGGAGGGGAGTGAGGCACCTGCCTCAGGCGCAGGATTCAAGGGAGCGCCAAAAACACAGCACTGGAGAGAAACACTTGAACACCAAATTTCAAGAATTAAAATGACTGCAAAGAAGCCCCATGATGCACACAATATCAGTTTTAAATAGACGATCAGTGTTACCGGTTTCTCGGTCGCACACTCCAGTACAGCGGTGCAGCACCGAGCACTGTGTTACCTGCCAACACAGCGTGTGGGAAATGAACAGGCAAGCAGGCCGCCGCCTGGTTTCTAACACAAACCAGTCCTATTAAAGGGGGTGGGGGACTTACAGCTTCTGAGGCCTAAGAGACAGATACCAATCAAATGCAGTGTAGAAAACTTGTTTTGATATTGACAAAATAAAATTGTAAAATAATGGGGGAAATATAAACAGATCGACTATTTGGTGATAGGGGAAATTTTTTTTTTTTTTATCCTCACCCGAGGACATTTTTTGTTCAGATAGAGTGGGAGGGAGAGAGAGGAAGAGACAGAGAAACATCGACGTGAAAGGGACACATCGAATGGTTGCCACCCACACGACCGAACCAGGGCTGGGGACAAACTGCAACCAAGGTACATGCCCTTAACAGGAACCGAACCCGGGTCTCTCCAGACCGCAGGCCGATGCTCTAACCGCTGAGCCAAACCAGCCAGGGCGATAGGGGAGATTTTTAACTCTGTAAGTTTCACGATAATAGCGCTGTGATTTTTTTAAGTCCTTACGTATTAGAGATAAGGTACTGAAGCATTTATGGGTAAAATGATATGAGATAGAAAATCTGGGATATTCCAGGAAAAAAAAATAGTTAAGATTAGTAAAATGTTACTGAAATGCTGAAGCTGGGTGATGGTACATGGGGATTCATTATGCTATTCTAATTTGTATATTTAAAATTTCCATAATAAGAAAAGTAATGAATCCTTTTTTCCTTAGGCACTCCTCAGACAAGACATAGCACAGAGTGCCTTATACATCTATAACAAAAGCAGCTGCCCTTTTTAACACGTGCCAGGAGCTGAAATTATCTCATTTAAGTGTCAAAATAATGTAGCGAGTTACTGTGCAATGAATAAAAGTGGAGTTTAGCAGCAAGCTGGAATAACTTGCCCAGAGTCACACATCCAGCAGATGACAAAGGGAAGGCTGGAGCCCAGACTGGACTGACTCGGGAGCCCAGGTTTGAAGCAGGTCATTATAACGTCTCTCTGATGTCACGCGGGCTTATGGCACAAGCAACCTCAGCTTAGTTTTTCATTTCCCTCGTGGCCCTCCACACCGGAGCATTCTGAGAGACTGGCGTGAGGATTACCTGCTTTTGAATCATGGCTCTAACACTTATTCACTGCATGAACTTGGGCAGATGACTTAATCTTGCTGTCCCTCAGTTTCTTCAGCTGTATAGGGCTATGAATCTCATGCACTAGGAGATTAATAACCATCTTATCAAGATAAAATGAGTTAATAAACGTAAAGTGCTTAGAATCATGTGTGACACATGGTAAGTGCTGATTAAGTGTTAGCTATTATTGTCATTATTATCAGTAAGTTCTCAATAAAACTGAATGACACTGAACCCAACCCTCCGGCAAACTCATAACCATTTACTTTTATGTCTTCTACGCAATTGTGACCACAGAACTCGAAAGCTGAGCTCCCACCAATGTTTATGACAGTCACTGTACAGTAATCAAGATTCATGCTCCTACATTCAGTGGAAAAAACTACACCAATATTAGTAAAAACCTAGGGACCTAGGGCCCAGGACCATCACTACATTATCGCATTTGCTTTGCAACTTTACTATCAAGGGATTTATGGTGTTTATAGGATTTGAACATCTCCAAGAAGGGACCAGGAATTCCTGCTAAGCCCAGAGGCTAGATGCTCCACAGAAGCAGGCAGGAGGGTGTCCTGGGGCAAGGCCAAGGTGGGCAGAACCGGTGCCAGCAGCACTGGAACAAAGGAGTAAGCTGAGAGCCAGGAGCAGAACAAAGCAGGAGCAGAGTCCCTGTTAACGGCTGAGCCAAGAGGGTCAGTTGAGTTGTGTACGCCCAGGCTCACCAGCCAAAATCATGGGAAGAGCCCAGAGCCAGAGTGAGTGAAGACGAGGTCCTCAATGATGAAAGGAATAAGGAGCTCAGGTCAGATGCTCAGGTTCAGACGGGCTTGCTGGTTTTAACTGCTATGCCCTGCTTCCTTTGTGGTTGTTCCGTCATCTTAAAACTATACTTCCCCAAGCTGTCTAGTTACAGAAGATGAAATAAAAGGCTCAGATCTTATTAGACCACGTGGCAGGTCCTGTCTTCCTTCCCTACCAGCCGGCTGCTGAATCACTCATTGCCCCGTTACCAACACTAAGGGCATGATAACTTCTAACATACACAGTGCGTAGTTCATCACATTTACTCAAAACCAGGAGCACTTATTGAACTCTGGGATCTGTCCTATGCTAAGAGCACTATGCTAAGAGCTTTTCCATTATCTCACTTGATCCTTCAATAATCCAATGAAGTGCTGTTGCTATGCCCACTTCACGAGTGAACCTGGGGCTGTGGAGCCCCAGGTCCCACAGCTACAAATGTCAGTGCTCTCTGACTCCAGAGACAACTTTTACGCTACACTGCCTTCTTTTCTGCTACTTTCTATTTTCTGCTACATTCAGACCTCTGCCCCTGAAAGTTCTGGGAATGAGTGAGAGACATCCGCAGCCGACTGCCGACATGATGAACTGAACAACCTGGAATACGATCTCCCCCAGGGAACCCAGAAAGCTTGGGAAGAGCAGTTGAAGGCGAATGAGCAACACTTGAATTCTCTGTACTCTCAGCAAACAGGGTCATTCTCTCCTCTTCACTTGCTCTTACTGAGTCCTGAGAGCAGTCTGGGCTTCTCCTATCAACCGCTGCAAACTGCTGTGGGGGAAGTTATGCACAGGGGAAAATAGCCCAGGTTTTTTTCCTTGATACTTGGAGGAAGGGAGAAAAAAGGGACAAGATTCCCAATAGAGAAGAAAACGTAAAAATATAGTAACGATTGAATAAAGCCTGTAAATAAATAATATCTGTGCCAAAAGACAAATTAGAAGCAGCAACTAAGACACATCATAATTTAAATGACAAATGTTAAAGACAAAGAAAGAATCTTAAAGGCAGCAAGAAAGAGACAGAAAGTTATCTACAAGGGAGATCCATCTAGACAGTTGACTTCTCAACAGAAACACTTCAGGCCAGAAGGGACTGGCATGAAGTATTCAAAGTAATGAAAAGCAAGGACCTGAATCCAAGACTACTCTATCAAGCAAGGCTATTATTTAAAATTGAAAGTGAAATAGAGAGCTTCCCAGACAAAAAAAGAAAAAGGCTCAAAGAGTTCATTACCATCAAACTAGCATTACAAGAAATGTTAAAGGGACTGCTGTAAGAAAAAGAAGAAATTGAGAGAGAGGAGTATAGGTACAAAGGAAAAAATGGCAATAAATAAGTACCTATCAATAATAACCTTAAATCTAAATGGATTAAATGATCCAATCCAAATGTGTAGGGTGGCTATATGGATAAGAAAACATGACCCATGTATATGCTGTCATGCATATATAAGAGACCCACCTCAGAACAAAAGATTCACACAGACCAAAAGTGAAAAATTGGGAAAAAAAAATAGTCCATGCAAATGGAAACAAATGAACAAAAAAGCTGGTGTAGCAATACTCATATCTGAAAAAATAGGCATCAAAACAAAGACCATAACAAGAGACAAAGAAGGTCACTACATAATACTAAAAGGATAGATCCAACAAGATATAACCCTGGTAAACATAGAATCACCCAATATAAGAACACCTAAATATATTTTTTTAAAAACTTTTGGTGGACTTTAAGATTGAGATTGACAAAAATACAGTGATAGTAGGGGGCTTTACCACCTCACTGACATCACTGGATAGATCTTCCAAACCAAAAAAAAAAAAAAATCAATAAGGAAACAGCAACCTCAAATGACACACTAGATCAGATGAATTTAATTGATATTTACAGAACATTTCATTCCAAAGCTGCAGAATAAACATTCTTCTCAGGTGCATATGAAACATTCTCAAAGACAGACAACATGTTAGGACACAAAATAAGTCTTAAGAAATTCAAAAGACTGAAATCATATCAAGCATCTTCTCAGATCACAATGGCATGAAACTAGAAATCAACTACCATAAAAAAAAAAAAAAAACTAAAAATATTCAAACACATGGAGGCTAAATAGCATGTTATTAAACAATGACTGGGTTACCAAGGAGATCAAGGAAGAAATAAAAAACTTTCTAGAAACAAACTAAAATGAACACACAACAACCCAAAATCTATGGGACACAGCAAAAGCCATCTCGAGAGGTAGGTTGGCCTACCTCAACAAATAGGAAAAAGCTCAAATAAATAATCTAACCCTACAACTAAAAGAATTGGAAAGAGAACAACAAGAAAAGCCCAGAGTAAGTAGATGGAAGGAAAAAATAAAGAGTGGAAATAAATGACAGAGACTAAAATAACAATACAAAAGATCAATAAAACCAAAAGGTGGCTCTTTGAAAAGATAAAGAAGATTGATGAACCTTTAGCCACACTCATCAAGAAACAAAGAGAGAGGAACCAAATATATAAAATCAGAAATGAAAGAGGCAAAGTAACAACTGCCATTGTAGAAACACAAAGGATTTTATGAAAATACTATGAACGACTATAGGCCAACAAACTGACCAGCCTATGTGAAATGGACCAATTCCTAGAAACTTACGATTTTCTAAAACTCAGTCAAAAAGAATCAGAAAATCTGAATAGGCCAATAACATCTGATGAAAATGAAATTGAAGCAGTAATAAAAAATAAATAAAAAATCCCAGCAAACAAAAGTCCTGGACTGGATGGCTTCACAGGCAAGTTCTGTCACACATTCAAAGAAGAACTAACACATATCCTCCTCAAACTATTCCAAACAATCCAAGCTCTTTTATAAGGCCAGCATTATCCTATTTCCAAAATCAGATAAAGACACTACAAAGAAAGAAAATTACAAGCCAATATCCATGATGAACATAGATGCTGAAATCCTCAACAAAATATTAGCAAATTGGATCCAGCAATACATTAAAAAAGATCATACACCATGACTAAGTGGGATTTATCCCGGGGATGCAAGGCAGGTACAATATTCACAAATCAATAAATGTGATAAATCACATAATCAAAATGAAGGATAGCCTTTGCCAGTTTAGCTCAGCAGTTAGAGCATTGGCCTGCGGACCAATGAGTTGAGGGTTCAATTCCAGTAAAGGGTGTGTACCTCGGTTGCATTTCATCCCCAGCCCTGGTTAGGTCATGCGGGAGGCAACCAGTCAATGTGGCTCTATCACATTGATGTTTCTCTCTGTCTCTCTCTCTCCCTCCATCCCACTCTATTTGATAATAAGTAGAAAAATATCCTCAGGTGAGGAATAAAAAAAATAAAGGATAAATCATATTATCATATCAATAAATGCAGAAAAGCATTTGACAAAATCCAACACCCATTTATGATAAAAACTCTCAGCAAAGTGGGAAGAGAGGGATCATACCTCAACATAATAAAGGACATATATGACAAACCTACAGCCAACATCATACTCAATGGGCAAAAACTAAAAGTGTTTCCCTTAAAATCAGGAACAAGACAGGGATGCCCACTTTCACCACTCTTATTCAACAAAGTACTGGAAGTCCTAGCCACAGCAATCATACAAGAAGGAAAAATAAAGGGCATTCAAATTGGAAAGGAGGCAGTAAAACTGTCATTATCCACAGATGACATGATATTGTACCTAGAAAACCATATAAACCCTACCCAAAAGCTACTAGATCTAATAAATAAATTTGGCAAAATAGCAGGATACAAAATTAATATCCAGAAATTGATGGCATTTTTATACACCAATTATGAACTTTCAGAAAGAGAAACTAAAAAAACAATCCCATTTACCATTGCAACAACAACAACAAAAAATAGAATACCTAGTAATAAACTTAACCAATGAGGTAAAAAACCTCCACGAAGAAAACTATAGGACATTGTAAAAAGAAAGAGAGGAAGATACAACCAAGTGGAAGCATACACCATGTTCATGGATTGAAAGAACTAACATCATTAAAATGTCCATACTACCTGCCTGGCTGGTGTGGCTCAATGGTTGAGCATTTATTCCTGGTAAGGGCACATGCCCAAGTTGTGGGCCCAATCCCCAGTAGGGGCATGTAGGAGGTGGCCAGTCGATGTTCTCTCTCATTGATGTTTCTTTCTCTCCCTTTCCCTTCCTCTCTCTCTCTAAAATCAATAAAGAAAAAATATTTTTTTTAAAAATGTCCATACTACACAAAGCAATCTACAGATTCAATGCAATCCCTATTAAAATACCAATGGCATATTTTACAGATTTAGAACAAATATTCCAAAAACTTATATGGAACCACAAAAGACCCCAAATAGCCTCAGCAATCTTGAGAAAATAAAAAAGTTGGAGATATTACAATACCAGATATCAAATATACTACAAAGCCAGTATAATCAAAACAGCATGGTACTGGCACAAGAACAGGTATATAGATCAATGGAACAGAACAGAAACTCCAGAAATGGACCCACACCAATATAGTTAATTAATATTTGATAAAGACAGCAAGAGCATACAATGGGATAAAGACAGTCTCTTCAAGAAATGGTGCTGGGCCCTGGCCGGTTTGGCTCAATGGTTAGAGCGTTGACCTGTGGTCCAGAGAGACCCAGGTTTAGTTCCCGCTAAGGGCACGTACCTCGATTGCAGTTTGTCCCAAGCCCTGGTTGGGTTGTGCAGGTGGCAACCACTCAATGTGTCCCTTTCACATCGATGTTTCTCTCTCTCTCTCTCTCTCCCCCCCCCTTCCCTCCCTCCCTCCCTCCCACTCTATCTGAACAAAAAATGGAAAAATGTCCTCGGGTGAGGATAAAAAAAAAAAAGAAATGGTGCTGGGAAAACTGGACAAGTACATGCAAATAAATGAAACTAGACCACCAACTTACACCATACACAAGAATGAACTCAAAATGTACAAAAGATTTAAATGTAAGTAGCAAAACCATAAAAATCCTAGAAGAAAACATAGGCAGTAAAATCTCAGACAGCTCATATAGCAGTATTTTCACAGCTACATCTGCTAGGGCAAAAGAAACAAAGGAAAAAATAAACAAATGGGACTGCATCAAAATAAAACTTCTGCATAGGAAAAGACCCCCACCAACAAAATGAAAAGGGAACCCACTGTATGGGAGAACATATTCATCAATGATACATCTGATGAGGGGTTAATTTCCAAAATATACAAAGAACTCATACAACTCAGCACCAAGAAGACATGGATACATGGAACAGAATGATAGCTGGAGCGGGGGGGGGGGGGGGGGGGGGGTTGGCAGGGGGCGGTGGGAAGATGAGAATAGTGTGGGGCAAACAGCGAAGGCCTAGGTGGGCAGGGGCTGGGTGGAGGGGAGCAAAAGAATGGGGGACAACTGTAATACTGTCACCAATACAAAAAAAAAAAAAACCGCAACTAAAGGAACATATAAAAATAAACTAGTACATGTTTGTTTGTTTTTTCCCAAATCTGTTGGAAAAAAATTTTTCCATAAAAGGAAACCAAAGTTGACTTTATCACTCCATGTTCATTATTAAAATATTAAAGTCAATATTAAAATATAATAAAAAAGCGGGGAGACATCTGTAGTACTTTCAACAATAAAAATAAATAAATAAATAGGTATTATTATTATTGTCATGAGATTCCTATATCAGAAGATATTATTTTCCTTTCAAAGGACTGAAAAACGTCATGTACATATGATATAACAATTTGCTATTTAAAATAAGAAATGTAAAACGTTACATTCACTAATCTTTGAAATCAAGATCAAGAAACTTAAAAGTCTGTATGTATAAAATAAGAATGATCATGATTGTCTTCAGAACACTACTCAGCAATAACAAGGAGCTAAGGAACTACAGATAAATGCAACAACACAATGAACCTCAAAGCCACTAGGCTGAGAGGGAGAAGCCCCAGACCGGACACGACGGAAAACCATGGGCAGGATGGCGGTTCTCCTCCTGCTGGGAATCTCGATTACACGGGTGCATGTCTCTGACAAAGCTCGCAAATGTACGCTTGAGATCTGTATATCTCACTGTAAATTTTATAACAAGGGAAACAAACTCTATAAGCAAATATTAACTAATTACTGGTAGGCATACTCAAGCATTTAGGTGAAAGTACAATGTCTCCAAATTACTTTGAAATGCAGCAAAAGTATGATTGAGACAGGGATGCAGAGACGGACAGATATGTGATAAAGCAAATACAGTAAAATATAGAACCCAAGTAGTGGATAGGCAGTGTTTATTGTAAAATTCTTTCCACTTTGCCGTATGTTTCAACATTTCATGGAATATAGAAAAAATATATTTGTCTGTATATTACAAATGGGTAAGGAGACTAAAAAAAGGGAAAAAAGCAATAGGCAGAGTGAAAGGGAAAGCACAGTAAGTAAAAAGTAGAAAAAACTAGGAGGGGAATCAGACAGAAAGACAAATGAAAACATACAGAAAACAGAAGGCATAAAGAAAGAACCACAAACACTCAGGTGGCTTTGCAATAAGTGTCTTGGTCCCTTGGCAATGTGTCCAGTTTCACCACTAATCTACATTAAATGCTAATAAATGTGTTCTGTCTATTTCATAAAGGAGCTTTATTCCATCTGAGCAGTTAATAATGCAGTAGGAACATAATAGAACAGAACAGTTCTGATAAAGTTATATGAAAGGCATTTAAAAGGTAATGTCATCAATAAATAAAGCACAATTTGTATACTGAAGTGAGCATTGCTCTCCAAAGCTGTCACAAGCAAAGAAATTATGTGAGATTTAGAGCATGATTAACCTGAATCCAAATCCCAATTTCATGAATAAGAAGCCACATGACTTAAGACAAGTTACTAATTCCTCTGAACATCAATTTCCTTATCCATGATACGGAAATATTATTACCTCTTTCACAGGGTGATTTTGAGGATTAAATGAGACTATATACATGGAAATGACTAGCTCAGCACCAGGTACAAAGTAATTCTTCATTAGATATTGTTTTTCTTTCCTCCTATTCTAATAATGCCATCATTTGCTTAACATAGTTTTGTGACACGTTTTTTGAGTTACTGGCCAGACGAAGAAGAGTGTTCCAGTTGGAGGGAAGAACATACACAGAGGTAGACACAGGGACAACAGAAAAGTGGACTTCTTTTAAAGACTGCTGGAACACAGAGGTCGAGCTTAAAGGTTGTGGAGGGAGGATGAGGAAGGATCAGAAAAGTCTGGAGAGGAAGACAAGGACAGAATCAGGAAGGGCCTTTCATACCATGCTCAGGAATCGAGCATTTGTCTTCTAGGCATTGGAGAGCCATTTACAGATTGTCCCTGGAAGAGTGACATGGTCCAAGTTCTCTTGCAGGAAGAATATTATGACAGTTGACTGCATTGAACAACTCCAGGGACACTGTTAACATAGAATGTCAACAGAAACAAGACCCGGACTAGAAAAATAACCAAAATCTAAATATCATACCTGAAAACACTAGTGTGGTTATGATCACCTAACAAGTATGTAGCATGAGAATGGAACCTGGGGGACACCAACATTTATTTAAGGAACAAGCAGAGCAAACAAAGACAACCTAAAGGTAACTGAAGAGGATATGGTCACAGAGAATCAAATGTGGCAGGTATGGATTGAAAAGTATCCACTGAATTGACTAAGAGGCCATTACTGACCTTGTCAAGAGCAAGTGCAATCAAATGATGGGATAGAAACCAAACTGTACTCAGCTTATTCTACAGTGGAGATAGAGACCACGAGTGTGAAGTACACTTTCCAGAATGGTGTAAACAGAAGACAGGTAGGACAGTAAATAAATGGGGATACACAGTTGAGAGATGACTTGTTTAAGCTAAGAAGAGTTTGACAAATGGGGGGAAGAAGTAGGGAAGATGAGATTAAAGACAGTGAGGAAAAGAACCACCATGAGAGGGAAAGAAGGGATGCAGATCAAGGCTGGAGGGGCTGGCCTTGGGCAGAAGGATACCAGTCTCATCCAATGCGACAAAGAACAAACGTGTATATGGACAACTTTCCAGTGTTCTTTATTTTCTCTTTGAAATAGGAGTTAATGTTGTCTAAGAATGAGTATGGAAAAGAAAGAGTGGGAAACGGGAAATTCATGAATTTTTCAGAATAAATTTGTGGCAAATGGAGGAGTAGCCGGCTGTGGATTTCGTGTATATTTCTCTTTAGGAGCATTCAACAGCCTGGGTGTGTGAAGTCAGAAGTGGCCAATCCACAGGGCTCAGGTTTTGCCCTCTGGGGACTCAGACCTACATCCTTGGGAACAACCCTGAGAAAGACAAACAGGAGCTCTGCCATTTAGGGCCTTATAATATAAAAAAAGAAACAAATGAAACAAACAATTACAATGGTAACGAGTATTACATGGAAGCTAAGGTACCATGAAGAAAATGCAGGAAGGCTGCCTAACCCAGACTGTCCCCCCAGACTGGGAAGAAGTAACACTTGAGACCTGGCGGAATGGTAGAGGACTGTTAGGTGAAATGGAAAGAAGAGAAAGGGGGAGTATTCCATGAGGGAACAGCGTGTGCAAAGGCCTCCAAGGAACCCTGAAACAGAAAAAGAACATGTCCCTTTGCAAGACCTGAAAAGTTCTATATGCTAAAATAGAGTGTGGCAAGGCTAGCTATGTATGCACATGGGCCAAGTCAGGTGAAGCTGATAAGAATTTTGGACTTGAATCTAAAAGCAACAGCAATCAGCACTTTTGATAGGATTGTTCCAGCAATGGAGTGCAAAAGAGATTAGAAACAGACAACAGTAGATGCCAGGAGAACAGCTAGAGGTCCTTTCATAAGATTTCAGGCCAGATATGATGGTACTATAGACAAAGGTGGTGACAGTGAGGACAGACAAAAGAAATGAACAAATGAAGACATTTAAAAGAAGCCAAATCACTTAGAATGTATCATCAGAATGTGGGGAATAAGGATGAAGGATGAATGGAAGATGATGTTCAAATGTTTAGTTTGGGAAATGAGTTGGGTGGTGAGTGCTACTAATCACTGAGAAGAAACAGGTTTAACAGGAAAGCTTTGGATTTTACTTTTTAGTCTGTTGAGGTTGAGGCACCTTTGAGGCATCCAAGTGACAGGTTAAGTAAGCAGTTGAATACATACATAGGTATGGCCCTCAAAGGTATCTTTGTGGAAACATGGCCCTGGGGCTGGTCTACATACAGCCCGAACTGAAGCCACTGTGAGTGGATGAGATCATGCAGGGAGAAGAGGGTTCAGGGCTGAGTCCGAGACAACCACTTCCCTAACACCTGAGGGCTGGGAGGAGTCAAAGATGAAAAGGAACCGCCAGACACAGGAGAAAAACCAAATCTGGGCGTCAAAAACCAAGGAAAAGAGTGTTTCAAGGAGGGTCAACTGTGCCTAAAGTTGAGGGGTCAAAAAGAATGAAAAATAAAACTGGGGAGAATTCTAATGAAGATGATGAGAAGTGCAGGAAAGCAGAGAGCACCCATTCAAAAGGCTTAACTGAAAGAGGAGGAAATGAGAGACGGAAAAAGCCAGGGCCGCACATGTGAAAACTAGAGTCAGGGAATATGTGAGGTGTTGGTTAAATCAAGGAATCTAGGATAGGAAAAAATGAGAACGCAGGGAAGAGTATAGACTGGGAAGAAAATGGAGAGTCCAAGGGACAAGAAGTCTTGCTAACATCGAAAAACAGAAGGGAAGAAAACTGGAATAACAGAAGGTCATAGGAGAGTGGGATACTGAGGTGCCCTGTCTCAGAAGTGGGACAGGGGCAAGCGATGGGAAGGGTTAGCCTTCAACCAATGAGAGGGGGTAGAGTACAAAGAGGGCAGAGTGACAGTGAGAGCCCCAAGGACAGACAAGTTAGGAAAAGAAATGACAGGGTGTCGGCTAGGTCGTGCACGTGAACACGCAAGCACTCGGGAGCTGACGACAGAGAGAAGAGGACAGTGACAATCCAGACACCTAAGCCTAATGTCGAGGAGATCCCAGAAAGCTGGAAGGCTTATGGTTTTATGATATAGCTAGATATTACGACCCTCAAACAAGAAGCGATTTTTATAAGATGTGGAGCTAAGAGAATGCCAACCCACTGGGGCAGGGCAGCTTCTACTCGAAAGAGCTGCAAGGTAAAAGTTCCTCAGAGGGGAATAAAAACTAGATCAGTACAAAGAAAGAATGTGAGGACTGTTATAGGACCAAGTTAGGGATATACAGATTTTTTTTTTTAAAGACAACAGAGGGAAACTACTTCAACATAATAAATGCCATATGTGAAAAGCCCACAGCTCACATAATACTCGCCGGTGACAGATTCCAAGCTTTTCCTCTGAGATTAGGAACAAGATAAGAATGCCCACTCTCGCCACTGCCATTCACCACAGTATTGGAAGTCCCACAGCAATTAGGCAAGAAAAGACATAAAAGGCATCCAAATTGGAAAGATGGACTAAAATTATCTGTTTGCAAATGATGATCTCACATGTAGAAAACCCTAAAGATTGCACTGAAAAACAAAAGGTTAGAAAAAACAAATTCAGCAAAGTTGATAAATACAAAATCCCCATGCAAAAATCTGTTGCATTTTTATACACTAACAATGAACATTCTAAAAAGGAAATTAAGAAAATAATACTACTTACGATAGCATCATAAAGAATAAAATATTCAAGACTAACTTAATCAAGAAGGCAAAAGACTTGTACACTAAAAACTACAAACCACTGCTGAAAGAAATTAAAGAGGACACACATAAGTGGAAAGATATCCCAAGTTCATAATTGGAAAACTTAATATTGTTAAAATGTCCATACTACCTAAAGTGATCTACAGATCACTATTGAAATCCCAGTGGCATTTTTTGCAGAAACAGAAAAATATCATCAAATTTATATGAGATCTCATGAGACATCAAATAGTCCAAACAAACTTGAAAAAGAACAAAGTTAGCAGATTTACACTTCCTAATTTTAAAACATATTACAAACCTACAGTAATCAAAACAATATATACTGGCATGAAGACAGATGTATAGAGAAGTGGAACAGAATACAGAGCACAGAAACAAATCTGTGCGCATATGATCAAATGATCTCCAACAAGGATGCCAAAACTACAAAATGGGAGAAAGACTAAAAATGAATTGAAGACCTAAATGTAAGACCTAAAACTATCAAACTTCTAGGAGAAAACATAGGGGGAAAGCTTCATGGCCTTCAAGTTGGCAATGATTTCTTAGATATGACCCAAAAGCAGATGCAACAATAGCAAAAACACACAAATGGGATAACAGCAAACTTTAAAACTCTGTGCATCAAATGATACAATCAACAGAGTCAAAAGGCAAGCTATTAAATGGGAGAAAATATCTGAAAATCATATCTCATAAGGAGTTAGAGAATGCCTATAACTCAACAACATAAAAACAAATAAACTGATTTTTTTAATGGGCAAAGGATTTAGCCATTTCTCTGCAGAAGATAAACAAACAACCAACAAGCATATAAAAAGATATTCAACATCAGTAATCATTAGAGAAAAGCAATTCAAAACCACGAGATGCTATATCTCGCCTGCCCATTAGGATGGCCCCATCAGAAAGACAGAAAATAATTAGTGTTGGTGAGGATGTGGATGGAGTAACTGGAGCCCTTGTGCAGTTGGTGGGAATGTAAAATGGTGTAACTGATATGGAGGTTCCTCAAAAAAATTTAAAAATAGAACTACCATATGATCCAGCAATCCCACTTCTGAGTATATACCTGAGAGAACTGCAAACAAGATCTCAAAGGCAGCTGCATACCCCAGTTCATTGTATCAGCATTATTCACAACAGCCAAGAGGTGGTAGCAACCCAAATATCCATCAACAGATGAATGGATAAAGAAAATGTGGTACATACATATATACATATAACAAATATTATTCGGCCTTAAAAAAGAAGGGAATCCCACCATATGCTACAACAATGAACTGTAAAGACATTACACAAAATGAAATAAGCCAGTCACAAAAGACAAATACCAGGTGATTCCATTTACACAAGGAATCTAGCAGTCAAATGAACAGAGAGGAGCATGGTTTCCCAGAGCCCGGGAGCGGGAAACAGGGAGTTGTTCCGTGGACAGCTTGTTTTGCAGACGAAAGTTCTGGATACCTACTGCATAACAGTGTGAGTACACTTAACACCACTGAACTGTCTACTTAAAAAAATGATTAAGATATTAAATTTTGTTAAAAGAAAAAAGAAAAAAGAAAGAATGAGGCTTTGGATGTGCTGGAGACGTGATGGGACTACACTGACAAGATGTGATTAAGTGCCTCTAATGACATCCTGAACAGGGGACCTGGATGTTTCCTCAAATCTTCACCTAGTAATAGAAACAATAGTAATACTCAGTGGAGAGTGGTTCTCCGATTGAGCTTGGGCTTGCCAAGGCCTAGACTGGGTGCTCGTGCCAAGAGAACCCTAATTCCTACCATGGCAGAAGGAGCTGTTAAAGAGAAAACCCCCAAATGGCTTCCCTTATGCCCATGGTACCTAATCTAGATTTCACACTTGATCTCACTGCAGTTTCAACCTCTCCCAGAAACATAATCATAATAAGCCAGTCTGGAATTTTCTGGTCAACAAGTAATTTGTCACATGGCCCTCTCCCTCCCCCAGATAGCAGAGGCAGGATTAAACCCTTCCCATTCTCTTCCCCTCCCCATCCCAACCCTGCAAAAAATATCCTGGACCAAAAAGAATGCTTTCTTGTGTTATAGCTCCCTCGCTCCATGCTTCTTCTATCAAAACCTTCCATTTCGTACAACCCCTCCGAGCATCCGAGCTGCTAGACGGGGTGCAGCTAGGATTTGTGAATCTCTGATTTGTGAATCTCTGAATAAAGCCAATTAGATCTTCAAATTTACTCAGTTGAATTTTGTTTTTTTAACAGAGCCTTTCCTTGAGGACTCAAGTGTAGTTAGAAAAGGCAAACACCATATGCTTCAGATTCCATTTGTTCAAACCTTTCCTCTACCCTTTTCTTTTTTATATATTACCAATTATGCTTCTCGGGTCTGTGCTTTCCATACTAGCTAATGGAATTCAAGTGCTTAGAGTTGAGAACGCTTAGAGAGGGGGAAATGTTATATTTTCTCTGCAACTGCAAAAATGACACACCGCGCCCTGGCTGGTGTGGCTCAGTTGGTTGGGCGTCATCCCATGCACCAAGAGGTCACCAGTTGGATTCCAGGTCAGGGCACATGCCCGGGTTGTAGGCCTGATCCCCAGTAGAGGGCATGCAGGAGGCGGCCAATCAACGTTTCTCTCTTACATTGATGTTTCTCTCTCTCTCTCTCTCTCTCTCTCCCCCTCCACTCTCTCTAAAATCAATGAAAACACTAAAACATAAAATAAAATAAAACTAGACACTGTGCTGCATCACAAGACGATCCCTGACAGTGGTGAACTGAGGACATTCACAAAAGCATCAGTGTGAATCTCCTTTCTCATGTGGAGACTTCATTACAAAGCCTAACTGCTCTGTCTTCTGTTTGACAAGGCAGTCATTTAAGACACCTGGATTGCAGAGAGACTTGCTATATATTTAAGATAGCCCTTAATCCCCCAAAAGCCTATAAATTGATTGGCTCTCTTAATAACCTGTATAATTTTTATGCAAAAACTCTGTTTATTTAAATCTTATTACCATATTAAATCAGAAGAGGAGCTCAGGCACTTTCTCCTCCCTCTAGGCCGCAAGGTTAATAAAACCAAGGCCTCTGTTGAATTCCTTATTTAAACAAAAGGTTTGAAAGTCTTTGTCTCATTCAAATTAACCCAGGCTAAAGGGATAGATGAGGAAAGTCACGCGGGTTGGAGGAAGCAGATTCAGGAAGTGTCCAGCAACCAGAGTGATGAGAGATCAAGAGGCTATAGTAAGGCCCTGGCTGGTGCAGCCCAGTTGGTCAAGCATCATCCCATGTACTCAAAGGTCACTGGTTCTATTCCTGGTCAGGGTATATACCTAGGTTGCAGGTTCAACCTCCCAGTGGGTATGGGAGGCAACCGATCGATGTTTCTCTCGCTCCCTTTCCCTTCCTCTCTAAAATCAATACCAAAAAAAATATTTTTAAAAATACAGGCTATAGGAAAAAACTGAAGGAGTGTAACCCCAAGGAGACATGAGTTCCCGTCCCTTCCCATCTCGTAACTATAATCCATATCCGCTGTAGCTCAGTGTCAGTGGCTCTGCTTAGTTTCACTTTATAGAACCAGCTACATTAAGGAGCTTTTGCCTTTGTGGTTTCATCACTTAGTTTTTCTTTCTACGCTACAATGTTTTATAGAGATAAGCACAGCTGAACAAGATTTTAACGTCAGGCCCTTTTAGACGGTTTGTTGTGGGAGGTGAAGGGGGGTGCTCTCAGATATTTACCAGTGTTTTCCATACAGCCAATGGCCTCCCCATGTCAGCAGGCAGATTCCAGCTGTAGTTTTCTTCCAATGATTTCGAAGTGTTTTAAAGAACACAGTCATCTTCTAGAGATTTGCTAGGTTATAGAGGCAGAAAAAGAAAAAAATATATACATGATTATCCAAGGTCGGCATGTAGAGTCCTCCTGACACTATCTTCCATTCATTCATCCTCTCCATGTACCCCTTCCCTCCCTCTTTTCCTTCTTCCGGCTTCTCTAGCCTCTCTCCATCTTCTCCCTTCTAGTCTCATAGTCTTCACCTTCTCACCTGCCCGCCTACCTTTTAAAATTTCTGCCTTCACTTCTTTCCACCTAAACGACACTGTTTCCTCCGACGACGACTTTTACCTCATCGTATTAGGAGGCAGGAGGGACAGAAAGCGAAGAAGGAAATCCCAGGCTTCCTGCTTTTCCTTCCTTCTTAAAGTTACTGTAAGAGTATTTGTCAACCACACACACACAAAAAAAGAGTATTTGTCAACCTATTATATGTATATAATAAAGACTCAACATCAACTTAGTAACGTAAAGCGCTTATTCAAAACAGAAAACACTAGACTCTCAAGAGGAGAATAAGCCGAGAACACGCACAGAAAACTCAATGAAGAGGAAATGCACAAGGCTATGTAAAAATGTTCAATATCCCAAGTAATCCAAGACCTACAAGTTACAAAGAACGATCACTGGTCACCCATAAAAATCAACAACTTTTTTAAAAAAATGCTCACATTCACTGACGACAAAAATGAGATACACTCTCACATAGTCCTAGAGGGAAGGTGACTGGGCCAACTTCACTAAAAAACAAAGAGACAACGCACACCCTTATGCTGTTTGTTTTCTTCACGGCACCTATCGTCTGATGATCCTCACTTGCTAATCTATTGGCTCATCCCGCTGGACGTCAAGTCCAAGAGAGTGAGGACTTGACTGTTCAGGTCACTGCTCTGTCCCCAGTGCCTAAATCAGATCTGGCACATAATACCCCTGCAGTGAGTAACGGCTGAATGGGATGGAGTTCAGGACAGGCGACCCCAGAATAGGGCACCTTGGCATATTGAATAGTTTAAGCTGAAGGAGTCTAAGAAAATAGAATTGGGAAGGTCACTCTGACCTCCTCCCCCACCTCCCCTACTAACCTGAAACAGGTCAGAAAACCCTCATGAGAGAGGTGCCCTCCTCCCCCACCTCCCCTACTAACCTGAAACAGGTCAGAAAACCCTCATGAGAGAGGTGCCTTCCATATACCTAGAGGAAAGGAGCATCCTTCTCTCCCAGACGAACGGATGCCAAGAAGAATCCTAACAAGCATCCTGTTGCTTCCCATTCACGGCAGTTCCCTCCTACCCCTTACGCACCATGTTCCTCCACGCCTCGTCAAACCCAGCACCAAGTACTCAGGTCTATTTGTTTGGGTCTTCGATTTCTTTTAAAGGCTCCTATGTCACGTAAAACTTACATTAAACACACGTGCATGCTTCTCTCCTGTTAATCTCTGGCAGGTTAATTTCCAGAGCCAGTCTGGGACCCTAAGAGGGTCAAGCAGAACTTTTTCCTCCCCTACATTCAAGTTTTCTTCACTAAGAATTTTTGCTGAGGTAGGGAACAAAAAAACCCTCAAAGTACAATGTTAAGTAAAATCAGCAGGCTAAAAAGCTATATATAAATGATATTATCCCAATTATGTCCAAACACAGATATAAATGGAAAAAATACCAATAGAAATAAACACACACAAAAATTTAAGTAGTTCCCTCTGGGTTGCGGGATAATGGGCGGCATTTATTTTATTTATTAAATTGCAATGTATTTTTTATATTTCCTAAAGTGAATATCAATCACTTTCTAAACAGATAAATATTTAAACAGAAATGTTTTTATGACTATTTGTGCATGCGGTAAATAAACCAAGCAAAAAAAAAAAAAAAATAGCCCTGGCCGGTTTGGCTCAGTGGTTGGAGTGTCGGCCTGTGGACCAGAGAGTCCCAGGTTCGGTTCCCTCTAGGGGCACGTACCAGAAAAAAAAAAAAAAAAGCTGCTTTCACTGAAGATTCTAGTTCTTTTATTACTGCCTTTAACCACAAAACAAAGGCTCTCTTCTTCACCGAACTTTAATCCGGCTCCTGAGCTCTGTGCTGGACTAGGCCCAACCTTGGGCTTCCCTCTGCCCTAACAGAATCCAATTTGAGCAAGAATCCTGTTAAGTCAGTTTAGCAAAAACACCTCATGGATTATCCAGGTGGGCCCAATGTATCTGACCACCCTGGCCTGACTGGCAAGAATTCTGCTGAGTCACTCTAAGAGTCCTCCTTATCCCTGATAGTCTAAGTAACTGTTCCCTTACTGACTTCCACCTTGGGGGTTCTTGGCTATCAACCCCCATCCGTTCTTGGTGGAGTCCGAGTTCAGTCCAATCTCTCTTCCCTACGCCAGGATGCCCACTGCAGTGGTCTCTACATCCATGGAGACACCTTCCCCCACCCCATGAATAAAGTCTGCCTTACCATTCTTTAACAAGTGTTACTAAATAATTTTTTTCTTTAACACCGCCATTGGTTAAAATTCCTCTGGAGGCAAGAAACATCTTTATCATCAGCAACAATGAGACCAGTGCCAGAAAGCACAGCTTCCCATGAATCAGGGACACAGTCAGGCTGGTCCATAATGAAAGCCAAAGGCACATTTGATAACAGACTGGAGGTGACAGTGGTACATGGCTGTGCATGGTTGGGGAAGTCTTTCCAGAAGGCGTGACAGTTACATTGAGTCTTGAAGAATGAGGAGGAGTGCCCGGCTGGTGTGGCTCAGTGGCTGAGCATCGACCCATGCACCAAGAGGTCACAATTTCGATTCCAGGTCAGGGCACATGTCCAGGATGTGGGCCCAATCCCCAGTGGGGGGCATGCAGGAGGCGGCCAATCGATGTCCTCTCTCGTCGATGTTTTTATCTCTCTCTCAAATCAATAAAGAAAAAAGAAAAATTAAAAAAAAAAAAAAAAAAAAAAGAATGAGGAGGAGTTACCAAAAAGGAGTTAAAGAGACTGGTGAGTACTAAGGCATAAAAGATACCAAAGTATGTTCAGGAAAACACAAGTAGGTAGTCGGGTACAGATAAAGAACAAGGTAAATATGGGAAAGCATCTAGAAAAAGGCCTCTCAAATACTAGTATAAAGTTGCTAAAATGCTGAGAACTTTTGTAAAATGCAGATTCTTGAGCATTACTGTCTCCCCCTCACCCCCCCAGGAATATATGCTTAGATAGAAGGAGGGAGGCGGAGAGGGAGGGAGGGAGGCGGGGAGGGAGGGAGGCGGGGAGGGAGGGAGGGAGAGAGAGAGAGAAACATCTATAGCTGCCTTCCTCACACACCCTGGCCAGAGATTGAACCTGAAACCCAGGCAGTGCCCTGGCTGGGAGTCAACAGGCACACTGGGAACCAACAGGCAACCCTTTGGTGCAAAGGACAACGCTCAACTAGCTGAGCTACTCCAGCAGGGTGGGAGATTCTGATTTGTTCTGGTTGGGCTGTCACTGTCACTTTTAACAAGTACATCCAAGTTCCTAACGGAGGTCAGCACCACACCACACTCTGAGAAACAGTGGTTGGGAGATAAAAGATGGGGCAGGTGGAGGAGGTTCAGAAAAGATCAGGAAGAACCTTGAATCCATGCTAGAGACTTTGGATATTATGTTGATGATGAAAACCTTGAAGGGGTTTAAGCAAATGAGTGAAATGATTATATGTGAACTGTAGAAAGATCACTTTGTAGCAGAATGGAAAACAGACTGGAAGAAGCTGAACTTAGAGTTAAAGAGAGCCAGTGGGAAGTTACTACCATAATCTCGAGTTACCAAAAGGAAGGAAGGAGTGATGGACATGGAGGATGGATTTGGGAGATCTTTATAAAATAGAATTTGGCAGCACTTGGTGATCCACTGATTGGAAGAGGTGAGAGAGGAGGAACCAAGCCAGGTTCACACCTGGGTGACTAACTGGATAATGAGTTCAATTATTAGCTTTGGAGTGTAGGTTTGTGGAGCAAGGTAGTGTGTGAACTTTGGGACATACTAAGTTTGAGATATCTGTAGGGCATCCAAGTAGAAATGATCAGTGAAGGTCTGGATTTAGCAGTTTGAAGCTACGAGAAATTGTCTGGGTAGAAGATACAGATTTGGGACCCTTGGCTATGAAGGAGGTCAAGTTTGAGTGCAAGTGAAATCATCTGAGGGTAGAAAGGGAGAAGAATCTAAGGGTCCCTATGTCTGCTTAAAGGCCATCCATGATGTGGTAAATAATTAATATATTACAAAAATAGCGGAAATATACAGGCTCCCCTGTGTATTGTAACGAGCACTGACTAGTTCAAGGGTCCTGAGGCCTAGATTGCAGGCCGAGCTTTGTCATTTACTGGCCGTGAGAGCCTGGGTAAGTCATTTAGCCTCTGCCTCTCTGTCTTCATTAGTAAAATGAGGACACACCACCTGTTCTGATGAACTCATTAGGCTGTAAGGCTCACACCCGATAGGGCTGTGGATGCACTTTCCTCATTAGTAAAATGAGGATACACCACCTGTTTTGATGAACTCATTAGGCCACAAGGACCACACCTGATACGACTGTGAATGCACTCTGCAAATTTTTCTATAAGCATCTAAGTTGTCATCCCAACATGCAATATAGTCCCTAACAATGTATGTACTCCTTCCACGTCCCCAACAGAATTCTTCCGCAATC
Source organism: Molossus molossus (assembly GCF_014108415.1). Lineage (NCBI taxonomy): Eukaryota > Metazoa > Chordata > Mammalia > Chiroptera > Molossidae > Molossus > Molossus molossus. Next base: position 102,798,726 of record NW_023425401.1, on the reverse strand, counting down.
TCAGTAAAAGTCTACATCTTGTATGTTCTGATGAACATCTCTTGCCTGAAGAGCAGGGTTTTGTCGCCCAGCCCCCGAAGAACGGCCCACATCTAGCTTAGGCGACCTCCTCAGCTGTCAGGCGGGGGTTCCCTCGCTCGGCCCCGGCCCCCCAGGCAGGTCCTGTCCACGCCCCTCTCGCAAACAGAACCTGGCGAAGCACCTGGGATGAATGGACCAATCCATCGATCAGAAACTCTTCGCCGCATTTCGCAAATGGCTAAGCCGAGGCCCAAAGGAATCAAGTGGGTAAGGGTCACACAAGTTCGCGACAGCTCTGGGACCAGAACCCAGGCCAGCGGACTCCCTCCGTGACCCCGGGGACCCCGCCATCCGCGCGGAGCCCTCCCCAGACACGGGCGCCGGGCCCTCGCGGCGCCGCCCGCACCCGCGGCCCCGACGCCGGGTCCCCACGGCCCAGCGCGACTCCCGCGCCCCCCGCGCCCCGGGCCCGCCGCTCACGCCTCGTCCCAGCCGCCCGCGCCCGCGCCGGCCCCGCCGTGCTCACCGCCGCCCGTCCGCTCAGCGCCCCGCCTTCCTGTGTGCTCCCCCAACACCCCTCCGCCCGGCTGCGGGAAACCGCCGCCCCGCCCTCGGGTTCCGCCCGGGCCCCTGACGCCGGGAGGGCGCGGTGTGCAGGGGCCCACCCGCCGGTGCCTTCATCCTTCCTTCGCTCTCATCCACCCGTCACCCAGCGACGTATATGGAAAGCCTACCGAGGCGAAACTCTCGGGCCTGGCTCTGCATCGAGAAAAACTCTAGGAGCGGGGCGACTTTAGACAGGGAGAAAGGCCACAAAGACAATGGAACAGGTGACAGGAAGGGGCCGCTGGGCAGAACTGTTTCCAGTTAGGCTGAGCTAGGCCTCCCGAGGGCGGGTGACTAATCTGAGCCGGAGGGGAGGAGGGATAGGTCCAGGGGAACGGAGAGCCCCGGGGAACGGCCCGTGCGGAAGCCTCAGGGGGGGCGGGGCGGGGGCAGAGCGGTGCAGCCCCGGAGCGAAGCTGGGGTCCGTGGAGCCTGGGGGGTGGGCAAGGCGGCCCCGGTAAGGAGTGCAGACGCGCCCAGGGGGATGGGAAGGCGTTGGGAGGATGCAGACGGGAACCACGTGATCTGGGTCACATCGTCAACCTCTCCAGCCACATATGGTGAATAGAGTCTAGAAAGCTGCAGAGAAGCCAAGGCCAGTGCTAAGCATCCAACAGCAGTTCTAATTCTCAGTCCCCCTCCCCATTCCCATTTGGTGTGGAGACCAACCCAGTCAGTCCAGGCCTCTTCCTTCCATCATTCTGTCTACCCCACATTTGCTAGGTGTGGTGTGAGGCCCCGGGGATGCGTCTGTATGCAGCTCGCCTCAGGTCCCTGCCCTTACAGAGCTTGCAGCCCGGCTTCCCCACGTACAGGCTGCAGCGCGGCTCAGCTTCGCCCTCCCCCAGTCCCGCTTCCTGCGCGCCCTTCTGCACAGGTTCTGAACACTAAACACGGTGTGTTACACTGAATCAATCACACACACACACACACACACACACACACACAGCCGAGATGTCCGTCTTAATCCCTGGAACGTGTGAATACCTTACAGGTGTGATTAAATTAAGGCTCTTGAGATGGGAAGTTTATCATGGATTATCCAGGTGGGCCCAATGTAACCACAGGGGGCCTTATAAGAAGGAGACAAGCAATGAGACATGAGAGAAGGCAAGGTAGGGGAGAGGGGGAAGAGGGAGGGGAGGGGAGGGGGAAGAGGGAGGGGAGGGGAGGGGGAAGAGGGAGGAGAGGGAGAGGGGGAAGAGGGAGGGGAGGGGAGGGGGAAGAGGGAGGAGAGGGAGACGGGGAGGAGAGGGAGAGGGGGAGGAGAGGGGGAGGGGAGGGGGAGAGGGAGGGGAGGGGGAGGGGAGGGGGAGAGGGAGGGGAGGGGGAGAGGGAGGGGAGGGGGAGGGGAGGGGAGGGGAGAGGGGAGGGGAAGGGGAGAGGGGAGGGGAAGGGGAGAGGGGAGGGGAAGGGGAGGGGAGGGGAAGGGGGAGGGGCAGGGGGGGGAGGGGCAGGGAGGGGAGGGGAGAAGGGGAAGGGGAGAGGGGAGGGGGGAGGGGAGGGGAGGGAAGGGGAGAGGGGAGGGGAAGGGGAGAGGGGAGGGGAAGGGGAGGGAAGGGGAGGGGGGAGGGGCAGGGGGGGAGGGGCAGGGAGGGGAGGGGAGAGGGGGAAGGGGAGAGGGGAGGGGAGAGGGGAGGGGAGGGGGAAGGGGAGAGGGGGAGGGGGAAGGGGAGAGGGGGAAGGGGAGAGGGGAGGGGAGGGGGAGGGAAGGGGAGGGGGAGGGAAGGGGAGGGGGGAGGGGCAGGGAGGGGAGGGGAGAGGGGGAAGGGGAGAGGGGGAAGGGGAGAGGGGGAAGGGGAGGGAGAGGGAGGGAGAGGGAGAGGGGAAAGAAAGGGGAGAGTGGAGGGAGAGGGGGGAGGGGAGGGGAGAGGGGGAAGGGGAGGGGAGAGGGGGAAGGGGAGGGGAGAGGGAGGGAGAGGGAGAGGGGAAAGAAAGGGGAGAGGGGAGGGGAGGGGAGGGGAGGGGAGGGAGGGAGGGAAAAAAGAAAGAGAGAGAGAGAAAGAGGAAGAGAAAGAAAAATGATGGTACCCTACCCTGCTGGCTTTGAAGATGAAGGAAGGAGCCATAAACCGAGAAATGTAGGCAGGATTTGGAGTGGTGAAATGTTCTAAAATTGGTTATGGTGATGGTTATTGCCACTCCATGAATATATTAAAAAGCACTGAATTAGGAACTTTACATAGGAAAATTGTATGGTATGTGAATTATAGCTCAATAAAGCTGTTTAAGAAGAGAGAGCTGGCCTCACGTTTTCCCTTAGGATCACAGATGTACATAACACCTGAAGCTGCTACAACCATTGTTCGGCCATGAAGGGGGCAGACTGGGGCAAAGCCAACTCACAGGGAGGGGATGGGAGGGAAAAGATGAAAAAGAACCTGGGTCCTTGATGACATCTTGGAGCCAAATGGTTCTTCTATGCCTAGAGCTTGCTCAAACTCTAGACATCCCATTATGTGAATTAATAAAGTCCCTATTGTTAAGCCAGCCAGAGTCAGGGATTTCTGATCCTTGAAGTCAAGAGCCCAACTTGATAAGCTATACGCCACAGGCTTTGATGGTAGGAGAGACAGTGAAGACAGTGTTTTTAAAAAGATGATGTGGTTTTAAGGGAAAAAGTAAAACAGGTAAAAAAAAATGGCAGAAAGAAGCTAGTTCACATCAATGGTATGCGTAAACTTTCCTAAAATCATTCTCCAAGTATTTCCCTGGACCTGTACCATGCTCATATCCTATAGGTTCATTAACAATAAAGCATTAAAGGTTCAGAAACAGTGACGTAACACTCCTAGTGCCATGAATAGCATTATATATAACCTCTCAGATGGATTCTGCGAACAAATGCTCTCCAGTCGGAACTTCTCTCACAGAAAAGTACCTACAAATTCTTTTAACATGCATTTTGGTTTATTTACTTATTTTATGCACATAGACACTTCTGTAGACTGCTTAGTTTTCCTTTAAGAAAAAAGATGAAATGGTGTTCTGACGGTATTCAAATCTCTTCCTTATTGTAACCTTTAATAATCACTGTATCTACCACTATCAGATTGGAAACATGTAAATGAGACCTTTCAAGAAACCAGTGGGGCCCAGGAGAGGGAATGTCTTCCATAGTATAACATGGGGTCTTGCAAGAACCCTCTGTAATGCCCATTCTCACACATGATCTATATGGGTTCTGCCTTTTCCTGAATGTGACTTCTCTTGTTAATGTGTCTCTGTATCACCCTTTGCCACCTACTTACTCCTCCTGATGACATCTGGGTTCTGGCTGGCACTTTCCAACTGCCTGTTTAATATAGGAGTGAGCCCTGGTTGGTTTGGCTCAGCAGTTAGAGCGTTGGCCTGAGGACTAAAGAGTCTCGGGTTCAATTCTAGTCAAAGGCATGTACCTCAGTTCGGTCCCAGCCCTGGTTGGGATTGTGTGGGAGGCAACCAGTCCATGTGTCCCTCTCCTGTTGATGTTTCTCTCTCTCTCCCTCTCTCATCCTCCCTCCCACTCTATCTGAAGATAAATAGAAAAATATCCTCTAGTGAAGATTTAAAATATATATATGAATGAAAAATATATATGAAAGGGACAACAGTAGGGTCCACATTGATTGCATCAAGCAAAGTCTCCAATATTGTTTTGCAAAAACCCAGTCTGCCAGAGTAACCCAATTTCTCAGTATCCTGGAACAAGAAGGGGGAAATTCCATCTATAATAAATTTAAGTAGCTTTTTACTACCTTATTTTTAGAACAGTTTTAGGTTTATAACAAACTGAAAAGAAGGTACAAAGATTTTCCATATATCCTTGTGCCTCCCCCCATTCCCAACATCACTCAACAGATTCTCATTCTCTCTCTCTCTCTCTCTCTCTCTCTGCACCAACCCCCCCCTCCCCAAGGATAAAGCTACATCAACCCATTATAGTCACTCCAAATCTATCATTTACCTTAGGGTTCACTCTTGGTCTTGTACATTCTATGGGTTTAAACAAAAGTATAATGACATGCACCCATCTTTATAATATCATACAAAGTAGTCACACTGCCCTAAAAACCCTCTGTGCTCTGCCTATTTACTGCTCCTCCCCCCACCCAGCAACCACGGATCCTTTTAGTTTCCATAGTTTCACCTTTTCCAGAATGTCATAGACTTGGAATCATACAGTACGTTGCATTTTCAGATTGGCTTATTTCCCTTTGTAATATGTACTTAAGATCCTGCCATGTCTTTTCATGGGTTCATGGCTCATTGTGTGTATGTGTGTGTGTGTGTGTGAACACTGAGTGGCAGGCCATTGAATGGGTGTACCACAGTTTATTTATCTATCACCTACTGAGGGACATTTTGGCTATTTCCAACTTTTGGTAATGACAAATTAAGCTGCTATAAACATCCATGTGCAAGTTTTTGTGTGGACGTAGGTTTCCAACTCTTTTGGGTAAATACCAAAAAGCGTGATGGATGCACCTTATGGTAAGAGTATGTTCAGTTTCTTAAGAAACCGCCAAACTGTCTTCCAAAGTGGCTGCACCATTTTGCATTCCCACCAGCAGTGAGTGAGGGTCCTTGTGGTTCCACATCCTCACTAGCATTGGGTGCTGTCGGTGTTCCAGCTTTGGGCTGTTCTAATAGGTGCACAGCGGCCTCTCATTGTTCTAATTTGCATTTCCTGGTGGACTGTGATGCAAAGCAGCTTTTCATATGTTTATTTGCCAACTGTATATCTTTATGGGGGAGGTGAGGTATCTGTTAAGGTTTTTGGCCCATTTTCTAATTGGGTTGTTTGCGTTCTTATCGAGTTGTAAGAGTTCTTCGTATAGTTTGGATAGCAGTCCCTTACTCGATGTGTCTTTTGCAAATATTTCCTCCCAGTGTGTGGCTTGTGTTCTAATTCTCTTGATCCTGTCTTTCACAAAGCAGAAGCTTTTCACTTTAATGAAGACCAGTTTATCAATTTTTCTTTCATGGATTGTGTCTGGTATCGTATCTAAAAAGGCATCACTATACCCAAGGTGATCGGGGTGTTCACCTATGTTGTCTTCTATTCTAGGAGTATTACAGTTTTGCATTTTACATTTAGGTCTGTGATCCATTCTGAGGTCATTTTTGTGAAGAGTGTTAAGGTCTGTGTCTAGATGCACTTATTTGCGTGTGGATGTCCAGTTGTCCCAGCACCATTGGTTGAAGAGACTCTCTTTTATCCATTGTAATGCCTTCGCTCCTTTGTCAATCATCAGTTGACTATATTGGTGGGGGGGTCTATTTCTGGGCTCTCTCTTTTGTTCCATTGATCTGTTTCTTTGCCAATACTACACTGCCTTCATTACTGTAACTTCATAGTAAGTCTTGAAATCGGGTGACATCAGCCCTCCAACTTTGTTCTTCCCCTTCAATAATGTGTTGGCTATTCTGGGTCTTTTGCCTCTCCGTACACCCTTTAGAATCAATAGCCATAAACTAACTTGCTGAGATTTTGATCAGCATTGCATATACATCAACTTGGGGAGAGCTGATATCTTGACAATACTGAGTCTTCCCATCCAGAACATAGACTATCTCTCCATTTATTGAGTTCTTTTTTCATCTCATTCATCAGAGAGGCAAAATAGAAGAGAGTTAGTAGGGAGAAGGAACCCAGGAATAGAAGGCAAGAGCCCCAGGATGGGTGCAGCCTGGCTGTGTGTCTCCAAGGTCAGAGCGTGTAAAGCCAGCTGTCACAGAGTGAGAGACAGGTGGGGTCAGTAGACATGAACCGATGCATTCGATGTGTCAGAGACATTGGCTAAAAGCATAACCCTGATTTTTGCCTGTTTACCCGGTGACCTCAATGGATGTAATACCCAGCTGATAGTCTCAGCTTCTAATTCAGTAAGAATATTATTCTTTTGGGGCCAGCATTTCTTTATAGGGTATTAAATTTTCTACACAAAGAAGCAAACCTTTTAGAAGGCAGTCACTGGGTATTTGTGAGCTGTGCCATCCCCAATTCCCCAACTTGATTTCCTGACTCATGTATTCTGGCTAAAGGAGAAATCATTATCACATATCACACTGGTTCAAAGACTATTCTCAATATAATAGGCACACATATTGAGGGTATTTATTTGCCCTGGCCAGTTTGGCTCAGCAGTTAGAGCATCAGCCTATGGACCAGAGAGTCACAGGTTCGGTTCCCGCTAAGGGCAAGTACCTCATTTGCAGTTTGTCCCCGGCCTTGGTTGGGGTTGTGTGGGTGGCAACCAGTCCATGTGTCTCTCTCACATTGATGTTTCTCTATCTCTCTCCCCCTTCCTCTCTCCCTCCCCTCTATCTGAAGATAAATGCAGGAATGTCCTTGGGTGAGGATTAAAAAAAAAGTGTTTATTTAACCAGCTGGAGGCATTCGTGAATTGTAATGAGCCTTTCTACTGTTCCCTAAGGCCAGCTGCTCCCGGGGTGGTTACATGATGAGACCAGTGACTCTCACAGGCTGTAGCCCATGGTCTAACTTGGGTTCTTTGGATGTACAAGATGCCATGACCATTGATAAGGCCCCCACTAAGCCCCCAGATGGCTTTGGCAAGGCATGACATGTATGGAAAATAACACCAAATTGTGATCCTTCATGGGTCTTGTTGTGCGCGCCATTCAACACCCTGATCTGTCTCCCAGCCCGCAGGAGTGTGACTAGATCTGCTGGGTCTTCAGGGCTGGAGGGGAAGATCAGTAGCACCTGGTTAGCAGAGACGCCTTCGCATGCTGAGTTCACTCCAACCTGACAGCTCTCATGCACCTGTGAAATGGGTCACATTAGAGATGTCGTATCTGTTGCCTCAAACATGCATCCCTCCTTTTGGAGGACAGTACAGTGCACAGTGCCCTCCCTCACTGGGACGGCAGTAGTGGACTGGACCAGCATCACGATGTCTTTGGAGCACGGTGGCAGTAAAAGGCCCTTGCCTTCAGTGGCCACAAGGTTCCAGGTGACCATAGATCAGAATAGGTGTCAGAGGTGATTTTGAAACCTAGGGCATGCAGAGATGGGCAGGTTGCGACAGGCCCCTGGAGTGACTAGAAATCCAAGAAAAGGTGAGAGATGGCAGAGAAAGGAAGTGGGAAGGTACCTTACTATAGACGCATTTTTAATTTTCCTGGAGAACCCTGAATATAGTCACTGGACCACCGAAATCCTGCTTTCCGACATTAATTCTTTCTTTCCTTTTTTTACAATTTTATTAAATTTACTGGGGTGACATTGGTTAATAGGATCATATAGGTTTCCGGTGTGGATTGCTCCAGGAAGGTTACAAACGAGAATGTTAAAGTTATGCTCTGAGCCCTTTTTGGGAAGTATACCCAACGATGAATTTAAAAGGTTGAATCGTTATTCAGTTCACAACTCTCTCTCCAGTCAGACTCTCCAGCATATCACCTCCACTAGCATTTCCCACGGTGTGTTTATAGACCAATATTTCAGAACAGAGTTAATAGTTCTACACACCTACCAAATAACAACAACCAAAAACCTCCAGAGATTCCAAAATGGTGGCAGAGTGAATGGGAGCTACACAGACCGTTTCCCAGGACCAAACTGGAATCACAACTAAAATAAAGGCAAATTGTTGGGGAAAAGCAACAGAAAGCAGCTTGTGAGGACTATATAACCAAGGACACTGAGTCGATCCTGGTAGGATTGTGGAGGCGCAAGAGGGGGGCTGGGAGCCCACAGACAGCAGCGGCCTTAGCTGTGAGCAGCGCCCTCAGGGTTAAACTCCCAAGCAGCTCCACAGCCCAGAGCCAGGACAAACGCTAAAAGAGCCACAGCCACTCACCTTGGACTGGACGAGAACTGTGTGGGGACACTCGGTATTTGGAGGGTGCGCAGAGCTTTCGCTGAGTTTCAGCCACGCAGGACGGTGGCCATCTTACTCCTTCCTAGGGCACTGGGGAGAGGTGGCAGCCCCTCGAGATTCAACCCCACCTGGTGGCCATTGAAATGCAAATTGAGGTTCATTAACAACCAGCATCTGCCCCACCCTCGAGAAATCCCCTTACACTGAGCACCTTAGGGAGTTTTCCATTCAACTGAGAAGCCAAGGTTCTTCAAGTAACTGGAACTAATAGTCTCCAGGCAAAAAGCTAGAGGGTAGCCCTAGCCAGTTTGGCTCAATGGTTAGAGCGTCAGCCTGTGGTCCAGAGAGACCTGGGCTCGGTTCCACTAAGGGCACATATCTTGGTTACAGTTTGTCCCTGGCCTGGTTGGGTTGTGTGGGTGGCAGCCACTTGAGGTGTCTTTTTCACATCAATGCTTCTCTCTCTCTCTTTTCCTCTCTCTCCCTCCCACTCTATCTGAACAAAAAATTTTAAAAAAGTTCTCGGGTGAGGATAAAAAATTTTTTTTTAAAGCTAGAGGATAACTGAACCATTCCAGGGCTAGCAACTCTAACCAGGAAAGTAAGACTTGATAGTGGTGTTTAACGTGGGTCCTCCCTTGCTCCAAACCCAGGAGAGGGAGCCACAAACAGCAGAACACCAACACCCAGGGAGAAAATTTGGCAGGCTCCAAAGCCCACTGTGATAGCCAAAATGGTGAAACAAAAAAAAAACAACAAATGCCAAATGAAAGAACAAGAGACCTCTACTGAAGATGAGATAAATGAGGAGCAGTTAGGCAAGTTATCAGAGCTAGAATTCAGAGCTGTGATCTTGAGGAAGCTCAACAGCATGAGTAAGGATATCAACACCATGAGTAAAGACATAGAAATGTTGAAAATCAACCAATTGGAAATTAAAATCCACCAAGAAGAAATTAAGAATGACATATCAGAAATAAAGAACACATTGGAAGGTCTAAACAGCAGGGTAGAGGAAGCTGAGGACTGGATCAGTGAATTAGAAGACAGGGTAGGAAAAAATCAATCAATCAGAAAACCAAAAGGAAAAAACAATTAAAAAATAGGAAGACAGCTTAAGAGAACTGTGGAACAACTGGAAACGTAATAACATTCACATCATAGGAGTCACCAAAGAAGAAAATGAGCAAGGGTTAAAGAATATATTTGAAGAAACAGTGACAGAAAACTTCCCTAATTTGGTGAAGGAAAAAGGCATTCAAGTTCAAAAAGCACAGAGAGTCCCAAGTAAGAAGAACCCAAACAGGTCCACACTGAGACACATAGTAATTAAAATGCCAAAAATTAAAGACAAAGAGAGAATCCTAAAAGCAGCAAGAGATAAGCAACAGGTTACCTACAAAGGAAAACCCATAAGGCTCTCAGCTGACTTCTCAACAGAAACACTACAGGCCAGAAGGGAATAGCATGAGGTAATCAAGGTCATGAAAAACAAGGATCTGAATCCAAGACTACTCTACCCAGCAAGGCTATCATTCAAAATAGAAGGTCAAATAAAGAGCTTCCCAGACCAAAAAAAAAAAAGGCTAAGGGAATATATTAGCACCAAACCAGCACTGCAAGAAATGTTAAAAGAACTGCTGTAATTAGTAGAAGAAATAGGGAGAAAATATAACCAAACTAAACAAAAATGGCAATAAATAAGTACATATCAATAATCACCTTAAATGTAAATAATTGAATGCTCTGATAAAAAGACAGAGTAGCTGGTTGGATAAGAAAGCATGACTCATCTATATGTTGTTTAAAATAGACCCACCTCACAACAAAAGATTCACATAGATTAAAAGTGAAGGGATGGAAAAAATCTTCCAAGCAAACAGAAAGGAAAAAAAAGCTGGGGTAGCAATACTCATATCTGATAAAATAGATTTCAAAATGAAGGCCATAACTAGAGACAAAGAAGGCCACTACATAATATTAAAAGGATCTATCCAACAGGAAGATATAACCTTGATAAACATATAAGCACCCAATATAGGGGCACCAAAATATATTAAAAATCTTCTGGAAGACTTCCAAGGAGAAATCGACAGCAATACAATCATAGCAGGGGACTTCAACACCCCATTGACATCACTGGATAGATTCTCTAGACAAAAAATTAACAAGGAAACAGAGACTCTAAATAAAGCACTAGACCACATGGATTTAATAGATATCTACAGAGAATTACACCCCAAAATACAGAATTTACATTCTTCTCAAGTGCACATGGGACACTCTCAAAGATAGACCACATGTTAGGACACAAACTAAGTCTCTACAAGCTCAAGAAGATTGAGATCATATCAAGCATCTTCTCAGATCATAATGGCATGAAACTAGAAATCAATTGCAACAAGAATATGCAAAGTCATTTGAACACATGGAGGCTAAATAGCATGTTATTAAACAATGAATGGGTTACCAAGGAGATCAAGGAAGAAATAAAAAACTTCCTGGAAATCAATGAAAATGAACACACAACACCACAAAATCTATGGGATGCAGTGAAAACAGTTCTGAGAGGGAAGTTCATAGCACTACAGGCCTACCTCAAGAAGCAAGAAAAATTTCTCATAGACTACCTAACCTCACAACTTAGAGAACTAGAAAGCAAATAAAAAGAAAACCCCAGAGAAAGTAGAAGGAAGGAAATAGGAAAGATCAGAGCAGAAATAAATGACGTAGAGACCAAAAAAACAATTCAAAGGATCAATGAAACAAAGAGCTGTTTTTCTAAAAGATAAACAAGATTGATGGACCCTTAGCTAGACTCACCAAGAAACAAAGAGAGAGAACCCAACTACACAAAATCAGAAATGAAAGAGAGGTAACAACATACACCACAGAAATACAAAAGATCGTTAACAACTACTATGAATAATTATATGACAACAAATTCGACAGTTTAAGTGAAATGGACAAATTTCTAGAAACACATAGTCTCCCAAAACCGGACTGGAAAGAGATAGAAAACTTGAACAGACCAATAACAACTAAGGAAATTGAAGATGTAATCAAGACTCTCCCAGCAAACAAAAGCCCAGGCCCGTGGCTTCACAGGGAAGTTTTACCAAACATTCAAAAAAGAACTAACACCCATTCTCCTCAAACTATTTCAAAAAATTCAAGAAGAAGGAAGTCTTCCAAACTCGCTTTATGAGGCCAGCATAATTCTAATTCCAAAACCAGAAAAAGACACTACAAAGAAAGAAAACTACAGGCCAATATCCCTGATGTACATAGATGCCAAAATCCTGAACAAAATACAAGCAAATCGGATTTAGCAATACATCAAAAAAATCATTCACTATGACCAAGTGGGATTCATCCCAGGGATGCAAGGCTGGTGCAATATTTGCAAATCAATAAATGTGATACACCACATAAATAAAATGAAGAATAAAAACCACATGATCATATCAATAGATGCTGAAAAAGCATTCGAGAAAATCCTGCATCAATTTTTTGATAAAAACTTTCAGCAATGTGGAAATAGAGGGATCATATCTCCACATAATAAAGGCCATATATGAAAGACCTACAGCCAACATCATCTTCAATGGGCAGAAACTAAAAGCATTTCCCTTAAGAACAGGAACAAGACAGGGATACCCACTTTTGCCACTCTTATTTAACATAGTACTGAAAGTCTTAGCCACAGCAATCAGACATGAAGAAAAAATAAGAGGGATCCAAATTGGAAAGGAGGAAGTGAAACTGTCATTATTTGCAGATGACATGATATTATACATAGGAAACTCTAAAGAGTCCATCAAAAATCTACTAGACTTAATAAATGAATTTGGCAGGATACAAAATTAATGTCAAGAAATCAATGGCATTATTATACACCAATGATGAACTCACAGAAAGAGAAACTGTAAAAACAATCCCATTTACTATCGTGGCAAAAAAAATTAAGATAACTAGGAATAAACTTAACCAAAGAAGTAAAGGACCTACTTGCAGAAAACTACAGGACATTGAAAAAAGAAATAGAGGAAGATATAAAAAAGTGGAAGAACATACCTTGTTCATGGATTGGAAGAATTAACATCATTAAACAGTCCATATTACCCAAAGCAATCTATAGATTCAAAGCAATCCCCATCAAAATACCAACAACATATTTCACAGAACTAGAACAAATACTTCAAAAGTTTATATGGAACCAAAAAAGACCCCGAATAGCCACAGCTATCTTGAAAAAGAAAGACAAAGTAGGTGGGATCACAATACAGGATATCAGGTTATACTACAAAGTGACTGTAATCAAAACAGCCTGGTACTGGCACAAGAACAGGCATATAGACCAGTGAAATAGAATAGAGAACCCAGAAATGGACTCAAGACATTATGCTCAATTAATATTTGACAAAGGTGGCAAGAGCATAAAATGGAGTAAAGACAGCCTCTTTAATAAATGGTGTTGGGAAAATTGGACAGCTACATGCAAAAAAAAAAAAAATTAAACTAGACCATCAACTTATACCATACACAAAAATAAACTCAAAATGGATAAAAGACTTAAATGTGACCCATGAATCCATAAAAATCCTAGAAGAAAATGCAGGCAACAAAAGTTTGGACATTATATGCAGAAGGATGTTCACTGATACATCACCTAAGGCAACAGAAACGGAGGAAAAAATGAACACATGGGACTACATCAAACTAAAAAGTTTCTGCACAGCAAAAGAAACAACCATCAAAATGGAAAGGCAACCCACTGTATGGTAGAGCATCATTGCCAATGATAAATCAGATAAGGGGTTAATTTCCAAAATATATAGAGTACTCATACAACTCAACAAAAGAAATACAAAGAACCCAATTAAAAACTGGGCAGAGGAGCTGAATAGACACCTCTCCAAACAGGATATACAAATGGCCAAAAGACATATGAAGAAATGCTCAACATCACTAATCATCAGAGAGATGCAAATTAAAACAACAATGAGGTATCACCTCACACCTGTCAGAATGGCCGCCATCAACAAATCATCAAACAAGTGTTGGCAAGGGTGTGTAGAAAAGGGGACTCTAGTACACTGCTGGTGGGAATGCAGACCGGTGCAGCCACCATGGAAAACAATATGGTGTTACCTCAAAAAAATTAAAAATTGAACTTCCATTTGACCCAGTGATCCCACTTCTAGGAATATACCCTAAGAAGCCTGAAACACCAATCAGAAATAATATATGTACCCCCATGTTTGTAGCAGCACTATTTACAATAGCTAAGATCTGGAAACAGCCTAAGTGTTCGTCAGTAGACAAATGGATAAAAAAGCAGTGGTACATATACACAATGGAGTACTATGCAGCTGTAAGAAAGAAAGATCTCTTATCCTTTGAGACGACATGGAGGGACCTGGAAAGTATCATCCTAAGCGAAACAAGACAAGCAGGAAAAAAACAGATACCACATGATCTTACTTATAAGTGGAATATAATGAACATAACAGTCTGAGGAATAGGGTAGACCCAGATATGTGGAAGTAGGGTACAGACTGACAACCCTCAGAAGAGGGAGTGGTGGGGGGAGGGAAGTGATAAACCACAGAACTTATATGCATGTACACATAACCAATGGACATGGACAACAAAGCTGGCGACAGGGTGGGAGGGATGGGGAGGAGGGTGTCAGGATAAAAAAGGAGAAACATCTGTAACAATAATAAAATAAAATATTAAATAAATAAATAAATGACCTCTAGTAATTCTATGAGTGTGGGAAATCACTAGGCTAAACATTTGTCTTTACATTAGAATTCAGTAGAACCTTTGATATATAAATGAACATAGAAGTTTCTAAAAGAGTGATTTTGTATACAGTGTTTCATATATTATTTAAGTTGGGAATAGAACATTAACTTCTTGACTTCAAATCTTTTGCGGTCAAGTGGTGTGATAGAAATACTCCTAGGAAACCCAGGTTTAATTTCCAGGTCTTCTCTTTAGTTGTTATGTCATTGGGCGTGGTTATTTAAAAGGTCTGAATCTCTGTTTCTTCATCAATATAAAGATAATTCTTGAATGTACCTACAGGGCTAGTCATGAAAACTGAATTGGTTATTGGATGTAAAATCACCTACCCAGTTCTAATGCCAAATACAAGTAAGTTTTCCATTTAACTTCAAACCACATGCTCTTTAAAAAAAAAAAAAAAAAATGCAGCTTTTAAAAATCCATTGTGAATCGTATTAATTTGACTTAAAATCTTACAAACAGACATGAACCTAAATGTTCATAACAGATGAAGGGGATAGGAGTTGAGCTTATAAATATTGTACATAATAAATGTAACAAACTGACATCTCCATTATAAAAATTCTCCAGAATTCTAGTTCCTGAATAAGGGATGGGGTGGCCCAAGCTTTTAGGAGGGCAGTTTGTAAGTATAGAATAGAATAAAGATGACTGAACCGCTGGTAGGAGAGTATCGCTGCAATGGTAGCAGAAGGCAAATATGAAGAGAAAGGGGCACTTTGAAGCAGCAGAGCCAAAGGAAAGTAACACCACCCCAATCAGGTTCTTGCCTCACTCGGGACATTTGACCTTGGGCATTTAATGGATCCTTACTTGCTTTGAGAAATGGAAATGATGCTTCCTCTGCCTGGGGGGAGGGGCTGAATCAGATTTTCTTTTCCACTTCTCAGTTCTACATTTCCTTTGCACAGCTTTACTTTTGATCTTGGCCTCATTGTCCAAAATTGCTCAATATCCCACACTGCAAAAACGGCAAGCACAAATACTAAATCCTGCTACTAATTGTGCATGTAGTTGCTGAGATTAAGTTCTGTGACTTAAAATTCTCTGACGTTAATTCTAAAGCTCTCGATGCACTCATTATTTCCATGTGAATAATGTATTCATTATTATCTTGAACCTTAAGGAGAAGGATCTAATCCTAGGTGGAAACCATGAAGCCCTGGTTCCTTGCTTTGGTAGCGCAGCCAGCCTGAATAGCGCACCACTAGGTGGCGCTGAAGATCCGGCCTTAGCAGGAGAGTTGGGGATGAATATGCAAAGGCTATTTTCCTCTGGGTCTGTTGGCTGTTATTTCCTTCATTGTCAGGGATCTTGGGGATGTCTTGGCTTGAATCTAATGCAAACAGTCCCTTCTCAGTGCTCAGCAGTTTGTAAAGGGGTCTTGGGTTCAACAATAGTATCTCCAGGGCCTTATTACAAGATCATTAATGTGCGGATCTTTCTGCCGCCTCCCTCCCTGCATCTTCGCTCAGTCCCAAGTCTGGGGCCTAGCCTGTGAAATGAGAGCGAGAGAGAGACAGAAACATCCTCCACCATTCATTCAAACATGCATTGCATGTCTTATGTGTCAAGTATCCAGCTAGGAGGGATGTGGTTTGAGAAGTACAGGACTTCGGCATCTTTTCTTAGTCGGCCATCAGTGTCAAGCCTCAGTAGCTTGCCTCAGGGTGACTGCTCAGGCCCTGCCTTCAAGTTGCTGGCAGCTGAACTGTGCTTCCAGGAGGGACCAGAGGGGAAATATTATGGTTCTTATATTTACAACCAGCCCATAAACCCTCTCTCCTCCAACACACACCATCAACAGGACTACCTCTACCCTCTCCCAACCAAGCTGCCCTTACACCTTCTTTTTAATTCAGCTCTTGCTATTTAACTCTAATTATAATGTAGTTTTTGGTTTTTATTTTTTTAAGTAAAACGTCTGTCGGGAATACATGATCGTGGAATATTATTCAACAATAAAAAAAAAAAAGAGCTACCGGTGAAATGACGTGGAGAAACGTTGAAAGCCTATTACTGAGTGACAGAAGCCTATCTGAAGGGCTACACACTGAATGATTCAAACCACATGACACCTGGAAAAAGCAAAGCTATGGAAACAGGAAAAAGATCATAGTTGCCAGGGGATGGGAGGAGGAGAAGATGAACAGGTGGAGCACGGAGGATTTTTAGTGAAACCATTCTGTATGGTACTATAACAGTGGGTATATGTTTGTTTGTTGTTGTTTTATTTTTTTTCCTTTATTAATTTTACAGAGAGAAGAAATGAGAGGGAGAGAGAGAGATAGAAACATTGATGAGAGAGAACATTGATTGGCCGCCTCCTGCATGCCCCACACTGGGGATCAGGCCCACAACATGGGCATGTGCCCTGACCGGGAATTGAACCGGTGACCTCTTGGTGCATGAGTCGACGCTCAACCACTGAGCCACACCGGCCAGACGAATATATGTTATTATACACTTGTGTCCCCCACAAGACTTGCCCAAGTCCTAACCCCCAATACCTCAGAACGTGAGCTAATTTGAAAATAGGGTCTTTACAGTTATAATTAGTTAAGATGAGGTCATATTGGAATAGGACTGACCCTTACCAGAAGAGAGGATGACACATCGGAGAGAGTGCCACGTGAAGACATGGACACGTGAGGGGAGGGTGCTGTGACAACAGAGGCAGAGATTGAGTGACACATCTACAAGCCAAGGAGCACAGGGATCGCCAGGGAAGACCAGAAGCTAGAGGAGGCCAGGGATCCTGCCCTGCAGGTCTCAGAGGGCGCATGGCCCTCACGACACCTTGCTTTCTGCCTGCCAGCCTCCAGAACCATGAAGCACCCAGTCCGTGGTGCATGGTCATCTCAGCCCTGGGAAGCTCAGCCAGCCTTCACTTTGCTTCACTGTCCTCCTAAGCGACCTTCCCTCTTCCCGCAAGTTTAAGAACCATCTGTTTGCTGATGACTCTCAGGTTTACACACAAAAGTTTTACTATGAGAATAGTGATTTCAACTCTACCCACTTGGCAAAGAAAAAAAACCTCTTTTTTCCATTTTTCCCATCTCCACAAACCAGGCTTTGGTTGGGGGTGGCGTGGGGAGATGGGGGTGGCGTGGGGAGCTGGGAGTAGCGCCCACGGTGCAGAGAAGAGGAAGAGAATCCCAGCTTTGAGCTTCCAAAGGTTCAAGCGCAGAGATAAGAACGTTTTTCAAAGGTCATTTCCAACTGTGTCTGCTTTGGTCTTATGTGCTGACTTTACGACTTAACCCTGAGGTCAGATGAGTCTATGACCCCTCCAGCCTGCACCCCACCTTTGAACCCCAGCTGGCATAACTGACCACTGGGCCCATCTGCTTGAATGTCTCACAAACATCTCAGACGACAATGTCCAAACTGAACCTTTGATTTTTCCTCTCGAACCAGTGTCCCCCTTTGTCCCCTGCCACCTTGCTAATCTAAACCACTGTCATCCCCCTCGTGCAAGTCACTGGAAATGACCTCGCTGCTCTCATTTGCCTCCACACTGTCCACTCCCCACATAACAGAGGGGTGTCACAGCTGCCCTGCTGAAAATCTTCAAAAAATGTCCCAATCTCCTAAAAACAATCTCCTAAATCCTCAGCAGGGTCACGAGGCCCTGTGGAATCCAGCCCCTGCCTACCTCTCCAACGCTGCCTTTTGTTTTTCTGCCCATTGCTCACTGCCTTCCAACCATCGCGGCTTCTTACTTCTTCCCAAACATGCCCCACCCCTTGCCGTCCACCTGCCTGCCCCGGGCAGAGAGAACAGCACGCATGTGCAGGTATTTACTTCGCCAGCTTCTTCTTAGCCTTTGGGTCTTAAACACGTTTCTCAAAGAAGCCTTCCCGAACTCCAGAGTCTACAGTAGGTGTTCTGTTCTTTTCTCTCATTGCATCCCATTTTTGCCCTTGAGTACTTCTTATAATTTGCAATTATATATTCATTCATCAGTTTCCTTGTTTATTGTCGGGTCCACCTATTCCCCATCTGGCCCAGATTATAAACTGTTTGAGGATAAGCTGTCTGTCTTGTATATGACGGACGGAACTGTGTTCTCCCAAAATTCATATGTTGAAACCCTAACCTCCAATGGACTGTATTTGGAGATGGGGTCTTGTCTTTGCTCAGGTTGCTGTAACAAAATTCCATACACTGGGTAGTTTATGAACAACAGAAATTGCTTCCTCCCGGTTTGGAGTCTGGAAGTGTGAGATCAGGGTGCAGCATGGTGGGGTTCTGGCAGGACCCTCTTCTGGGCTGCAGACCGCTGACTCCTCACTGTGCCCTCACATGGCAGGAGGAGAAGGAGCCGGCTCTCTGGGCTCGTCTTAGAATGGCACTAATCTCCCTGGTGAGGGTTCACCCGCAGGACCTAACCATTGCCCAAAGGCTCCATCTCCAAATACCATCATACTGAAGGTTAGATTTCAACATATACATTTTGGGGAAGGAGCAGGGGACACAAATATTCAGTCTACAACAGGCTGTTGAAGAGGTAACTATGATTAAATGAGGCCACGCTGATGGAGCCCTGGTCTAATCTGACTGGGGTCCTCGCAGGGAGAGAAGGTCCGGGCGCGGATCTGTAGTGCAGAGGGAAGGCCATGTGAGCGCACAGCGAGGAGGCAGCCATCTGCAAACCTGCCAGCACTTTCATTTCTGACCTCCAGCCTTCAGAACTCTGAGGAGGTACATTTCTGTCGTTGGAGCCACCCGGTCTGGGGCATTTTGTCATGGTGGCCCTAGCAACCTCACACTGGCACGCAGTAGACACTCAACAGAAGGGATCGATGAATTAATAGGACTGGAATTTCACAGTTGTGCTAAGTCCTAGGAAGGGTAAGTAAAGGCTGCTGAGAACTAAGAGTCACACGGCCCGCCATAGGGTGGGATTACTTGAGGGGCTGATCTAAAGAAGCAATGTTTAGCCCAGCTGGTGTGACTCCCTGGTTGAGCATTGACTCATGCAACCAACAGGTCACCGGTTCGATTCCTGGTCAGGGCACATGCCCAGGTTTTGGGCCCGATCCCCAGTCGGGGGCATGCAGGAGGCGGCCAATCGATGTCCTCTCTCATCGGTGTTTCTCTCTCTCTCTCTCCCCTCTCCCCTCCTCTCTCTCTAAAATCAATAAAGAAAAAAGAATTTGTTTTAAAAGAATTGATATTTAGGTTGAGACCTGATGGACGGGAGGCCGTTGGTCAGGCAGAGGGGTTAGAGATCGTAGAAAGGAGCACAGCATGTGTTAGGATCTGAAAGGGGGAGCCCAGAGAACAAGAGGAGAGAGGTTCTGGAAGAGGCCAGGGAAGCAGGGCAGGGCCAGAGCGAATGGACACTTCAGGCCACGGTGGGGAGTTGGGAGGAACAGGAAGGTCAGGTTTGAGTAGCAGCGAGAATCACTCCGGCTGCTGTGTGGGGCAAGGATGAATGCAGATACCAGGAGTCCTTGGGAGCAACACAGGAAGTTGTGGCTTGAACGAGGGGGACGGAAGCAGAGATGAACAGGCAACAACACGGAAAGACTGGTCCTTGCCAGAAACCTCCTGTTTCTGGGCTTAGAGCGCCGTGTGGAAGGTCAGACGGTAGTAGATAAGGGAAGGAATTAATAGGAAGATGAAGCAACAGAACATGGTTTAGTGAAACCCTGAAAGTATTAAAAAGGGAATGCTGAGAGGAGAAATTCTAAGGATTGTCGTGCCCAACATTCTTGGTCTGATGATCTTACAAAATCCCCTCAGTAACCCGGGAGCCCCATCACGCATTGGTTTGCCACAGGAAGTAATCTTATTTTGCATTAATAGTGTTGGCTTTCAGCCCATCTTCATGCATGTTCAGGTCTGATTTTTCTGCTACTCAACAGATTGCACTCTTGGTTGCCTTTTAATTATTGAACTGCTGTTCTTTATCTGCAGTCTTGACTAGTAACCTTATTATAACAATTGCCCAAGACTCAGAACCGAACAGAGAACAATAAAAGTCACAATAATGAAAATGCTCAAATTAAATAAAAATCTCCTAGCAAGTAACAGAGCATTCTGGAATGGATCGTATGAGTCACTGACTGTATGATTTATTTTGGAAGTTATATCAACTAAAGAAAATCATTTCCATCCCAACATCCAATACCCAGGCCTGTCCTAACATTCGTGACAGAGCCTGAGTCATATACCCTCACGCAGAGATTATTAATCTATAAATGCTATCTAATACTCTGTTTGTATTTATGACTAATGTTTTAAAACATATTTGCTAGTGAATTCAATAGCTGCGGCAGAGTTCTCTTCATCGCCCTACACCCATGTATGTTTATAACTCTGTGTGTGTGTGTGTGTGTGTGTGTGTGTGTGTGTATTGTGGTAAACTCACTAAAAAATAGCCATATGGTGATATATAGGCTAGAATCTGCTTCTATTTCTTATTTTTAAAGAAGAATAAGAAATGGCCTTGGCCAGTTTGGCTCAGCAGTAGAGCATTGGCCCGCGGACCAATGAGTTGCGAGTTCGATTCTGGCCGAGGGCACGTACCTTGGTTGTAATTCGTCATTGGCCCTGGTTGGGGTAATGTGGGAGGCAGCCAGTCGATGTGTCCCTCTCACACTGATGTTTCTCTCGCTTTCCCTTTCTCTCCCTCTTTCTCCCTCCCACTATGTCTGAAGATAAATAGGAAAGTACCCTTGGGTGAGGATTAAAAAAAAGAAGAAGAAATGAAAATAAGTCTCCTAACACATTTAAGAAAATCCCAATTTTGTGACTTGACCCTGCAGAACAGGTTTAGGAATAGAGAACTAGAGAGCTATGTTCTAAATCCTCTCCTTCCTTCACCCTCATGGCAAGAAGGCACCATGTGGCAAGAGGTTTGATCAGGCACATTACAAAAGAGAAGCTACAAGTGGCCCATGATGATATGAAAGGGTACTTAAGATTCTTAGTAATCAGAGAGATACAAGTTGAAATAAAAATGAGATACTGGAACAGAATGACTATAATTAAAAAGATTGGTGATTGTCCTGGCCAGTTTGCCTCAACAGTTAGAGCATCGGCCTACGGACCAATAAGTTGCGGGTTTGATTCTGGTCAAGGGCATGTACCTTGGTTGCGTTTTTTCCCCCATCCCTGGTTGGGTCATGTGGGAGGCAATCAGTCAATATGGCTCTATCATATTGATGGTTTTTCTTGTTTGTTTTAAATTTTCTTTATCGATTAGACAGAGGGGAAGGGAGAGGGAGAGAAAGATAGAAACATCGATGAGAGAAAACATTGATTGGCTGCCTCCTACATGCCCCCCACTGGGGATCGGGCCCACAACCTGGGCATGTGCCCTGACCAGGAATTGAACTGGTGACCTCTTGGTGCATGGGTCGATGCTCAACCACTGAGTCACATTGGCTGGTCCACATTGATGTTTCTCTCTCTCTCTCTCTCTCTCTCTCTCCCTCCTTCCCTCCCTCACACTCTAATCATAAATGAAAAAAATATCCTCAGGCGAGGAATTAAAAAAAAAAAAAGACTGGTGATACCAACCCTTGACGAAGACATGGAGAAATGGGAACACCACACATTCCTGGTGCGAGAAAACCAGTACAACCACATGGGAAAACGATTTGAAATATCTACAAAAGGTGAACATGGACATACCCAATGATTCTACTGATAAAGATATACTATTAATTTTTTATTCCTCTGTAAGAAATTACTACAAACTTACTGGCATAAACAACAAATGTATTCTTTTGGTTCTGCAATTCAGAAGTTTGAAATGGGTCTCCTGGGCTAAGTCAAAATGTTAGGAAAGCTGTGTTCACTGATCATGTGATCATTTCAGCTTCCAGAGGCTGCCCACACCCCTTGGCTGATGGTCCCAAAGCCAGCAGAAGCAGGTGAGTTCTCACACTGCACCCCTCTGACCTCCTCTAATGCCCCCCACTGAAGGACCCCTGTGATCCCATGGGGCCCAGCAGGATCGTCTTTCTATCTAAGTTCAGCTGATGAGCACATTTACTTCCGTTTGCTACCTTACGTCCCCTTAGCCACACAATGTAACATTTTCATAGGTCCTGGGGACTGGCGCAGACATCTTTGTAGACCATTATTCTTACCACCATGGCCAACAGAAACGCACACACACGTGCATCACGTATGAGGATATGCAGAGCAAGTGTGGTCTCTATTGGCCCAAAGGTGGAAATAACGCAAACGCACACCAGTGGTAGAAGGAATTGTTGTATCTTGTATACTGTGGTATACTCATAAAACGGAAACCTTTGGCGCAATGACACAAAGGATCACAGCTACATGGTACAGCTTAAATGGACCTCACAAACACAATGTTAAACAAGAAGCCAGACACAAATAAATATATATGGTAGGATTCCATTTATACGATGTTGAAACACAGGCTAATGTGTCCATGATACCTCAGTAAAGCTGGGGGAAAGTAAAAAAAAAACAAACCCAGTCCAATGTGGTGCCGGACTTCAAGGTGGTGACCGCATTTAGGGAGAAAGGAGAGAGGGATGACGCGGCGCAGGACGAGGGCTTCAGGATGCTTCCGGGTACTGCTGAGTCATGTTCTGTTTCTTGACCTGGGTAGTCCTACAGCTATGTTCACTTTATGAAAGTTCACTGAGCTGCGCGGGTACGACCTGTGCACTTTTCATATCTGTGTTATGCTTCTATAAAAAGGTTTCTAGAAATGTCAGGCTTGTGATACTCTTCCTTATTGAATATTTTTTACCTCTTGGTCTCCTGTCACCGGGCAGCCCCGTGAAGAGGCCCACACAACTGAGTTTGGGAGCAGATCTCCTGAGACCTCAAACAGCCACAGGAGTGAGCTTCCAAGTGCCCCCCGAGCCCACGGCCAGGCCGACCCTTGACGTGACTGAGGAGAGGACCAGAGCCAGCAGCAGCCGCCAAACCCTCCCAGATTCCTGGTTCACGGCACTCGTGGGAGGATAGTGTTCGCTGTTTTAAACCAGTAGGTTTTTGGGGTAACGTGTTGCTCAGCAATAGATCACTGGCATGGGAGCCATCGCAGAGACCTGGGTGGGAGCCTCGGTCCGCACCGTTCTCACGCCCCCATGAAAGCGTAAGTGTAGCACTGAGGAAGAAGTCAACCCCTGCAGTCAGTCACCTGTTCCCTAGTACAAGGGACAGGCTTAGTGTGCAACCCACGTTTGTGGGTCCAAGAGCAACACCTGAGTTGTAGAAGACAGAAAACGGCGACCATGTGTCAGAACAGTCATGTCTAAACATCCCGTAGCAAACGAGGTAGTAAAGGCCCGTGGGCTGAGATGCGTCCACTCTCTGGAGGCGCATTCCAGAGCGTGGGTCCCCTTCCTGCGAGACTTCAGATGCACCTGCTTCCCCTCCAGGCACAGAAACCAGCGGTTCCCAGATCCTGTCCAACCCCCGTGGTGGTTACTCAAGCCTTCCTCCCAGCAGTCGTCCTGAGAATGCCTCCCAGTGAGCTCTGGGACGTCCTGTGTCCCCTCACCAGCTCCCAGCCTGGTCCCTCAGCCAGGCAGCTGAGCCAGGCCATTGGGGCCACGCCTCCCCGCTGCCCCTCCTCCACCAGCACAGAGCAGCTTCCCACCCCCTCCAGGCCTACTTGTTAAAGAGTCGGCGGTTATCACTGAATTTCTCCACGTGCTTTCACGAGGACGTCTCCAAACCGCAGAAGATGGAGCACAGCACCCCAACTCGCTTGCTGGCTTTTGAAGAGGGGGAATTTGTCTCAGGCATCCTCTGTGGCATCACACACAAAGGAAGGCTGGTCCCACGTGCCCTTCCACTCGTGGAAGGAGCCACGGAGATACACCTGTGCGGAAATGCACCGACGCTACCTTCACCCAGATGGGCCAAGAACACGTAGATTTTTAATTTCCCATAACTGATCTTCTCTTCGGCAGCCGGCCCCCATCCCATCGGGTAACCAGGAGGAGAAACAAAATTGCAACTTAACTGGTGTCCAGTTTCCCGGTGAAGAACATCACGCAGCCTCTGTGTGGTGAGCAGCTCAGGTGTTCAGATTTCCTCCACACCTGTTCCCTGCAAGGAGCGTGTACAGAAGGCAGAGTATCCACGGCCTGATGGCAGCAGAGACGGGGGGCCTGGAAGCCTTCGCTGGAGTTAGTTTGCTCAAAAACTATCAATCAAGCCCCTACTACGCGCCAGACAGTGTTCCGGGCGTTGGATACACAGCAGTGAGCAAAGTCCTTGCCCTGGGCCCATGGACCTCACACGTGACAGATACACAGACTCCGTATGTTGTATGTCAGGGAGAGCTGAGCGACACGGGGTGCAGAGCAGGTTAGGGGCCATAGGGGTGGAGGGGAGGCGTTATCTAGGGTGGTCAGGAAGGCGTTGAAACAGTGACACTGGGTGACATTACTAAGGGACTTGAGTACAGAAAGCAACCCCAGAGGTTAGGGACAAAGGGATTTGCAAATGGCACTGAGAAAGAGGACAGGTCCCGGCCATTTGCCGCGTCTCCACGTCTCCCCACGGCAGTGCCCCTGCCAACCCGAAGCTTCCGTCTGTCCCCGGCACTCCCCGCATCCTCTCTGGCCCAGGTCGGCAAGACTGGATCCTCTGCTCTTCCCAAGCCGGCGATCGGGGTCAGAAGTGCTGCCTCAGGCTCCTCCGTCCAGCCAGCTCCCAGCCAGTGCCCTACTCCCGCCCCTTCCACCCCTGGCCGGTGGAACTCCAACCGGAGCCGAGCGGGAGCCTCCTGTAAGGGGCCCAGGGGCATAGCCGCAAGCCCACCTTCCCTGGAATGTTCTCAGGCTCCCCCAGACCACCTGTTGCTCTTCTAGTCCCCCCCCCCATCTGCCACACACACACCACACTTAATGTTTCCACCCCCAGAAGGGGCAACAAAACCCCATCTGCTCTCTCATCCTCTCTCAGTCTCTGTTCATGCTCCACACCGTCTTTCTGCCGCCCACTGGATAGGTCGTCCCTCTGACACGGACCTGCCTTTTCTAAAACTCCCCGGGCCATCCGGCTGTGTTCGAGGTCTCGCATTCGGAGATGCCTCCTCCCGCCCCTCAGAGCCTAGCTTTTGAGACCAAGCTCCTGATTAAGAGGTCGAGTGAGATCCAGTAACGAAAGGCAGTCCGTTGCTTCTGTTTCCCCCACGCCCTCTTCCACGGGACCGCGAACTCACGGCTCAGACTTGGGGGAGAGAGGCAGACGATACGATTTAAAGGCAAAATGAAAATCAGTCATTTTCATGTTTTCAAAAGATGAGTCTGTTCTCAACGCAACCATTTACACTCAGATAACAACTGTCCCTCTTTCTGGCACTCCCTATACACCTAGCAAAGAAGGGGTCACAGGTGACCTGTGAACGGGAAACTCTGCGGGCCAGAGGGGTGTGGAGGCCGAGCGGGAAGAGGGCAGAGGGTCGACTCGTGGAGGGGCCGGTGAAAACCCGGATGGGGAAGCGGAGCAGGGAAAGCCGGGCAGCCCCAGAGGCTTCCTCCTCCGTCTCCTCCAGGCTGGGAAAGGGTTGGGGAGGAGGGAGCCTATTTTTAACATGCGAGCTCCCCACTCCTGGAGTGGGATTCTGATTCAGGAGAGGCCTGGAGAGCGAGTCCTGTGGCCAGCAGAGCGAACCTGCCGGGGCAGCTGTCACGGAGCCCAGGGAAGATTCAGCGCATTGATTTGTCCCCCCTTTATCTGTGTCCAGTCGCCGAGGTTGGTGATCGAGTGGGGAGGCTGAGGAGGACAGCCAACCCTTCTTTTCCCCAGCCAAGGCTTCTAAAGGTGCCAATAGTCTGGCAAGAAACAGGAATAGTGTGGCTGCTCAGAGCCTGGATTCTCTGATCTACCTCCCGCGCCTCATTTTTCTTTTCCTCCTGTACTTTCCGGGTTGACCCTGCCTGTCAGCGAGGCGATGAACAGCTCTGGTGAGCACAGAGCTGGGGGGGAGGGGCTCGCAGAGGGAGCCGGAGGCCGGGGTCTGGGGCTTGGCTGACCATCTGACCTTGAGCCCATGGCAGCCCAGCTCCCTGGCTCCTGCCTTCCTTCACCTGCTCCTTCCTTGCACCCATCAAATATTTACGGTGTTTACCATGTGCCAGGCACTCTCCACACAGTTGTGACAGGACAGGCACAGTCCCACTCCAGGGAGCTCACATCCTGGGATGATGATAATAGTAAAGAAATGGCAAGACATGAATACCTGTCAACAGGTAGTAAGTGTATAAGAGAGACTCACCGGGCAGGGGCTTCCTACTTCAGACGGTGGCCAGGACAGATTTCTCTGAGAGGTGACATTTAAGTGAGGACCTGAAGGAGGACCTAAAATGGAGGAGAGACCCAGATCATACCCACAGGGGTAGTGTGCCAAGGAAAACAAGAGATGGTGAGAAACGAGCTCAGGTGGACGCCTGAAACCTGATGGAACAGGGGTAGGAATTACTCTCCATGTTTTTTTTTCTTGGTCATGCTCCCTCATTAGCCTCAGCCTGGACCACGTCACCTATCAAAGGAAATTGTGTCTGAAGGTTTCCTACTCTTGATGGAAGCATGCTAAGCGACAGAATCTGCGATTTTTGAAAAAATGGAACTCCAAATTAAAAGAAGTTGTGAATCGTGCTGTAATTAGAATCTAAAACAGTTCATCGCCCTGGCCGGTTTGGCTCAGCGGTTAGAGCGCCCGCCTGCGGTCTGGAGAGACCCAGGTTCGGTTCCCGCTAAGGGCATGTACCTCGGTTGCAGTTTGTCCCCGGCCCTGGTTGGTCATGCGAGTGGCAGCCACTCGATGTGTCCCTTTCACATCGATGTTTCTCTCTCTCTCTCTCCCACTCTGTCTGTACAAAAAATGGAGAAATGTCCTCGGGTGAGGATAAACAAAAAACAAAAAAAAAAAACAGTTCATGTAACAAAAGTCAGAAAGCAGACATATTTGTGAAATTAACCCTCTTCCTCATTTTCACTGGGGGAAAGCCTCAGATTCTTTTGCAGAAAACAGGCAATTACGTTCTAAGATCTTCCTCACAGGGTAGTGACATTTCCATCTCGTGGACTTTGAGCTATTACCAACAAAAGGCATTAAAGCCAAGTAGTGTGGTTGCAACTATGGCCACACACATTTTTTCTTTTCTCCCTGTTGTTTGCCTCTGTGTCCATTCATCTGAAGTCGGCTGGGAATACAGGCATGAACAGAAAAGAACACACGATGTCCCTCTTCTCGTGAAGCTTAGCTTTTGTGAGGGGAGACAGTCAATAAGTAAACAGATCAACATGCAATGGGTCTGGTAGCCATGGTGATGAAAAGAGAAACAAAGGAGAGAAAGGGGATCCATAGGGGTAGGGGTTCCTGCTTTATTTTATTTATTTATTTATTTTCTAAAATATGTCTTATTGATTTTTTTAGAGAGAGAGGCAGGAAGAGAGAAACATCGATGTGAGAGAGAAACATCAATGTAAGAGAGAAACATCCATCAGCTGCCTCCTGCACGCCCCCTACTGGGGATCAAGCCTGCAACCCAGGCTTGTACCCTGAATGAGAATCAAACCAGGACCTCTCAGTCCATGGGGCGATGCTCAGTTCACTGGGCCACACCAGCTGGGCTAGGGGTTCTTACTTTATATGTACATCAGAGAAGGTGATATTTGAACAGAGACCTGAAGGACTGGAGGGAAAGACTATTCCAGGCAGAGGGAACAGAGGATGCAAAGACTCTGAGCTGTTAGAAACAGGAAGCTGGTAATGGATGAGTGGTGTCTTAATTTGCATACTCCCTGAGACAGGGATTTGCATGCAAGCGGTTTCTTCTGGAGGTGGTCTTAGAAAGCACCAGGAAGAATGGGGAAGTGAGAGGGAAAGAAGGGACACTAATATAGTAAACGGGATAGTAATGAGTGGGTTACCACTGCAGGCGACTGAGGCTCAACCCTGCTAGGGACCTCTGAGAGAATGCACGGAACCTGCCCCAGAACCGCCCAGTGAGCGGTCAGGAAGCTGGCTCTGTATCCAGCTCCTGTCTCATTGGTGAAGATGGTTCCTGCAACCTGCCCCTGAGGCCACAGCATCTTCTAGCACAGGCAGGACGGCCACGGGAGCTCAGGCAGTGTCTGCAGGTGACCTCTGAGCAAGCCAGGGGATGCAGGCATGGCACTGACCATCTGCTGGAGGAGGGGATGGAGGAGGAGAGCTCGGGGCAGACACGGGGGCCCAGATTACGCAGGTCTGGTAGGCCACGATGAAAACTTTGGCTTTTATTTTCAGCAAGAGGGCAAGTATTTGGAGAGTTTGAGCAACATCATCTAACTTCCATTTTTAATAAAAATATTATGGCTAATGTGGGGAGAACAGACCCGGGGGGAGCAAGGATGGAGCAGGGAGACCAGTCAGGAGGCTCTGCAATAACGTAGGCGAGAGCCGGTGGCAGCTGGGCAGAGTGGGAGCAGGCTGACGGTAAGAGGCAGCCGGTTTCTCCGTATGGCTGAAGGAAGAGCATACAGGATTTGCCAGTAGATTAGCTACGGGGCACGAGAGAAAGAGGAGTTAAGACTAACTCTATGGCTTCTGGCCTGAGAAAATCGAATAGACATTTGCTGCGATGGGGTGGGCTTGGGGAAGAGTTTCTCCTCCACGTGGAAGACAGCCAAGTGGAGACAATTAGGCAGTGAGATGGGCGATCTGGAACTTAACTCAGGCCTACCTGACGCACACCTTTGGCTAATGTCTCCTGGGCAGCCCAGGGTCTTCTCTATCTTGGCATGATACTCCAGGGAGCACCTCCAACCTCAGCACATACTTCTGGGTAGGTACAATTTTGTACTCAGTTCTCCCATCCCTCCTCTCCTTACTCCCAAATCAAAAGGTGAACAGGAGATTAGGAAGTATCTTGTGCTTGGAGAGAGACCATTTTAAGGCCTCCCTCCAACTTGCCTCCATCAACCCCTTAGTACCTCCTAAACGAAGGCGCAAATGCATACTCAGGTTCTACTACAGCCCAGATAAACGACCTCCATTTCATGCTCTCCAAGCAAGCCTCTGAGGACACGCTTTCCCAAGCACCTCGGTATGGGGACGAGAGTATTTGGAACAGTGGAAACATGTTATCTTTGCCCTAGAGGCATATGCTAATGCTAACTTAGGAAGGAAACAATCTTTAAAGTTCAGTGTCTTTTAAAAAAAAATTTTTTTTGATTGATTTTCAGAGATAGAGGAAAGGAGAAGGAGAGAGAGAGAAACATCAATGAGACTTCCAGTCAAGACGGCGGGTAGGTAATCGCGGTATCGCGTCCTCCCACAACCACATCAAAGTTACAACTAAACTACAGAACAACCATCATTCAAAACCGCCTGAAATCAAGCTGAATGGAAGTCCTACAACTATGGAATTAAAGCAGCAGCCACATCCAGACTGGTAGGAGGGGCGGAGGGGCTGGTCCCACACCCACGTGTGGCGGATAAAAATCAGGAGGACACCTCGGCTGGGAAGGTCCTTCCTGAGGACTGAGGGGTCCTCGTCCCACACCAGGTGCCTCGCTCAGGGTTCCAGTGCCAGGAAGAGAATCCCCATAACTTCTGGCTGGAAAACCAGCGGGAACTGAGGCTCAGGGAAGCTGAGGCGGCTGGAGCCCCAGGCAGCTCCTTAAAGGGCCCGCACACGGACTTATCAGACTCCCTCTAAGCTTGGAGGGGAGGCAGCTCGAGGGGCACCAGAGACTTTCAGGGAAGAACTGAGCTGTTTGGCACTGGAGCAAGGGCTGGAGAGGGGGCTTTCTCGGGGACAAACGTGCTGTCAGAGGCCTTTGTTCCTTTGGTGAGCCCTTCCCGGGGTGGCAGACAGAAGCCATATCTGGGACTCCAGCAACCTGGCTCACACTGGTAGCCATGCCCTGCTGACTCCCTGAGGCCCCGCCCCGCCCACACACAACTTTCAGGCCCACCCAAGCTGTTGCCACTTGCTTAACCATAGGATTGGCCTGTCTTGGGTCCTGCTTCAGGTTTTTCCTAAATTCTTTCAAACGAGCAGCATCTGGTCTCAGTGAGCCCCATACCTCTCGTTAAGTACTACACTGAAACAAACACAGGGAGGCAGTCAAAATGAGGAGACAAAGAAATCAGGTCCCAAATGAAAGAACAGAACAAAACCCCAAGAAAAGAACTAAGCGAAATGGAGATAAGCAACCTAACAGATACTGAGTTCAAAATACTGCTTATAAGAATGCTCAATGAACTTAGTGAGAACCTCAGTGAACTTAGGGAGGGCATCAAGAGCATAAAAAGGTACCAGTTAGAAATCATGGATACGCAGTTAGAATTGAAGGAGGCATTAACTGAAATAAAGAATAATTTACACAGCTTCAATAATAGAGTACGTAAATCCAAGGAGCAAACCATCGATTTGGAATATAAGGAAGCAAAAAATGCCCAATTAGAACAGCAAAAAGAAAAAAGAATTTTAAAAAATGAGGATAGTGTAAGGAGCCTCTGGGACAACTTCAAGCGTGCCAACATTCGCATCTTGGGGGTGCCAGAAGGAGAAGAGCGAGAACAAGATATCGAAAACCTGTTTGAAACAATAATGGCAGAAAACTTTCCTAACTTGGTGAAGGAAACAGACATACAAGTCCAGGAAGCACAGAGAGTCCCAAACAAGATGAACCCCAAGAGGCCCACACCAAGACACATCATCATCAAAATGCAAAAGGTTCAAGACAAAGAGAGAATCTTAAAAGCAGCAAGAGAAAGGCAGCTAGCTACCTACAAGGGAGTTCCCATAAGGCTGTCAGCTGATTTCTCAAAAGAAACTTTGCAGGCCAGAAGGGAGTGGCAAGAAATATTCAGAGTGATGAAAAGCAAAAACCTACAACCAAGATTACTCTATCCTGCAAAGCTGTCATTTAGAATTGATGGACATATAAAAACTTTCCCAGACAAGAAAAATTAAAGGAGTTAATCACCACCAAACCGTTATTATATGAAATGATGAAGGGTCTTTTTAAAGAAAAAGATAAAATATATGAACAAACAAAATGGCAATGAATACATATCTATCAACAATGGAATCTACAAACAAAATGAACAGGTAGAACAGAAACATTCTCATAGATACAGAGAACATTTTGTTGGTTGCCAGTTGGGAGGGGATTGGGGGAATGGGTGAAAAAGGTGAAGGGATTAAGAAGTACAAATTCATTGCTAGACTGACAAACCTCAAAGGGAAAGGGGTTGGGGAGTGGGAAGAAATAAACCAAAGAACTTATATGCATAACCAATGGACACAGACAATAGTGTGGGAAAAGGCGGGAGGGGGGCGGGAGTGGGGAGGAGGGGGTCAATGGGGGAAAAATGTGGAACATCTGTAATACATTTTACATCCAACAATAAAGATTTAAAAATAAATAAATAAATAAAATAAATAAAAAGAAACATCGATGAGAGAGAACATTGATTGGCTGCCTCCTGCATGCCTGCCACTGGGGATCAGGCCCAGAGCCTGGGCATGTGCCCTGACCAGGAATTGAACTGGTGACCTCTTGGTGCATGGGTCGATGCTCAACCACTGAGCCACACCGGCTGGGCTAAAGTTTAGTGTCTTAACACAATACAAGTTTACTTCCTGCCCTCATCCCGGTCCATTGTGAACCAGGCATCTCTCCTGGTGGTACTCTTTCATGTGGTGACTCCAGGACCCAAGATCCTTCCATTATGTGTCTCCTCCACTGAAGAGTCCTTCACGTTCAGCACTTGGGGCATGTAATGGCCGGGTATGAAAGTGGCATACATCGCCTCTGCCCACATTCTATTCGTTAGAACTCAAACACGTGCTTCTACCTACCTGTTAGTGAAGCAGGGTACTACGGTCATCCTGCCTGCCCAGGAAGAAGAAATAGGATTGATGCGTATCGGTCCCTTTCTAACACCAAGGTGTATCCCTCCTAGAAAATTAACACAGTAGCACTCTGGTTTTGTCTTGATTCTCTTGTGAATGTTACAGTGTGACTCTACTTTGCCACGCGTGATTGCTCCCGGTGACCCAAAAAGAGAAAGTTTCTGAATCTGTAAAGTTGAGAAGCAAACCACGCCGACCCCAAAGTGCAGTCAACCTGTGAAGCTCCTCCAACCACATCGCATCTGGAACACTGCCCACCTGAGCCATCAGGAGGGGACCCAGGACATTACTTGTGCTCTGTTTAACATGTCCAGGAAGTGTGTCCTCAATTTACTTATTTCCAGGATCTCTTCCTAATTCGCCAGTAAGCCTTGTTTTACTGCTGTCACAGACTACCCACGGCCCAGGAAGGTAGCTGAGAAAACATGATTCAAAAAAGGAAAGAGACAGAGAAAGGGGTGGGGGGAGGGAAGGGAGAGGGAAGGCAAAAAGGGAAGATTAAAAAACCCTATAAATTGGAGGCAGGAAGAGAAGCTAAAGGTGAAAGTCAGTATTGGAGAGAAAGGGGTGGTGGGGAACCAAACGGTGAAAGAGAAAAGTGGGGGAGGTAAATGCAGGTGGAGAGAGGAAAGGGTGCCTTTGGGAGACCCCAGGAGACAGCCTGGGAAAGGACCTGGGCTGTCCCTAAGGCAGCCAGTGCAGCGGCTCATTGGGCAGCAGGAGTCTAGCACACCCACTGGGGGAGCAGAACCCTCCAGTCCCCACCCCAAACCAGAGAGAGCAGGGGTGACTGCAGGGGGGGGGGGCTGGGGGAAAGCAGAGGCGCAGAAGGGAGGGGAAAGCTGCCAGGGCGGGAGAGAGCAGGGCAGCTCCCCTGTGCTGCCACGCTGGGGCTCCTCTCCCGAAGCCACTCAGAGGTGGCACCCTCTGTCTCGGTTGGGAATAAACATGCTTGCCCAGCAAGGAGACACTGCTGCCCCCTTCCAATCCAGCTGCTGCCCAACCTGGCCCAGGCTGTACCTGGGCATACCTGGGTGCACCTGGGTGCTTCTGGGCAGGTGTGCAGGCTGCCTCCTGGACGCTCCGTTGCTCTGCCGAGGGTACCAGGGCTGGGGCCCGAGGCCTGCGAGGTGAGTGGGGTGCCACCAGGGGCTGTAATTACGGTACGCAGAGGCGACTGTGGCACGGCAGTGGCCATGGGATCGGCCACAAAGGATCAAACTGGCCCCTCTTTCTGGTTTCCTCCTGGGAGCGCTGGTTTACCTGCGTTCCTGTCAATCAGCAGGCGGACATGCGCAGAAGAGGTGGAGCTGGTTGGGGAGAACGCTCGTGGGGGCTGGGGGTAGGACAGTCCCCCGTGAAGGGGACTCTCCTCCGGGAAAGTTCTCATGGCTGGGCAGCCAGCCAGCCACCTCGTTGGACGGTCCACTATTTCCCCACCAGCAGGCTGGCCTCGACTTTATTTCTCTCTCTTGGGTTTCCTCTCTTGCATGGCCTCTCCCTTGATCTTCTTCATTCTGGGCACATCCGACACTTCTCGTGGACGCCTAATAAGGCGGTGTCCCCAAGGCCATCTTTCTTCAGGCACCTCGGGAAACCTGCTTCCGCTCTCGCCCAGCCCCCCGTGCAGCCGAGCCTGCCAGCCAAACCCCCAGGCTCCCCGCGCTTGGCAGCAGGGCCCGGCGCCGCGCGGAGCACTGAGCTGACAGCGCAGAGCTGCAAACCCGGCCTCCGTGGCCGTCGCCTCTGAACCGGGTGGGCGCGGTGCAATCTCAGCTCAACTCCACCGGCTCTGTGCGGGTGGAGTGCCTTTCGGGGTGCCCCCAGAATCACCCTCTGTCCCGGCCTTTCGGTCAGGTTCCCTGGATCTGGGGGAGGGCCAGGGGTGCCTGCTGTTTCTCCTGCTTCGGCTCCTGCTTCTTTCTTCAAGGCCATGGGATCGGCCACCAAGGATCGAACTGGCCCCTCTTTCTGGTGTCCTCCTGGGAGCGCTGGTTTACTTGGCAACATTTTCAGACTGCTGTCAATCAGCAGGCGGAACATGCGCAGAAGAGGTGGAGCTGGCTGAGGAGAACGCACATGGGGGTGGGGGTAGAGCAGGGCCCATCGTGGCGGGAACCAACACTCACAGGTTCTCTGAGTGGCCCCCGTCCACAGAGCCCTCTCTCGGCTCCATTCTTCCTTTAAGCTCTCCCTCAGTTTCCTCCTGCTCTTGCTTCTAGGTTTTCCCGGTCCTCCCTCCGCTCTGCTTCTGCTTCTTTCTTAGCATGCCCCAGCTCCTGCCTGGCCTTGGCGATCCCGGCCCACCCTGCTTGCTTCCCTTCACTTGGACCAATACTGACCGGCAGGCC
Organism: Molossus molossus; assembly: GCF_014108415.1. NCBI lineage: Eukaryota > Metazoa > Chordata > Mammalia > Chiroptera > Molossidae > Molossus > Molossus molossus. The sequence goes on along the minus strand of NW_023425401.1, from coordinate 102,764,220 downwards.
CCGGATGCTGGCCAGTCCCAGCTGGGTTCTGCCTCGTCAATAAACATCCTTGAGGAATTGAGTCTTTGTCATTGGTCCAAGACACTGCCTCATGTTCCACGTCGACCTCCGGTTCCACTGGGGGCACAGCCACTGTGAAAGAAGATTGTAAACTGGGCCCTGCGACTGGGGTGTCCTTACAGGAAGGTGCCTTCTGGACTCTGAGAGCTGGATTGGATCTTAGAGGTCACCTTGTCCAGGGGCTCTCAAGGGAGATGGGGAGGGTTACCAGAGCTGAAACACGCCGGGGACAGCAGACCGTGTCCCCAGGCGTCTGTAACACAGCAGGCAGGCGGGCTAGGAAAGTGTCCCCGAGCCTGGCCCGTCATCGATCACAGGGCAGCCACACTGGTGCCTCTCTGCTGCACCGCCTCTCTCTCTACTAAGTTTCTCTAAAGTGTTAATGTCTTGAAATTCTGTCCGCTTGTTCCCGTGAAATTCCCTGTTCCCCCTCCCACTCCTTCGGTGCTTTTCCCCTTCCTCTTCACGTCCTCTGCTTCCTCAGATCCTCTGCTTTCCACCCTCCCACCTGAGTGCCACACAGACAGCACAGAATAGTGCGGATGCTCTGATCACTGTACTGACCACGTGCCTGCATGTCTGCTCTCATTCATGCCGTCTCCTACAGAAAACACCTTCCCGCTAGCTCTCCCGGCCCGTGTCCCGTGGCGTGTCCCGTGGCGTGTCCAGACACGCTGTACACACACATGTAACGGGATGTCCACACCATTCTTCCTGGGCTCTACTGCTTCCACGGAATCCCTGAAGGTAGAGAACAATATAACGGGTGTCCCGCTTCCCACATCCTAACAGGAGTTAGAGCAGGTGCAGGGCACCTTACGAGATGAAGAAACCAGTGTTGTCGTGGTGAATCCGCCACCCACCCCCACAGGCCTTAGAGAACCAAGGAGGAGACGCTCCTTTAGAGCAGGGGTGGCAAACCTCTTTTCTGCCCAGGGCCCTTGGATACTTACAGCATTATTCATGGGCCATACAAAATTACCAACTTAAAAATCAGCCTGCTCTGTTTGGTCAGGCTAATTTGGTGAGGCGTGTGATGTTCGCTGGTATTGACTTCGAGGGCCTTATCCGGCCGTTGGGCTGGACGTTCCCCATCCTGCTTTAGAGAGAAATGTGATGCTTTGCCCTCGTATGAAGTCAGCAGGGGTTGCTCGGGAACACTCAGAGAGCCTGGCGTGTTTTAGGGGCATACCGAGGACTGGTACATAATACATATCTGAAAAATAAACAAGGCAAAAGGCTTGAGGTGGAGAGAGAGAGAGAGAACGAACCCTGGAAACAATGGGCACTTGCACACGTAGCCATAGAACAAGAGTGTTTCCTGGTGGGTCACATGTGTGACATGCTGGAAGAAAATGACCTGCAGCCACCTGCGCGAAGAGCCCTGGCCCAGAGGCACTGCCGGGGCGGATGAGTTTACCCAGCAGGAGGCTGGAGGTTACACAGCCGCTGGGAGGAGCCGTCACCTGACTCACGGGAACAGCATGAAGCATCTGGTGGGGCATGTCAGGAAACCACAGAAGAAAGCCTGGAGTGAAGAGTCAGCTGTGAAATTCTGCCAAGGCCAGAGACCACCAACATGACACCGCCAGAAACTGTACCTCTCCCTAATCCCTCTCCCCGCCCTCCCCAGGGCCAGAAAAAGCAGCTCGCTGGTGGTGGAGGAGCCATCAGAGAAAAGAGAGAAGCCGCCACCCTGCCCTGTCCTTACTGCAGAGCCCGGGTGTCGGGAGCAAGCTCTGGATGGTGTTTGTGATTACATACTCACTGTGAAAAATCTGATCTCATGATTAAAAAGATCAAGAAAATCTTAGACCTGCCCAGAATTTCCCCCAAGGCAACAACTAGGCCACAGAGCAAAGGGACACATGAGGAGCGAGTCATGCTTCTCATTCAATAGATGAGTGCACATATTCGTACTAGACAGGGACAGCAGGCGGGCAGGTAAGGACGTATCAGAACATGAACGGACTTCCAGGGAAAATAATCAAAAAGGATGTGGACTTTGCATTTTGACTGGGTCAAAATGTTTCTTAGGACTGGGGGTTGGGCTCACACAACCATCAGCAGTGGGTGCTCATTGTTTTCTAGGGACCTGTTTGCTGTTTGGTACCCTGACACCCAATGAAGTGAGGTAGGGGGGACAGATGACTTGGTCATGGGTTTATGATCCAAACCACTAGGCTTCTTTTTAGAGTATTGAATAGCATGCTCTTCTGCTCCGTTATGCTTTTTGTATAAAAATTCAGTCTTTAATAAAACCGGATCAGCATAAACTAGTTTTAGCAGAACATGTCATTTTCCCAAATGGTGACTCTTCTATTTCTATAAAGAAATAGGAAGAGCTGGCGGCATTCTTTCGAATCCAGAGATTCCCATACGCAGAAGAACCATCTTAGGACCTCACTCAAATGCAGGTTCCCAGGCCTTGTCCTGTCCAGGGTAGGACCAGGGGATCTGCATTTTACATTTTAATAAGCATTCCTAGCAACTCTGATTTAAGACAATTGTTTGTTTTTTTGTTTTGTTTTGTTTTTTATTGCTTTTGGAGAGGGAGAAAGGGAGAGGGAGAGAGGCATAGAAACATCGATGAGAGAGAACATCGACTGGCCGCCTCCTGCATGCCCCCACTGGGGATCAGGCTCACAGCCTGGGCATGTGCCCTGACTGGGACTCGAACTGGTGACGGCTTGGTGCATGGGTCGATGCTCAAGCACTGAGCCACACTGGCCAGTCTTAAGACATTTGTTTTAATTATTAGCGATCATATGGCCATTGATGACTTATCTAGCCTTTTGTTTTTCCCTCAGTTTGAATGAAACGGATTTACCCTGAATCTTTTCATTTAAAGTTGTAACACTTTGGAAGGCCTCAGGTTTTAGCAACTTTACCAGATAGCAAACCTACTCACATTTCCCTCGTATGGAAAACCAGTAAATCAATTCTAATTATCTGCCTTCAACTTTTCCAAAAGAACACGTATTTGCCCCTTTCGTGGCTCCTTTTCATCGGTGACAGAAGCAAGTCAAATGACCAGCGAAACTGGAGATGTGCAGTGGTTTCCCCATCAGCCCCTCTGCCCCAGTCAATAACAAACAGCGCTAATGTTTATCCACTAAACGTTTTCCGAAGCGGAGATCACACATCGGATGAAATACAGGTCTGCTTCTGATGGGGTGTAGAAATCTAAGCTAGCCCATTTAAGTGGTATTTAACAAGATATTAAAATAGATTAAGTAATTTCTTCACACACTCCGAGATAATCGGATAGAAACAGGTGTGACCAGAATAGTGAAAGTCAGGAGGGACGGCATCCATCCAGCCCCGGATTTAATCAGAAGCTCCCATCACGGACCTTTCAGGCCCTTTTCCTCCAAGATTCTGCTGTTTGTTTTTCTCTATTAAATTTCTTCTTGGCTTTGGCCCAGCATTCCAGCCTGCTGAGAACATTTAGAGTGTTGGTTTTGTCTTCTATCGTATCAACGACTCCCCTGACTTTGATTTATCCTCCAATTTTCACTCATATACGTATGACGAGCTTCTTCCAGGCTGGTGATAAAGACCTGGGGCAGGGCAGACCCTTCACTTGACGGCAGGGCAAACGGACTCATCCACACACATGCAGAACCTCAATATACACCCACGATCACACGCAGAAAAGGGGACAGAGAGGCATCAGGTATATTCCCTGTAGATTTTCGGGTATGAGTGGGTCGGGGTCAGCACAGGACGCAGGGCAGCAGGAAGTGGAGGGTGGGATTGAAAGATGTCTGTGAAAGCCCACGGGACACGCCACAACCATGAACCTAACAGCTGCCTGTATTTGTCACCGACCAGTGTCAGTCACCAGGCTAGCGGTGCCGAGCTCCCTGTGTCTGCCCCGCCCCACCCAGCCAAGGCCTGTGGCTGCCCTGTGGGCTCTGGGACAGAGGCTGGGACAGAATCCTGACGCGAGCACCTACCGATTGTGACCTTGGGGAGTTACGCCCCTGCCTGAAGATCCCCATTTGAAAATGGCGAGGGAGGTGGAAGTGGGGAAAAGGGGGGACATCTGTAATACTTTCAAGAATAAAGATTTTGAAAACAGAAAATGAGGATAGAAACAGCGCTAGGCATGGGCTTGTGGATCAGTAGGGAGCTGCAGTTGTTACCACGGATAAGCCCTCAAATCTTAGTGGTTTAACATGATAACGGTTTACCTCAAACACGCAACAGTCCAAGTGGGTGTTCGGGGCGGGGGGAGGTGGCTCCATGGAAATGCAGGGCCCCATGTTCCTTCCTTGGCGTGGTTCCCCTAACTGCTGGGTAGACAGAGATTATTTGGGGCTGGGTGGGTGGGGGAGGGGAGGCGTATGAAGCAGACCTAGAAGCCGCGCACATTGCTCAGCACCTGGATCCAGCCCCCTGCTCCACCTGCCAGGTGGGCCAGGAAACAGTCTGCGAGTCCGGGAGGATGAAATTTAAATTCCTTGGACCGGCACCTGGCGCAAGAAGAGAGTGATTATTACCATTTTTATTGCACTGGCTCTGGCTGCGTTCCTGTGTGTCTCTCTGACTCCCGTGTCCCAGCTTTCTTAACCCTTCCCTGCAGAGTTCCGCCAGGTGTACCCTGGCCTCGTGTGATGCTTCGGGGGTGCTCTGAAACTCTTGGGAACCTTCTGGCATTAAGACGGGCTCTGTTCTGTGGACACCAGTCCCAGCACCTCCTCTGAACCCGCGGGTCACGACACCGGCAGGATGTGAGGGCGGGGACAGGCTAGGGCAGCTACATCGGCATGAACAGCCCAGGAGAGCTGCAGACAGAGACACCAAAGTCCCCGTTACATCAGCGGAGATCTAGTCTGTGTTTACATGGCAAGTCGCACAAAGAATGTATGAGCCCCGAGAAACACTAACGTGGGAGACAGTTTCCCGAACCTCAGACACTGGTACCCAGGCTTGGGTCACCTGTATTAAAAGTTCTTAGGCTTTTTCTCAGTGCAACTCTAACTTTCTTTCTTTTTTTTTATGAGATGGTTCTGAAAGGAACCGGATTGCCACTATAATAAATGAGAAACTGGTATTATTGCCACCAATAGACAGTCCTCCCCAAAATAACTACAAATGAAGACAAACAAAAACCTGTTTCTGCCCTGGCTGGTTTGGCTCAGCGGTTAGAGTGTCAGCCCGTGGACCAGAGAGTCCTGGGTTCGGTTCCCGCTAAGGGCGTGTATTGGTTGCAGTTTGTCCCCAGCCTTGATTGGGGTCATGTGGGTGACAGCCAGTCAGTGTGTCTCTCTCACATCGATGTTTCTCTCTCTCTCTCTTCCCCCCTCTCTCCCTCCTGCTCTATCTGAAGATAAATGCAAAAATGTCCTCGGGTGAGGATAAAACACAAAACAAACAAACAAAAAAACCTGTTTCTACATTCCGGCTGGTGACTAATGGCCAGAGAAGGTTCGAACAAGTCTGAAGCTGCCTTCTCCTCCCCCTCCCCCCTTTGAGACAAGGAAGATTAGCAAGCATTAGAAAGGCACCGAAGACACATTAATTCCAAACGGAGGCTTTCTCTTTGTTTCTTTCAGAGGAGCTGGGGGAATGAAGAGAATCTATACTCACTGCACAGCTCACATTTCATTTGAGCTAAGACAGGACTCCAATCCAGAGGGGAGCACTTTACACAGTGCACACGGCCCTGCTTGTGGCCTCGTACCATCGAAACCTACCCCCTCTGCAGCCAGCGGGGTGAATCCTTCCCCTTGGGAAAAGCAGGAGAGATGGAGTCAGGGCATGGGTGGGGGGTGTCCGGGAAGGGAGTGGTCAGTGTCAGAGGCTGCAGAGAGGCCAGCGAAGTCAGGACAGGAAAGCCCCCCTGGACTTGGCCACCGGGGATCCCCGGTGTTTCCAGCGGTCACTGGATGGCTCGGTGTGCGGAAGGCCACGCGCAGCAGCTGAACAGTGAATGGGAGGTGCCGCTGTGGCAAATCAGCACGGAGCAGCTTGGCTCCGAGGACACAGATGAGGTGCCATTTGAAAGTCAAGGAGATGTTTTGCTTCCTTGCATAAAACATGTGAGACATTTGAATAAGCTTTTAAATATTGGGGAAGGAGACGAATGTGAGCCTGTAATTCCTGGAAAGGTGATGATAGAGCAAGATCCGGGTTTGGGGAAGATACGGGGTAAGGTCAAGAGCAGAGCTGGAAAGGCTAACCTAGACTAGGAAAAGCATCATCTTTTATTATTATTATTATTATTATTATTATTATTATTATTTTCTTTATTGATTTTTAGAGAGAGAGGAAGGGAGAAAGGGAGAGAGAGAGAGAAACATCGATTAGAGAGAACATCGACTGGCCACCTCCTACATGCCCCCCACTGGGAATCGGGCCCACAACCTGGGCATGTTTCCTGACTGGGAATTGAACTGGCGACCTCTTGGTCAATGCTCAACCACTGAGCAACACTGGCTGGGCAAAGCATCATCTTTTATTAGTTTGAGGGTAGAAGTTGAGTTCACAAGCCAAGTGAGGTAACTGCTTGGGTGTAGGGGTGGAAAGGAAAGGGAGTTCATGTCTGGAGCCCCATTTTCCTGTCAAGTAGGGGGGGAGATGATTTCTGGGGTCAAGGGAAAAATGTGAGCTACTGATTTTCTAGTTAAGAGTATATTAGCCAGGGTTCTCCAGAAAACTAGAACCAATAAAAGGTGTGTAGCCCTGGCCGGTTTGGCTCAGCGGTTGGAGTGTCGGCCTGCGGTACAGAGAGACCCGGGTTCGGTTACCACTAAGGGCACGTACCTCGGTTGCAGTTTGTCCCCGGCCCTGGTTGGTCATGCGGGTGGCAGCCACTCGATGTGTCCCTTCACATCAATGTTTCTCTCTCTCTCTCTCTTTTTTTTTTATATATCCAACCTACTGAGACAGAGAGATTTAAAGGAATTGACTCACATGATTGTGGACCCTGGCAAATCTAAAATCTGCAGGGTTGGCCAGCGGGCTACAGACCAAGGGAAGAGTTGATGTTGCAGCTTAACTCTAGAGACAGTCTAAGACAGAATTCTATCTTCCTTCTGGAGACGTCACCCTGTTTTCTCTTAAGGCCTTCGACTGATTAGGCATGGCCCACCCACATTATGGAGGGCAATCTGCTTTACTCAAAGTCCACTGCTCTAAATGTTAATTTCATCAAAACAAAAAACCTTCACAGCAACAGCCAGTCTGGTGTTTGACTAAATATATGAGTACTGTAGCCTACCCAAGTTGACACATAAAATTAACCATCACAAAGAGTATGAATGATCTCATTTATATCAATAGCAAAAACAGGAGATGATATAAAGAGAAAACTATAGAATGTGGAGAGAATCTTCTGGATTCTAGGAGATTCTGCCTGGTAGTAGGTGCTCTTTGGACCAAGGGTTTCTAATGGGATCTGAACTGATAAAGACAGCTTGGAAGAGCCATGGGGAACAATCCCCCATGGGGGCCCACCCCAAGGAGAGTTACCCTCTCAGCATAGAAGGATAGACCCTTTGAAAGCAAACTTTCTAAAGGCAAATTCTGTCATTAGTTGGTGGGGACCCTCTCCCGCCATGCAAACAGCAGGACATGGGTGCTTTCAAGACAACAAACCATAGGAGGTGTCTTTCATTGTTTCTCCTTCCTCTGTTCTCAACATAGGTCAAAGGCATCTGCACCTACCTCACTGAGATCAGTGCAATTGTTTCCTTTGTCTTCAAGGCTGCCTTGAATTTCCAGCTGAGTTCTTTCCTTCCCTCCCAGGCCTGAGGTCTTTTCACACCCATCTGTCCTTGGCAAGAATCCTTGGAGAGTAGCCTGGGACATACCTAGTGGTAAAGCCACCTGCTCTGGGTTGAGGGTGGATCTATTCTGGTCAAAGGCTTTGTGATTTGGACAAAGGAACTGAGGATGTGCCTGTCAAATTGTCTGGCAATCCTAAATTTGGGGAGCAGCTGAATTCTAGCAGAAAATCATGCAAAAATAGGTTCAGCAACTGGGGAAAACCTGGCCCCTAGGACAGACAGTTGGACAAAATTCAGTGCCAGTACATGGCCAGAGAATTCTAACTTTAGGACTGTGACTCGATATGGGACTGCAGCACAGGGACCAGTCCTCAGATATCAGAGACAGCTGCGCCACATCAAAGAGTTCTGGAGCCAAAGGGACCTTGGAGAAGAAGCCATCTACTCATTTTATAAGCACCAGAAAAAAAGGTGTCTTCCAACTTTAGAAGGTTATGGTTCTCAAGGTCACATCCTCTGTGCTTCCCTGATTCTGTTCCTGATTCTCTCAATCCAATTCCTTGCACCTAGGCCCTGGCTGGATTGGTTAGAGCATCGGCCTGTGGACCAAAGAGTCACGGGTTCGATTCTAGTCAAGGGCTCGTACCTCGGTTGCAGTTTGGTCCCCAGCCCTGGTTGGGCTCGTGCGGGAGGCAACCAATTGATGTGTCCCTCTCACATCAATGTTTCTTTCTCTCTCTCTCCCTCCCACTCTATCTGAAGATAAATGGAAAAATATCCTTGGGTAAAGATTTAAAAAAAAAATCAACAAATTCCTTCATGCTCAGCACTCTGTAGCTTGTCCTTTGTGTACTTCGACTCCCCGTTTTGGTCATCAGCATCTTGACAACAGGACCATGTCTTGTACGTCTCTGCATTTCCAAGGTCCATGGTAGTGCCTGCTACATAATTAATGGTCAACAAATATTGGCTGAATAATAGCAAAAAGAAACTCCACAGATGTTCGTGTATTATAGTTATCATATTTTCTCACCTAAGAGGCTCTCCTGTAAACCCTGCCTAATTCAGGGACTCTCTTAAAATTGTGAAGGTCAAGAATTGCACACATTTCACCAGATCTCTGAGCAGCACAACACACACAGAGAAAGGGTACTTTGTGTCCAGACGTTTTATTTCTGGTAAAGAAACTGAAGTCTGCATTGGCTTATTTATACATACATATATAACTTCTTTTTTCCTTTATGGATTTTAGAGAGAGAGGAAGGGAGAGGGAGAGAGGAGTAGAAACATCGATGAGAGAGAACATCGATTGGCCGCCTCCTGCATGCCCCCCACCGGGGATTGGGCCCACAACCTGGGCATGTGCTCTGACTGGGAATCAAACCGGCGACCTCTTGGTGCATGGGTCGACGCTCAGCCACTGAGCCACACTGGCCGGGCTGCATTGACTTATTTTAAAGTTATACATCACATTAAGCTTGTGGGTGACTGAAATATGATATTTTCACGTGGGTTTCTGCCAAGCTGCATCTGTCATTCTGCAATGTGCAATTGATCTTGAACCCAAAATGTAGAACTTTATATATTTTTTTGGTTTTCTCTCAAGGTTAAATTCAATCAGGATCATTTTAAATCCGATGCTGTCAGTGACTACATGAGCAATTCTTCATGGGTTTAGGTCACCAGCAAATTTGACATTTTTCTGTTTTTATCCACTCTTTAACCATGATGTTAAAAAGGGCTGAGATCAACACCAAAGCTCTGATAGTAACCAGCCCCTTCTAGGCTGACCCAAAACCACTCTTGAAATTTATGGGTGATCACCCATGAACTGAAAGATGCACTCTAAAATATTGCCAGACATCCCTTATTTCTCACCCACAAGGATCAGATGGATGACATGTTTAAAAATGTTTTCTGAAGTACACACAAACCTTATGTACAATAGTAGCCCCTGAAATCTGCCAGCCAAGTAACCCGTTAAAACCAACAAAACAGTCCTGGCCAGTTTTGCTCAGTGGTTAGAGCATCGGCCCACAGACCAGAGAGTCCTGGGTTCGGTTCCCACTAAGGGCATGTACCTTGGTTGCAGTTTGTCCCCAGCCCCGGTTGAGGCTGTGTGGGTGGCGACCAGTCGATGTGTCTCTCTCACATCGATGTTTCTCTGTCTCTCTTCCTCCATCTCTCCCTCCCTCTCTATCTGAAGATTTTTTAAAAATGCATAAGTGTCCTCTGGTGAGGATAAAAAACAAACCAAAACAATAAGACAGAGCTTGTATGGTACAGATTCTCAGCGTGCAGATACTGGCCCTGGTACCAACTCAGACCTGCGTGGATGTGGAGCTGACTTGACAAGGTTGGTAGCCCAGCTGATGGCATATCCAGTCTCATTGATCTCTCCCACAATTCCTCAAATGTTACCCACTGTGACTATGAAATCACAGGGCAAGTTCCTTACGCATCCCAGGACAGAGTTATTTAGACTTGAAAACACTTTGACGGAGGGGAGGGGCTCAGTAAGCACAGGGGCGCTACCCCACACTCTGGAGTGTCCAGCGTCGGCCACCAGAGAGCAATGGTCTCTTCTGATCTTGCCTGATGGCAGGATGAGGCAACAGAACGGGACTTGGCACACCCTCGACGACTCAACGCAGTCACCTGGTGGCAGGCGGTTCCTGTTCATCTCAGGGTTTTACAGCTTTTCCCTACTTCACAGGGAGACTCTGCACACGCAGGTACGTTCTGATCTTTTGACCATGAACATACGAAGGGCCTGAATGATGCCCACAGACCAAGCGGCCAACCTGATTGTCACAAAATACCGAGAACTTAGAAGACCTTCTCGGAAAAACATGTCGGAATTTGAGGTGACGGTTACAGGGTGGGCTCAGGCCCTCCCTGACTAATACCTTGGGCTGCTCTCGTGAGCAGAGGTGCCAAACGCAAGAGGTAACAGGACAGGGTCCTGATGGAAGGACTTTTCCTCTTACCTCTGTGATTTGTGTTCTGCATGTAGGCTTTGGGACAAGGTGCGTGACATCCATGTTCCCGTTCCCGTAATATATCAATGAGCTCAATAACAAACCCTATGATTTAGAGCAAGCATGAGGCCAGGCTCTGCCTTCCCACCTGGCTCTGGAACTCCAAAAAGCCATATGCCTTCAAAAAAGGGACAAAGTAACAAACTCATTTTATTCAAGTTTAAGTCTTTAAAAGGTAGCTTAGAGAGCAAGTTGTCAAATTGCCTTCTTTTATAGATAAGGAGACTGAAGTTCAGAGAGGTCCAATGACTGGCCCAAGGTCACACAGTTACCAAAAACGGCCCCTGAACCTGGGCATCGCCGTCCAGGGTCCCCTTCACTGGAACACGCCGCTGGTCCTTTGGCACACGGGTTGTAATCTCTCCCTCATCCTTTATTCCTGCTCTCTCCCACTCAAAGGTGTTTTTCTGCCCGGACACTTGTGAAAGAGGACGGCTCCCGCTGATGTCACGCCACATGTGCAAAGGGTGGGAACACGGAAGGTGGTAAATTTAGAGACAGGGAAGCCAGTAGGGGAACCAGTGTTGGTGAGAACGCAGGAGGCACAGGCGTATCAAAGAGACCAGGGAGGTGACGAGTGACCACAGAAGGCGGGTTGCAGCGATGGAGCCCTCCTGCTGAAAGGAAAGTGATCCCGGGATATATTTATAGAAGGATGACAGGCACAGCCCGGGAAGCATCATTAGGCTCCAATCTACATTAGTCAGACATCTATTGAACACGATGCCCAGTCTGTCACACTTGGAAATGCGAGAGCCCAGCATGGGGAACAGGGTGACAGGAAATCATGACCTAGACTGAATGTTAAGGAATCGGGATCACTGAAGGCAACCACGGCGTGGATTCCACCCATCGGCCCACTGCAGGTAGGAGAAAGGAAGGCAGAGGGGAGGGGAGTCACCCGAGCCAGAAAGTTCTCCACCCTGCTGGCTGCTCATCCTAGATTTTCAGTCCATGCTGTCTCTTCTGCAGTCAAGGTTAAGAACCCCTGCCTGAGCTTTCTCTCGGCAGAGACTTGAAGGTCTAGCATAATCAATTCTTATTGATTAAGGATGGCTTCTCTACCTATGCAAGGCTCTTACTAAGTCACCACCTCAGGCTGGTGACAGGGACGCCAAGAGAAAAGCAGATGAGCAGACTCGGGCTCATGGGACACCCCACGCTGGCCACAGTGGCCTAATGGCCTCCAGCTGATTTCTGAACTTGTTTTCAGCCTGTACGTGGAAGGTTTTTTCATTCAGTCTTCAGTAAGTCCCTGTGGAAGCTCACACGCTAGTCCCTTACCTCATCCACACCTGAATCGCTTCAGATCCCTGGGAGTGGAGAAGGGACAGGTCAACCTCAGATGCTCAAGGTTCGGACTGCCGTGATTTTAGACATACCGTATGCGGTGGTTTGGTATTTTGGAGAAAGGAGGTGATGTCTTTAAAGCAAGTCTTATCGGTCATGTCTTCTTTGCCCTTCTGCAGGGATTTTAAGCTTTAAACGCTCCTGAAAAAAAGAAAAAGAAAGACACACAAAGGAGAAAGAGCATTCTAAGGGTCAGATACCAGGTCCTTGCAGGCCTAAGACCCCAGAAAGAAGAGCCCTGTGCGGGCTTTCTCCATCTCATTCCAGAAGAAATCCCCGGAAAAATAGGGGAGGTTGCATCCCAGCTGCAGGGGGTGAACTCAACACACCAAGTCCCCAGTGGCTGACCCCAGGAGCCAGATGGTTGGTCCTTGCTTCTCCAAGGACTCTGCCTGCTCTCTGTGGTCCCAGAGCTTGGGGGCTCTTTTAGCGACAGCTGGGGCACACGGGGCCAGGGAAGGGACAGAGAATGGCCTAGTCCTCACACATATGCCACCAGACAGCTGGGGCACACGGGGCCAGGGAAGGGAAGAGTGTAGCAGAGAATGGCCTAGTCCTCACACATATGCCACCAGACTTGCAGAAGATCAAGTGTGTCAACATCAAGAAGTCATGAATGGTTGGGGGCTCACTTTGTGGTCAGACAGAACTGGGATTGAATACTGACTCCATCAATTCCCTGTCCCCAGTTCAGGGTGTGTCTCAACTGTGTCCCAGGACAAACCCACACACCTTCCAGAAACTGCTAGTCTCCTATAGGACCAAACCACACCTCGGGCATTTTCACTTAGTACTTTATCTTGTACGTCTTTCTATCCCAGCACACTGAGATTGACCTCGGTCATTTTAACGGCTGTATAGTATTCCACTATGTAGCCATGTTCACTTCTGCCGTTTCCGGAGAATGTCAATTTGTTTATGATTTTTGCTACAGCAAACAATGTACAAATACCCATGTACAGATATCTGTACACGGAGAGAGCTGTAGGAAAATTCCCCAACAGAGAATTGCTGTAAGTGACTTTACAATTCCGACACTGTCAAACTGTCCCCCAAAGAGCCTCCACCAATTTGTCTACCCACTAACGGTCCCCAAGAAGTCTTCTTTCCGAGAAGGCACCACTCGGGAAGGACGACAGGCATGGATGTGGCGGAACAAACTAAAAATGTCTCTTGTCATTCTGTGACTTATCCACAAAGCATTGTTGGAGCTATTTTGGGGGTCCTTGGGTGCTGAGCCCAGTGAAGATGAGAACACGGTTGTGCTTTTCCTGGAAGGGACATCTGTCAGAATCGGACTTATTTTTGGTAACTCGGTGACACGCTCCCTGCTTTTCCAGGGGACTGGTTTCCCTCAACAATGACCCATTTGTGGCTGAATATTTAGCTGTTCCCTCAGCCCTGATGACTGTTCTACAACCTATTTTGAGAGCTGGTAAGTTGTTTTCCAGCAGAAACTGTGGATGCAAAACCCCCAAATTAGGACCTTACACTCTGTTATTTGTCTGGGAAGGGCAAATGGATAAAATGTGTTTTTTTTATTTTTATTTTATTTTAGTACTTAATTTTTAAACTTTTACATATACAAAGATGGATACAGAAGTAGAGGGGAAAAAACCTGATCATCAGTTTCAATGACCAACTCATGGCCTGTCTTGTTTATTTCCACCCCTGCCCATCCCTACCTCCTATAGTACTTTGAAGAAAATCCCAGACATCTTATCAGTTCATCCATAACTGTTTCCGTATCTACCTCTAAAATGTAAGGTCTTTAAAAAAAAAAAAAATCACATTGCTGTCAACACACCTTAAATAATGAACAATAATTTTTTAATGTACTCAGATTATCCAGTCAGTGTTCAAGTTTCCAATAGTCTCATAACATGATTTAAACGTGACTTTTTAATGGGGGAAACACATGTTCAGGGCCAGGAGAACTGAGTTCAAGTCTGGGTGTGTTCCTCTTCCCTTGGATGATTGTAGATAATTCCCCTGGCTCCTCTTTACTTCTGTTTCTTAGAATTTGGGGGCCAGAAGAGACCAAGCAACTTAAATACTTCCAGATCTTGCTGATGATGGGAAGAAAGAAACCAAAAAAAAAAAAATTAAAAATCCACTGCGAGAATTGAAACTAGAGTAAAATCTAATTTTTGCATACTCGTGACCAGATCAATAAATGTCTACTAAGGTCAATACAAGTTACAAAACCGTCTACTCTTATCCCTGGGGAGGAGAGATGGTAGGGCCAGGGGATCCTCATCTTCCCCTCTTGGAGATAAGTGCTTTTCAAAACAAATTAGAGGAGCTGCTTTCATTTTAAAGCACAACACCTTAATGTAGTATCTGGGTAAACCCATAGGCTGTCCTTCGCAATACCCCCACGTGAGTTAGGAGACAGGGACTAGAGCAGAGGGCGAGGAAGAAAGAAGACACCTCGGTCGGTGCCCCTAAATGTCCAGCAATGCCTTCGGCAGGTCCGCGGGCGAACGAGAGGATGTGCGCAACATAAATAATAAAGCGCCACAGAGCTGTTACTAGAAAAACGAGGATCTCCAGATGGTCCTAAATCGTCCCTAGCGTCCCCCCACAACTGACTCTCTATTAGCAGTGATCAGATTCCTCTTCTGAAGAAAAAGCAGTGTTCCCTATAAGCCTGGGAGACAAGGGGAAGGAAGGGGACTAGCCTAACAGAGGCGGACTGGCAGGAAAGGGAAAATATCGCTAAAACTCTTTGAAGTCCTTTTAAAAGAGAGCCCTGCAGAGGCCCTTCCCTGGCTCTGTGTCTGTGGGGCAGGGCAGGCGGGGGAGCAGGGGGTCTAAAGGGAGGGAGGGGGAGATGAACAAAAGAAGAATCTGAATTTCTCGGGTGTTCGGAGCCGGAAGGGAGAACAGCTTCCCTGAGCAGGTGGGACGCAGCTGTGTCTCTCTCCTTGAGCGGGACCCTCCCGCAGAACAGCTTGGGGAGGATGCGGAGGCACCTTCTCCTCTTCCCTCTGGACCGCAGGCCGACGCTCTAACCGCTGAGCCAAACCGGCCAGGGCCACCTTCTCCCTCGTAAAGACAGCAGTGCTCAGGGTTCGAAGAGGCTGGGTTTCTGCCCCTTCAGGGTACCATCTCTGTCCTTCATCCGAGCACAAGTGCCCACACGTTCTGGTGTGCCGCCTTCTCCGAAGAGTCTCTGCGTCCGGAGGGTGGGGGCGGTGAGAGGCCCGGGGCGGGCGGGGTCCTACACAGACCACCTTGGGACACTCAGGCGGAGGCTGCGGGTGGGTGCGAGCCTCCTCCTCGCTGGCTGTGGCTGGTCAGAGCAATGACATGAAGATGCAGGATCACCTTGGCAACCAGAGAACAGGCAACGCCGTTACCTGGCAATTTCCACAGATGCTCGGTCTCCTCCCCGCTACTCTCTTTCACCCACTGCCCCCCCCCCTCCAACATGGTCCCCTTGAACGTGCCTCTCAGATCACCAGACCCTTTGTGCGTGAGGAAATGAGGGGGAAAAGAGAAAACAGAGAGATCCAAGACGTGGGGAAGGAGAACCCATTTGAACCCATTTTCTAAGCACAGGAGGGGGGACAGGAGGGAGGTGGCGGTTTGAATGGCCTCCTCCCACCAAGTAACAGGAGAGAGGAACAGGGAAGAGTCAGGGAGAAGGGGAGGGGGAGTGGTTAGCAGCCCAGCAGAATGTCAGGCAGTTTATTTGTTCGTTGTTTCCAGAAACCATGACGAGCGAACACAAGTAGAGGAGACAAGCAAAGCTGCTCCTGTTCCCGGTTCATTTCTGCCCTCCCTCCGCCCCCACCCCCTTTCCAGACAGTCTGTTCGGAAAACGTGCCTTAGGCGGTCTCTGCCCCTCTGGCCCCTACCCAGTGGGTGACCTCCTTTTTTTTATTCAATTATTTCACACACATCCCTGTGTACTTACCATGGGCAGAGCCTTTTGCTAGGCTCTGGGGCTACAAAACTAAACACAGGCACAGTCTCTGCCCTAAAGGCGAAGGGGAATGTCATCGATAATATCAAGAGAGGTTTGCGCGCTGACAGATGATTATTGGAATTAGTGGGGTGATCATACTGTAAGATACACAACCATCAAATCACACCTGAATCTAATATAATAGTGTATACCAAATATACTTAAATAAAAAATAAATAAACCAGCCCTGGCTGGTTTGGCTCAGCAGTTAGAGCGTCGGCCTGTGGTCTCTCTGGACCTGCTAAGGGCATGTACCTCGGTTGCAGTTTGTCCCCGGCCCTGGTTGGGTTGTGCCGGTGGCAACCACTCGATGTGTCCCTTTCACGTCGATGTTTCTCTCTCTCTCTTTCTTTCTTCCTCTCTCTCCTTCCCACTCTATCTGAACAAAAAACGAAAAAATGTCCTTGGGTGAGGATAAAATAAATAAACAAACAAACAAACAAGCAGGCAGCAAGCAAAATAATGTAAAATTTTTTAAAAAGTGTATCAGTGGAAATCAACTAGGGACACAAAGCGAGGGCCTGAGGTTAAGAGGCTAGATCTCATGTTAAGTGGCAAAGACTTACGTTTGTTTGTTTTTCTTTAAACTCTTTATTTTAAAATATGTTTAGGCCAAAGGGATGAGGTCTTATATACCCTTCACCAACCTTTCTCTAAGTTCTTTTGAATGGATTCATTGAAGTATAATTGGTATAGAAGGAACCACCTATTAGACGTGCACAATTTGGTGAATTTGGACATACCAAATGCCCATGATACCATCACCACCGTCAAAATAATGGACACAACCACCACCTCCCAGAGTTTCCTTGTGGTCCATTGTGTGTGTGTGAGTGTGTATGGTAAGAACACTGAACATGAGATCTATCCTCTTCACAAATGTGTTTAGAAACACACAATCCCGCATTGTTAGCTCTGTGTCCTACAGCAGACTTCTAGACTGTATTTATCTTGCAAAGCTGAACCATTATACCCGTTGAAGAACAACCCCCCTGTACCCCCCGCCTCCTGCCCCTGGCAAGCACTGTAGCACTGTCTGCTTCTGTGAGTTTAAGTTCAATTCCTCACATGAGTGGGATCATGCAGCACTTGTCCTGTGACTGGCTGATTTATTTAACATAATGTCCTCCAAGTCCATCCACGTTGTAACAGATGGCAGGATTTCCTTCTTTTCAAAGACTGAAGCATGTTCTTCTGCACATATATTCCCAGTTTCCTTCATCCCTTCATCCAGCGATGGACACGTGGGTTGTCTCCGTCTCTCGGCTGCTGTGGACAGTGCTGCAGGGACCAGGGGAGCAGATGTCAAAACAGGTGATCAGCAGACACGGCACGAAGAGGGATGAGCTTGCTTTTGATGAGAGTGTCAGGAAAGGTCTTTCTGAAGATGTGCCAACTAGCCCGGCCGGTGTGGCTCAGGGGTTGAGCGTCGACCCATGTACCAAGAGGTCACTGGTTCGATTCCTGGTCAGGACACATGCCCAGGTTGTGGGCCCGATCCCCAGTGGGGGGCATGCAGGAGGCGGCCAATCAATGTTCTCTCTCATCGATGTTTCTCTCTCTCTCTCCCTCTCCTTTCCTCTCTCTCTAAAAAATAAATCAATAAAGAAAAGAAAGAAAGAGGTGCCAACCAAACCAAGACCTGAAGCCTGGGTGTCATTATTCCACCGGGCTCCTAGGAATGCTGTCCACCGCACAAATCCAGAGGCTACATTCACAGGACAGACACTTTTGTACAGAGATAGGCAGAAGCCTTGAGACCACAGCCAGTCCTACACCCCAGAGTTTGTTCTTCTCAACTGCTTTTTCCCATCTCCTGGCTATGAATTCAGGCGCGCGCGTGTGTGTGTGTGTGTGTGTGTGTGTGTGGAGAGAGAGAGAGAGAGAGACAGACAGACAGAGAGAGAGAGAGAGAGAGAGAGAGAGAGACTGGGCAGAGGAAGGGAAGATAAATGAAAAACTTAAGAGGCCAAATTAGAATATTCTTTTTTTTAATTTTATTTTTTTATCCTCACCCGAGGATATTTTTCCATTTTTTGTACAGATAGAGTGGGAGGGAGAGAGAGGAAGGGAGAGAGAGAGAGAAACATCGATGTGAAAGGGACACATCGAGTGGCCGCCACCCGCACGACCAACCAGGGCCAGGGACACACTGCAACCGAAGTACGCGCCCTTAGCGGGAACCGAACCCGGGTCTCTCTGGACCGCAGGCTGACGCTCTAACCGCTGAGCCAAACTGGCCAGGGCGTTTTTTTTGTTGTTGTTTGTTTGTTTTTTTAATCCTCACCCGAGGACATTTTTCCATTTTTTGTTCAAGTAGAGTGGGAGGGAGAGAGAGGAACAGAGAGAGAGAGAGAAACATCAATGTGAAAGGGACACATCGAGTGGCTGCCACCCGCACGACCGACCAGGGCTGGGGACAAACTGCAACTGAGGTACCTGCCCTTAGCGGGAACCGAACCCGGGTCTCTCTGGACCGCAGGCCGACGCTCCAACGGCTGAGCCAAACCGGCCAGGGCAGAATATTCTTTATAAAATCCTTCAAAAGGCGAACAACAGGAAAACCAATACTTGAAATTCCAATAGTTCTACTAAGAAAACCCATTAACTGATGGGGAAGAAGCCAACCAGCAGCTTGCTCCTGGCAGAAGCCCCGTGCGCATCAGAAAGGGTTACACGAGGGGGAAGGGAATGGTGGAGCATCACCATCAGGCAGGCGAAGACCAGGTGCAGGACGGAAGACTGACAGGTCTCCAGCCAGGTCTGGAGCTGCCGGTGGAGTCTGGCCTGGTTTCCAGCCCAGGCTCTGGATGTCGAAGCCGGAAGATGAGGGATGGAAGGACGAGGCCTCAGAGGGAGGAAGGGCTCCTGATTTTCCTAAGCGGGGAGATCACTTGTGCATAACCAGCATGCTTACCCTGATTCTAACAAATACCAGCTAGGAAGGAAGCATGTCAAAGTATCATCGGTGACTGTCTTCTTTGCGTGGTGGGATGCAGTGGATGCCTTCCTACTTCTTTTCTCTTCCTCCTCCTTCAATTGGGGTTCTTCAGTTAGAAAAGATGACATATCAAACATTTTCCTCCCAAATGGCTAAACGCCATTGAATATTTTAGTTTCAGAAAAGTGTTCAGCATTAAAGGAACTGGGTTATTCTAGGAAAAAATGCATATGCCAGGACAGGCGACATCAGTTAAGCTGAATCCACAGTTTGCCTTCACAGTAGCTAAGGACAGACTTGATTTTTGCTTAGTCCTAATTTTAGGGTAGATGAAGCTCAATCCTTCAACCTTTGAAAGTTATATTGGAAGGCAGCCCTCTAGGGGCTAGAAACCAAATTCTCAAGCTTGGCCAGCTAGAGTCCTTTCTGAAGGCCACTTCGTTTTTATGACCATTTGGTTCGGAATTAATGAAGACCTACTTTGCATAGACATCATTTTATATTTCAAACAGTACCTTTTGGAGATTTGTTCCCTCATCTTGTAGATACAGATTATCAAAATCAATTTCTTTGGTCCTCCACCCATTACTGTTCCAGTCTATGACTCTTAGAGATAATAATCTTCATAATAATTTTAAGACCCACAACTTTAGAACAATGATCAGATTATTAAAACCACCAATTATGGTGGTCAACACCCAACGAATTTGGGGCCCGTTGGAGAGAAACCCAACTTCACAGATTCCACTGGGGTGATGGGGCCCGTGGATTAAGAAACGCTTCTTGCCCTGGCCGGTTTGGCTCAGCGGTTAGAGCATCCGCCTGCGGTCCGGAGAGACCCGGGTTCGGTTCCCGCTAAGGGCATGTACCTCGGTTGCAGTTTGTCCCCGGCCCTGGTTGGTCGTGCGGGTGGCAGCCACTCGATGTGTCCCTTTCACATCGATGTTTCCCTCTCTCTCTCTTCCTCTCTCTCCCTCCCACTCTGTCTGTGCAAAAAATGGAAAAATGTCCTCGGATGAGGATTAAAAAAAAAAAAAAAAAAAAAAAAGAAACGCTTCTTTGTCTCGACTGAACCCTCCTATTTTTACATCTTCTGAAAAGTTTCCCTTTTCTTCTCAAGCAGTGATCATTTTTCTTGAGAACGAGATCTTCAGACGGCGACCAATGACCACAATTTTAGAGACGTCGTCGAGTCTTTTACATGATCAGTGGACCCCGAAGTGCACAGAAGGAACTGCATTGTCGTAGATGGAGAAGCAGATGCTACAACACGAACAGTGAAGACCTTTGTTGGCCTGGGATCCACAGGGCCTGGTGCGTTGATTCCACGCGAAAATACCTTTGCGTGCCCAACTCGGTGGTTTATTCTCAGGGCTGGAGGGAGCCCAAGGAGCCCTCCTTTTACTTGGTAGGTCCCACCTTGAAGAAGTGGGGCTGTGGGGAGATGATGTGAATAACGGCGCGTCAGTACCACAGCGTGAAGAACATTTTATCGGGAATTACACAGCTGTGTAACGAGCACAGACTAGTCAACGTAGAATGGATGTTCTTGCCTCTCCATTCTTCCTCCCTCTCCCTCGTGTTTCCTAAAGACTGATCCTGAGACCACTGCGCCTGTATCCCTGGAACACCGATTGCTCCCACATCCGTATCTGTCCACCCCAGCCTTTCCACCCCCCTCCTCCAGTTGACTGTTTTCCAAATAACTCCTCACTGTACTGGCAGCTGCTTATTTCACGACCTGTCTCTGATGTTCACACTACACCGGAAGTTCCTTGATGGCACAGGTGTCTGTTGTGTACACCGCCCTGGCCCCGTGGCCCCGGACTGTGCCTGACACACAACACGTGCTCAAAAACAGCGTCCTTCGAATGGTTCGGGCACAATAAAAAAGTTGAGAAAAATGGTTACCTCTTCTTCTGGAACTGATCTGTAAATCTGAAGTAATTTTTTTTCCCCTTATTTTTACTGACTATTTATTCAAATGGCTTCAAGTGTTTAAGTGTAAAAGTTAGGTGAGTGGAGTATGTACTAAGAACAACGAAAGTAATTGGTTTTAGTTATAAGCAGCATTGTCTCGTTGTTTGTTTTTTCCTGTAGGTCAGCAGCCAGGGAAAATATTAGTTCTCGGGGTTGGGGGGGCATAAGTGTGGACTGTGTATAGTGACCCCCTTTCAAAGAGGGCAGTGTGGCCAGGGGAACAGGGCTTTGCAGTAGAGGAACCCAACAAACCACCTCAGCCAGGCGATCAAGGTCGACATCAACAAGTAAGTCATGTTCATAGTATGTACCCTTGATATTATGTGACTCCCTAAATCCCCCTAATCCCAGTCTAATCACGAGAGAAACTTCAGACAAATCCCCATGGAGAGTCGACAACATACCTGCCTTATGCGCCTCCAAACCATCAAGGTCAAAAACAAGGCAAGTCCCAGAAAACCCCTGCGGCGCAGAGGAGTCCAGGGAGCCATGAAGACGGCAGGAAGGTGGCGCCTGGATGGGACCTGGAACAGAGGAGGTAAAACAGGTGAAAACTAAGGAACTCTGAATCAAGTCCGGACTTCGGTTAATAAGAATGTATCGCTGTGGGTCCCTTCACTGTAACAAATCGACCACCCGGCTGGAATGTGTTAACAATAAGGGAAGCTCAGTGGGAGGTCCGTGGGAACTCTGTACTATCTTTCCAGTTTTCCTGTGAATTCAAAAGTATTCTAAAAAATAAAGTGTATTTGTAAAAAAGAAAACAAACATCAGTTCTTTTGTGTTACATGGCACATTGCCAAAAGGTAAAGAGCCAGGTAGGGAACAAGGGAGGGAAAGCTAAGGATGACCCTCCGCCTTAAGGTGAAGCCCCTTGTCCCAAACCTCAGTGACAAGAAGGGCTGAATGCACATGGAGAACCCTTTGCACAGTCACCTCCACCGCCCTGGGGGGCGGGGCGGTCCCAAGGCAGGGCTCTTTACCCTGCCCCCAAACAAGTGAGAGATGGAGACACAGAACAAGTACAGAGGGGTCACTGCAGTCCCAGCCCCTGAACAGGGGGAGAACTGTGGACATCACTACTATCGGGGCCGCGCGGGGCCACAGCAGTGCTGCGAACAGATGATCAGAGACCAGCCTTCCCAGCACTTCCAGGCAATAGCGCCACCATCCTCACGGTGATGCTGGGCCGAATCCCTTCCCACTGCCACTCAGGACCAAGGCTCGAAGTTTCAGCCCCGGAGTCACACCAGCTCGCATTAGTCAGAGGGTCCTCACGTGGGCCTTTTAAAATTTGAATGATTTAATAATAAATACATATATAGTCCCTACTGTGTGCCAGGCACTAGTTTAAGCACGTGGTACATATGAACCCATCTGATCCTCACAACAGCCCACATGGTGGATATTATTTATTATCCTCACTTAATGAGAGGGACCATGAAGTGTGGGGCGCTATGGATCTTGTCCAGGGCTCCACCTCTAGTAGGCGGGGCCAGACTCCAGAGCGCTTGCATATCACCAGTAAGTCATTCTGTCATCAACTCTAGTTCTGTCATCCACTAAGACACAAAAGAAGGGACCTCAGGGAATGGGCTTCTACTTGGACTAATAATCCAGGCTTTCCTAGGAAAAGGAGAAAGCAAACTCCTCCACCAGGGCCACCTGTGATCTCCCGTGGTGGCTAAAAACTTACACCTGCTTGGAGACAGCTGCTACGGAGTTAACGCCGCCTGACACCAGCTCGTCAGGAGACATGGAACCCAATTATTTGGCTCAGCACGTAGAGCATCGGCCCACAGACCAAAGGGTTGTGGGTTCAATCCCCAGTCCCGGTTGTGGTTGTGTGGGAGGCAACCAATCGATGAGTCTCTCTCACACTGATGTTTCTCTCCCTCCCTGCCTCCCACTCTATCTAAAAATAAATGAAAAAATACATCCTCGAATAAGGATTTAAGAAAACCAAACAATTACTTGGCCTTGTTCTCCCGGTACTTACCCTAAAACCGGGGTTAGACCCAGCAGAAAGGATCGTTCTTGGGACAGTAGTTAAAAAGCATACCTGTTCCAATGTGGCTTTGAAACCTCAGACTGGGACTAATTTTTTCCATTGTCCTTTGAAATCCTCCTTTGATCTTTATCCTAGATAAAAGATATTAGCAGAAGTGTTGAAACAAACTCTCAAATCATGTAGCCAGGTAAGTGGATGTCCCAGACCGGTGCATACAGATCACCTGGAGATCACGTTAAAATGCAGGTTCTGATTCGGTGGTTCTGAGGTTGGACCGAAGAGTCTGCCTTTCTAGCGAGAGTCCAACGATGTGGCTGCTGCGGGTCCAAGGACCACACACCGAGGAGCAAGGTTCTAGGGCATTTCCCTCCCTCCCAGAAAAGGAAGATCTCTAGCAAGGAAAAGAATATTTCAACCCTAGATTTTCCCCTCTGCTGAATCAA
Source organism: Molossus molossus (assembly GCF_014108415.1). Taxonomy (NCBI): domain Eukaryota; kingdom Metazoa; phylum Chordata; class Mammalia; order Chiroptera; family Molossidae; genus Molossus; species Molossus molossus. The sequence goes on along the minus strand of NW_023425401.1, from coordinate 102,740,679 downwards.
ATGTCAAATCACGATTTTATTTTACACAGCTGAATGCCTCTATGATATTGTTGTATCGACTAAACCATACTTGAATACAGTAAATGTAAGCTTGCATTTACTTTATCAATGTGTCCTCGGTCCGTGAGCTTTGGGTGTGCTGAGTGAGCACCACAGTACCTGTGGGTCTCTAACATCAGGCAGGTTTCGGTCCGGAAACCCTCCTCACGTGGGGGAGATCGAGCAGCTGCTCAGTAATGAGAGAGGACGAACTGTGCAGGTGGTGCAGGGGGCTGACGGGCACTGGGGCACGAGTCTGGGCCAGGCACTCTCATGGGGGTTTACTTTCATTTTCTAAAGTAGTCTGGGGGTAGATGTTGGAATACCCATTGACGTGCCTACAAGAACACAGGTTGCGGGGCCAGTGACATGGCCTCTATGGAGAAAGGTCCCGAGCAGATCTGCTTGAAGACTCAGGCACCCGTGTTCCTCCCACCGCCCCTCGTGAAGGGCTCACGGCGCTGCTTGAAAAGCGGGGACAGAAGGGGGACCACTGGACAAGGAGCCTCAGCAAATGATCAGACCTGTCTGAAGAGGGCCAAGAGGAAGGGGAAGGAACCTAGAATACATGGGGAGGAGCACTGACATGGAACCACGTTTTGTTTGATCTAACTCACCGTGTAGCTGAATGTGCAAGAAAGGGCTGACTCAGCGGGCCTGGGTTGCCCAAACCCTGCACATTCCAGAGAAAGGTCTGGCCCCTGACAGGCTCCGGGGAGAGATCCCACTCGCTCTTGGGATATCCTGCTTGATCAGAGTGTTTTTGTTTACCTGACGTACTCGGGCCATGCTAGATCGTTGATGCTAACAATGTGATTTCTGGGTGTTGTCCATGGGGCATCAGTTTGACTTCTGGAGGGGCTGAAGGCTGAGTAACTAAGGTCAGCTGTATGGGTGACTGACCTCCCCCAAGTTCCTGGACACTAAGGCTTGGGTGGCAGTTCTCCTGTTGTCTCCTAGCATTGCTGCGAGACTTAGGTGCTGTCTGCACAAACGTACTGGGACATGACAGCTGGAGGCCGAGTCACATCTCAGCTCTGCCCTATGCCCCTTCTACCTGTGCCGATTGCAATCTGAATCCTTGCTGTGTAACAGATCAGGCCCCTGAGTATAACAGCCTTCCTGAGTTCTGCAGGTCCTTCTAGTAAAGCATCAAATCTGGGGTGTTCTTGAGGACCCCCAACAACCCTCACTTAAAGAAGAATCTAACACCACCACGAAGGACCAACTTGAGTGGGTAGATGGGGAAAGACCAGTTTGGTTCAGGTAAGTATTTACTGAGCACTTACTACACACCAGGCACTACTAATCACTGGGATACGAAGATGAATGTCAGAACCCCTGTCCTTCAAGCTCCTGTTCCTGAGGAGGTCCCCAGGAAAACACTAGTTTCGTCCGGAAGTGCTAAGTGCCATGGGAGAGACACAGCACGGCGCCAGGGGGCCGGGAGAAGAGCCCTCAGCAGGGTGGACATCCAGGGAGGCTTCCTGGAGGAGAGCGCCCTCTGTGGACCACCCTGGTATATGGCAGACTTGGTCACAGTTCCTGGCACTGCCTCTCTCCAATTATTTAACAGCGGTCTCTGTGGGGACTTCTGTGCGTGGAGGCACAGGTGCTGAGGTGAGGACGGGTGGGCGTGGCAAACCCCATGGACTGCTCAACTCATCACAGACGCAGAAATCAAAGCTGTGCTTTGTCGGAAAAAGAACCAGCCTGTTTATCTCTCTGTGGCTCGCCCCAGGCTGTCCACAGGGAGTCCAGGCATTACGCTCAGATAGCTGCTGGCACCTCCACCCACCCCTGCAGCACAGGACCTGGTGGGACCAGCGCCCCAATCCTCCTCACCCCACCCTGGCTGGCAGAAGCTCTTCCATCCCACCTGCTGAAAGGCCTTGCTCGTGTCTTAAGATCAGGTGCGGTTTCCATTCCTTCTCTCTCAAGGGACATGACTACCGAGGAGGGGAGGGGACGCTTAGGATTCTGGTCTCCAGGTCTTCGAGTTCTTCTCCACGATCAGACCTTCCCCATCACCCATTCTATAAGGCACGCACTTACGTCTGACCTGCGCTTCCTTTTGAGATATTTTACTGTTTATATCCATTGCTTCCAGGATGTTCCTTTAAAAAAAAAAAACTGCTTATAGAAGCGTTCCTACTTTAGACTAAATCTACGCAGACCTTCCTGTATGGCCAACACTGCGTATCTTTCGGCAGAGGTCCCCAGCCCCGGCGCTCATCGCTGTCACGATGATACACCCATCCACCTGACCTTATCCAAATGTGCCCGAGATGCGGCTCATGCCTCTCATGCAGGGATGCTCCCTCTCCCTCGGGTGCCCCACCTCTAATGGATGTTATTTTTTTTCACTGTCCAGCATCAACATTTCTTTCTATGAATCCTGGTGGGGGGCCAAGCTCACCGCCCCAGAGAGACGCTAAAGGCTTTCGGTCTTTGCCCATCCTCCTTGGACAGTGCCCCTCCTGGGACTCTGAAAAAGCAGGGCCATGGGGTTCACCCCGGGGAAGGTGGCTGCAGAGCCACTGATGGTCCCCAGGGCAGCAGCTGCGGTGTCCCGAGTCCAGCGGTGGCACCTGCTGGGGTCCAGACAGGACCGGGCTGTGATGAGAACTGCCCAGCTCATTTCTTCTCGCCTGTGCTGTAGGCTCTCAGCTCCCATGTCTTTCCAATAGATCACTTTTCCACACAGGGTCAGTTTCTCCCCCTTCAAACTAGAGATGCTGACTGCCTCCTACCACCCTTTAAAAAGCACGTGCCTCCCACCATCCTCCCTTCTTCCCTAGCTGTCCGACCCGGCTGTGAGCCAGAAATTTTTTTTTCCAATTTTTTTTTTCTTTGTTGATTTTAGAGAGAGAGGAAGGGAGAAAGAGAGAAACATCGATGAGAGAGAACATTGACTGGCCGCCTCCTGCATGCCCCCCACTGGGGATCGGGCCCACTGGGCATGTGTCCTGACCAGGGATTGAACCGGCGACCTCTTGTGCATGGGTTGATGCTCAACCACTGAGCCACACCAGCAGGGAGAGCCAGAAACTTTTAAAAGGCACATGGGTGGAAAGAACTGTGTGGTTCTAAGTTAGGGCCAGAGATGGTGACGATGTGAGAGAAATTTCTCTGCTAGGAAGCAGGTTGAGGAGTTAAAATGTGAACAGTAATTCCAGTATCTCATAGTCTCTTTACAAAGTTACTAATGTCAGCAACAGGAGCAAAGGAGTAGTCATTTCCTTTTCTCTTCTGAAACCCTCTCTATTTTCCCGCATGTTTGGCGTACACATGCTTGAAATGTTTACTATCTATTTCCTTAGATGAGAGTTTTTCAGTCTGCAGTCTACATAAGAGATGTTCTGTTTTTTTCTACACAAATCCCAAGGGGGAAATATCAGCCTCCACCAAATGCAGCAGCGCCTACCCTCTTCCCCAAGCAGACACCATCACTTAAAACACACAACATGATCTTCTTTATTTAATTGTTTAATCAGTTTACATTCCACAACTGACAGGTTATTTATTTTTATTTTTTTTCCCATGAACAAGTCATTTAATTAATTACCAGACACTTTTTTTCTTCAATCGATGGAAATACAATATTTCTGCCAATTTGAAAAAGAAAATTGCACGATGCAGTCAGTGAAGTCCCCAGGTGCTCTCTGCTTCATCAGTCCTCACAAAGTCACAGGAACCCGGCAATTCCCCTCTTCCTCCCCCCTCCCACGGCCCTGTGAAATTTACCTCTCAGAATAGCACAACAGTTTCAAGATCTGGTTTGGATCACCTTTCGTGTAATTAATTAATTATGAGAAGGAACAGACAGTACAGTAGATCTGATAAGATGTAGCATTCTTATTAAGATTAAACAACACATTTATTCACATCATATCAGAACAAATTAACATAATATTTAATCTTATTTTAGCACCAATAACCACAGGAATTGCTACCTCCGAGGGGCAGAGGCGTGTTGGAATCCTGCAGTACACGCCGCTTCTTGCCTGACCAATCGGAAAGCAGTATGCAAATTAAAGGTAAATAAATGTATATTGACTGAGCAATAATCTGCTGGACCATAAACACTCCAGGTGTTGGAGAGTTCTGTGGGCGATGGTCCCTGTCTAATGACCATATATAAAACATACTCACCAAATCAGCTCATTCTCTCTCGCTCAGTAACACAAGGCTCAGAATGTTACATTTCAAACGAGTCAAACCTTGTCATACTGGCTCTTTGAAAGGCTTTGAGGAGGAGGAGTTATTTGCTCATATTGTATTCTTTTCTCTGCACCAAGACCTTGCAACTTGTCTTTTACCCCCTGAACAAAAGAGGTTTCTAAGGAAGGTCCCGGACAGGGAATAGATAGGCAATGGTGGACCAAGTCCCAGGGCAAAGGACAGAGCTTGTGACTGTCACCTCCCAGGACACCCAGCCTGCCTGTGGCCTCTGCTCTTCCCAGAGTGTCCCCTTTTAGCATTTGACTTTAAGATACACATTTAAGGGAAGGAAGGGGTTGAGCAAACGGCTCCAAATATTGGTGAGATGTTGTCAGCAGGTGACTGGACCAGATGACCAAAGACTGTGGAGATCTTCATTCTTAACAAAGAAATTAATTATGCCCCCCCCCCCTGCTGCCCTCACCCCCATCACTGTAAGATAATGGGAGTCTGGATAAGAAATAAGCTGATGCTCTAGTAGCTAAAGAAAGTGACCTGCTTTGGCCTCTAGGACCTCGACAGGGCACTGGGGCTATGCCCAGGGGCAGTGCTGATACCCCTCCAGGCAGGGGGGACGTGTATTCGATATGCACGGGTCTCCTCTGACTAAGCAGGTAGAAGCCAGGATGGCAGCCTGGACAGGCTCCTGTTCTTTCTACTCTGGGCCAACCCTGACGTCCAGCCTCTGTCGGACATGAGCTCTGAGTGACTCGCGGGTGAGGCGGCCCCCTTTAGTCTCGTGAAGAATCTGAATCTCCCCTCTCCTCTGTGGCAGCCAGTACCCACATGTGATTACCGAGCGCTGGGAATGTCACTGACTCGAACTGAGATGTTTTCTAAGGAAAAAAATTCGTATTGGACTTCAAAGGCTTCATCCGGAAAAGAAAAGAAAAAGAAAAAGAATATGCCATACTCCAGTAAATTTTTATGTTGATTTTATGTTAAAATAATAATCGTTTTGGTATGGTGGGTTACAATCTGTGTTAAAATGAATTTCGCCCGTTTCCCTGGACTTTGAAAAACGGGGCTACTGTGTCTATCACTACTCGAATGGCATTTAAGTCGCTTTTGTGGCTCGCAGTCTCTCTCTGTTGGACAGCACTGGGTTAAACGGCCTTCCTGAAGCTGGTCCCAGGGGTGGTCACGGTGGACCCTCAGAGGAGAGGAAGGCTTGGGAAGAAGGTGCCAGGGAGCGGGAGGGGTTAGGTCACTGGCCAAGCCTAGTGTGACTCTCGCTCTTGGGCACCCAGTCTTCTCAGTCCTGGGGGGAGGCAGCTCTCCGTGTTATAAGATCACCCACCCTGCTCCTCTCTCCCACTTCCTCCTGCTTCGGGGTGCCCTGACTTTTGGGGCTCCACCTCGGCCGCCACGCTGAGGACGCTCTGTGATTCTGCCCTTTGCCCTTCAAAAGGTTCCTTCGTCTTAATTCCACCACCAACCCACCTCTGCCGCCCGCTGCCTCAACCCCACCCCCCCACTGGGGGTTTCTTCCTTCTGACTTGGCAGCATCCCTTGGGCAGACGCCCCGCTCCTGACAGCACCATGGAGGTCGGTGTGGAGAGTCACAGATTACAAAGCAATCACGGGCATCCTGTCCTTGGGTGGTCTTTCTCCCAGCCCAGCACAGCCAAGCTCTGGCCACAGCAGTGCAGCGAGACCGTCAGAGCGGGGGGAAGGCATCTGAGAATGAAAGGTAGATCGAAGGCTTTGGACTCTGAGCGCACGCTGGCCGTGAGCGCGGGGACTTTCTGAGGACTGGACGGGCCGAGAGGGGCAGGGAGGGGCGCTCCAGGTGGACCTCCAGGCCGCACGCACCTGCGTGGGCTCGGGGCCTCTCTAAAATAGCAGCAGAATGGCCAGGAGCCCTGGGAGCCCCCCTGCCCCCCGTCCGGCTGGAAGGACACGGAGACATGGTGAGGTAACAAGACGTGCCCGAGGCCCCGAGCAAGCCAGCGACAAAGCTGCTGATTCGACCCCAGGACCAGGTCTCTGCGTTGACCTTCGTGATCACCTTCACCCTTCAGACTCTGACGACCTGCTTTCACTTTTTGGAAAATATATTTTACTTTAAAGGTAAAAACCTCCAGAACAGAGAGTCACACGCAGACACTAGTGACCACCAGAGAAACGACCAGAAAATGGTCCTCTCCCAGTGGCTTCCCTCTCTTCAACTCCCGCAGTCAGGACGGGGGGAGCCCACCTCAGGAAACTAGGGCTCCAGCAGGGCACTCGTCTCCTCTCAAGTCCCCCCCCCTTGTGTTCAGTTCCCACTTTTATTTGTACATTTTTACAGACAGTCTTGGATAGCAAAAGTCACACCATGGGCAGAGACGGGACAGGGTATGAGAATGGGTGAGTGGGAGGTCTCCACGAGAAAGGGTCGTCACTCGTACAACAGCACAGACACCCCGATGCATCCAGGCTGGAAAGGCCTGCAAGTGAGCGGCACAGGGAGGGAGAGGCTTCACCAGAGGGAGACACGGAGCCGGGAGAGGGCGGAGGGATAGGGTTCCCCAAGGAGCAACCCGCAGTCCCTGGGAACGAAGAGAAGGTGTCTCGATGGCTGAGCTCAGTGTCTGTCAAAGGGAGGCCAGGTGGGAGCTCCTGCTGTGCACCCCCCAAGCTCACACCCAGTTTTCTCATTAGTGAGCAAACACCCCCTACAGTGGGTGGGCTCCAACCCCAGTGCAGTGGGGCTCCATCCACACAGGGAGCACTGACTTGCCGTCCCTAAGAGGAGGTCTTAGCATAATACCGAGCCCTGATCACCTGCAAAGCAGAGGGTGCAGACCCTTCTGGAAGAGCCTTCTTTCCCTGTGTAGATCCTAAGATTCAGTTTCCCCAAACAGGATCCCACCAGAACCTCCCCCGGTGAAGGCACCATGCAAAGGAATTCCTGCAGGAGCCCACACACGTCTGCAGACGCCTCAGCGTATCCATTAACGACAGAGATCCCCATTCCTTACACCTGCTCCCAGTCTGAGCCGGAACAGACTGTGAAAATGGTTCAGAATCTGATTCCCTCCCACCACTCAAGCATGTACAGCTAGAAATCACGTGAGGAGGATGGTGAAGAAGAAAATAAGGCATGGACCTGTGCCTTGGTTAACGGTTAACTGTGTTAGCTCATATATGCTATTTGCTGCTATGGTTTACTCATCTCGTCACCTCTGGGCATAAGCAAGAGGTTCAGAGTGTCCTTTGCAAAACTGGCTTTGGGCACAAGGAAGAACGAACGCCTGGGTGGGTGGATGAGAGAGCTACCTTCTCTGAAGGACCCCAGTGGTGGACTAAATCCCATGTGCTGAAGTTGACAGGTGGCCAAGATGACCCCTCGCTCTCATCATCGTTCTAGCAGTGAGCAGGGGCTCTGCTGCCCCAGGATAATTCGGACAGCACGTAACTTACGTGACACTTGCTGTTTGCACATCACTCTGCAAGGCCTCTGTCACCCTTCCTAGGCCACGAGGTAACGGGTTATCGCTGTCCTCACTTGGGGGATGAGGAAGTTCAAGTACAGAGAAGAGACCCCGTGCCCGGAGTCACATGTCACTTGCATGCCGAGCTGAAATGCAGTGACAGTGGCAGGTGGGACAGTGTAGCTCCCTGACAGCTGCTCCAGCTGCCATGCTCTCACACCTACAACCAGACTGCAATGGCACGCAACAAATAAAAAGAAAAGAAAATCCCAAAGAAGGAGACTCGCAGGTTCGTTCCAAGCCTTGCACTAGGCTCTGGTGTTGAGGCCTCTCTGCTGCCTCTGGGCCTCAGAGCTGGTGTCCTGCTGCCAAGGACACAGACAAGGTCAGCGCCACACAGATCGGGGCGGCTCTGCAGCCATGGCCCACCCTTCTGAACCAGAGACAACCACCGACCCGGCCCTGTTGGGGCTCTGACCCTTGTGTGCCTCAGGGCCATGGGATTCAGAACAATCTTTCCATTTTCCTCATTTTCTACAGTAAGCATGGACTCTTTTGAAAAAAAAAAAAAATCTAATAGCTGATAATAACGTCGTCTAAGGACTAACAAAAAGAACGCGTCAGAAACAGTTTGCACCGTGGGGCAACCACGGGAAGAAGGCAAACAGCTCACCAAGCCGACTGCTTCGAGGGGCCCCAGCCTCTTCTGGCCCATCAGCTCCGGGGGCTGTTTAACAATTGCCCCCGCCTCAACTATATCCCAGCTGGCCGACAGCACAGAAGCCAATCCGACTAGTGTGCACCAAATATTTTTATCAGTGATGAAATCCCCTCACTATGACTCATCCTATGTTTTGGAAAGGGCTGGATAGATATGTCCCCCGGGATGCTGGGTCCCTGGGGCAGAGGAGACACTTCCAGAAAGTTGGCCTCATCTTAGCTCTAAGCACCTACCAAGCATCCCACACACAGATGACCAGAACATTTCTTCCCACTCCCTCTCCCAAGATACTTGAAGATCAGTTGATTGGTGCAGCTCAGGATAAACCAGGTGAAGACAGAGTCAAGGCTAGAGGCCTCCGGGGGGATGTACTTGATTTCATCATTCGGAATCTGACTCAGGTGGGCAGCTTCGGAGCCAGAGCAGCACGACCTCCCACTGGCTCAGCATAAATAAAGGTCATAACTTCATCTGAGGCCTCTTATGACTGTGGGTAAATATTAAAACGTAGGGCCCAGTTTCAGAGTCTCAGACTATCTTCTTCCCTTATCCTCAATGAGAAGGTACTGAAACGGCACCGGGGCCCTGGGCCATGTGCACATGGGGTCTTGGTTTGGTGGAGTTGTCAAGTCTGCGATTTCATGATCCCTGACGTTGAAAGGGTAGAGCTGTTGAAAGGCTGGGGGTGAAGCTGGAACAGGCACATTTTTAAATCTTTTAGATTTTGATGCCCAGGAGCCACGGGCCTTATGAAACCTGGAGCCTCAGCAAACAGGGAAGGGGCTGCTTGGCGTGTGGGAGCCTCTCTAGAGACAAATTAGCTATGTTAATTAGCTATGTTAATTGACCGCCGTTGATGCAGAAGGAACATAGAAGTGAGTGGAGAGGGGAAAAGGAAATAAAAGAAGAAACTATAACTCCCCAAATGGGGAGAGAAAGAAATAAGACTTCTTTCCAGGTAGACACCCCCCTTTCCTGACTCTTCTCTCTCACAGGGTAAGGAAGGACATCAAGTTCAAGTGGCCCTGTGCTCCAGGTTGGCATGCATGGAGCTCAAGTCACACCAAGGTCATAGACCGGGCATGCACACCTGCAAGGAGTTTGAACTTGACCTGGGCTGGGGGCTGGGGGCGTTAGTGAGGTTGCTGACCCTATATCCCTCAGAAGGCTGGGTTCTACACTGATATGGAGTTAGCCGAATCTGACTTAAAGAGTCTCAGGGTCAGGCTCCCCCTTCTCTCTCCTCCCTTTCTTCCTTCTCTTCTTCCTCAGCACCTCATACCACACAAAGCTTCATCAACCGCTTGGAGTGGCTTGTTTCCATCCGGGCTCCAGCTCCCATGCGGGAGGGATCAGGGCCACCTGGGAAGCTCCCCCATGGGGCAGGACTTGCTGTCTGTACAGGACTTCCATCCTGGCCACGTGGCCGGGCATTTTCTGGGCCCCAAGCAGGATCGGACCCCGAGTGTGTGCGTTTGTACCTATCTGGCCCCATTTCAAAAAACAGCCACTCCAAGCTCCCACCCTGCTGACGGTGAATTGAGCCCAGATGGTTCGCTTCTGTCCCAGGAGTCCCCCTAACATTTCGGGAAGGTTTCAAGGGATGCCATAAGCAGTGTTAATGGTCCATCATAAACGTTAGTACTTGGAGAGCTATTCACAGCAAGCATGGCAAAATAATAACTGGTCTGTGAGGCGGATCCTCAGACATGGCTGCTAAAGAAAAGTTTAAATGATCGCTAGCACACTGCCCCCTTTAGGAGACTCCCCATTTTCCTGCAACTGGAAAACTGCTGGAATTTGAGTCGGGTCACACACCAAACGGACACTCGGGGACTCCTGCGGTTGGTTCTCCGCTCGGTGGAGCCCACTCAGGACACTTGGAAGGAAGACAAAGGCCTCCTTTCCCTCGCGCCCAATCACACCCTTCCCCTCAGGGGGGATCTAACTTTCCAAAGAAAATTTCCACCGTTCTCCGTGCGATGGAAAGCTGGATTTTCCTGAAAATGATTTCCCTTCTTATAGACTCAATCCTCGGTTGCAGAAATAATCCTTAGAAGCCAAGTTGGAAGCTAACAGCATTTCCTGCTACACCCCTCACTGCCCAGCACACCCACACGCAGGGCACGACTCACAAGCAAGACCTTTTGCAGAAGCTGACAGCGTCCCTGGCAAGGAAGTCTTAAAGGGCACACCCACACCTGCGTCCAGGTACATGTTGGCACGAACATACACAAATGCACCAGAGAGATACACACACACACAGACCCCCAGTCGGGCCCATTCATGCTCACCAGGTGTCCTAGCCGGATGTGAGTTACGCACAGTCAAAAGGAGCAGATGAGGGGACAGGCAGGACTGGCAGCCTGGTGGACGGGAGAGGCAGAAGCTGAGTGGTTAGGAGGTGAGAGAGGTGGAGACTGGAGCGAGACGGATGACACAGTGCCTGGGTGGGAAGGAAGGCTGCTGAGTGGCTGGCAAAGTTCCCAGAGCACATTTATTTCTGACGCATCTGAATTCTCAGCTACATGGCTGCCCCCCGCTGTGGAACACGAGGACTCTCTCCTTGCCTCCCCAGGCCGCTCAGCCCCAGCAGGGTCACTGAGGCGGCTGCCAGCTGCTCCTGCCCCTCCGCTGACCCGGTGGCGCCATCACCTGCCGAGGGCCAATTGGCTGAAATGAGCCTGAGGCACCGGTGGGAGCACATCTGCTCGGGTGCTAGCCACTGTGACGGCTATTTTGGGATTCGTGGCCTTGACTCTCAAGAGGGGAAGGAAGAGTCGAGAGTTCTCCGTTAATTTACACAATATCATACAAACTTGAGCCCACGGGACATGGAGGTGCTCTCTCTGCACGTGACCCTTTTCTTTCACCTGTACAGAAGTCGCCTCTAGGGAAGGGGCAGATGTCCAGTGACGAAGGACAGCTTCCGTGGTGGGGAGGAGAAGGCCTCCTTGGAGGACAGACTCGCACGACAGCCACAGAGGCCCCGTCCTCCTCCGGGACCGCGCCCCGTCTCGGCTCCCGGCTCTGGTGCCCAGCTGAGCAGGGGACTTCTGCAACGAGAGGACCAGAGCCCGTGGTGGCCCAGAACGGGGGTGTGGAGAGCCACAGGGTCCTCGGCCCAGTGGTTTCATTCTCGATTCTGCCCTCCGGGAATTTCAGCTGCACTAAAAATAATAGAAAAATGCAACGCACACGATAAAACCCACACGCAGCAAGCATCCACCCCACGCACACGCTCCAGGGACCAGAGCTGCAGAGCCGGCACCCGCGCGGGCCTGCCCCTCATTTTCTTCAGGGCCTCCTTGCTGGGCGCCGAAACCACCCCAATGGATAGAGACAACAGTCATGATGCAGTATTTCCATTTTAAAAGGTGAAAAGGAAAAAAGGAAACCACCCAAAGTAGTTAAGTGCGCACACACACACACGCACACGCACACGCACATCACAGCATCACTCCAAGGCTCCATCTGCCTGCGGAGTGCAGGTGCGGTTGGGGGCAGGGCGGCCTCTGTTGGACTCAGTGTAAGGCAGCTGGAAGGTAGGACGGGTTTTCTGAGCATCCGCTGAACGGTCCTTCTCCTGGGGCCGATCTCGCCTCTCAGCGGGCTGACCTCTCCCCCTTTCCACCTCCAGCACTTTGTCCAAAAGTCTGGCAGCAACGAGAAAACGTCCTTCTTGCTTTGTGTCCTCCACTCCTGGCGTGTGGCTGGTGGACCAGGAAGGAGACCAGAGCAGGAAGGGCAGGAGGGGTCCCACCACGGCCTCGGAGGTCTGGTGACATTCTGTGAATAAGGGTGTTGCTTCTCGGTGATACGATGGGTGTTGGAGTGCCCAGCCCAGCAGGTGGCGCTTCCTTCTCCACACAGATGCCACTCCGGCACTGCCCCTGCCCAGCCCCACCCCGTCCTCCTGAGTGACAGGGATCAGGATGCTGTCTCGAGCGGTGACGTTCACTCTGTCTTCAAGGAAATATGGAGCCGAAAGTTAAGAACTGATGGAAGAGCCACGGGGTGGGAACTCCCTCCCCATCTCGGTGATGAGGCCACACACACAAAGTCCGAGATGCGGTGCCCGGGCCACCTCCGCTCTGCCTTGGCATTGGCCTCATCGGGGTCGAATTTCGTTTTATATATGTATATTATATATATATTTATATATATATATATATGTATGGGTTTGTCTTTTAGCACACTGTCCCATTCTCGGGTCTGGATTTAGGGCAGTTGGTCCTCGGGACAGGTTGGACAGAAGGGGCCAAGGTACAGAAGAAGCCCGAGATGAGCGTGAGGCCCAGGCCCCCCCACGCACAGAACATGGACCATCCGTAGCCATGGCTGATGTCATCGGGGAGTCCGTACAGGTAGCGAGGGTAGCGTGACAGCTCGAAGTTGATCCCGGCCACACAGGTGCACAGTGATATGATGCAGAAGGTTCCTGAAGGGCAGGGAAAGAAGGGGGAGGGGGTGGGGGAGTGGAGCAGGAAAGGGAAGAGGAGAGGGAGAGAGAAAGAGAGAAGTGAGGTTTATTCAGTCCCAGTGTTCTTGAGTCAGAAAAAAGAAAACAGGTAACAGGAAGCAGCTAACAAGTTCAATGGCTGGAATTAGTCATGTGGAGGAGACAGGTAGTAAGAGATCAAGCCTTCCTTGCTCTCCAGTCACTGTCCAGTGCTGGACAAACTCCAGAAGCAGCTCCTTTGGGAAAATACTAATAAATATCACACTAGCATTTCGTGTAGGGTGGAGTGAGGCAGAGAGCCTCGAGTCCCTTTTTCTGAAGCATTGAACAATTAATTCATTGTCTTTCTTTGGAGAGACAGAAAACACCCCATTTGCTACTTTTTTCAAGGGGAAAGATACCTTTATTCTTTTCTTTCTATTGATAATGTCTTGCTACAATATTGGGTTTTCCTTTAATCCATGGATCAACAGGTCATCCAAGTCCTGGAAACCCTTTCCTGTTCCCTGCAGAACAACGTTTCCCAGAGTTCTCCATGGCGCGCGAACCCTGCGAGATACGTTTACCAAGTGGCAGCAGAATCAACAGCCTGCGGAAAGGTCTGCCCACGACTTCTCACGGTGAAGATTCATGACCCGGTGTGCATGCGCTAGCTTTTCCAACCTGGTCCTATGCGGCATTTCCCGAACTGATTTAATGTTGGGACCGCCCCTCTAAACAAAACGTGACTCACATTAACCAATGAGAAGATTGCTAGAAGAGACAGGAGATGAGAAAATGCTACAGGATTATACACCCATTTTAACCACTAGAGCGCCTTGGTGTAGCTAAAATGAGTTCACGAGCTTTTCCCAGCATCCTCTGTGTCTTGTGGTTCTTCTGTCACCACGGATGGGAGCAGTAGACTGAAGAAGTCTGCACAATTTGGACAGGCTGGGTTGGGTCGGTGGAAGGCAGAGGGACAAGGACAATTTTTTAGGGGTCAGGAAAAAAAGAGGGACGTTAGGCTTACATTTGCTTAATGCCTCTTGCCTCCCGATGACCAAGTTTCTTCCAGCCCTCAGGCCCGGGACCTTGCAATAATTTAAATGGCCATAGTGGCACCAGACATACTTAGGACAGGAAGTGTGTGTGTGCGCGCGCGTGCATGCACACTGCCTTCAAATTTGAGCTGCCCTTGGGATGTTAAGGCACTCGGACCCATAATCTGGAGCCTGAGAGAAAGTTCTGAGCTAGCGATGTGAACAGAGTCACATTATACATCAAAGCCCTGGATGGGACTGAGGTCACCCAGGACTTCACATGAGCTGTACGCACATTGAAAGGTGCATGATATTCCCGATCAAGACCAAGAATTTGTTCTGGGAACGAAGGTCGACCTCCGGCAAGTGTTGGTCTTCCCAAGCTGCCGTAGCTGAGACGCCTTGACATGCACTATTTTAACGGCATCTCTGCGAGCGGGTGGACAGGACACCCAGGGTGCCGTGGGTAAATCCAGGGGGAAGCGATTACGTCCATGCGGACTGGTTACCCATGGGCAATGGCCCCGGTTGGTGAGAACACACATCTTGTTGCTATGTTACTGCGGCTAACTGGGGGATCTTCCCGCCTTAACTTCCTGTCTGTTCTGAGACTTCCAAACCTTTTAAAGTGTCTTTTGTTAGTGCTTGTCACTGTCTCCACAGACGGGAGAAAACTTTTGGGTTCTCGCTAAGGAGGGCCCTTCAGGCAAATCGTATGCGGTCCATGTGACAACAAGCGAGAGTCGGCAGAGGCTGGTTAGTGTCCACTTCTGCTACTGTTTTCTGCTGCGAGCAAGGGTTTCCATCTCTCTGTCCTGCTGCCCTTACGGATTCCAATCTGAGAATGCGCGTCAATGACCAGAGAGGGGCCTACGCAGGCACAAGGCAGAGCCTCAGCAAATGGACTGACTTAGTAACAACGTGCTGTCATGGTTCCTCGGCAGCATATTCTGACAGTGGAAATAACAATGCGTTTCCACAGCCAGCGGGGTGACGGGACACAGTGGCAAGGAGCCCGCCGGACCCAGCTCTCTGTCCAGGCGCTGAACCCGCCTCTCGCACCTGTGGATTGGCGCGGGGGAGTGTGGAGTGGAGTCTCCCACCCTCCACCACCACCTCACCGGGGTTCTCTGGGAACCACTGCAGATTTTAAATGTCTCCATTGAAACTATCTCAATGAAGGGGCGGTCATAGATAGTGCAGCAGTGGGAAGTGCACCCCCTTCCATTCACCCAAAGAACAGTGATGCTTTAGGCAAGTATGAAGTCCTCCTCAGTCCCCCATAGCCGACTCTCCCCTCTGGGGCCAGCTCTTCAGAATCTGCCGTTGTATTTCTCATGAGGATTCACAAAAGAAAAAAGTAACAATGCACAGCCCTGTCTTCACAGCACCTCCCCCTAGCCTCCAAGACAAGTGGAGTCCTAGTGAAACAAGTCAATGCACAGAGCTCCGCCCCAAGCCCTTCCCTTTGGAGCCTGGCTCTGCTCTGGCCCAGACCCGCTGTGAGGAGTGGCAGGCTCGGGACAGGGTGGTAGGACCCACAGCCGTGGGGATGCCAGGTCTCAGCGATGTCAGGCCTGGTGTGGGGAGGCAGGCCAACCTGACGGGGCGGAGGGAGGGGGAAACTCCTGGGACACTGAGCTCCGTGGTGCACAGAGCAGCCAACCAGCAAATGTTTGCTGAACTCCTGTGCTTGGGCCCAGCATCATGCTAGAGGTGAGGGAGATCAAAGAAGAAGACAGGATCCCTGCTCTTAAGAATCATAAATCTCAAAAAGATGGGAAAAAAAAACATATAATCTAGCTGGGAATATGAGACAATACAAAGGAAAAGTTGAGGTTGAGGATGATGCGGAAATGTGCCAGAGTCGGGGGTGGGGAGGATGGATTGAGAGACCTGAGTTCAGGGTCAGCTCTGAACCCGGGGTCCACCCATCTGTAAGATCAGGGAGCTGCAGTAGACAACGGGAAGGCCCTCCCGCAACCAGTCATCTTTAGGAAAAGGGGGCGCGATACCCAGCAGTAAACGGCAGAGTCAACTCCTCAATAGCGACAATCATGCTGGGCCGGGGAAGGTTTCCAGGGGGAACAGGGTCTTGAAGGTCAGGGATTCTGCAGGCGATACGCAGACAGGGTGCTCACCTGGTCTCCTTGGACCCCCGCAGCCCGCTGATGAGAGGGCACGCCCCCAAACCATGCTCACTGCCCCTCCAACCCCTAAACGCTCACTGCTGCCTACCCAGCCAGGCTGCCAGCATTTCTCATTTCTCACGTAAACTACTGTGAAAAATAACTTCTATTCTTGCCCCTCATATAATAACCAGTGACATTTCAAAAATGTCATCAGATTATAATTCTCAATCCTGCTCAACCCCCACTCCCCCCAAAGAGCTCCCCACCACACTCAGAATAAAATCCAAACTCCTCACCCTGCTC
The DNA here is from genome assembly GCF_014108415.1 of Molossus molossus. NCBI lineage: Eukaryota > Metazoa > Chordata > Mammalia > Chiroptera > Molossidae > Molossus > Molossus molossus. Next base: position 102,724,357 of record NW_023425401.1, on the reverse strand, counting down.
CCATGATTTTACCTGAGTGGCCCTTGCCTACTTTTCTGATCTTACTTCTTACCTTGACCGCCCCCCACTCCCTACACTCTAGCCACCTGAAAGAGCACTCTCTGTCTGAAACTAGCTAAACGTGTACGCACCCCAGGGCCTTTGCACTTGCTGTTCCTGTGCCTGAAATGGCCTTCATCTAACTCTTCTCAGATCTCAGTTTGAATATCATCCTTGCAGAGAGATCCTCCCTGGCCTTTTCCTAAAGTAGTTCCTCCCAGTGGTTTTCAAACTGTGCTCCATGGAGCTGTCTCAGGACCAAGAGGGAAGAGAAGAGGCTCCCATCCTCTCTCCTCAGTTTGGCCAGAAGAGCCCTGCTTTGATCTGTGTCCATGTGAAATTCCATATGAAGAAAGGAGTCTGGTGATTTAAACGTTTTTGAGAAGCACAAGCCTAGTGCATTCGCAGGGGACCTCAAGGTATGTCATTATGGGACTCTGCTTTGCACAGCCAAGTTCAATGGCATTCATTAGCTGCAAGGCCACGCCTTTGGCAGAGAGGGCCAATCAATCTCAACCCTCATTCCTGCTGGTTCTGGAAGAGGCCACAGCCCCAAGCAGCCAGCCCCAAGCAGCCAGCCGCAGCTGGCTGGAATGAGAAACGGAATCCGATTATAATCACCCTCTCTGTGCCAGGATGCTCATTCGCATGGACTCAGGGCTCAGGAAGTCCAGTGGGAAGAGAAGCACCACCCCCACGTAGCTGGTGCTCACGAGACTCTCTGCCATTGAGCCAACAGTGCCCTCTAGACCCGTCTAGTGTCCCTGTTTGCAAACTCCATCTGTGAGCGGAAAGGCACGGCCAAGGGTACAACACCCTGTGTCCTTCTGAGCGTTCCCTCTGAGTGTTCAGACATGACCCCTCTTCCTGGCCTGGCCATCCCCACTGGAAGCTGATTCAGGGACCACACCCATGATGTCACCTGGCCGCCTCTGGCCCCACCTGGCCACTCCTCTCCGCGCGCCCTCTCAGCGCCTGCCTGGAGCAGGAGAGGGCTGTGCGGAGTCACGGACTTGCCCCCCACCCTGTCCCCTGCTCCAGGGTAGGCCCAGCTGAGGCGCGAGTGGGGGCGCGAGGGAGAAGCCAGCGTTCATGCCCGGACTGCGGGCTCAGTGTTCCAGCACCAAATCCAGCCTCTCGCCAGCTCCGTCACGTGGCTTCGTTCCTGATTGGCGTCTCGCTGGCTGCCAGGCGTTCGATTCTAGTCCCCGTTTCAGCTTCTTGGCTGCTTGGCCACTGCCTCCGACGTCTCTGATGCAGGACGGGGCCCACCTTTCTGGCTGTCCCTCTCAACCTCCTATAGGGGCCTCCCAGCCTCCTTTGGTCTTTTGAGACTTGAAAGCCCCCCTCACACTCTTTCTGGCACCTTCGCCCCCTCCTCTGACTTAGAACGACCACCAGAGCATGACAGAGTCGCAGGGTCATGTGATAGCATGTATTATGGGATTAAGTGTCCCCAGTCCCCAGAGACAAGTATGTCCCCAGTATTCCCTGGCTATACACGGATGACCAGTCTTCCTCCAAAGCACTTGTTCCCTGAAGTTCCTGACTTCTTTTATTCTTTCAAAGTCTTGCTTCCCTGGTCGGGGCATCAACCATCCCAGTTTGCCTGGGAGCTGGTGGCAGTGGCAGGTGTGTCCCTGGAAAGTCCTGGGCTACATGGGGCACTTTGGTCACCCTTCCCACAGGTCCCCTCACAGTCCTGCTCTCCACGCTGGTGCCAATCGGTGACACTCTAGTGATGACATAAGTTGTCCTTTGCTTGCAAGTTAAAGAAAACATACTGCCTCAGCCCAGCGGAGGCACAGAAATGTGGACCCGGGGACATGTTGCTAATGTGAAGAAATTAGCCCGGAGACCACTGTTTAGGGGGGCTAACTCTCTGCAACCCTGAAAGGTCACCAGGGAACACTAATCAGCCACCCAGTAAGGGGTCCACCCCAGTGCCGAGATATGCTTAAGCCCGCTTCTGAGCACCAAGTGCAGGTGTGCAAGAAGACAGGTGTGTGAGGGGACGGGTGTGTGAGAGGGTGGGTGTGCGAGAGGACGGGTGTGTGAGAGGACAGGTGTGTGAGAGGGCGGGTGTGCGAGGGGGCGGGTGTATGAGAGGGTGGGTGTGCGAGGGGGCGGGTGTGTGAGAGGGCGGGTGTGTGAGAGGGCGGGTGTGTGAGGGGACGGGTGTGTGAGGGGGCGGGTGTGTGAGAGGGCGGGTGTGCGAGGCGATGCGTGTGCGAGGGGACGGGTGTGCGAGGGGACGGGTGTGTGAGGGGACGGGTGTGTGAGAGGGTGGGTGTGTGAGGGGACGGGTGTGTGAGGGGGCGGGTGTGTGAGGGGGCGGGTGTGTGAGAGGGCGGGTGTGCGAGGCGATGCGTGTGCGAGGGGACGGGTGTGCGAGGGGACGGGTGTGTGAGGGGACGGGTGTGTGAGAGGACGGGTGTGTGAGGGGACGGGTGTGTGAGGGGGCGGGTGTGTGAGAGGGCGGGTGTGCGAGGGGACGGGTGTGCGAGGGGACGGGTGTGCGAGGGGGTGGGTGTGCGAGGGGATGGGTGTGTGAGGGGATGGGTGTGTGAGAGGGCGGGTGTGTGAGAGGATGGGTGTGTGAGGGGATGGGTGTGTGAGAGGGCAGGTGTGCGAGGAAGTGGGTGTGTGAGAGGGCGGGTGTGTGAGAGGGCGGGTGTGTGAGGGGACGGGTGTGTGAGGGGGCGGGTGTGTGAGAGGGCGGGTGTGCGAGGCGACGCGTGTGCGAGGGGGCGGGTGTGCGACGGGATGGGTGTGCGAGGGGGCAGGTGTGTGAGGGGACGGGTGTGTGAGGGGACGGGTGTGTGAGGGGACGGGTGTGTGACAGGGCAGATGTGTGAGAAGGCAGGTGTGTGAGAAGACAGGTGTATGAGAGGACAGGTGTATAAGAGAACAGGTGTGTGAGAGGGCAGGTGTATAAGAGGACAGGTGTATGAGGGGACAGGTGTGTGAGAGGGCGCATATGAGAGAAGACAGATGTATGAGGGGACCGGTGTGTGAGAGGGCAGGTGTGTGAGAAGACAGGTGTATGAGAGGACAGGTATATAAGAGAACAGGTGTGTGAGAGGGCAGGTGTATAAGAGGACAGGTGTATGAGGGGACAGGTGTGTGAGAGGGCGGATATGAGAGAAGACAGATGTATGAGGGGACAGGTGTGTGAGAGGGCAGGTGTGTGAGAGGGCAGGTGTGTGAGAAGACAGGTGTGTGAGCGGGCAGGTGTATGAGAGGGCAGGTGTGTGAGAAGACAGGTGTGTGAGAGGGCAGGTGTATGAGAGGGCAGGTGTGTGAAAGACACGGACAGGCCTCCTGTGTGGTTGCTGCCCTATCAGCCTCCCCTTCGGGGACTGTCAGAGCAGCGGGGCAGTAATGCAACACCATGGACCCTGCGGAGAAACAGCATCGGAACCAGGGGCTCAGGCTCAGCAGCAGAAATGCTCTTACTGACTCAAGAAGCCATCGCCTAGGCAACCGAGGCCCTGGTGAAGGCTCTCCCAGGAACCCAGGCAGTTCCACATCCTGTACACTGCTATTTTCCCAAATGGCTGCTCCTATGTGACCAAGCTGTGCCCCACATCTTTGCTGGAGTGAATATCTGCAGCTTTCTAAGGCCGGACATCCTTCTGCGTGACATTCTTTCCTGCTCTTGGAAATCAGGAACGTGTGCGGATTCCAAACCCTTGCACGTTGCCTGGTTGCTATGTGGCCAGCGGGCCGTGTTCTGACCCAGCCCACAGGGCGCTGCTGAGCTGTCCCTGCAGGAGAGCCCTTGTGGAAGTGCACGTGAGGGACCTCTGCGCAGCAGCAGCAACCTGCGTCCTCCCTAAGACACCCCTCCGTCAGCTCCTCCCCCATCTCTGAAACCGGAACCAAGCAGTCAGCAAACAGAGAAAGGACTCCTCCTCCTCCTACAGGGGCGGCTGCATCCTGGGAAGCTGATGTATACTAAACCCTTCTTTTGCTTAGATTAAATGCCTCGGTAGCATTTAGCTCCCGAGAGCACTTTACAGCTTTGCTCAGACCTGCATGGAATATAAATGACTTGAAGTATACACCATTGCATCAGCAGCGGGTCACATGGGCTTTTCCATCCAAGGTGCCTCAGGGGTTCGCTGGGACGAGGCAGGGGTGGTGACAGCCTCCGGAGAACACACTGCAAGGGATGGGGCCCTGAGTCAGGACAGACCATCCATCATTCTGCAAACTCTGCAAACGCTCTGGATGGAGACGCTGGGAAACGCGGCCTGTGTGTTTCCGGGCTGTGCCTACATGCTTCGAGGCCGACCTGTGTCCGGACAGGATTCAGCTGGAGTAATGCAAAATCCCAACGCCAGCACCGAAAGGGACTGGCCCAGTCGCACAGGTTGACGCTGCCTCTAAAGGGAACACTTCCGATTCCTATCACAGAACTTAGGCCCCGGTTTCTACATATCTGCAGGGTGGCCATCAACTCTGCAAACACACGTACCACGGACTGCATTGTGTCCTTGCACAATTCATGTTGAAGCCCTAACCCCAGCACCTCGGTATGTGACTATTTGGAGCTGGACTGTTCCAGAGGTGGTTCAGGGGAAATGAGGCCATTGTGGTGGCCCTAATCCAATATGACGGGTGTCCTTATAAGAAGAAGAGAGCAGGGCACACAAAGAGACACCAGCCAGCTGCATGCACAGGGCAGACCACACGAACAGGCAGCAGGAGAACACCCATCTGCAAGCCACGGAGAGAGGCCTCGGAGGAAACAACCCCACCAGCACCTTGGTCCCGGCCTTCCAGCCTCCAGAACCGTGAGAACAGAAATCTCTCTTATTTAAGCCACCCAGGCTGTGATATTCTGTTTGGGCAGACCTAGCCATCCAATACCACAGGCGAATACATAATAATTATCCTGTCAACATAACATTGCAATACACAATCAAATAAGATGATATATGCTTCTGCACTGTATGGCTGCCCTGTGCCTATGACAGGCATCTAAACGTAGCCACATATAGAGCAATAGCGGCTGGGCACCTCGTGTTTTTTTGTTTTGTTTTTTCCTTCATTTAGTCACCCTCACCAATGTATCTATGCTTACTTCCCCTTAATGCCCATCAGTGCATTTATTCTCTTCATTGTACATTTAGATTTGATCACAGATCAGAGGCCTTGGTGGCCTCCACACCGAAGACTGAGCCTTTACAAGCCTGTGGAAACATCTAAAGGGCCGAGCCCACGGAAGCGGGCACTGGTGGGTGCTCAAAGAGCTCTGTCCCGTGGGAGATAAGGTGGAAGCGCCGTTGTCCGGTGTGGTTGCTGGAGTCTGACGTCCCCACCCTGTCCTCGACATGCCCTTCAAGATACCTCTGTGGGCCAATCCAAGTCCCCAGTGTCCCGAGAAGCCTTCCTGAGTGTGCCCAGCAGGTAATGCACACCTGTTCCGAATTCCTAGAACTTCTGTGGTCCGCCCCAGGCCAGGAGCACACCTCTTGGTCTCGCTTGTGTTCAGCTGGACCGGAAAGGCCGGGGGTGTCCTTGTGTATGACACACAGCCCTGAGCCGTCCATCCGGATCGTGGGGGAGAAATGGACGTCCAGGCTGTGGGCTCTGAAGCCCAGGCGGGAATGAAGCGGACACGCCGGGTCCTCCCATCTTCTTCCTAAATCGGTTTGCGGCGGCCGAGGCGTCAGCGCACGTGTGAGTGGGCCCGTGCCTGCCCACGCGTGGACGCGCCTCCCGCGTCTCAGAGGGCCCCTTGGATTCCAGGCAGCGTTTTAATTTGCACAGAAGTTCGGCGTCTGAATAATACCCTCTCAGCAGGATTACTTTGAAGAGCGATAATCACAAATGTGAAAAGGCTTAGAGAAGTTAAAATTGCTTTCCATGGGTAAGGTATAATATTAGACACGGCAAACTTTAAGTGAAGGTGAAGACAAACTGTTCCGGAGGAGGATGAGAAAAACCGCGGCTGCTGCCTTCGTTAGCATCACCGCCCCCCTCTACTTCCCCCCCACCCCGCTTTTCCCCCACCAACCCCCCCTTCTCCCCACCTGGCCCTGGGCCCCCGGGAACGGCCACAGGACGCGGCTGCGCTCCCCAAAGAAAGCGCCCGCTCAGGATCCCTCATTCTGTGAACTTCACTGGGGCTCAAACCCGGGAAACTGGGAAATCTCAGAGGACATGTCTGAGACAGACCCTCCTGGGCAATGCCACTTAGTTGGGGGGCTCAGAGAGGTGACAGCGTCCAGTGGGGGTTTCGCCATGACATCGGTGGGTTTGTGAAGAAGCGTGTGGCCCGTGGCTGAACCAGGATGGACAGCGCCCCACGAGGAGCTGGGAGTCGCTACGGCACATGACGTGGGGCGTTTTACAGGTGCTGCGGCGGCCGGGCCCTGGTTCTCTGGGACACGGAGACGGTGCGCACAGCCATCCCACACTCATCTCTGCACCACTGTATAAAGGACCGGGACAGCTGGGTCTTTAGTCCACACAGCGCACGTTCCCTTCTTCCTTCTTTTTCTAGAAAATGCCATTCTTTCTCCCGGGGGAGCTGTTCTGTGATCACGATGATTAATTCCGGCGCAGGCACTCGGCTCCAGCCGAGTCGCAGTTTTTGTATCTTCTCCACCTCTTGCTGTGAGATCATTGACATAATTATATGCGTAAGTCACATATACACATGTGTGTACATCCTTCTACATAGCACAGCACATAAAGTGTATACTTTAAAAAAATTTTTTTTTCTTTATTGAATTTTAGAGAGAGAGGGAGAAAGAGATAGAAACACTGATGAGAGAAAACATCAATTGGCTGCCTCCTGCACGCCCCTTACTGGGGATCGGGCCCACAACCTGGGCATGTGCCCTGACCAGGAATTGAACCGGCGACCTCTTGGTGCATGGGTCAACGCCCAACCACTGAGCCGCATCAGCCGGGCTAAACTGTATACGTTCCATGGCAATCTCAAGTTAAACAATCTGCTAAAGGTCCCAATGCATGAATCCCAGGCAGTCATTTGATTTGGGTGCAAAACCAAACTCTCTGATTGCAGAAACACTTGAGAACTATCCACTATACTTGGTTCCATTGCCCCCATTAAAAAAATGCCCCCACAGGGGAAGCAACTGCCGGCCCCTTCCGCTTTGGCACACCTGGCCTCCACTCCATGCTTCGTGGAACAACACATTGGAAACATCTGAGGTGGGCACTCTGTGGTGAGCTCTGGGCTTTCTAAATAGGGCAGAAAAGAGAGTTCTAGAAAGAAAAGAAATCAAGAGTGCAGCATGTCGAAAAAGCTCATAGGCACAGACAACGGCATGGTGACTGCCAGAGGGGACAGGGAGGAGGTAGGAGAGGTGGGTGTAAGGGGGATAAATGGTGACGGAAGGAGACTTGACTTTGGGTGGTGAACGCATAACACAATATATAGATCACGTATTGTAGAATTGTACACCTGAAACCTATATAATTTTATTAACCAATGTCACCCCAATACATTAAATAAAAACATCAGTACCATGCAAGCAAATCGGATAACTTAGATGAAACGGGCAAGTTCCTAGCAACACGAAGCCAAATCCTATCGAATCATGAAGAAGTGGAATATCGGAAGAACCCTGTAACTCCTAGGAGCACTGAATGAGAAAAGGAGAAGGATGCAGCTCGTCATCTTTTCAGTGCGAATCTTCGCAGCTTCCTACCCATCTGGGCCTCGGTTCAGAGCTGAGGATTAGCGAGATCCAACTGGCTTCTTCACTGAACCGCGAGAGGCGCCTGCAGCTGTGCAGAGAGGAACACTCTCAAGCTGTGAATCGTGAGCTTCCAGGAGGACAGCCACTTACAGCATGCCATCTTCCTGCCGCTGCGACTCTCCTCTCCCCTTCCGGACGGACGGCAGCGGCCCACGGTGCCAACGCTGCGCAGCTGCAGGGCAGAGGGCAAGCTTGCCCTGGGTTCTCGCTGGGATTGCTCGAGGTGACACAAAACCTCCTGCACCACCTCGGACGCCACAGCTCTCTGACTGCTCTGGCCATGCAGCTCCCCAGGTAACACTGCAGAGAAGCTACCGCACCTCTCAGGCCAGCGTGAAGCCCGCGTCCGAGTCCCTGTCTCCGTTATCCTAGGCTCTCTTGGCCCAGAGGTGCGCCAGGGTGTCCTGCTCCGGCTTCCTGGTAGCAAAGCTGCCAGTGGAGGGGATGTGGCTTCGTGGGACGAGAACGCTACCAAGAATCAGAAAATCCAGGTTCTGGTCACATCCCTGCCCATGAAGCGGGCACATCACCTCATCTCTCTGGGCTGTGATCCCTTCAACCATAAAACACAGGAAGTAGGACCAGATCTCAAATTCCTCCCAGTGAAGTGATCCCATGACGTCAGTGCTAGGGTGAGAAGGTGCCACCCTCTCTGAATTGCTCTAGGACTGGCTGTCACTTATTTTGTTGAACAGGAGCCACCTGGAGATGAGCCACTGCTCCTCACCTCCCGACGTGCACAGAGGGCTGGTGGGTGAGACCATTAGATGTCATTATTCGACATCAACGTGCATACGAGGCTCAGCTCTAAACTGCCTCGATTTTAAACGTGGAGGGCTTGGGACGCAGCTGTTTAAGTGTCTGGAAGAAATTGGCTACGGAAAGAAATCTCTCTGGCTTCTGTCCTATCTGATGCAAGCCGAGGCCACGTTAATTAGCAGAGAAGGAGGGTTGGGGTGGTAGCCAGGAGATCGGGCGAGCCTGCCACCTGGTTTGGTTTATGTTTCCATATGCCTGGCACATTTGTCAGCTCAACTTGGCCTGTCTTTAGGATGAAAACCTGTACCCCAGTGCTGTTTACCTGCTGTTACCTCCCTGCTGGGTCACTGAACACAGACGTAGCGTTGTAGAGACCAAACACAGACAGGCAACATCTATAACGTGACGGGCAGCGTTTCAAGTGCTTTCCAAGAGTTCTCTCTGACTCTCAAGGCAATCTGATGTGGAAAGCGACCGTAGAGGAAGAAAGTGGGGCCCAGAGAGGTTGAGGGCACTGCCCAAGGTCACACAGCCAGCAAGCATGGAGCCGGGATTCACCCCTCCCCCCTTCCACTGCTTGTTGGGCCGCCTGTCCTGTCTGAAGTGCGTGTCTCTCGGGCGCTGGGCCGCCAGCAGGGTGAGCAAAGACTGCGTCTCATTATCAGATGTGGCCCGGAGGAGGCTCGGGTGCCTCCCAGACTCAGGCTCCGTTAGTAAAATCCTGTTGCTGGTTTCTTCAGAGAACGAGGAAAACGTATCACAAACTGTAGTGTCAGCCAGGAGGCTGACTTCCTGCTGAGAGACATGAGTTTTCTTTCTTTTTTTTTTCTATCCTCACCCGAGGACATTTTTCCATTTTTTGTTCAGATAGAGTGGGAGGGAGGGAGAGAGAGAGAGAGAGAAACATCAACGTGAAGGGACACATCGAGTGGCTGCCTCCTGCACGACCCAACCAGGGCCGGGGACAAACTGCAACCGAGGTACGTGCCCTTAGCGGGAACCAAACCCGGGTCTCTCTGGACCGCAGGCCGACACTCTAACCGCTGAGCCAAACCACCCAGGACTGAGTTTTCTTTTTTTTTTTTTTTTAAGAAAAAAACACACACAAAAAACAGGAATTGATCGGAAGGAGGTAAGCGTTCCCAGAAGCAGGCAAAGCTGGAGAACAGGACAGCAAGGCCTGGGGGCACGAGGGGCAGCCAGGGTCCGTGACCCGGAGGCGGGAATCACAGGTGCCCCACGGAGCCCAGTGGGCAAGGGGCTGGCTTCCTGGTGAGGACCCGAGTTTTCTAGGAGGGTGGAGAGCTCAGGAGGAAAAGGGACAAGATCAGAGCATGAACTCTTCCAACAAGACTCTGGAGCTTCCAAAGGCCAGAAACCAAGCCCAGTGGACGGAGTGAGCTTAGACGAGGACCCACAGGAGCTCAGAATGGACCCAGCCCCGCAAAGGGGTCCTCCCTCCCCGCCGGCTCCTCCCCACACTCCTACTGGCTCCCGGCCCTGGTCGCTCCTCCTCTTTCCTCTTGAAGGTCTGGGGACTGAAAATGACCCTCCTCCTTTTCTGAATTCAAACTCAAAGGAGAAAGGAGGCCGCTAGGGCGGAAGACATCAGCCGAGCTACCCTGAGGCCAGCGTGGTAACAGGCTGGAGCCCCGGCCACGGTCCAGGTCACCAGTACTCGCCCCCCGGTGTCGCCTCAGGATGATCTGCGCAAGTGGACGTTCGGGTCTGCAGAGAAGACACGCTCACCCAGAAGTGTGGACTCACTGAAGGAAACATCGGACTGCAAACTGGCTTCCTGATGCTGGCGTGGGCCTCGGGCCTTGACCTGGGAACGCTGGCCACCTGGAGAGCCCGGCATGGGCAGAGGACCCAGACGGTGCTGGCCCCCCAGGTCGGCCTCCTCTCTCCACCTGGCCCATCAGAAGTCAGTCCTCTCCTGTCCCTTAGGAAGTAGGGCTTAACAGGTGGCGTCTGTCCCAAAGAGATGTGAGAACGCCCTCCAATTTCCCTTGGCCATACTAATTCAGGGACCCCAAAATCCTGAGACCCAGAGGCTTCTGGGAAATGCAATTTTAACGGAACTTGTCTGAAATGTTAAAGAGTTGAGCCAGAGGGGGTATTTTAATTAACTAATTATCATTTTAAATAAACGATAGCCTGAGTGTGTGGGAAGATCTTGAAGGAGAGAGTCCTAAGTTTTGTTAGGGGGGTGGTGACTGGCATCCCTGGCCACCCAGGGCCAAAAACCAGGGGGTCACATACCACACTCGACTGACATTCGATCTTTACACAAAGAAGCTCAAGTGTGTTTTTAAAGATGAACAGTGTGTTTTGCTCGCTCACAGCAGAGTTTAGCGGCAGAACTCTAGAAAAACGGAAATGTATTAGTAACACGTGAAAACCTAAACTAGAACGAATTCATAAAGACCTGGCCTGCTGCTTCTGGACAGGGGCCGGCATTGTGTCCACAGCAGTTTCATGTGGTGGCTGAGACTTAGCAGTCCTTCGGGGGCAATGGTAAGACCAGGGCGAGGGCCCCCTTCCTTCCTCAGCCCTCACCATCCGGTCCCCCCTGAGGCTGCTTCTGCTCCCAGGCCCAGGCTCCCTTGCTCTGCGCACCCACAGTCCCTGTTACGGCGTCGGTCCCCCTGCCTCCAGCACTTGCCTGGGTGGCCCTTGAGGACGGGGACCACACACATTCTTGTCTGTGTGTCCTGGGTGCTAGCACAATGCCTGGCGCACAGTCGGCCCTCCATCCATGTTTACTGAGCTGAATTTTGTTTGTAAAGCAGATCATGAAGTGCAACAGAGCCCTGGCCGGTGTGGCTCAGGCGGTTGGAGTGTCATCCCATACACTGAAAGGCTGTGGGTTTGATTCCTGGTCAGGACACATACCTAGGTTGTGGGTTTGATCCCCAGTCAGGCCATTTATGGGACACAACCAATGGAAGTTCTCTCACATCAATGCCCCCCCACTCTCCCTCCCCCTCTCTCTAAAAGTCAATAAGCATATCCTTGGGTAAAGATTTTTTTAAAAAAGGAAGGAGAAGTACAATAATGTGTCTTCAAATATTTGAAAGACTGTTGGAGGAAGATGGTATTGATTTTAATGTGTCACTTCAGTAGAAAGGACCCAAGTCCCATAAGTCAAAGTAACCAGAAATCATATTAAGGTCTAAAATGAAGAACAAAATAACTACAGTAGCCAACAAGGACGAGGCCCCCGGCCACCGTAGAGGCTTCAACCCAGGGGGCAGAGAAGAAATGAGCTAGATTTCTGCTCCGCAAGAGCCTCCCAGCGAGCTGAGTGCCACCGTCACGGTGCAAAGGGACATCTGAGTTCCGAGGAGGAGTCGGGTTTTCACACGATTCACGAGGCTTCCGGAAGATTCTGGCTGCGGTGGAGATTGAGGAAGCGCCAGGCTCCGACGGGCACGACGGGGCACGAACGCCACGTGGTCTGGAGAACAGCTCAGGACACGTGGCTGAAGGCCAGTCGGAAACAGGACTGTGGCTGGCCCTGGGCTCCATGCCGGGGACTCTGCCCTTTATTCTGTCAACAACGTGGACCTCAGAATGTTCCTCATCAGAGAAATGACATGGCCGTGCGTGGTTTTGGAAAGACGGTGCGGTGTAACGGCTGAATTCCGTGGGCAGTACGACACGCACATCTGTGGACTACAAACCCTCGGCCAGGTGCTCCTCCTGTGTCCTCTCCCGCCAGCCACACGAGCCTCCACGGTGGGCAGCTCTCGCTCAATTTTCCAGGTGACAAAGGCAGCTCGAGGGTTGGCAGCTAAGTGGTGGGCAAAGCTTTCCATCCACCAAGGGCTAAACGGCTGTCAAACGACCACAGTCGCAGTAAGTGCCTGTGTGGCGCTCGGGGAGGGAAAGTGAATGAATGGGCCGTACAGAAGCCTGCAGAGGACACATTGGCAGGTGTCGACAATTGATGGAAAGGTACAGGTAAATCCGGAAAAGTGAAAAAATGACTCAGAGGTGACTGGCAGCCTGTGGTGCTGAGGAAGTCAAGGAAAGACACTCATTTCATTGGGGCGAGGGGACGGAGGGGAGCCGCCACTCACCAGGCGCCCACAGGAAGCTGCCGTTGGGCACGCGCGCAACAGATATCAAGCCCACGCAGGTAGGGAAAGGTCGCATCTAGTCCAAGGCATGTCTGCGGTTCCAGGGGGTGAAGGTGTCAGGCAAACGACTGACAACGGGAGCAGGAGCTCAGAACAGACGGTTTAGACACAGCTTCCAGACTCGCCCGTGGTCACCATTACCACGAGGGCTGGTGTTGGTGACAAGGGGACGTGTTTACAGGGAGAAAGGGAAGAGGGCTGGTGCCCACGTTCACGGGTAAGACAGAGGGCAAAGGAAACAGAGAGGACACAGAGAAGAGGGAAAGCCATGAGCGCGCTGTCAGGGAAGACAAGAGAGAGTTCCGGGAAAGGTGGAGAAAGATACACCCGCGTGAGGTCGGCAAGCAGAGGCTCGGGGTGACGGGAGGAGCAGCCAGGAGGAAGCCAGCCTCCAAGAAATCAGCTTTGCAACATGGTGGGAACCGAAAGCAGACGTCGAGAGATGAAATGGGTGGGTGACTGAGCTCCAGGAGTAATAAGTCAGGATTCTTCGTTTTGCAACATGAGCCCCCAGCTTTGTGCTTTGTCTCGGGCATGTGAACAGATAAGCCCTCGGCCAAGGAGGCTCCTTTCCCATTTCTCCTCCTTGGCCAGAATCAGCCTCTTTTCTTTTTTAGTTATTATTTATTTTCTTTATTGATTTTAGAAAAAGAGGGAGAGGGAGAGAGAGATAGAAACATCGATGAGAGAGAACATTGATCGGCCGCCTCCTGCCTGCCCCCCACTGGGGATCAGGCCCATAACCTGGGCATGTGCCCTGACCGGGGATCGAACCTGCAACCTCTTGGTGCATGGGTCGATGTTCAACCACTGAGCCACACCAGCTAGGCAGCCTCATCTTTTCTGCTACCCCGAGAGCAATCCCTTCGTTGGCCATGATGCGATGTCTGTGCGGGGCTGTCTTACCTTGCAGGTCATGAGCCGCTAGAGGACTGTAAATATGTCAACAAGTTCAGTATTCTCTGGAAGACAGTGCTGCACTATCGTTAAGAACCCAGGCTTCAGAGTCACAGAGACCTGCGCTGGAATCTGTGTCCGGGAGCTGCGTGGCCCAGGTACCGCACCTGTGTCAGCAAGCACTAGGAACGGCAGAGGGAAGAGCCAGGGACAACCTGAGCACGCACGAATCAGAATGCCAGGCACCGTCTAAGCAGGGTCTGCCACTTACCAGTCTCAGGACAACCCACAGGTGGGTACTGTTTTACAGAGGGCGAAACTGGGCTACAGAGATAAACACGCCCGAGGCTACAGAACTTGGATGCAGACCTGACCTCATGCTGTTTTTAACACTTTGATGGTGGAAGTGACTCCCTTTGGGCCTTCTCCACCCCTCCTCCTCCTGCCCTGCCCCCAACATCCGCCTGCCCCGTGCTGGGGGCGTTGAGGACCTCTGGCTCATGGACGTATGGACGTACGTGAATGATTTCCAGCAGGCCTGTGTCTGCTTTGCTGGTTACATCCTCAGGCTTGCTTCTTGATCCCAGGGGGCCTCGCCCAGTGTCATTTTCTTTTCTCTTCCAGGTCTCAGGGACAAAGGAAGGGCTGGGGATTATGTGAGGACCTTAGACTACGTCTCCACCATTTACTTAATTGAGTGACTGTAAGCTTGTTTCATGGCTCTCTGGGCCTAGTTCATTATCTACAACATTTGGGTGGTAATGACGACCTTAAGGGCTGCTAGGAAGATGAAAGGAAGGATGTTTAAAGAGCATGTACTGTTGACACAGCAGAGGAGGTGCTCAGCTGGGCTCCTACCTGCTCCCTGTCTGCCTCCCCTCCACCCTTGCCTCCTAAGGGGGTTTGAAGGTCAAACGAGACCTCACCCTCCCTTTGCCGCCCTGCAAATTGAAAAATGTTACCCCGGCCACAGTTGATCCCTGTCCACCCTTTCTGGGTGACCAGCGTCCTCCTTCCTTAAGAATGGAAGACTGAAGATGCCTCATTTCTTCCCTGCTAAAAGGACTGAATCCTCTTGTCTTTCCTGTGCTGCATGTTGAAGATGTCAGCCATTGAAGGGGAGACAGCTCAGCTACCACAGTACTGGGTCTGGGGTCGGACTCCTCTCTAAAACTGTGAGCAACTTCAAGGTAGGAATGAGTTTTCTTTTCTTTTCTCCTCCAGCACCTACCACTTAGCAGGTGCTCAGCGGTTGTTTATTTAAGGAATAACAAGCAGTGGGCAGGTTCTGAGGGTTAACTACAGTGGGCGTGGGCTCACCTCACTCAGCCACAGCTCCCACAGACGGGGTGATCTTCGGATGGCTCCCACAGACATGTGAGCATGGTCCAAACCCCAGAATCAAGACGTGAGACATGATACGATATTAAAAAAGTATTGGCCATCGGGAGACCTCCAGAATGTCAGGAAGGTACAGAAGGTCTACACGGCCCCTCGTTGATTGTTTTTTTAATCCTCATCTGAGGACATTTTTTTTTTTGTATTTATCTTCAGATAGAGTGGGAGGGAGAGAGGGAGGAAGAAAGGGAGGAAGAGAGAGAGAGAAACATCAATGTGAGAGAGACATATCAACTGGCTGCCACCCACAGACCCCAACCAGGGCTGGGGACAAACTGTAACCGAGGTACGTGCCCTTAGTGGGAATCAAACCTGGGTCTCTCTGGTCTGTGAGCCAACGCTCTAACTGCTGAGCCGAACTGGCCAGGGTGATTTCCTGATTGATAGCAGGGTATAAAATGCAGGTTGCTACCCACCTGGCCTGAGAGCCCAAGTTCTGTTAGGAATGTCTACAAGAGCAGAATTCCTGGACCACCTCAGGGGCCAGATTTATACCCCTGTCCAGTGGAAGGCTTCAAGGTCTCCCCAGAATCAGTCTCCCGTTAGCACCCCCTGGGCCTTCCAGGTCATCACCAGCCCCCCAGTACAATGTGGAAAAACAGTTCATGCGTGCCAGCCCCCACCACCCCACGGAGCATCATAGTGGGGTGCAGGGATGTGCCCTGGGCCCAGAGGTGGGGGCTGCTGGCCTGCTTCCTGGCTCTCTGACCTGGGCCAGTCTTCCAAGGCATCTCTCTGGTACCCAGAGGGAGCTGGAGCCGATCCTGTGTGCAGCCTCCAGCTCGCCTGCTGATGAGGCCCTCTCAGCCGAGCTTCGGGCCCTGGGTCTGGTCTGGGCCATTCGCTGGTGTCTGGTCCTCTGGCTTCAATCCCCATACGCACAGGGCATCTCAGGCATCCAAGTAACAGGGGCGACAGGAGCCTTTCCGGGCAGAGCCCCGTCCCCCTCCCTTGGATCTGGCTATGTCCGATGCCACTTCTCACCTGTCCTCAAACCCCTTCCTGCCCCCAGGACAGGAGAAAGGACATTCCTCCTCACTTATGCCTGCTGCTTCCTCCCTGTTTCCTGGGAGCGGCCTTGAAGCCCGGCAGGAGGGGTCTCTCCAGCACTGCTCTTTGATTTGGGGTCCCTTTCGAGGGCCAGAGGCTGCCCGACAAGTTCCCTTTCTCTGAGGCTTGCACACCTCCGTAAGAACATCCCAGAAGAGCCACAGGGAGGGCAGCTGGTGAAGTTGCTTTAGAAACGACCTGAGTTTCCATGGCAATCAAGCACGGCGGAGCCGCTGCCCCGTTCTGGGTCTTTCCGTTTCCAAGGAAAAGGCTGCTGGAGAAATCTTTCTCTGCAACCGCCCCAGTAATGGACCGGTCCCCAGCCTCCCTGCTCTCTGCTCCGGACTGCCCCCCGCCCGCTGACAGTCCATCACCTAGAATCAGGGAACCCCTTCAGTGCAGCACTGCTGGTGTTTCTACCCCTGGAGAGACAGCCTTGTTTCTGCGACAGGAGGCAATCTCGGGGTGCCAGGGTCCCAGCTTGAGTCTGGACTAGAGTCATTCGATAATTCGGGCACGTCTGAGCACATCAGTGTCGGTGGAGGCAGCTGGCTGGCCAGGAAGGCACCAGGCTGTGGAGGAATCACTCATCCTGAGTGACAGCCACCCCTCCCTCAGCCCAGACGGTGAACCGAAACCACGCCCTTCTGTCCAGAGAAACCTGACTCTGCTGTCCCTCACTTCCGGCTCTGTCCTCCCCTGGGAGCGGTGTGATGGTTCGTTACAGGACCTTCCCCAGACCCACCAGCCCTTCCACAGAGAGCTTCCACGTGGGCGCTAGATTGTATCGGCCCTGCGGCTTCCACCACGCCCGGACCCCTGGAATTCCCACCCAGGCTTAATCACATCCCCACCCTGAAATAAAGGCCTTAACCCAGACTTCCAGGTCTCCGCCAGCTCTGACTGGGCCTCCGCCCCTTGCCCAGAACCGGGGGCTCCCTGTGGGCGCACAGGGCCCCTCCCCACAGTGGGCAGTGAGCTCAGCTTAGCCTGGTTAGGAGGCGGCGGCCACTTCAGGGAGTCAGCCCGTGACTGAGGGAAGGGGACACATCTCGTGGGATTCTTCAGTCATCAGAGATGAGGGGTGATTTGAAGCAAACAGACTTGGCCTGAGTTGGGGGAGGGGAGCTGCACACAGAATGAAGACCTGATTTCTCAGGACCTCTGGGCTTTCTCGGCATGTGTGTCTGTGTGGGATCTGTAGTGACGGTATGGGGCTGCTCAAAGCGGATGTCACCGAATGTGGTTATTTTATTTTTTAAACATATTTTATTTTAATTTTTTTTCTTTATTGGTTTTAGAGAGAGAGGAAGGAAGAAGTCGGGAGAGATGAAAAGATCGATGCGAGAGAACATCGAGTGGCCACCTCCTGCATGCCCCCTGCTGGGGATCGGGCCCACAGCCTGGGCATGTGCCCTGACCGGGAATTGAACCGGCAACCTCTTGGTGCATGGGTCAGCGCTCAACTCCTGAGCCACACCGCCGGGTTAAATGGTTATTTTAAAAAGATGTATCTCAGTAGCAAATAAATAAATAAATTGATCGATTGATTAGAAACAGTGCGAGGCATTGTCCGAGGCCTTCACACAGGTTAACTCTATACATCACAACTGTGCTTCGGCTGGGCGCCATCATGACCCCTCTTCCATAGATCAGAAAATTGGAGCCATGCTTAACAGGCGGTGAAGTAACCTTCCCAGGTCACACGGCTAGTCCAAGGCACCCTTGGTCCCGGACTAGACCTCTGTGACAAAACCCCAACTCCCCCTTGTAGCTGGATGATTTGACTTTGTGAGCAAGTACTTGACCACTCCCAGCCTCCACTAGGCGGCTGGGAATCGAAGGTGGCCCTAGGCAGTGTGGGAAGGGACTCCGAGAAACAAGGATGGTTTCTTCCCAAAGGGCTCTCCCGGTGCCTTCTCCGACCACCCTGCTCGCCATCTCCTCCCAGGGTCTGCTCTGGCTCAGCATCTTCCTCTGGGAATTCAATGGCAAAGCAACCCCTGCTTGGTGAATATGTAGCTTTCTTGAACATGTGGGCAGGCAAGTTACAGGGCATCTGACATGGCCTTCATTGACCAGATTTGGGCTGACAGGGCCCAGGCCGCTTAGTATTCTCTTCTGAAGGGCAAATCTATAACGGAGGCAGGTCCCATTGGGTAGCAAGGGTGTAACCCCTTTGGGGTCCCTTCCAACCCTAAGGTGCAATGAGCTCTCCTGCTGCCTGGGTTGCTGGAGTGATAGATCCTGGCCACTGATTCCTCCTTCGGCAAGAGTGAATGTCATCGCCTAATCTTCCTGACAGTGTGTCTCCTCCCCCTGATGTCTTTGTTTTGAATGTAATTATCAAATGCTAATAAATATTCAAATAGATTCCTTCCAAAGGGCAAGGCATGCTCCGGGGTGGGAAGCAGTTTACGGAGCTCTGCTTAGGATTTTGAAAAGAAAGGTTATAAGATAAAAAGTCAAGAGAAGAGTCATGATGTTCCAGCAAAATCTCCCAGGAAACGAGAAAAGCAATTTGGCAGGTCAAGGAGGCAAGTGTTGCGCCCTTGATTGGTTATGGGACATCATGGGCCTTCTCTGCCTACTAGAACAGACTTCACTCAGGGTACACATAGAATAGTAACAGCCACCATTTGCTGAAGGTTCCTTAGATGCCTTGCTGCATAGTAAGTCCCTGGCTTACTGAATTTATTCTTTCTCCCCAGGTTAGCTAATTGACATGGTTTCTCCTCTCTTACCCATGAGTCATGACGTTTGAGGACAGGCCTCCTGGACTTACGTCCCGGCCATGGTCCTAAGTGGGGCTGGAGTGAGGGATGGCAATGGGAGGGGCTGGCGGGAACCTAGACGTAGTTCTGCTTCGCTGGAGCCCCTAAAATGAGCCCCTAAAATGACTCACGCCTTCAGGAAACTCCTCCAGGCATGGCGCCTACGCCTTAGACTTTTCGTTTTCGGCTTGTAAGTTTTCAGAATTGCTGGGTCTTTATCAAGGTCTTTGTCTATCAGAAGAGGGTGTCTGGGGTTCACTGGGGAGCTGGGGGTGGGTATGTGGCATCAGTGGTTCGCAAGTCACTGCGATCACTCCGACTGAGGGCTTCAGCTTCTTCGGGGCCTTCTCCTTCCTCCCGACGGAAGGTGGAAGCGGTTACGCTGACCACAGGCGGTGGGAAAAGGACTTAATGATTTCCTTTGCCCGTTACCATCCATGCCCTCGGTTATGGTCACCGTCACCTCCACACGCCCCTTTGTGCTTTGAGAAGGGAGGGACGGGAAGGGAATGGGGAGATCCTGGGAACACTGGCATCGGCCCAGAGCACAGACCCGGACCCACGCTGGTGTGGGCAGACACGCGGGAGCCGGGGGTCGGGCTGAAAGCAGAGGCAGAGGGCAGGTGCCCAGGCTGCACCGGGCTGAGCTCTGCCTCCGGCTGCGCTACTCCCCAGCTGCGCTACTCCCCAGCTGGGTGACGGGGCCGCTGACGTGGCTTCTCCTACCTGGAAACCCAAGGAGGTCACACTCGATGGCCTCTTGGTCCCTTCCAGCTGTAACATTCCCTACTTCCCAAGGGAACTGGAGACACCTTATGCCAGAAGCACACAGACCCTAGGACTACTCAGAGAAAGTTCAAGAGAGAATAAGGAATCTCATGAATGGGAAGATAAGACCAAGAACAGGAGAAAAGAGGGGGGGTCCTTTCTGGAAGGATTGCTCTTTTGTTGAGATAAATACAGAATGTTAAAGACAGTGCAGACACTCTTCAATAACAGGGCTCTTTAGAGAAATGGTTCATTCTAAGACGGGCAGGATATATCCAAGATGAGCCTGGAGCACCTCATAGTGTCCAAAGCTAAGTGTTCAAAAACAAAAACAAGAACAACAAACAAAAAACCAAACCCTTGGTAGAAGTGTGTCAAAGGGACACTTGGCCAACGGAAAGAGCTGCCAACAGCCGGAAAGGGAACAACAAAATAAATATAGCATCGGATTATAATAAAAGTATAAAATAAATATCCACACATCCACACTGAGACTAATAGGTGATGGATAAATTAATAAACAGGGAAAAGAGACAAGTCTCCCATGCAGAAGAATTCCGAATAACACGTAGATATCCACCCTCAAGGTCGGGGAGCTTACCTCCGCACTCAGGTGTGGCTGAGCACGACTCCCTTCCAGAGAACACATATGAAAACGGAGAAGAAAGAGGAACTTGACAGAGGAGAAACCTGACCCTCACTACGTCAGCCAGGTGACGAAGGTCACCATCGACTGTCCGAAATCACGGTGATACCCTTGAAATGACGTGATGGAAATGGCACGTGACCTATGTGAGCTTCACCTCTCACCTGCAGCCCAATCTACTCGTGAGAAAAAACCACATGCACGTTCCAACACAGGAGCATCCTACGGTAGGAATGACCCGTCCTCCTTACACCTCTCGAAGTCCTCAAACAAAGACAGTTGCGGAAATTGTCACAGTGAGAGGAGCCCGAGGAGACATGACAACTAAACGGAATGGAGACTCCTGCATGGGACCCAGGGACAGAAAAAGGACATCTGTCAAAAACTAAGAATCGGAGTAAACTATGAATATTAGTTACTAATAATGTACTAATATTTATTGATTAATTATAGCACACGGACCCCGCTAATCTCAGATATTAATAATAGGGGAGGCCATGTTCAGGGGCAGAGGGTAAAATGGGAACTCTACCATCCACTCAATTTTTCTATAAATCTAAAACTATGCAAAAAAAATGAAGTCTTAAGAAAAAAAGATCGGAAGATCAGAGATAAAAGAAATCAGAGACTCTCTCTCCTGCTGGCCTTGATTAAACCGCCTTCCCGAGTCCCACAGCTGCGTGACAGAGTTCTGACAACAACGTCAGGACCTTGGGAGGAGACCCCAGCCTCTGATGAGACCCCGGCCACATCTTGATTATAGTTCTCTGAGCAGAGAACCCAGTCAAACTGTGTCTGGAATTCTGATCCGTGGAAACTTTGAGATAATAAATGTTGGTTTGAAGATGCTAAAAATACAAATCAACTAGCCCCACCAGTGTGGCTCAGTGGTTGAACATCGACCCATGCACCAAGAGGTCGCCGGTGCAATTCCCGGTCAGGGCACATGCCCAGGTTGTGGGCCCGATCCCCAGTGGGGAGCACGCAGGAGGCGGCCAATCGATGTTCTCTTTCATCGATGTTTCTATCTCTCTCCCTCTCCCTTCCTCTCTCTAAGATCAATAAGAAAGCAACTAAAAACAAAGCACAGCGACAGACTCTTCAGAGTGGGGAGCGCGCTGCAGAACATCAGACAGAGGCGCAGAGGGACTGGTGCCTTCGCTAAGCGAGGCGGCCCGGAAACCCTCTCTGCGTCTAGGAAGGAGCCGGCCAGGACGCACTGGTGGCGAAAGCACTGTGGGCAAGGGTCAGCCAGCCCTGGCACCTTGCAGGGAAGCTCCGTGTGTCAGGGACGAAGGCAGCCTGCTTGGAGGCACGTGGGTGTCGGGGAAGGAACAGGAGAGTGGGCGAGAGATGTAGTATGAGCCAGATCACAGAGGGCTCCATAGACTGTGGGCCCCCAAATTCCTAGGCTGAAATCCTAACCCCTAGGTGGTGGAGTAGGAGGGGCCTTTGGGAGGTGCTTAGATGATGAGGGCAGAAGCCCCAGGAACGGAATGAGTGCCAAAGAGACCCCAGAGAGCTCCCTCCTCCTGCCACCGTGAGGACACAGCCAAGGTGCCATCTGTGAACCAGGGAGCAGGTTCTCACCAGATGCTGAGTGGCTCAGCACCTTGATCTAGGCTTCCCAGCCTCTGGAACAGCGAGACTACAGTTACGTCGCTTATAAGCCCCCCGATCTGGGATACTTTGTGCTAGCAGCTCCACTTGACCAAGAGAGCTTCTGGAGAAGAGAAACGGGTTGGAGACCTTTGGAGCATCATGAGCTGAGGAGTGACCTGTCTGCTTTATAGTTGTTACAAAACTATGCCACCTGCTCTGTGAAGGACTTTGCTGGTGGCAGAGTGGAGGCAGAGCATCCAGACAGGAGGCTCCAGCCTAGACAAGAGCGCACGGAGGCTTGGTCCCAAGTGGCAGCAGGATGATGGATGCCTTCCCAGAGCTTGGGAGGCTGGGGAGGGCACGGGCTGGATGTTCACCGGCACCTTGTAGATCGGGGTGCATGAGGCGGCTCTAGGATCACCCAGCGGGTGGACTACAAGTCATCGTAGCAGCCGCACGTAGCTGCTCTCTCGCCAGGCTGCCTGTCCCCCGAGCCATCCCGTTTCTGCGCTTCTGAACAGCACTGATGACTCATCGAGACACTCGTCTCTGGCAGTTGCTGGCACCGGAATGGTGGTGTGCCAGTTTGGGCTAGATTCTCCCTTGGAGGCCCTGCCAAAGGGAAAACTGGATCCCACCCACCACCCCCAGCCTCCTGGCTCCACAAAGCTGCCCTACTTAATTAATTGCCTCCTCTGGGTTGAGTGTTAATTAAACAATTTGCTGCTGGTTATTTCACAAGGTGCAGGGTGCTCGCTCTGTCACCCAGGGTGCGGGCCGTCCTCCTTCCCTTCCGAGCAGGCGGTGAACGGCTCTTCTGTTTTCCTTTCGCCCCGACAGTTTCCTCCGAAGCCCACTTCAATTCCACCTGCAGACTCCTGACCCCAAATGTGCCTTCCTCGTGCTCGCTGACCCCTCCTTCTGCACCTGCTCACCAGGACTGGCTGCTCCAAGCACTGCTGAGGTTGGTCTCACCTGTCGCCAACCTAACCCTTGGGGCACCTGTCTGTGCTCAGTTACAGGCACCTGAAATGCACCCTGGGTGCAAGCCAAGGCAGTTGGCCGTTCTGTCCCACTGTGCCATAAATATCCGTAGTTTGAGTGGCTGACTGCTTTGCTGTGTCCACGAGGGAGCCGTGTCCAGTTTTATCAACAGGTCAGCCGAGAAGGTTAATTCTTGGAGGGCAGGGGCTGGTCAGGTTCTGGGAGGAGTTGGTGCTGAAATCTCTCTTTTTGACACACAGGGTTCGAGGCATCATTTCCCGGTTGACACCCCAGCCTCTCAGGGTAGCTCCCCCTGCTGGGCAGCTGTGGGGAAGCGCAGCTTCTGTGCCCGAGCTCCCGGGGCTCCGCAGATGGCAGCTGCTCTGGGCAGCTGAGCTCCCCTGGCTATTCCCTCTGTCTCTGGAAGCTGACTTCAGCAGCCCAGCAGGGAGACGCGGCCTGGACAGATGTGAGCCGGCGCCTGGCCTGGGCAAGGGGGAGCAGAGGATGTGTGCAGGGAGGTGGAGGGGCACGTGCAAGATGTCAGCTCCCAGAGCTCCCGTGCGGATTCCTGCTCAGCCCGAGGCCTGTTTGTTCAGCTTTCATAAGATTCCCGGGAGGCCTCTCCAGAGCCTGGAAAAGCCCCGTGTTCCTGGAGCCCGTCTTTGTACAACCAGAAGAGTCTTAGCGAGAACGCTCACTACAAACAGAGCCCGCCACACGTATCTTTTTACATTTCAGGGTCCACGCAAGATTTCGACCAGAAGCGGAAACCAGAAGTTTTCAGGTGCTACTAAAAGAGAGTTCGGAAATTGGGTGTACCCCGTTTCACGGAGGACGACACGGAGGCTCGGGAAGGGTCAGCGGGGCTAGTTCTGTGGGCGCCCTGAAGGTGGGTGTGGGAACCACCCGGGCTCTCTGCCGTACCCGCGGTGTGGGACCCAACGGGCAGGCCCCAGGAAGAGTCTAGCCATTCTCCTCCTCTCCCTGCCCTTTGCTCACGACCTCCAGAGACCTTGCACCCCTACAGGGACTGCCGCCTCCTCTCCCCAGCTGACCTGCTCCTCACCTCCCTCCTCTGCTCAGAAGCCTAGAGCCAGGCAGCTCACAACAGGGACCCGAGCCGGGCAGAGGCGCGTGGTGCTGAAGTCGTACTGATGTTGACTCCCATTGGTAGGCTCCTTTGCTTTCTTTCCATAAACAGTTCTCATTCCCTCTGTCCCAGCCCAGTCCCCCATCTACCTAGCTCCTCACATTCTCTTCCCCGAGGAGCAGGCTTTGCCAGGCACACCCAATCCTCAGCTTCGCTTTAATCTGAGCTTCACACCAGGAGACCAAAAAGCACATTTTGGCTCTTCAGGGAGAAGCACAGGTAGAAAGTGGATTCACACTCATTTCCCAGGGCCTGTTCCTGCACAGCCACAGTCTCCGCATCTAAATCCCTCCAGAAGAACCGTAGACAGTAAGGGGGGCAGGCACCAGGCAGTCGGGCCCTGTCCTGCCACCTTTAACACCTTATTTGGAAACAGGAGATGCATTTAGGACGCACAAATCAAGGGTGAGGCTGGTAAAGGGGAAACTGCCCAGACTGCACCCCTTCCCACCCTGAAGTCCAGTACGTGTGTGAAACGCCCAGGGATCTCCAGGGCTCTGCTCACTCCTCTCTGACACCTCCCTCAATGCCACAGCCTCCCGCCTCTCCACAGCCCAGGCAGACCCCAGGGAGAAAGGACCGCGCCTTGTCACTCCCATCCGCCTCGGCAGCCCCAGCAGCTAGTGGAGCGGCAAGTGGTTAAGAAGAGTTCGAAAACTCTTTGATGAATGAGTGAATGAGTGAATGAATGGGGAGAGCCCCACTTGAGTCGTGGCTTTCATCTGCTGTGCGCCCCCTCGTTCTCCCAGATCCTAGGAACAGGACCTGTGCCCGCCAGCCCCCCAGCCCCCCAGCCCACGCCTTACCTCCCATGAGGAAGAGCAGCCCTGCCACATACTGCATAAGGCCTCGGTCCCAGCAGCAGCCCAGCACGCCGATGATCCAGCCGAAGAGGATGATGGCCACTGCCATGCCCATGAAGCCGGCCGTCATCCTGCGCAGGTCTGCGGGGAAACAGAAGGGCAAGCGTTAGCATCAGAGCCCGGGACTCGGGGTCTGGGTGCACCCCCTCCCAGGCACAGGGGGAGAGGCGGGCACTGCACAGGGCAGGAAGGAGAGACCATCATCGGAATAGTTGTCGCTTCTTGCGTGTTCCTTTGTGCGGGGCTCAGGGCTGTCCTTCCAGAGTCCACAACAACCTCTGAGCCGGGGACTGTTGTGTCCCGGTGGAAGATGGAGCAGCCTGCGTCCTGCCTGCCGCACACCTAGTGGTAGACCAGGGCATCCCACCCACATCTGTATGGCTCCAGGGTCCTAACCTCAGCATCATTACCTCTCAGCTGGGGGCGGGGGGCTGCACCGGCCCTCCCTTCCCTCCAGGGTTTGCTGGTCTCTCCAGGTAGTGCCATGTGATGGTTCCTTCCCCTCCAAGCTGGCTCCCAGAGCTCAGCTCTCCTTGGTGTGGGGGTGCAGGGTGGGGAGCCGCACTTCCTGCTCTTACACTGAGCCTCGGAGCAGAGGCCGTCAGCCCCCACACCCCAGGTCAGGCCCTTTCCGGCTCCATGCCCACTGGCGTGCCAGACAGCGCGGAGGAGAGGGCGCAGGGGGAGCAGGGGTCTGGAAGGTCTTTTCAGAGGAGGAAGAGGGCGGAGTAGCTGTCCATCTCAGTGAGCCTCACGCAGCCTCTCCATCAGCTCAGCTTCCTCCTGGCTCCCCTCCATCCCCCACTCCCCCCACCCCCATCCTACAGAGCACACTCCACCCCACCAGCCTCACTCTCCTCCTCTGGAACCCAGCTTCTCACTTCCTCCTGGGTGACGGCCCACCTTGCACCCAGCCCAGCCCCACCACTGGCAGCTCGCTGTGCTGCTATGCTGCCCACGTGCCGTCCGTCCCTCTCCCCTGGGTCTGCCAGCCCAGTCCCTCTGATGAGGCTCCAAACAGGAGCAAAGACATTGCCTGGGCCTCTGCCCCTGGGCACATCGCCAGGGAAGCGTTACCCCCCCAAAGGAAGGAAGGGAGGGAGTGTGAGGATGGAGGGCAGGGGGCCTGATGGCTAACAACACCACCCCATGCAAGCACAGATGATAACTCATCCCTGGGAAACTAATGCCCCCCAGGATTCTGTGGGGGACACCTCGGGATCCTCCCACCTCACGAGGGTGCCCCATCCCCTCCGTTCCCCTCTCACTCTGGCCACCCCCATCAGGAGCCACTGCAGATCCTGGCGCTGGCTGGCTGGAGACCTTTCGGTCCGCTCCCCTCAGTAGAGGGGTCTCATGCGTGTCCTTGTCCTGACATTGAAGATCATCCCGGAGGACATGGGTTGGGAAGTGGGGAGGGAGAGCGAAGGAGGAGCCAGCAGCTGAACTTTGCCCTGAGGGGGGCCAGGCAAGGAGCAGGCAGGAGCCCCGCACTGTCCCAGAGGCAGAGTCCACCCACGGAGCAGGTCCTCCCGCCGACCCCGAGTGCCGGCCCAGCCGGTGGAAGGAGTACTCCTCATCGTCGATTACGGGAGCTGCCGAGGATGCCCGCTTGTCATGCCCACGGTACCAAGGGCTCACGTCAGCAAATGTGTCAGAGGAAACTCGGTGGCGAGCACCACTGGACCGTAGCGCTCAAGATCCTCCTGAGCGGGCTCCTCGCCACGGGCTCAGCCAAACAACAGCCCGCTGGGCCGACCACCCTGATTTGGCTGTCCGTGGTCACCCCGGCCCCTCCACCTTCCACAATGCACCTCCACTGCCACAGTCTCAGTCCCCCTTCCCTCACCACGGTGACCTCTGGAGCGAGCCAGGCCTGCGCGCCCTCCTCGGCCCCCCCACAGGAGAGTCATTTGGACTGATCCCGGAGATGGCATAGTCTTGGCTACAGAGGCTCCATCCACACCCCACTGTAGTCAGGGGCAACGGGATGGTGGGAATGGGAAGACAGGCCGGGTATTCTTGCTGGAAGGGAGGTGCATCTCCCTTTAAATAGGTCGGGAAATGTCTCTTCTCTGCCCCTGTGGAACCAGGGGTTCCCCTAGTGCAGGGTGTCTAGGAGAAAGCTGGCCCCTTGGGCAGCACCAGAGTCGACAACCCTGCTGAATCCAGACAGCCCCGCCCTGCTGCACACGGCCTTGTTCGCTGGAGGCCTGACTGGTCCCCCAGGCTCCACAGACCCGTGGAGCAAAGGTTCTGCCTGGGGGTCAAGGGGTGTGTCCACTAGGGCCAGGGACCGGGAAACTGGGCTGGGCAGGAAAGGGAAATGCAAGTCAGAGAAGGAGGGAAGGTTCTTGTTAGGGGAGGAGGAAGCAAAGTGTTTTATTTAGAAGAAAAAGAAGAGAAAGCGGAAGGCAAAATGGAGAGGATAATTCCTCTTCCAAAAGTTCCAAGAGCCCAGGTTGGTTTGGCTCAGCAGTGAGAGTGTCCGCCCTTAGACCGAAGGCTCTTGGGTTCGATTCCTGGTCCAGGGCACATACCTCGGTTGCAGTTTGTCCCCGGCCCCAGTAGGGGTCATGCAGGAGGCAACGAATTAATGTGTCTCTCTCACATGGATGTTTCTCTCTCTCTCTCTCTCCTCCTCTTTCTCTCTCTCCCCCTCCCTTCCACTCTATCTAAAAATCAATGGAAAAAATATCCTCGGGTGAGGATGAACAACAACAAAGTTCCAAGGCCAATCTTGGTTGTCTGTGTCCCTGGTTGGGGAGGGCTGTGTACTCTGTCACCAACAAGTGTACTTGCTGTCTCCCTGAGGCTGTGTCAACAGAAGCTGAGGGGCCTGCTGGGTTGCTGATCAGGAAGGAAGGCTGAAGACCAGAGGTCCAGCCTGCGTGTCCACCACGGCCCTGTGAGCCTGATTTTACCAGAACTGTTTATTTTATCCCCAAAATCTATGTGGTAACTCAGCACAGCTATGCCCACTTGGAAGGTAGGTGGGGCAAGAAATATTCCTGTCTCACAGAGAAGAAAAGCAAGAGGCTATATAATTGACCGTCTCAAACCAGTGAGTTGGGTTATTGAGCTGTGTGGGAAAATGAAATTCACCACGTAACTAAGGGCCTACCGGTTTATCATGACAGCGCGAACAGTATATCTAGCATCTCTTCCTCCCAAGGTAAGGCATTTTTGTAAAAGATAGAAATGTATGAGGGTGGAAAACATAGGAAAGGAGACGATGACAACCACACAGACTGAGGGAGAGGACTCAGAGCCTAACCTACAGCAGCAGCCTGGCCGGAAGCGGAGATCAACCTGCCCTAGCCCAGAAGGCTCCGGAACTGGCCCCAGCAAGTTCCTTTGGATCAAGGAGGCAGAGAGGAGGGGCACACAACAGGGATTTGGTGGAAAGTGTTTGAGATGAAACTAGATCCCTAGATTCCCCCTCCCCCACCTCCCAGCCCAAGGGTGGAGTTTGAGTACGTAGGACTGGGGGGTGGGGCAAGAGGCTCAGGTGGCCGCTGGCCTGCCGCTGAGGGTCATTGCACAGAGGGCAATTACCTGCCTCCCACAGAGAGTGTCCCGCGCTTACTCTTGGGACCCGCCCTCCTTACTGGGCTCCCAGGAGCTGACTGTCCGGCCTTTGCCCTCCAGCCGCGAGGCTGGTGGAGGCCTCTCTAGTGATGACCACTGCGAGAGGAAGGGCCTCCCCACTGCCCCTGGGGAGCCCACAGGAGCCCAGGACCCGCTCCGGGGAAGCCCACCCGCCCCCTCCGTGCTCCGGGCAGCTCCCGGGCGCCCCAGCCAGACAGTGAGCATCCGCAGGCATCTGCGAACAGCCTGTGACCTGGCAGAGAAGGGTCCCCAGGCAGCGCTCTGCAGAGAAGAAACACGCCTTTAAGACATTAATATTCCCGGAGAGACAGGGGGAGAAACGTAGTTTGCCGCCATGAAATTAGAACAAGGTATTATTGAAAAGAACGATCCAGAGAACAAAAACAACACCTTCAAGTCACAGAATCAAAAGCACTGAGGTTCATATTGTAAAATCATTTCTAACGTATGGACCGACGGTCCTGTTCCTAAAAGAGATGACAGGAGGCTTGCAAACCACACACGTAACAGGATGGACGTAATCAATGGGGAAATGAAAGAAAGGGAAAAGAAAGAAAGAAAAGAAAGATGCCGCCAGATATACCTTCACACACAACACTGAGTCCACGAGTCCTTCGGAAGGTGAGCAGACTGGCCAGGTTTGAATTTAAAGGCATTAGCTATTCTGTTCATTGTCTTAAAATCTTTAAAGCTTTTTGGGGGCACTTGGGTAAGTCCCAGGGCCACTCTGACTACGGAATGTCCTATAGGCAGATGGCTCCACCCCTGCCACCTGGGTCCCCCCAGGTGTCAATGTTACCTTGTGACAAGTAAAACACTGCCTTTCCTATTGCTGTGACAGCTCACTGTGTCCACAGCGGTACTTTGCATCCAGGAACTTACATCACTTTTAGTTCTTCTCCTGCCTTTTTAGAGAAAATAAAGAAAAGGAAGAGAGGGAGGGAGGGGAGAGAGAGAGAGAAAGAAAGAAAAAGAGAGGAGGAGAAGGAGGGAAGGGAAGGGGAGGGAAGGGAAGGGGAGGGAAGGGGAGGAGAGGGGAGGGGAGGGGAGAGAGAGAGAGAGAGAGAGAGGAGAGGAGAGGAGAGGAGAGGAGAGGAGAGGAGAGGGGAGGAGAGGAGAGGAGAGGGGAGGAGAGAAGAGGGGAGGGGAGGGGAGGGGAGGGGGAGGGGAGGGGAGGGGAGGGGAGGGGAGGGGAGGGGAGGGAGGAGGGAGAGAGGAGAGAGGAGGGGAGAGGAGAGGAGAGTTGGAAAAACCTTATGCACATCCGCCTAAGCATAATCCCCTTGGGAAAACCCCAGAATAATAAGGTGAGCTCTGCGGGCTAAGGCTGAGATAAAAAAAAAAAAAGTCTTTTCATGCACCGTGTTGGGGTGGAGTCCATCATCTGTATTCTATGATCCTAAAACTGAACATGTTAATTTTTGAAATAAAAAAGGTGCATTCTAGACTTTTGAACAAAAGAATGCAGCTCCGCGCAGTGCAAAGGAGTGGGCAAGGAGGGAGTTGATGATGAGGGAGGGGGGAGGAGGAGAGGCCAGGAGAACCATTCAGTGGAGGCAGAAAAAGCACTTCTCCCACTTGGAAACATTTCAATTCTGACGTACACGCCCATTCACATGGAAATTGAACGGTATTGCTTGCAACTCTACATGGGAACCCAGACACGTGCATTTAAATAAACACTGCTTAGGGAAGAAAAATATATATGTGCTCTGAATATCTTTCCATTTGCTCTTTCAAGACCTGCGCGCGCGCACACACGCACATACACGCACACACACACACAGAACTGGTGAGGGTAAGTACGGTTTGACTGTTGTGATGGTGAAGACTGAAGGGAGGGAGGGAGAACACTGTCTCCATGGCCCCAGAGTCAAGAGTGTGGAGTGACCAGCAAGGCCACAGTCAGCTGACCCACGAGCACACAGCCAGGGGAAGGGTGTCCGTGCTCTGGGTCCAGACATTCATTCACAGATTAGTCAGTCCCTTGGGATGACCTTCTGCACAGCGACCATCTCTGCAGGAAGTGGGCGTTTGCACGGAACAGAACAGGATGGGGATAGATCCTTGGAACCTGGC
Organism: Molossus molossus; assembly: GCF_014108415.1. Classification (NCBI taxonomy): domain Eukaryota; kingdom Metazoa; phylum Chordata; class Mammalia; order Chiroptera; family Molossidae; genus Molossus; species Molossus molossus. The sequence continues at coordinate 102,693,840 of NW_023425401.1, read as the reverse complement.
TGCCCCAGTTCGAACCCACGGCTGTGTGAACTTGGGCAAGTTACACCCATTTCTGCACTTGTAGGCGGAGGTTCTGACAGTACTGACTTCACAGGAGATTTTATATTAAGAGGATTAAATAAGTTAATATGTATAAACTGCTGAAAATAGTACCTGGCACAAAGCTTGAGCTATGTAAATATAAATAGAAATAGTCTCTTAAATTGGTTCTCTCTCTCCCTTTCTCTTTTTTTTTTTTTCATGTACCACATCCTTTGCATTTACTGTATGTGAGCACATAGGAGCCAAGTAACATATTTGGGTTAGCCTCTAATTAAGGCTTTGGTGCCCAGAGGGAGCAGGCTTCTGGAATCTGTTTGTGTGCCTCTCAGGTACCTGCAGAGGCCAAGGTGAAGGCTCTGTTTTTCTGTTTATTAACACGGAGAGGCATTCACCCTGAAGTATTGATGCGTCTTATCCCCCAAGGACCAAAACAGCTGGAGGCTACGGCAGCTCATAGCAGAGTTGCCAGTGGCCATAAAGGCGATTTGAACCCTGGGCTCTCACAGTGAGCACTACACTGATCTGGAAAGAACATGGGCAAGGCTGCAACTCTGTTGGGAGGGCATCAGTGATCTAGTTAATTAAAACTGAAACAGAGAAGCACCTAACAGAGGTTCTGCCTGGAGCTTTCTTCTAGATTGTAAGTTGGTTCGGCATCGTAATGCAGTTATATTTAAGAAGGTATTTCTATAT